>NC_087550.1:52355464-52980464 GCF_036250125.1 Pseudopipra pipra
CCTAAATATTCACACTAACATTTATAGTAGAAATCAAGCTTCAAAATAATGTTAGCTCCAGAAATTGTTTCTTTGTTTTTAAAACCTAATGTGAAACGTAGAGAAACTTTAAGGAAAGATATTGTGGTTTATAATTTCCCATATAATATATGTTGATAGAAGCATTGCATCAAGTCCTCTAACATTCTGAATGAATAAAAATGGGTAATGTTTTAAAGTTACAGAAACTATGAATGAAAAATAACTAGCCCTGCTATTTATCTTAAAATTTTGGTAATTACATTCTCCTCTAAAAAGCTCCATTATTTAAATATTTTATGGGTTTAAAACTTTTTTAAGGGTCAAAATACTCTTCAAACCTCTGGATTTAACTTTAGGGAATGTTGCCTATTTTTAAAATTGATATGCATGTCATATTAGCAGAAGTGTACTCAGTATAGTTGTTTTGATTGAGCCAGACATCAGTCCTTTAAAACACATTAATTTTAGTTTTCTATAAACTCTAGAAAATTTGACTGTTTTTCATAAGTATGACAGAGTTGTCCATACTTATTTTAACCCAAGAAATAATGAAAGAAGTTGCCTTCATAATTCAGTTTTAGTCTGCTAGACACCAGTCTCTACTTTTCTGTCAATAAAACTGGCATCTCATTTCTCCTATTCTTGTTGCAATTTTTTTCAAAATTAAAGTAAAACCTAACATAGTCTTCCTTCTGCTACATAGTGAATTTTTAAATTAAAAACTAATGGAGTAAAAGAGACATCCAGAATAAAAAGCACAATATTTTAGATTCCTTGCTGTAAAATGTAGTGATACTAGAGTAAGTGCCCTCATTCTGGGCATGAAAAAACAAATTTAAGTTATTTCCATTACCCAAACAGAGTTAGTGTCATATTATCCTCACAGAAGATGCCACAATCACATTATAGGAAACTTAAAGGAAAGAGGTAGAGGAAACCAAATTAAGCCACCTTATTAACTACCTCCCAGAGATCTGATCCCATCTGATGTGATGTAGATATTTTTAATACAGATGCCTACAGCTGAGCTAGTAATGCTAAGCTATATTTATAGTCAATAGACAGCAACAAGAACTTCTCTAGTTCTCAAGAACTTCTCATTATTTGTCTAATCACAAAGAACTGTGTGATAAAGAGGTGTTTTTATCTCTATTGACTGTACAGAGAACTTAAGGTACTACCTTCTTTCCAGATATATATATTGCAGAAGCCTACATTTTGTAGGTGAAATCTGTGTAAACAGTTAATTGTTCTTTTGTCTTAATACAGAAAAAAGGAGTAAACCTGGTCCTTATCTAGCAGTTCATCATTATCAGATGTGAATGATGTAGAATTTGGTTCCTCCATACTGCATATATAATAGATTTATGGTTCAAAAATTTGTTTGTAAATATAGTCTTTGTCGGAGTATGGGTCTACATAATCATATTGTAGAAATAGCTAATCATCATGATCTTCAAACCCAATGCCTTTTAAAATTGGCTTTTTAAAATACTACTGAAAATATTTTTAAACCAATTTGAAATAAATACATCCCTCTTCATCTTTCCAAAGTAAGAGTAAAGGCAGATAGTGTCACTGTAGAAATGGAGCTACTGCTTTCCTTGACCATCTAAAGCTAGTGTGCACCAGAAAGAAGAGTAAGAAAAAAAGGAAGGTAGACAGATGGCATTTGTCCAGATACAAAAGGTGTGCTCATCTTCTATCAGTATTAAAATGA
This sequence comes from Pseudopipra pipra, assembly GCF_036250125.1. Taxonomy (NCBI): domain Eukaryota; kingdom Metazoa; phylum Chordata; class Aves; order Passeriformes; family Pipridae; genus Pseudopipra; species Pseudopipra pipra. The sequence continues at coordinate 52,357,206 of NC_087550.1, forward strand.
CCTGTGTAGTAAGAAGAAATTATGCCTTCTTAAAATAACAAACAATAATTTGGCTCATTGTAATGGTTTTGAGTTTAGACCTTCCTTCCTGGTTGTCAGGAAGGAAGGAAGGAAGGAAGTATTCTATACTATTCCTTTACATAATCCAACATACAAATAGATGGAGAGAGAAGCCTCTTCTTCTCTCTTCCCTTCCAGTGAGGTTTGGAGACAGCAGATTCCCGCAGCCGGTCTCCCTTCTGTGGGATGAGCTGAGGGCTGGCTGGGCCTACAGGGCCTGTTGTTCCTGCTGATCCGGAGTCTGGTAGCGTGGTGGTGGCGTTTGGGCAATTGTGCTATCCCAAGGAAAGTAGTAAGATATTCTTTGCTAATTCTTTAGTTTGCTGGATCCTGAGGGGTTTTTTTTGATTGTGTATATCTGTTTTGGTTTTGGGTTTTTTTGGTCCTTTTTTTCCCCTTCCCTTTCCCTTTACCTTTTGGGATTGTATACAGTGTTTCAACTGTATGTAACTGTAATATACGTAAATACATATATTTTAATATAGTTTGGCTAGTCTGGATCTTTTCATAGGTTCTTTCTCTTTTGCTCTTTGCTGGAGGTTTTTGTGCTGGGTCTTGGGGACTTGGTGGGGAGCCAAATCAAACTTAGACACTCATGAGGTGTAGAACACAGAGTTTTAGTCTGATGTCAAATCTTAGGATTTGAAGAAACAGGTTTATTGCATAAGTAGTTAATTTATCTTTTCAAAATAATTTTAAAATATTTGCTTTATTACTTTCATTTATTTTATAAGGATAAGTAATATCTTGCCAGATTTCTTTCAAAAAAGCAGATTTCTAAGCCAATTGGGTTGACAAAGAAGAGTTAAGGTTAATAAGTAGAACATTCAGTAAATTGAAATCTTTCTGGAGAAAAAATGGTTATATTTTTTGTCATGAATAATTAGAGAACCTTGACACTATTTCTAGATGTAATAATATTGATCTGCTTGGTCTTGCAGGATAAAGGAGAGTTGAAGATTATATTGAAAAGCTATTAAAACAATTTGTACTGAATCAAAAACAATTAAGAACTTCTGTCGAGGTTTGAAAGCTCCCAAAAATCCAATTTCCAAGTCCCCACAATTTGCCTCAGTGTAACAGAAGTTTTCAGACAGACACAACTCAGTATGGGGGAAGGGAATTATATTAAAATTACTAACATGAAAAGTAATACATGTATACATATATATATATATATATTCTTAAGTATGAAAACTATAACTAAAGAAACTTAAACTAAAGAATAAATAAATACACAGCCTTAACACAATTTCTACCACCCCTGGACCCTCCCACATCAGATCAGGAAAAGTTTTCAGGACTATAGTTAAAGTCTCTATCTCTCTCTCAGTCAGGGTTTTGGGAATTGGGCTGCGCCCCCACCAACTGCTCAGCCTCTGTTGAGCAACTCCTCCTGGACTGCAAGGGAACACTTGCTGCACCAGGTCTTCAACATGACCTACAGGGAGTCAAAGCTTTTGAGTCTTCTTTCCCTGCTTCGTGAAGGTTCCTCCCAGGTGGTAAGGTTCAAGGACTCTTCCACTCTGGATTCATTCTTCCTCCCCAGGTCACAAGATTTTTCTGGGTTTTGCTCAGTCTTTTATATACCCCAAAATTTCATTAGAGTCTCTCCCCAGAAAAACCTGCTCGGCAGGCTCTATGCCATATTCTAGAACCGCTCTGCTCTGTGCTGTGCGTTGCTGTCCCCGCTTCTTCACCGGGGCTCACTCCGGGCCAGGGCCGGACGGCCCCGGGCCATCGCCGCCGCACTGGTGCCACGGCGGCCACTCCAGCCCGTCCCGGGCTACTCCGTGGCTGCTGCAGGGCCCAGCCAGCTCCTCACCACCTCTCCCACTGCGGTGAGGGAAAGCGGTGAGGCCGGCTGGAAAACTCCTGGGGAGTTTCTCTCTCGCTCCAGTGCTGTGCCTGCCCGCCGGGGCCCAGCTCCAGTCCCGACTGGCTGCTCAGGGCTGAGTCGCCGCCCCGCTGGCAGTGGGGGGGGAAACGGCGAAAAACTCTGCAGCTCTGGCTGGGCCGGGGCGGCGGGACCCAGGGGCTCCCCCGAACTCAGGGGGGATTCCCTCGGCGCTTACATGGCTGCCTGATTTTCCAACTACGCCTACAGCTTCCCTTTCCAGTTGTTGTGATACGTTAATTTCACAAGGGTGAAACACAGTTCTCCATTGGTCTTACATCGGGAATTTACTTGGGATTAAACATTTCCAGCCCCGGGGTTGGGGGGGGGGGGGGGGGGGCAGGTGGGTGAAACCATCACAATTTCTTAAGGTTTTTGGAGTTGGGGGTTGGTTTTGTTTGTTTGTTTGTTTGTTAAGTTACTGAGCATTTACTAAATATCATGGGGTCTTGCCCACTACTGGAAAGGAAAGTGTCACCTGAGTATCCCAAGATTTATCAATTAATGGTTCAGTGTTATAATGAATATCATGGTCACATACTCTCTGACTTTTCAACAAACAATAATGTTCCCCATTCTGTTCTCTTTAGTGTTTTAGGGCATCGGACCAGCACTGCACAAATTTTCACTCATCTTTCTGAGAGATGAAGTCTTTCAGAGACTGCCTAATGAATCCTAGTGTGACTAGTGTTAAATGAAAATTAATAAATCATAGAAAATGTAAATTATTTCTGCTTCTAGATTACTGCTTGAGGCTTAGCATGAAAGAAAACATTTCATTTAACATACAAAAAAGTATTGACAATAATATGATGACAGGTATTTTATGCCCCTTCTTTCAAAGTAGATTTTGAAATTCAAAGAGCACTTACAAAAGTTATTAAGTCAAGAATAAGTTTTCATTCATTAGTGTTGTTCATTCTGATGCATGAGACACGAAAGCATTGTCTGCCATTGCAGACTACTTAGCCACAGGAATATTTTAAAGGACTCAATAAAGCCCACAGACTAGAAGATAATTATTGACTTTAAATAGATACATTACTAAGTTCACTGAATTTTGAAAGAAAATATCAAGAACAAAGCTCGTTGGGAATTTTGTTCTTGCTTATCAGTGCAACAGGGGACTCAAAATTTAGTTTTCCTTACTGTATCAAAATTACAACTAGTCCTCCTAGAGAAGAGACAGGAACAACTATTTTAAATTGGTGATTGGGTGATATTAACTTGATTTAAAGATATTTCTGGTTTCATTAAACATTTATTTAGGAATAAAATGAGACATAAGTGATTCTACACTATTACCTCTTATTTACGCTAGTTTTATATTATCTTATCTGAGAGTGGGTGTAGATAACACGATTGAACACATGTAATAGCTCACCAGAAGGCAAGGTTACGTTTTCTTCTCCTGTCTCCTGTACTCTCTTCTACTTTCCTTCTTATTTGTATTGTCTTTTATTCTTCATGGTGAGCTGTTGCAGTTTATTAATCTGGCACAAAATTAACTGAAATTTTTTTTAAATATTTTTGCATGTTTAATGAGTTGAGGCATCTCTTGGCACAAAGTGAACAGATAGGAGCAGAAGAAGGAAAAGGTAGAGGGAGTGCCCCCTTTGTTGGCTGCATGCTGTAAAATCATCACAGCTACAGAGTCTAAGCACATCCTGAGTGACCTTTATTCAACCTCTGTTCTACGAAGGCAACCTAAGCATTGACTTCACGTTAAATACATGAATGGCTCATCTGAAGTGTAAGGACTCTACAGTGGGATTAAGTTATTCTCATCCTGGAGTGTTTATGCTTTGTTCACATAGAGAGAAAATGTTTGTATATTTATTTTTGAAGTAATTATTAATAGAAAGTAAAGTCAACAAAACTTTCAAAAATAAGGTAATTCTGTGGGATTTTTATCTTTATAAAGACAAAAGAGTTTTGTTTCCTTCACCGTGCACTTGCCAGTGTTCGTGTGTGCTGGAGCGCGAGGAATTTACAGTAATAAATGTGACAGTTTATTTAGGTCCTTTTTTTGCATCAACAGTGGGATAAAATGCCTAAGGGTAAAAAAGAAAATTGTGAATTAGGCCTTTGTCAAGTGGAGTCAGCTACAGAATTCATAAGGAAAGCAGGATTTGACAGAAATGTGAAATGATGAAAATTTTCTGTTTATAGTCTCAAAGCTTATTGACAGCACTTGCAAGCACAGATCCAGATTGCAAGTTTTTAATTATTGTTACTGAATAATCATTTCTACTGATGATCCTGGGTGAGTTTACTAGATTTCTCTGTGAACAATTATTGATCAGGGAAACACAGTGTCTGCAAATTGGTCCTTTTTTCCCATCCATATGTTTCATCCTGGTGCGATGAGTATATCTCTTTTCATCCTTCATTAGAGATCCTTTCAAAAGGGCTGTTTGCTTACTTCCTTGTTTAGAAGCAAAACTGTCAAGACTGGAAGGAAATCCTGGTATAATTATCTTAATAATAAACTGCTTATCTTCGAACATAAAAATCTCTTATGCTGTAGTTTGAGGGTGTAATAGAAGAGTTCCTTCTCTTACTGGCAAAAGACAAAATTACCAAGACTGGAATTTGTAGGAAAAACAGTTCTTTACCTCTCTTGTAACCGGGAACTGCCAAGACAGGTGTTGTGCAACATGTATCAGACTTACTATGCATAGTGATCATGTGTATGATCATCATGGAAGGAATGAGTGGATAATATATTTAATTCATTATTAGACCTGGGAAGAATGAACACAGCAGATGGATTTACTACTATTAAAAGTACGTTCTCTGTTGTCAATTTTCTCTTAGCCTATTGTTCTGTTTGCAAATAGGTCCTGATATTCAGTGCTCTACTAGAATGGCTTTTAAAGATTTATCAGTGTGAGTCAAGCATCCACATTTCAGAATGCTCTGGCTTTATACTTATCATTAACACGTGGAATCCTTTGCAAAGACACAAGCACTATAATCTAAAAATACATTAACAATATTTTATACAGTTAAGAACTTTGGGGCAGTAGTGCCTCTCAAAGCACACTTCAATGTAATTATCATACCCTGTTGGTTTAGCAAGGCTCCTATCTCATGCATTTTACAGTTTGGTCCTACAGACTGGAAAAGCAGGAATTATAGCTTCATGTTTATTAGAAGAAGGTAGATATTGCTTCCAATGTAACCAGAAATGATACAGTTCTCTAGAATTTCAATTCATCTTTTCTTAAAGACAAACCCCTTTTACCTATCCCAATGCATATATATGTGATTCTGTGTGTGTGTTCCTGTATATGTATGATTTTGTATATGTTTGTGTATCCATATGTGTCTTTCAGTTATGAAGAAATGTTAGAATTATGTCATTTTTTTCCAGAACAAAGATTTCATCTTAGAAAGAGCAAAATTAAAAGCAATTTTAGTGTAAGAAATTTCCTGATTCTTCTGCTGTCTTAAGAGCTTGAGGATTGCACTAGAGCAGTCTGAATTAAAAGGTTACCTTCAGGTTCATGATCCATCTGAACTAGCTGACAGGCTTCTAGTTGCATTTGGAACTGTAACATCAGGCTTGGCAATGTCAAATTTTCCTTAAACAAAGGACTTTCCTGGTTCCACTTTGACATATGCATTCTCTGTTTAACAGGACAAAGAAGTGTCCTGTGAATCACAGGATTGATGCTGTTAAAGTAATAATACCACCCTACGGTGGCACTATATTTCTTATAAAAGTCTATATAAATAATTGCTGTTTATGGAATAGTATCCTAATATAGTATAGTCACTGGAAAAATTCTTGCTAATTTGAGTAGGGCTGTGGTTATCTTTATGTTAAATATTCCCATATGAGCTGACCAGAGCCATATTTTTTTGTTTTGAAGTACTAGTAGTTTTGTCTTTAACAATAAATAACTAAGACATCATCTAGAATTTTTATTCTTCCATATAAAGCACTTGAAAATTTAGTACAGGTTCAACAAGAATAAATATTGATTTTTTTATCTATGAAAACACTCTCGAGTGTGATAAATCATCACAGTACTATATTCATTTTTAAGAAAATATTGTGCAGGATGGAGAAATACGAGCTCATCTACTGAAGTTTTCCTACAGCTGGTAAATTAGAATTGCAGCATTTATCCTCTAGTTAGTTAGTTAGTTGCAGCTAGCGGGTTTTTTCTCTATGATATCCTCATAAATTAGTTGAGTGGTTTTATGTCTTTAAGCATTCTTCAGGGACCTTGCCCTGTAATTCTAATTAAAACTAATCCAAAGTGACCAGGGTGAAGATTATAATGGATATATCTTTAAACTATTGTAAACCATGATTTAAGTTGCATGTTACAGAAATTGCTATATCAGGAGCCACAAACCAGAGGAGGACAACCCTTATATAGCAATGACATGACTTGAGCTGTCTCTTTAGTGCCTAGTAACTCCAGAAAAAAACCCATACCCCACCACTCCTATCCTTCATGACCACTGTAACAGCGAGGAGGCTGGGGATGCACAAGGAGTTGGGAGGGGACATAGCCAGGACAGCTGACCCCAAGTGACCAAAAGGATATCCCATATCTTATGGTGTCATGCTCAGCAATAAAAGCATGGATGTCGCCGGAACAGAGAGATTTCTCTGAACAATTTTTCCTGCACTCTGTAGGCCTTGCTTGCCATGGAAGTGACAAGTGTGTATTGTTTATAGACTGTGTGAAAATATGTGATGTTTATACTTGTTAGCTGTGTGTCTAGTTATAAGGTTTGAGAACATAATATGTTTATAGTAAGAAAACCTTGAGAACCTAGAGATAAAAGTACACCTGCAGATCTAGGAAAAACCCCTAAAAGCAGATTAATTAGAAAGAGGTTTCTATGCCAAGAATGATTTCAGGTCGCATGGACAGAGCCTCAGATCCAATAAACTGAGAGCATGAGACGCATGCACAAACTGAGCTATCCAATCACCTTGTTGTGAGCATGTACCCTGAGCAAACTAAACTGTATAAAAGTTAACTGATTTAAATAATAAACTGGACATTGCTTTGATCACATTGGTCGTGTTGCTATGTCTCTGAGCCTCCTCATCGATACATGGAGAATGAAGAACGAAGGCAGGAAAATTTAGAGCAATGGCATTGGTCTTCCCAAGTCACCATTATGTGTGATGGAGCCCTGCTTTCCTGGAGATGGCTGAACACCTGTCTGCCCATGGGAAGTAGTGAATGAATTCCTTGTTTTGTGTTGCTTGTACATGAGGCTTTTGCTTTACTTATTAAATTGTCTATATCTCAACCCGAGAGTTTTCTCACTTCTAATCTTCCAATTCTCTTCCCCATCCCACTGTGAGTAAAGTGAGCAAGTGACCATGTGGTATTTAGTTGCTGGATGGGATTAAACCATTACACCATTTGAACTCAATCATGTGCTTTCAGCTTCACTGCTATTTATCATATGCTTGTACCTCATTTTTCATTTCCAGGTGTTATGCAGATTGTCAGGTATTTGGCTGAGAGGCCCTGGCTCCAAGTCTGGTCTGGCTCCTCATCTTCAAAGTTGTCTGTCTGTGTCACAGAAAGTTGCTCACACGAGTCTGAGGCCAGATGTGGACCTATATCTGCATTTTGATAAAATTCTCAGGAGGGTATTGATTTCTGTGCACAGAAAACGTACTCAGACTAACGAAGAATGACAATGAAGGGGTTTTTTTGAAAAAGGAAATAGAAAACATCAAGATAATGAATCATGTCTACAGTACAGTTCCCTATGTGGTTTTTTTTTGAACTCTACAGAATGCCTAACTAGACTTTAAAAAGTAATGAATTAGGAGTCCATTTCAGACTTGTAAATATGATATGAGGCATGGATTATTTTATTCCTAAAATATGATGTAAATCTGATATGATGTGTGGATTATTTTATTCCTAAGAAAAGAACATCACAATCATGTTCCTACATTTTTTTAAATAAATTCTTTATTTATTTTACATTAATCAAAACATGTGCCAGTATCCTCATCTCTGGGTACATTTATAATTTTAAAACAATCCCTAATTAGAGATAAAGCAGGTGCCAAAGACATTCTGAGCTAAATTGCTCTAGAGCAACAGTTACCAACCCCTTACTTGGAGCTTAGCTGTCTGGAGAACAAAAAAGGCAGTTGCAAGCAAGAAACACTGATGGTTGAGTCTCTGGGATGAGAAAGTTGAAAATACTCATGACATAAAAAAAGCTTGAGAGCTAGTATTGTGAAGGATATAGGAGTGACTGGAATATGACTTTTGTCTGAGTCCTTCGTCCATGTAAAGCTGGAAAAATATTTTTTATTTTAAATCTCCACAAATATTAATGAACTTTAAAATAGCACAGAATATGTATTAAACATATGTCTGGATTACTTGATTTAATGAAATCAAGCTTTCTTAAAGAACTTAAAATCTCTGTGCCAGGATAATTACTGAAAAGGAATAAGAACGATAACAACTGACATCTACACTTGTTATTCTAATAAATACCAGCAGTCACTAAGGAGTAATAAATATAGCCCTATGTAGCAAAATTCCCTCAAATTAAAACTGAGTTCAAAAATCAGACTCAGATCCTGACTTACATGAAGAGAACTGTACTGTGTCAAACCAGTCCACCAACCAACCACCACCAACAAATAAGCAAAAAATAACCAACCAACCAATGAATAAAAAGGGAAATTATTTCGATGTCTAATAACAACAATAGCCCCCAGTCATGTTCTCTGCCCCAGCAGAGGTACAAATGTGAAATAAAATTCCAAGGATTAATAATTAATAGTGACTTCTGATCTAAAACTGGTTGCTCATTGACAGGTTTGAAGAATGATGAAATAATTCCGCAGATGTTAAAATGTCACTTAGATTAATCAGAATCTTCAAACACAGAGCCCCATAAAAAATGCTCTTGGTAGACCTGGAAAAGTTACAACAACAGTTTGTATTATCTCTTTGTTACAGTAGTAATTTTAAACCATCTTTGCAGAAGTATATAGGGGAAAATCATATCAGAAAAAATGGTAACTGAAAATAGACAAAGCTACTTGCTTTTTTATTCTTTTCCTAGCTTGCTTCAGATATTCCTAAGTGTTCTGGAGAGCTGATCAACTAGAAAAACCGTAGAATTTTACACTGTGTTGAAATGTTTTTCAACATTTTCCAAGGGTTTTTTAAAGCATTCCCATTAAGAGTACTATATCATTGTGCAGGCTTATTTGAGATAAGCTATGAACAATTATAGAAACTTACTAAATTACTAGGTTTCTTGAGAAAAACACTGAAAGTGAACCTGTCATTGTAAGCTGTTCTCTTGTAATGAATTTATTTTTACAGCAGACAGGGATATTTTTTGTAGCGTGTAAGCTTTAATAATTGAAAATATTTACTACTTTTAATTATTTACTTCACAAATTTTAGACAGGAATTGCTTTTAATTTTATTATATGCAAAAAAATATATTCCTTTCTTGTTAAGGATTTGTGTTGGAGTTATTTATAAGTATATATGCATACATACATGTATTAAAAGAGAGACTGTAATAAGATTGCTCACAATACATATAATATACAAAGAAAAATATAAACTATGGATTTGGAGATTACAAAAAAATCTGAGCATATTGTCAAATTATCTTGTTACATAAAGAAATGATATAGACATCTATTATTAAAGTTCTGAGAATTGGTTCATTCTCATGTCTGCAATGAAAAACCAGTATGAAGGAACACAAATACTTATGATCCAACATTACTGCTGCAAAGAACCGAATTAATAACATTTTTATTTAGAGTATATATCCCTTTATACTTTGACATTGACAAGGATTGTCAATGTTCTTTATTTGGGTTAGATATTTACATTCAGTTCATTTATTACCAATTTTTTTTTCTAAATTAGTAAGTCAATCTATCTAGAGTCTTAACAACATGGGTTTTAATAGCTAATATTTTATGTGAATACTGATGGGAAACCTTCTCATTTTATTAATGCAATGAGTGACACTCAATTACTGGTGACTAAGCAATAACATTTATAGCATTTAATTTTTTTTTTTAAGATTCTATCTGTGAAGCAGTAATTCAACTAACTACAGACCATCAGTTTGAGTTTAACAAGTTTCATCAGATAAACAACAAAAGGACTCATGGCAACTTCTCCTATGATTCAGCTTCATTTTATAAGCCAATTGAACCAGTTTCCCTGGAGTTCACTGTGTAGTCAGTGGGTAGATGAGGAAGGAGGCCTTGGAAGTCTCCAGTTAAAAATCCTATTTCCATACATTTGGAATGTACTCTTGCTTCCTATATAATTGGTATTTCTACTCAGAGGAGGAGAAAAGGGTCAGTGTATTTTTTCAGACCTGCTTTATATTTCTAAACTAGTATCAAATTTCACAACTTTAAATTCTGCACAAGGCCACTTAAAAGTAATATTTCCCACTTGTATAAGAAACACATGAATGAAACTTTAGCAAAATAATTACTTCATGCACTTGAAAAAATCTGGATAGCAATTGACTAGTAATTGTAGCAATCAACTAGTAATTGTTGATTCATGATAAAGACAACAAGTAGAAATCTCCTTTAAGACAGATAAAAATTTATTTCTGTCAAGACAAGAATTCTATTCACCCTAAAAGTTACCATCAAAGTTTCTCTGTCATTTTCTGTACAGCAAAAACTGTGAATTTCTATCTTTGTAGTTGCCTGAACTATTGCTACAGCAGCAGAAACTGTGAGTGTCTTTCTACCTTTTTCTGCTGCTGCTCATAAAGTGTAAAAAACATGCTGTGAAGAAGAATGTAAGTAATTGCTACTGGACTTCTGGATTTATTGGTATAGAACTTAGATAAGGTGTTTGCATGCCTAACAGTAAAAAAGTGAATGTTACATTTCTAATGTAATTACAGAACCAGAGAACAGTTGAATTTGAAAGGCATCTCTGGAGATCATCTAGTCCAGTGCCTAAGTTCAGAGCACAGACAGGTGGAGCAGGTTCCTCAGGATCATGTCCATTCAAGTTTTGAAAATCCCCAAGGGCATGTACAAGTACTTTGGCAATCTGCTCCAGTGTTTGACCACTGTCACAGCACAAAAATGTTTTCTTGTGTTCACCTGGAATTTCAAGAGACTTTTCTTCTCCAGGCTGAACAGTCCCAGCTCTCTCAGCTCCCTCCTCCCCTCTGCCACCCCCAGTCCCCACTGATAGCTGGAGAGGAGAATTGGATGCCTAACAGGCAAAGATCATGGGTTGAGATAAGAACAATTTACTGGAAACAGCAATTAGATAAGAAAATAAACAGTAACAGCAAAAATATTAATAACAAAAGGGTACAAAAGAGAGGGTGATCTACATGCAAAATTCTCACCAAGCTCAACCAAACACAATGTGACTGTAGCCAGTGGCACCCCACCCTGACCGCTCCATCACACTTGCTCCCAACAGGAAGCCACACCTTTCTTCTTGGAAGCCAGAGTCCTCTCCCCCTAGCCTCCCCTTCCGCCCCCCATTCCCTGGCAATGGCATGAGGTAATAAATATAATAATAATAAACCCCTTAGTTCTGGCCATGCCCCTTCAGCCACGCCCCCTCTCATCTACTGCAAAACATTAACCCTGTCCTTGGCCAAAACCAGGACAACCTGTGAGCACAGAACTGACTTATACAGGAAGTTATTAGACTTGGACATAGTGTAGGCATAATGAAAAGGAGAACGTGAATAGAAGGACCTTGGCAGAAGTATATCTGTAATTATAGTTCCAATTGAATCCTGCAAGGGAAAAGACAGAATAATTAAAGGGGAAAGAGTAGAACTACTGAGGTTCTGGACCAGCAGGCCTGAGGAGGAGTAAAAGGTTATAAAAGACAGACATATAATATGGTGAGTAGAAACTTCAAGATAGGAAGGGGGAAGAAAGAAACTTAAAGAATGTGTCAAATCAAGCGAGGTGTGAGCAAAAATCCGAAGTCTTAGTACTGTAGTCACTGAGATGTTGTAGGTACTCCAGAAATAAATAAGTAATATATGAACTCTGAGCATAATAGAATACAGGTGTTTTCAAGAGAGACAGTGGACAAGCAAGTAACTCACAACCTCTCTGCTAGATTAATTTCTTCATTCCATGTTTTGATTTTGCTGTTAAAATTCCTTGAGTTTAATATTGTGAACACGATAGTACAAATTTATTCATGAATTATTTGTTTTAGAACATCTTCATACCATGCAAAGATTTACCATTTTGTCTTAGGGTACTGAGACTCACCTATCAAAGAAGGAATCAGATGTTCTATGCAGATAAATTATGTCTTCCAACAGTGAAAACTTATAGGTTTTCCAGGTAATATAGTATTATAAGTGGAACATAGCTCACTGCAGATATCTGGAAGTTGAATGTCTTCAACTAGTAAGCCAAGTTTATGGCTATGGTAGAAGAAATAATACTGCCAAGCACTTCCAACTGATTTGTCTTGGGTGCCTGTTTCAGGGTGAGATAAATTGTATTCATGTTATGCCTAACTTTCTGTTAACTATGACAAAAGATGACCAGGCTAGAAAAGTTAGATGTGTAACTTTTAGACATCTCGGCATAGATGTGTCAAATTTATTTAACTACAGAGGACAGGCAAGAGGAGAAGGAGCCCTGCATAAGCTGTCTATACTGAAGCAGAGCTTTATTAGACCAGAAAATGTGAGATTTTTTCAAAATTTTATAGTCATAATTAGAATATATGCTGTGTTAAAATTATTTTTCTTTATTTCATTCCCTTAAGAAGATTTGAAAGAACTTGAAAAAACAGGGAAAAAAAGACTTCATACCAATTATCAGTTTTATGGCAGGCTTCAAAAGGACAGTCATGTCTCCAGAATTCAGACAAGCTCCAGTAGAAATAAGGAGCCTAAATTGCTGAAAATCACATTTCTTTAAGTTACAATCTGGTAGCGTTGTGTAATTCTCTTGTTTTCACTGCCTCTGAATGTGTCAGAAATACAGAAGAAAGATCTGTGAAATTAGAACTGTGTCTTTTAGTGTAGGTAATCTTCAAAATGCTATCATTCTCTATGCAACATATAAATACATTAAAGTGCAGCTAAAAAAAAAGCCTTTTCTTTTCCTGTTCTATTCTGCCATTACTTTCATACTAATTAATATACAGTCTTCCACAAATGTGTGTGTTAGCACAGTCTCTCTCTCTCTTTATTAAAGCAAGTATCTGTCCAATCATTGTCTTTTTTGACTTGGTTACTTTGTGTTTTTAAAGAAAACAAAGTAAATTTTGTGATTTATCTAGCATAGTTGTGAAGGATGTTAGAGGAAACCCATAGTAGGAAGTCAAATGCCTACGAAGCCATCTAAAACTTTGTGGAGCATAATTCTTTTAGTTCTTTGGAGTTTCAGATTTTCTTTCAGCAGTGAATTAAGGGTATAATAAATGTTTGTCAGTTTAGTGAAGAGTTGGCCTGAGTTCATTTTTCATTTTACTTATATATAAATGGTTATACAAGGTATAAGTAGGAGAATCATGGTCAAGGATGCTTAAAAACTTGCTACTGTAGAATATTATTGTGAATTTCCTACGTTTCACCCACTTATACCCTGAAAACTGCTATTTCTTTAACCCTCACCCTTGACAAGGAAAAAAAACCTTAAACAACCAAAGAAAGAAGAAAAAATCCAAATGAAGTATCTCATCACCAAATGGGAAAACCCAGCATCAGTTGATTAATGAAGCATTAGAACAGTGACTGTTGTATAAAAGTTACTAATATCACAAAGAAAGGTATAGTGTCCTTGGAATATTTGAGAAATTATAAATTTGTGTGACCAGAGTAAGAAAATGAGATTTCAATACCTTGAAAGAAAAAGCAGAGAAAATCAGACAAATCACTATGAAAAATACTGTGGCAGGATAGACCCACCCTGATAAAACCTAAAATCAAATCAAGCTATCATGCAAGCTATCATACAGAATCAGCTGCTGGAGTCAGACTGTTTTCTTGGTGTTAATTATGCTACAACCATTCTAGTTCACCAGACTTCCAATACACACCCTGCTTTCTGAAGTCTGATTTGACAGATAAGCTGATAGCTGGCCTGTAAATTTGTGCTAGCAGTCAATCACTTTATACTATAAAAGTCCAGTCCCCTCTCATGCAGTCAGGTTCGTCTAACATAACCCTTCTTGGGGTGTGTGTGTGGAGATTCCTCTCTTTGCTGGGGGCACCCTCCAAGGATACTCCTCAAGGCTGAGGGAAAGAGAGCTCCTCATGAGCATTGGTAGGGGTTACATCAGATCTCTACTTCATAATTATTCCTTTTTGCTAGCTTTAATATAACCAATAATACTTTGTTACAGTGCACTATACATCTTTATGCTATATTATATTCTACTAGTAGATATTTAGTGTTTATATTGTGTAGTAAATAGTTCTAAGATCTTTTGTCTGATCATTTGTATAAAATAAATTATTCATTTTATATAAATATTCTTATTTTGCTAATCATTAAAACCTATGGGACAAAAGTGGTTCAATCACACCTCTATAAGTCCTTTAAATTTAAACTGTTAACACAGTCCGAGGCTAAGATTGAATTCAGCAGCACCTAAACCCTTCTCTGAGAAGCAGCTTAGAAAGCAAGGGGGTCCTTTCTGCACCTTGAGAATCACCAGCAAGGCTTTGCTTTTTAATAACTTTGTCTAAGCATTCCACTCCCACCCACAACAAATATGTAAGGTAAGAGAAAAGTAGATAATAAACTATGAAAAAAGTTACATAAAAATGAAATCCTAAAAAGGATTGTGATGGATAATAAAGAAACTGGACAATCAACAGCAAGAAGAAATTAGTAGCTATAACCAGAAACTAAATCAGTTTCATTTAATTGTGGGAAAAGGTATAGATCCACTTGTATTACAAAGAGCATACTGCATATGCAAAAGTACAACCTCGCTAGACCTCCTCATTTAATCCTAGGATAAGATAACTATGAAGACCTGGACAACAGATTCTTCTGTAAATAACAGTCCAAGAAACTAAAAAAAAAGGAGAAGAAAATTTATCACAGAGGAAGAAGCTGATAAATGATGTGGAATCTTAAAGGTAGTAACACTGTAATGTATACAACATGGCCTTGCAACCAGAAAGACTTCTGGCAAATATATTCAATATTGACCCAAAGAGAAAGAACTCCCAGCACCAATCCATGCTGCCAGAATGATATGTCCACATAAGTTCCCTAATATTTTAACAAAACAAAGTATTAAAGGCTCCCATTGAAATAGTCTCAGGTCACAAATTTGGACTATTTTTGCAGAAGAACTAGCTGATTTCAAGCATAGATGCAGCATAGCCAAAAACTAAGGAAGAATATATAAAAGAAAAAAAAAGAAAAAGAAAAAAAAAGGTATAGTAACTACATAGACACCCATAAAGTATTTTATCATCTTTTTCAGTGAGCAATCTAATTGGTGATGAAGAAGCAAGTGTCAGCAAGAGAATAATTGTGTTCTTGAATATATATCAGGGAGATGAGGGCACGCAGGAATATTGAGTGATTTTGCATAGCTCTGAAAGTGAGAGAAGCATCTATTTTTTTTATCTACTTTCTTATAAATTTCACATGAATAATATTTGTTGGAACAATAACCTCCACTCCAAGGAAAAATGAAACTTTTAAGGAGAAAAAACTGTAACTAACAAGAAAACAAGACTATTATGCAACTGCCTACAAAATAAAAAAATAAAGTGATAACAGGAAAAAAGCCTTTGAAATGCTTGATTCAAAATTCTAAAGAAACTGTAGAGAGCCCAGGATGTATGACACAAAAAAAGAAGCACAACAGAATTTTTAAACCAAATGTAAACAATTAGAATGTAATCATCCTAAAATCCCTGTGCAGTTGAAGGAAGGAAAGATGCATTTTTCAGGATTAATTTATGTCACATTACTATAGACATCCAATTATATCAACATACTACTCCTTGTAAGTGCCATTCTTCCTTCCTTAAACTTGAATAAAGTCAAGGATGCATACCTCAGATTTAGAAATCTGTTCTATAGGCGTCCAAAAGTAGCTTAATGACACTAAATGAGCATTAAGTCAAAATGAAGTGTCTTAGCCATTACACAGACCACGCCTAGTTGCTAACATTAAAATTACAAGGGATTACAGCCAATCTTTTAGAATTAAGTCCATATGACTTAATCCATTCCCAAATTTGGAAAGAGAAACACCTGTTCATCTGGATAATGGAGCCTTTGTAGAACTATTTACTAGTACTTCAGAAAGAGATTAAACTTTTATTAAAATTGCAACATAAAAGCAGGTAAAAATTTTTTTCAAAGTCAACATTAGTGCATGCATTCTGTGTATAAACAAGCAGAGTGTAATGGTCCATCACATAGAAAAACCTGCCAAAATTAATTGTGCTGCATGAGCAGAGAAGGTCAGAGACAATCTGTTCAATTTCGTCCTCAATTTTCAGACTGGGAATATTTTATTCCAAATAAATCATAAATAGTCGAAGAAACATACATTTATTTATACATCTAAAACTATAAAGGTGATAGTCGATTATGCAGTAAATAAAATTGACAAGACAACTTCTTTATATAACAGTCTCAGTTCAGAGCAGAAAGAAAAAATCATCTAATGTAAATTGGCATTTCTGTAGTGAAGTAAATTAAACACTTCTAATTCACACCACCATAGGAACTGGCATGAAATATTGAAACATTCTTTACCTTTCTGGAAGTTATCTTATGTTGATATAATATTTTCAGGTCCTTTTTAAACTCTGAAAATCCTGTTCAGATAATTCTTCCTGAAAATTTTTCATTTGGTTTCAGATTAGTTTCTCATATCACAGTGTTGTTGTTTAATCTTGGCAGGCAGCTCAGCCCCTCACAGGAGGAAAAGAAAGAGAATCATAGATTGAGATAAAGACAATTTAATAGGTGGAGCAAAAGCTGCATGTACAAGCAAAGCAAAATAAGGAGCTCATTCAACACTTCCAATTGTTAGGTAGATATTCAAACATTCCCATGAAAGTAGGGATCTATCATGGATAACAGTTACTTGAGAAGTCAAGTGACATCACTCTAAATTTTTCTGCTTTCCTCCTTTTTCTAAGATTTAATTGATGATCATGGTGTCATATGGTATTGAATACCCCTTTAATCAGTTGGGATTAACTGTCCCAGCTATGTCCTCTCCCACCTTCTTGTGCACCCCCGGCCTCTGCACTGGCGGAGCAGCATGAGCAATAGAAAAGGTCTTGACTTACTGTTCAGCAGTAAGTAAAACATCAGTGTGTTACCGACATGTTTTTGGTCAAAAATCAAAAATATTGCCCCATAGAAGCTACTATGAAGAATATTGACTACATGTTAGCCAAAACCAGCACACACAGGTGAATCATTATTGCCGGATTCTTCCCTGTAACAACACTGCCAAGTGATCTCTTCTGCTTTCTGTGGTTTACACTTCAGAGCATAATTAATTCCTTGGATCAATTTATAGCTTTGTCACATGAATATGAAATAAATAATAATAGAAAAGTTGGTGATCCTTTTCTTCTTTTTATTTCTTTCGGGACTTTTATAAGGTGTAACTACATACAGTCTGGTAGATAAAATGGATTCAAGGCAAAGCTTTGATGATGTGTGTGTAATTATCCGTGCTGTTTATTTGTTCCCACTCTTCCTCATGAGCTCACATGGCTTTAGCCCAAACCAACTAGTTTGCATAAATATCTAACCAGTGATACTAATAGTGTTTCTAGAAACTGTTCCAAATAGCCAATAATTTTGGCCACCCTGCTTTGTTAGGCATGTGAAGCTAGCTCATGCTAGTTTTTCTTAAGGCCGGAGATTAATCCCTAGTCTGTAAATTTTTAAAGAAATAAATGTAGCCCTACTTCTGTGATTTCTACTAAAGAAATAAGTAGTATACTTTCTCTTATCTTTTTTAGCAAAGTGTCTTTACCTTTCTTTTATTTGAATCAATGAATGAAACTGAGATATACCTGAGAGATAGGGAAGTAGCAATAGTCTTATCCCAAAATACAAACTGATCAGAGGTCTACTGCCATTAAGATCTTTTCTTAAGCAAGCTCTGTGTCTTAGAATATAGATCTGCCTGGGAGAATCATATTCTCTATTTTTTTCATTAATTACAAGAGTGAAATAAAGGCTAAGTTAACTATATTAGCTGAATTAGCTAAACTTTTTTAGAGTAATATAATACAGTATGACTATGAATTAAATCTCAGCCTGTGCTCAATTCCACTGGGTCATTAAAAGGAAGATTTTTCTCATTGAATTGTCTACCTAAAATAAAATTATCAATATAGCTTTATTATGACAAGCATATGTTCTTCTACCTGCAATTAAGATTATACAATGGCATGCAAGGTAGATAATTTGTAGATGCATTCATTGATAAAGAGATAAATTATTGCCATATATGAACACCATACCTTTTACTGAAAGAGCTCTGTTGTTATTGTCATCATAGTGGGCTTTGAAACACAGAGACAAGCTGGTCATTTTTGTCAGAGCTTGGAATTCCATAAACAGAAGCTTTATCAAATCTTTATCAACATTTGTATCACAACTCAGAAACCAGTCAATAAAGCATCTAGTCCAAACAGTGTTTTTCTAAGCAGCTGGTCCTTAGTTTTAAGATACAAGGATGTTAGGGGTAACACATCAACTAAAGTATTTGAAATACATTAAATTATTTTTAAAGCATGTACCCTAATAATTTGAACTGTGTGCATATACTATTTTATATATTTTTAATCTTAAATTATTTTTTTATGTGAGGGCTGCAGAAATGTACACCTGATATATAAATATATGCCATGGTAAAAGAAAAAAAGCACTTTCTTAAAAGAAGATTAAGGAGCAATGTCCTCCATGTTCAGAAAAATTAGATGGCCACCCATACCATCAGAAAAGAACAATCATGTCACTTCAGACCAGAATTAAACTCCAGCTTTACATGTTTCTCTTTCGAAACACACACCTCAAGGACTACTTGCTAGTTGAAGTGAGACATTTCTAAAGGAACAAACAGGAGAAATTTGAGATTCCATGCCCTCCAGATGCCAGTCCATAATTACATTGGTTGCCCACGTATCATGTACATATATACAAACATGTTTCTAGCTGCATGTGGATACCTCAGTTGCTAGACATCTACAAGGTATTTCAGAATCAATATTCACTGTAGGAATATATGAGTGAGTGAAGTTTCTAAATTCTCAGAGGAGATTTAAGCCTAGATTTAGTTGCCCAAAGAAATGCTTTAATTGTCATTTGACATGCCCTGAGATATTCTACCCAGCCTATAGTTTTCACTGTGGAAGGATAAATTATCTTCTAGAAATCTTGTGTCGTATCATCCTTCTGAATATGCCTTGGATTCCTGAAAGTGTTTCAAATTACTCTACATGGCAATGTCTAAACAATAAACCCAGTGAATAAATTTGTTTGCAGTATGGAAAACTGCTCATCTCACTAAATGTAGTATAAAATTAAAAACCCTCTGGATTCCAGGGATGTCCTGACTATACCTTCATTGCCTGTAATGGTGGTTTAGCCATCTACCCCAAATGTAGAGAGCTCTCATAGTCATGTAAAATTAGGTCTCTGAACATGGGAGAAAATTTCATCCTAAATGGATTTCCCTAATTACAGGAATTATAGAGATTTGTCAACAAATTAACCAAGTGGTATATTTACTACTTCAAGCCAACACCCTTTTTATGTCTATAAGAATTAACAAACCTAACTATAGCTATTTGTATTGTAATATAGAGTTTTTGTTACATATATATGAATTACTTTGGACTATTGGTGCTACCTCAGTTTAAGTAAATGTTCAAGTAATATAGAATTTGCTTAAAATTTAATTTTTCTTCTCTAAACCCATATATTTCTAACTAAACCTAAACGTATATTTCATTATATTTAATTAATTTAATTCTGCAATTCTTGATAAATTTACATTTGAATAGACGATGGAAAACAGTGTTTCAGCTACTTGTTAGAAAGTAAAATTATGCTCCATGTATTATCCATAAAAATTGCCTTACTTTAACAGCAAAAACAAGAAAATTCTCTGAGGGGTTAAATACTTAACACTGGCCTTTAATACACAATACTCTTGAGTGAGTAAAAAAACAGAGGTATTATAGACATTAGAGGAGTAATATATATATATATATATTCTCCCTCATGTCCTGTAACTTGTACTCATCGTAATATCTACTCAGTCAGACTTGCATTTCTGAAGGAATCATTACAGGTCTTATAGTATAATATTTTAGTCCTTCACAAATCCTGTAGGACAATGTTACATGTGGTTTAGTCTTATAGGATTACCTCACAGTCATCTAGAAATCCCTTTAATCCATCAGAAAAATCCTGAGGATTGTTTTGTAAAGGCACAAAGAGACATAGCTCTAACCAAGCCTCACTCACAGAGCAGTTCTCTCAGGATGTAAGAATCACATTACAATTTCGTGCAATGTTGGTGGCATTTTCCATTTCAGTTTAATAAAGTCTTTTGGTTTTATGGTTTGAATTCAAGCACAGAGAATATGTAAAGGTTTACATTGGCTCAATTTATTGAATAATTTAAGGTGATCTGCTGTGTGTAACATCTAAAAAAGAAAATTCATTTGCCTAGTAGTTGTAGCTACAATAAGATTCAAGTTTAAATAAAAGTGATCCCTCTAACATCTAGAATCATCACCAGATTGAATCCTAACCTAGATTTCTGAGTAAATACCTTTCTCAAATATAATTGATGAATTCAGCTACCATCAGTCTTTAAAAGAAAAAAATTATCTACAGAAAGATCTGGGAAAACATGGCGACAATATGTAGGTGTATTATATATATGTGCACACAGTAAGAGAAAGGTGATTCGCTAAGAGGAAAACTCATTCCTATAATTAGATGAATTTTTAAAGTTACCAGTAGAAAAGTTTGGAAGAGTTTGAGAATATATGTGTATGCATATGTACATATATTTTCATCTTTGGACAGTGTCCAAGTGTGCAGGGCTGTGGTTTGCAAAATCTATCTGGAGTTTCAACTGTTGAAGGATTTGAAGAACAAGAAGAATTTCTATAGGTACAATTACAGCAAAAGGAAAACCAAGAAAAAGTAGGCCTGCTGCTGAACTGGATGGACAACCTGGACAAAGACACCAGAAAAGACTGAAGTGCTCAACATCTTCTTCAAATCACTCTTTATTAATAGACTTGCATCCAGCAACCCGATGTTCCTGAGGCCCAAGGACAAGTCTGAAGCAAGGAAGATGTACTTTGAAACCTTAGTCAACATGTTAAACATAAATTGCATATTTATCAGTGGCTTGCATTGGAATGGAGACAGCCATCTGAGTCTTCTTCTAATAAAGAGTACTTCTGTTAGCATATAGTCAAGAGACTATAAAAAGTGAAATTAAGGTTCCTAAGCATCTGACTTAGGTAAAAAATGTCACTGATGTTTAGTGGGCCAGATAAATGTATATCTGAAGTCAGAGAAATTAAGTATCTTTCATGGTGCTACCCTGCACAAGATGTATAATACAAATTTGCAATATTTGACCATTTACTTCCCTGTTTATGAGCTGGAAATTTGAATTTGTACTGAGATCATCAACCTACAAGAGTAAACAAAGGAGAGTTCTGCTTGCAAATTCGTAAAGATACAATTGTTAAGATTTGTGGCTTTTCAATTGTTGAACTGCAATCATTGAACATTACTTAAATTAGGAAAATTTATTAAATTTCCACTCCTTTAAGCCTACTTTTTTATCCTTTTACTGATGTCTCTAACCTCAACCTTGGATGGGATAACTCTTTAAAAATATATATTTTTTAAAAATAATCATTTATATGACTTTCCACATTATAAGAAGAACCATGCAGTTCCAGAACAGAAATTAAGATCTTCAGAAAGCATGAACAGATGAACATTGTGAATTTCAATGAGTCCAATGTACAATAAAGTGAGACGAGAGAATAAAACCAAGTCTGTTGTTTCATCTATATGACTCAGACAATTTTCCACTTCAGGCAACAGTTATGCTAAACATATCCTGAACCATGACCTACAGGAAGAGTGATCTCTCATTCTTTTTCTCAGAATTAGAAACCCTTGGTAGCTTTCCAACATGGGTTGATGTCCACCTCATTGATCTTGCATCAGAAATATGTCAAAAAGGACATTGCAAAACTCAGGATTTACCCATCCCTCAGACTATCTTGTCTTTTTTAGTTTTGGTTGTTTTTTTTTTTTTAATTCAGAAATGTATTACTTCCTTAAGAGGAAACCATTTTTTTAAAGCAATTATATTTGAGAGAACTGTCCAAGCTTCCCACACGTTTACATTAAAATTTCTTCCTTTCCACACCAAATCTCTCAAAGCACAATTGTATGTTCTGATGTTGCTGGTCTGTCACACTAGTTATCACTTTGGTTGCTTTACTAATCTCACCACCTTTCTCCCCCTCTTCCCTTATACTTTCCAACATATCAGGACCAAGCCTAGTTTTTTAAAACTTCAGACCTTCACTGACTGCACAGAATTCATGTCTTTTTCTTCAGGTGCCCTGTCATGTTTCAAAATATATCTTCTATACAGAAAGCTGTTTACATGAATGGCTACCCACAAGCTTTCAGCTTGTTCCTGTTTGAATTATGTTTTGGGTAAATACACTGTCTTTTCAGAACTTGAAATGGAAAGCGTGAATCTTCTGTTTCTGGTTTTGTGGGGTTTTTAAATTTCATTGTTCTTGCCAAAATGACTACTTTATACAACTGAAACGTAGGGGCCTAATCAATTGCTGGATTACTAAATACTAATATTCAAGGTATTTGGTCTGGCATCTAGACACTGTTTCCAGGAGAACAAGGTCTTTCTCAGCTCTTTGCCATACTATCAACTCCATGAGGATAATTTGCTTATGGTAAAGGATTCCAATGGTATGAAGCTTCTGAATTTGGGTAGATAAATCTGATAGAAAGGATTCGGCACATTCTCATGAATGAAAACAATACTCAGTGTTCAGCTACCTTAAAACACAGATATATACTATGCACATGTCATTAAAGCATGCAGAGTTTGGATTTCTTGCTTAATATTTGAAAACAGATTTGGATTTGGATTAAAAAAGAATGTTTCAACTTTTAATAAAGGCTTCTTCTAAAACCATTTGAAGCCAATTGCAAGAGTCCAAAATTACTTCTGCTTTGAATCGAGTCATAAATTGCATTGCCCATATATCTTGGACCATTTTATCCTACTGTCTGTCAACTTTTCAGTCTGTAAGAAAGTAATTTTTCACTGTTCTTAGTAATGTTAATTCCAATCAATATTATGTTATACACCATACATGCAAGCTTTTCCTGGAGAGATGCAAAGAAGTAACAAGTATTCATGACAGTTGACACTATCTCTGAAAGCCATGTTGATTACTAAGAGAGTCAAATACGGATTTATTAAATATAAAATTAAAAAAAAACAAACCTTGAAGTGAAATGCCATGTTTCATACAGACACTTAATACAAGCAGAAATTACTTTTACTTCATGGAAAATTAAGGATTTTTTTCTTCCTATTAGCATTTCAATTGAAAACATTTTCACTCATTTCCTTCTTAATGGAAGTATATAAATAGCAATAGCCTTTAAGTACTACTTTTTTTTTAAGCAAAAAAAAATTTTTTTTGCATTAAGAACCTTAATAAAGTTTTTAAATAGTAGCTGTGCAAACAGTAAATCAATAAAATTGTTTGTTTCAGTTCAACAAATATATATTGATTGTCATACTGATTCATATTTATGCCCAGATCAGTTCTCAGCACTATTTACTGATGGTCATTTTGAGTAGAAAATTCATGCATAAAGTGTAACAGATTCAGATAACTTTTTTTTAGGCTAACAGTGCCATATTTTCTGAAATTGTGTGGTTCTACCAAAAAAAACCAAAAAACCCCAAAAAACTCCTTCATGCAGGGATTTGGATATTAAGAGCTTATGTTTTGAAAAGAAATTTGAGTATTGCAAGAAAAGTAAACTACCAAAAGCCAGGAAGATCCTAATGAAGGCTAAGTGGCATGAATAGATAACTGATCACAGTATAGCTAAAGCAATGCTTTTGTGCAAAAAACGGGAATAGTTCACACGTGAGTAGAATCATTCTGCAGACTTCAGGACTGATAATGAATTATATAGGTTGTTATCGAAGAGAGAATTAGTGGATATGCTTAATTCTTGTCGATTTTATTTGAATTTCATCAAGTAGAAGATAAACAGCTTGCAGAATGGATTGTCAAAAGTAGTGTACCATGTATACCAATTTAACTCTCTTTATTTTCCTAAATTATCAGGTTTTTAAATATGCATAACTTCCCAATATACCCAACTATTGAGATGCCAAAGATAATTAAGATATTTATATTGTTTGAAATGGTATATGAAGTGATATATGAAGGTGTCATTTTAGAGTACATTTTTAGTTTATTAAAATCCTTTCTCCTAAGGCAGAATGTTGAAGTTAGAAAACTGCTCTTCTATCTCCAGTCAATGACTTTCATTTTATCAATATTACATACATTTAGAATATATTTTAAAATGTGGTTCCTAACAATTTTTACTTTAATCTATAAAATGCTGTGGTTGTGTTTTTAACCATGAAATCAGAAGTTATTGCAGTAGTTGCTATAAGCTTATTATGAAGGGGTCCTTGTGTATCATGGCATTAAAAGTCAGAAAACCCCCAACTAGTAATATTCAAATGATGAAAGAAGTGTTTCTTACTCTTATATGTGAAGCAATAGAGAACTTAATTACAGATTCACAGAATTACATTATTTTAAGAGGATAGAAATAGACATTTGGCAGGGACATTGGAGAAATGCAGATATTTTGAATTTATGAACTGAATTCTTTTATGCAGAAGAAATTGCTGATCTATGTAGAGGTTCAGCCTTCCTCAGCTTGTTTTTGGTTTTTGGGTTTTTTTCCTGTTTTGTTCTATTTTTTCGTTTTGATCTTTTTTTTTAATCTAAGACAAAATTTTCCAGAGTTTGACATAGTTTTGAGGGGGACCCTCAGCTTTTTTTTCATTTCATGCTAAATATAGAAATGAAATAAACCTTGACCTGTAATCAACAAAACCAAGTAAAGGATTAATAGAATTGCAAATGTAGGGTTATGATTCTTTGAAATAAGTTCAACCAAGTATTTTGCCACTCAATAATGGACTATGTTAACACTAGGCAAAAAGCCAAGACAGGAATAAGATGAAAATGCTCTCCCTATTAAAAGAGCATCTAAACCCACTCTTAATGGTGACTATAGTGTATTTTTAAGCATTTCTTCATCTTTCTTTAGAAAAATTAATATAAATATAGGTGCATCTGCCTGACATCAGGGAAACAGGAAAAGATCTACTCATTCTGGCTTAATCCTGGCCTGGATGAGTTAGGAGATCACCAGATTTACACAAGGATTTACACATAATTGCTAATGAAAATCTCAGGCTAAGACACATTTTTAAAACTAACAAAATTTTATGAGGAAGAACTTCTTTACTGTATGAGTGACCACGCTCTAGAACAAATTTCCCAGAGTGATTGTGGAGTCTCCCTCACTGGACACACCAGATCAGTGTTTATAGGGGCAGAACCACCTTGTAGGGAGCGTGTGTGCATGTGTGTGTGTGCGCGCGTGTGTGTGTGTGTGTGTAGGGGGAAAGGATGGGTCGAACCTCACAGAAGTAGGGTGGCATCCTATCCCTCATGGCAGGCCCCTGGAGCCCACATGGGGAAGCCCCGGAGTAGTTGTCAGTCACAAACTGCCTGGGAAAACTATAACACACCACACCTCCTGGAGCCCCTAAGCCAGGCTCAGATTGGCAGGGATAGTGAGGACACTGCCCCTCACCCTGGCCTGGAACCCCCAGAGTGGCTGGTGGGTCAGAAACCCTGCCTGGAGGGATTGGCCATAGGGACCAGAGCAGATAAAACCAAAGGCATGTGTTTACCTCGTGTCACAGCCCTGTCACTTGGACTTGTGAGAGCTGGTCTTCTACAAGGTTTCAGTGCTAGCTCTCTCTCCCTCTTTCTCTTCTCTTTTTGTTCCCTCTGCTTCTCTTTCTCTGGTCCTTTCCTGGTGGTTAGGGTGACTTGGAGCTGGATGGATTGGATTTTGACTTAAATGTTTTAGATTAATATGAGCTGGGTTGGTATTGTGGTGGAACATTTTGTCTAGCTTCTGTAGCGCCCTTTTTGAACCTTTGCCAAGTTCCCTTATTTTCCTCCCTACATTAATAAGGAAACCCCTTTGGAAAAAGTCGGTGGCTTATTCTCTTGATGCTATCTCGAGGTATTAAAGAACCCCATATCTATATTTTAAAGTAAAACTCCCAGCTGAGTCCATGAACCTGCAGCTCCGGGGCTGAAGTCTTACAGATATTCAAGAACCATCTGGACTCAATCCTGTTCAATCTGCTCTAGGATGACCCTACTCGAGCAGGGAGCTTGAACCAGATAACCCACTGTGATCCCTTTCCAACCTTACCCATTCTGTGATTCTATGATTTTTGTTAGGACACATCTATTACTCTTTAACAAATATAAATGTACCAGACTGAGCAGCTTCATTATAGACAACTTTGAAGATATCTAAAGTAATGGAAGATTAATTCCACTTTGGCTACTTTTAGTGGTAATTTCCGTAAGCATTTGTGGTATGTGAAGGTTATGTAGACACTTGGAATGTAAAGTCATATGATTTGTTAGCCAAAGACATTTTGGTTAATGATAAAAAACAAATATAAGGTAGGGAAAGTAAAGAAAAACCAACAACTAACCAACCAATGAAACAAACAAAACCCCCAAAACAACCAAAACCCAAAGAACAGCTGCATACACAACTCCCAATGAGTAGAAGGCAATAGAGACAATGAAAAGGACCGTAAACCTCATGCCACTGACTGTTGGGCTGTCAAAGAAACTCCTCAATCATAAGCCTTAAGAGGTTCACACAGGACTTTGCAAATGGTAAGAAGGGGTAAAAAGACTGTCCTGGGTCTCATGGAAAACAGCAAACGTGAGTACACATTCAACTGGTCTGAAGTTCGCGTGCGGTGACATGCCAGTGGCACAGAATCACGTGCTACCATCACACTTCTTATTCTAAATAATAAAAGTTGAAAAGCAAGTGAGCCTTTACAGGTGAGCAAATGCAGAAATTCAGTCAGGACTTCAATCTTCATTCTGGAAAGAATGGCTTTTTTCTATCATGTTTCAATTCTGCATAAAACTAAATATCTTTATCATATTTATCTGGTTTGACTTACTATGTGTTTTTTATGTTTTTCAAAACCTGTCTTCTTAGCTCTGTATCTTCAATCACAATTCAGAAGATTTTTGCTTCTTTTGTTTCTTATCCCTTTGTGGGAGGGAAGAGAGAGAGGGAAGAATTGTTGACCCTTTCACATCTTAGCAAAAAATAGATCAAAACCCCAAAGGTTTTGAAATAAATACCTCCTTCTCAAATTAAGAATCATAGAACAAATTATTTTATAAAATCTTTAAGTATTTAAAATTTTCAGTGCATTTACATTCAACATTCATCAAAACATAGGCATGCACACACACACACACACACACAAATCCAGCTCCATGCAGGTACTTTAGGACCTTGCCTAATGGCAATCATCCTTTCTTCAATAGCAGGGAATGGAAAAGCAGGATGATGGTTTTACTTTGGCTTCTGTGTCCTTTCAACTACCCAGCTGGAAGAGCTCCTCATTGTCCTTGAGAAACTTCTGGACTAATTCCAAGTTTCTATATGCATAAGAGGAGAGCAAGAGCTATAATTAGTGGTGTGGTGCAATTACTGAATGAAATCAGAGATTTGCTGGATAGCTTACAACTAGGTGACAGAGAAGGAGCATATATGATCCTTTTACAACATAATAAAGATCACAGGACAAATTTTTTTCTTCTTTCTTCTCTGCACACTCTCTATCCTCCTCAAGAAGAGAGAATGTGTTAAGAGAGAACAAGTTCGCAGGTATACTGCTTCCTTGACCAAAAGATCACATAGCAATGTCCACTGAAATTCACCCACACAGCTTTCAGCTCCTTCTTGAGAAGAATCTATATGACATAGCACCTAGCTCTGGATCTCTACTAGGCTCTGTGTAGTGCCTCTGTAGCTGTATATGATACTGTTTTCTGCACTTTCCTCACTTCACTGTTAGGCATAAAGGTGTCACGGCATGACAACCCACCAAGGCTGTTCTTATTTTATTTTTTTTTATCATGAATCTGAATGTATGTGCTGCTTGGATCTTGCTGTGACATAAGAGCATATATGAGATAGAGGTATTCATTCGAGAAAGCTAAAAGTAGTGTTGTCTTTTCACAATTGTCTTTGGAGGTGAAGCAAAGTATCCACGGAATAAAGCCTACACATTGTTTCAGAGAAAAAGAATGGGCAAGCTGGTGTAGGGACCAAGTGAACAAGTAACAGGAATTATAAGAGTGCGGCAGGGAGGTTGAGAGTGAAGTGTTACTTTTTACTTTAATTCCCTTTTGCTTAGTAGGATGTACGTAGTTTGAGAAACTCATTATACTCTGTACTTGTCTGCACCTCCATACTTGTCTGCACCTCCATACTAGTCATACTAGTGCTCATAATAAAGTTTTAGAGCATTAAAATGCTTGGTGTTAATGTCATACTTTTTGAAGTATCATAATTGCAATGTCATTACTGCTCCCGGCTGGGCAAAATACTGTCACTGATATAAATAGTTCAGTCCTAATACTGGTTGGTGTAAATTGGTACAGATGCAAAGACTGGCAAAAACTTAGCTGCCAAACAGAGCAGATGATTATGTTCTCATTCTGTCTTTTTGTCAGTGGGAACATATGTAGTTTTTCCCAATGCAGCTGAGAATTTCACTGAATGTAATTCAGAAGAATACTGAGATTTTTACCTCTCCCTTACATGTTTGGAATTGACCAGTGCACTGAAAAGATTTTAGATGAATGCTGACAGAAAGGAAACTGGATCTCTTTAGGTCTCATGATTTGGCCAAAGGCTCAAAATATTAATTTTGACTGTTCATGATGAAAGGAACCAAAGCTGTTTAGTTTACCTAGCTTAAAATGAGATTAGTTTTAACTATGGTACATAATGTGTATATACATCTTGAGCTCAGCCTTCTCTTTAAATTTTCATACCTGAACTATGTCTAAGTCCTGCTGATTCTTTCTGCTTAACAAACACACTCTGTAGACATCTATAATTTGATATATTGCATCATAGTCTCATATTTGCCACCTATTTTTAAAATATTCTCAAAGAAACTTTTTGATTGGTTGTACTTGGGTTGATTTGGTGTAAACTGGGTTCCTAAAGACATCTTCAGTTCCTTTCTGGCTATAGGATTATGCCTATATAGGAAGGAATAATTTTAATTCCTGCAGCCATAAATTTAAGTCTAAATTTGAAAAAGTATTTTCTTAAAGGGGAAAAGTTAATTGTAAAGGAAATGATATGTTATAGAAAATTACTGTTGTATTTGCTCATCTTTTCTTTCCCTCATATATTCTGACTTGCTGTTACTGCCCTGCAACTCTATTTTTTTTTTATAATCTTTGTCTTTCTTTAAATTCAAACTCTTTGTTTCAACTTCTTTGTGAGAAAATATATCCTTGCAAATGGATTTATGTCTGTGTCTGTTTACACAGAACATTATTAATGTATGGACCACATTGATTTATGTTCTTCTAAAGAAGCATGTTTTTTTTAAAGTTTTACTCTTTGCTGCAAGCAAAGAAGGAAGGAAGGGATGGAAGGGAGGAAAGAAAAGAGGAAGGTGGAAGAGGAAAGGGTGAAAAGGGGAAGAGAGAGAAAAGAGGGAAGAGAGAGAAGAGAGAGAAGAAAGTGAGCAAAGAAAGAGAGGGAGGGAAGGAAGGGGGGGAAGGAAGGAAGGGAGGGAGGAAAGAAGGAAGGAAAGACATCTCTTCTCCCTCAGACCACAGGAATAAAAAAAATCCTTCACTTTTTTTTTTGTTTGTTTGTTTTTTGTTTGTTTTTTTTGTTTGTTTTTGTTTTTTAATTTCCCTTCTCCTCATCATCTTCTTCCTCACTCTTTTTTTCCTCTCCTATTTTCTATTCTCCTCTGCTTTTCATATTACCAACTTTACCCTCATTTTACTTTATTTTGTGACTCCTTCTTACTCTCCTTTTTCCCCCAGTCTTAAGTCCTTGTTCTGCAACGTGTGAAATGTGTGTACTTTCACCTAGTATCCTCACAAGAAACAGAAACACTAAGAAACGAAAGACTAATCAAAGGGAAAAAACAAACAAACAAACAAAAACAACAGAAAAAGATGCACTAATATTAATGAAAACAGTAACCAGACAGGCAGAACTGATATGGCTTTCTTTGCTACTGACCTTCTTAATTCCTTTTCATTTGTGGAGTATTTAAAGTAGTTTTTCTTAGTCAGTTGTTTCCCCAGGCACATCTGGAATCATCTCTGCAACATCTTTTCATTGTTTTTTCACTGAGTTCACTTTCAACACCCTGAACTCCTTGTGGTAGTTTACTTTACCTAGTTTACTTGTCTTTCTTTTTTAAGTCAAGTTATTCACATTAAACTGGAGTTTGCAACTCCAGTGTGAGAACATGGAGCAGGAGAAGGAAAGAAATGGGATTTCAGTAGGAAAGATGCCTGTTCTTCAGCTTCTTTTCTCTCCACTGGCTCTGAGCTTGTACTTAAGTAACCGGAAAGAGGCTGTGGTGTTTGCAGTGTTCTTGCTAGTGCTGTGAGCAGGAGATGGAAGGTGTGTGGTTCTGATACCCTTCATTCCCCTGGTAAATCCATATGTGTCTATTTATATTGTTATCCTATCTTTAACAGAGTCTTTTGTGTGTGCATATAACATGAGTGCTAGCCACTTTATGCAATGCATTTATTGTAGAGTACATAAATTAGATCTGTGTGTGCTAGCCAGACTGTCAGAATCAGCCTAAAGTAAAGGGCATGGAGTTCTGCATGGGTAGATCTAGTCTGCTTCTCATCTTGGAATTATAGTCATATTCAAGTCTGTTAAAGTTGGAGAATCATGGGTCACCAGACATGGGTCATATTGCAGATACATCAAAAAGCGTATTTTCTTCTAAGACCAAGATGTGAAATCTCTAATACTAACAATCACACATCGCTGGTTTCCACTCACAAGTCAATCCACGGACCCAAAGAATAGAAAACTGCAAAGATGTGGGTAATTTGTGGAGAGGTAAAAGGTGTCAAAAAAATTCAGTATGATAGTTCTGTGGTGGCCATTAAATATGGAGGTGACCATTTCATATAAAAACCCTTCAACTGCCCTACTATAGAATAACTTATGCTTGGAAGAATGAATTTTTATGTTTAAATTTATAGCCATTAACCTGTCACTGTAGTGCAAGATGTGCCATCTATACCTCTTACAGAGTGGTAATCACAATTTAATGTGATAGTACATATTTTTTTTAGTAATTGATATATAGATAACATATTATACTAATTTAAATATTATTAATATATTTTCAATTTTTTTGTCTGTTAATTCCTCTTTTTTTTCTAGTTTTTGAAATTTATTTCTGTATTTTTTTCCCTGTAAGCCCAGGTTCTTTTTTTCCCATGTAAACCCAAGTTCTTTTCTCTCAGCTTCTCCAGTTTTTTCTTTTTCTTTTTTTTTTTTAATTGTCTTTCTTTCTTCCACTCTCTTTTCTTAATCAGGCATAACATATGAAGTTATAGATATGAAGCTAGGAAATAGATATCTGGCATATTTGCTCCTCACTGATGTGATTCCCCATATGATAGTACTGTTCTACATGGGAAGGAGAATTTTAAAAAAAAAAGTGGGTAGTACCAGAGAAAACCCAAAGACAGATGGAAAAAGAACTATTGCAAACACAGGATTTTCTTACTTTCTTTGTATGATTTCTCATTATCCCATTTACATGTGGAATGCTTTTAAAATTAATCTATTAGATGTTCTATTCTAGAACTGTTGGCCAACTAACAAATTCCAGGAATTTGGAGAATCTCCATATTTGATTCAGTGTTTGCTGCCAAACAGTTATTTGGCATGTCTGTAATTGCATATAGTTTTGATTTGAAGGACTGGGAATCATATGGACTGCTGATGCTCACTCATAAGCAGACAAAAAAATTGATAACAGTTTTTGATATAAGACTTGAATTTATTATTTTAGTTTTGAATTTATTATTTTGCTTTATATTTAATCTCACTTTCTGAGAAGCAGTTAAAATTTGCCTAAATTTGGTCAGGCAGTAGCAGTTATTCTGTGATTTACATCAAAAAATCTCATTCTCTATACATTTTCAAGGCTAGGATACGCAGCACAATGACTCTATACTATGGAACAGGACTGATCTGGGATCCACTTCATGATTCCTTGTGACCAAATCCTGATTCCAAGAGACATGAAGACTTGCACTGACACCATTTCTACCTTTCCAAAGGAAATCAAAGTTTATGAGAAGCTTCATTGCCCTTCTCTGGACATGCTACATCTTTGATACTCTGATGAAGACAACCAAAGGATAAGAAGTGAGGGGAGCTGCAGGAAGCAAAATTCCTGTGAAGGCAGAGCATGCCCAGACTGCTCCTCTTGGAACCCAACTGTCATGGCACTCTGTGCTGGGATTCCACCCACAGGGTAAATGCAATGTTTGTGGAAATGGATGACAGAAGTTGTTGGGGTTTTTGTTTGTTTGTTTGTTTGTTTTAATTTGGACTCTAAAAACACTATATAGTATACATTTTGTTAAAAAGATTCAGGAGGAAAGAAACTGTTCAGTGAATCAGTAAGGAAATATTTTAAAGAATTGTATCTTTTGGTTTATTGATTTTCCACTGATTTAAACTAAGAGGATTTATGATGGTTCTTTTGTTTGTTTTTTTTTTTTTTTTATTTCTGTCTGTTTGAGGAGTTTTATCTCTGTATATAAATATAGATGTCTTCAGTACTGTTTACAAGGTGGATATCTATATAAGTCAGTGAAAAGTCAGAACTATTCAGTTACCTAAATGACTATGTGTCAAATGTCTTTTTAGACACCCTAGGGAACCTGAATTACATGTAAGGAAACAGAACCTTGTTCTTTTGTTCATGGGTGAGCAGGATAAAAAATAAAAAAACCCCAAATTCTCATTTGCATTGACATCTATAGTGTTTCTCCACTACCACTGAATTAAATTGAAAAAGAAGTGAACCAAATACAATATTCAAGGTAAAAATATCACTGAAAAAATGAGTTTTCATGGAAAGTCAGAGTGAAGGCTAAAGTACTCATTGGGGAGATAGTCCACAAATTAATTCAAATGTAGTCAAATTGAAAAGAGCAGCATACACATTCTGAAATGTTATATTACTATCAAAGCACACTTTCTTATTCCTTCTGGACAGCCCAAGATATTTCTGCTACTTCTGCTACTTCTGCTATTTTTGCTATTTCTGCCTTCAGAATATGATGGTAAGCGGAAAGAAGGAATAAAGAAATAATTTCCATTGATATTCACGTTTTTGTTGTTTGCTGCCTAATACATTCTGCCATACCAGCTGATTTATTGATAATAAATCTGGTTAGAATTAAAATAAAAAGCAAAAAATCACAAAATTCCTTAGTAAAGGACTGCTAAAAATTTATACAGTTTTAACAGTATAAACATTTGAATAAACACAAACATTTTTCTGCCTAAAATAGAAAGATGAAAGTGTGTAATTTGATATTGCTGCTTCTTTTCACATAGGTTTTGCATAATCTATGAAATAACAAATATATCAATATTATGTAAAAATAATACAGTTTGTAAATGAAACAATCAATTACAAAATATAAGTTTTAAAGTCAAAATTTTCTATTAATTTAGAATCTATAATAAATTGTTGCAGATTATTAATGATGCTGAAGCAGTCAGAAGAATAAAGAACAGTCAAAATGATAATACAATATATCAGAAAGATGTCCCTTTAAGCAAGTAGTTTTATTCTTCTAGTATATGTTGAAGATTTTTTGTAAAAGAATACAAGCAACATGTAGTTTACAACTAACATTTCTCTTGATAGTGCATTTCAGTCCCCAGCCATCAAAACATTTGGGATTTCCTCAGATTGAGGATCCATGTGTCAGCTCTCATTGCTTGAAAATACTGAAATGAACCTGGCCCTAGAGTAATGACTAATACACTAAAGATTCAAGAACTACAAATTAATTAATTAAAAATATCATTTGAATTTGGGTTGTGAGAATTAGGAGTAATGGATACAGAAGAAAATTTTAAAAAAATTCATACTAGTGTATTATATCTGTCCTCACAAACAGTTTTATTTTCATTCTTAGACAGACACAGTGTTACTATCAAGTAGGTCCTTTTATTTGTGAGTTTTTAAAATATTTTTAAGACCTGAAAGCAGGACCATACTTCTTACGAGCTTGCAAGAATTACCTAATAACCACTTTAATAAGTTAAGCATTAATATGATTGTTACTCTTGGTGCAATTATCAGCACATTTCAGCTGAATGGGCTAAGACACTGTTATTTAGTATGAATTCAGTTATCTCACTTCAGAATTCTTTCTTTCTGATTCCTTGCCTTCTTTAGTTTGGTACTTTTATGCTGCCTTGTTTACAGAATAAAATAGTAGGAGTGGTTAGGGCTCATTAACCTGTATAAAAGAGGCCCTGTGTCACAGTGCCTATTACAATATTACTACTGTGCTATGGATAGTAATCTTTTCTCTGTTAAAAAAATGTTCACAGAAGACCAAGATTTAACAGTATCATCTCAAGAGAGATGGAACCTTTTTTTTTTGAAGTTGAGTAATAAACACATCTTTCCTGACCTCAACTCCACATGCAAAATTGTTGCAGCAGACAAAATTCTTCTGCAATATAAGAAGAGAGGAGGTAATAGAATAACTGCAAATTTGGCTAACATTCTTCTTTTGTCAGTGGTGTAGAAGTGGCTTGACAGATTATGAAAATTATGAGGCATAGGTAGAGTATGTTACAGGTGTTTAAGAGTAACCTGTCCTGAGTACAACTTAGAAGGGATATATTCCAAAGAAGTTCAGAAAGGTAACTGGCAGTTTTGGACAACTGAACTGGCACACTGGGTACTTCTAGTGCATTATGCCAGGTAGAAAAAATAAGTGTATTATCCTGTCCTGGTTCCAGCCAGGAGAGGGGTAACTTTTGCAGTAGCTGGCAGGGCACATGGCTACGACTCCAAGGTTATTCTATACCACCTCACTTCATTTCTAGGGGCAGAGGAAAGGGACTCTCTTCTGGGGAGAAGGGGTTCTTTCCAGTCACGATAACGTGGTGCCGGTCCTGAGCCAGAGGGAATGGCAAGGGATTGTGGCTTCTGGCTTTCATCATGTCAGGTCAGGCTCAGTGAGCATTTTGCATTTGAACCATTCTCTCTTTTGTACACTTTTGTTATTAACAGTGTTACTGTTCACTTTTTTATCTCACTGCTGTTTCCAATAAATTGTTCTTACTTCAGCCTGTGCTCTTTGCCTTTTGTGCCTCCAGTTCTCCTCTCCATCCTGCCACAGGGGGAGAGGGAGTGATCATGCAGCCGTGTGGTTTGGAGAGTGTCAGTGGGAGAGCTAAACTGGGGAGTAGCATTCCTAAACCATGACATATCTCTACTGAAGATTTAAAACTAGGCCAGGCTGACTGTCAGAAATCAGCCAAACCAAAAGCAGCTTTTAGTACAAAAAATTAGACATTTGAACATTCATGCACAAATGCATTAAATCTTACAGAAAAAAAAAAAAAAAGAAAAAAGCTAATACTTCTAGAAAAGACAGTAACTGTTCCCCAATGGAGTCCATACACATTGCAATTCAGGGAGAGTTTTATGACTGAATTCAGTTGAACTACATATATAGACATATAGATATATACTATATCTACAATAAAAAGAAATCTGTGAATTAACACAGAAATTTTACTGACATACAGTAAAAGCTCATCAAGTCAAATAGTTTCTGGGTGGAAACTTTGCAGGTTGGAAAGCCAGAATATTCCAGCAAAACAAAGTGAATTTTTCACTCAGCTCAGTTTAGTAGAGATTATAGGTAGGAATATTATGGTCTTTGACAGAAAGTAAACCTTTCATGTTTAACAATCTAGCTCCAATGCTTGCTAATATCATCATCTTTTGTATGATTCTAAATGGGTCTTAAACCATAGTGTAGTAGAATGATAATGTTCAAGCAGAGGTGAGTGTGAGAAGAGAGCTGAATGCATAAATTTGTAAGGTCAAGAGACACGAAGTCTGAAGTTGGACATAGTGAGTTGATTAAACCAAAGAAAAAAATGTGGACTACTGTCATGGTTTGAGATAGTCCCCAAATCCAATTCCCTAGTTCCATCCCCCCTCCCACATCTCAACCTAATGTGAGATGGGCTTTTCCAGACAAAACACACCAGACTCGAAGTGGGGGAAAGGGAATATATTACAATGACTGTACAAATAAATACCATTTCACATTATACACATGATCACAACTATCTCTACCATGACATATGTATTTACAATGGACCAGATCTCTCCTCCCCTCCAAATAAAAGTCCAGGAGGGAAAGAAGGACAGATCCCTTCCAGTCCTTAAGCAGCAGCTCCTCTTCTGTCCTCCATGCAGCAGTAACTGGGTTGTTGTAGCTGGATCTCTGTTCAACATACACAAGGGGGTCTCCAAGCCCCTCGGCTCTCCTTCGGTCCAAGCGAAGGCCTCACCTGTGGACTGCCAGCAGGGACAAGACTCGCATCACCACAGGCATATCACGAAATGCAGGGGCATCTTCGTGAAAGTCCCTTCCTCAGGGGATTCAAATTCCCGTTTGCAGAGCTCCGTGCTCTGTCTCTCAGGCTGCCACCGCGGCAGCAGTGCAAGGGGGGGAGCCAAGGTCAACTCCCCCCGCATTCCATCTGGCCATCCCGGTCCAGCTCTGGGATGCCCTGAGCCTCTCAGCTCCTCTCTCTCTCCAGTGCTGCATACTCCAAGGCTCCTCTAAAATAGGAGTCCATGTCCCTCTTCTCCAAGAGGGTCTCCAAGGGAGTTTTGGGGGATCTGGTATCAGTCTTACCCCAAACTCTGTCTCTCAGCTGCTGGTTCTCTCTCCTCTCTCTCCGGTGCTGCATGTCCAAAACTCTTCTCCTAAATAGGAGTCCATGTACTCCTCCTTTCTCGGAGGTCTCAAAGGAGTTTGAGGGGCTGGTACAGTCTTACCCCAAACTCTGTCTCTCTGCTCCTGGCTCTCTTTCTCCTGCCTCTGTCTTCCAGGAGTCCTTTCTCTGGTGCTGCATGTTGTTTCCCATTTATAATCCTGATGCTCTAGGTACTTCTCAGATATCGATATTTATTATCCAAAGTCAAGTGAATCCCACAAAAAAACCAAAACCCAAAAAAACTCAAAAAACCCCACAAAAAAACCTCCTGAACAAATAAACAAGCAAAAACCAAAACAAAAACACTTTTAGAAAAGCATTTCTTTATACTGTTTTACTTAAGATTTCATCTACAGAGTATGTTTCTTCTATTGTGGATAGTGCATTCCAGTCTCTGTTCATTTTGACCCTATTTCTGTTGAACATCTCTGTTCACATTGCAAAAGCATAATTATTGCTATTATCACACAACTGACACTGCCATAAGTTGTAGGCCAAAAGATATGACCTATAGTTTGTCAGGAAAAGGTAATGGAAAGAGGAATACAATAGCAGGGATATGCCAAAAGCCAAAAATAAACTGGAAGGTGACTTACAAGGTTTTTAGTCTATTTTAAAAACTAGTTAACCCTAAAATTACATTGAAGCCCACAAGTAACTAAGTTTGAATTTATGTATATATATTTTTATATATACATAATTTCAAATTACTCATATGCACATTTTAAATACATAAAAATTTCATTAAAAATTCTCTTCGGTAAAGGTCCATATGGCGTCAGACTTAAAATCCTTGCTGCATTAATATTATATGTAGATAATATATTTACTGATTTATCATAATGTCCTGGTTGCAGAGAGGAGTTTCTGGTTGCTATTTCACTAGAATTAACTATCATTCCTGATGTCAAAATACACCTCTCTCTTGTATCATCTCTATTTATCCAGGTAATTTTTTTCCCTGTAGGCATGTCACTTTTAAAGATTTCTGTTTCTTCTGTTTACTATTATCAGGGTGATCTTATGAACATATCTACTTTTTTTTTTATTCTTTGTATAAAAATGGAAAACAAAAGAAAACTTTTCATCAAGCATCAGCTATCCTTCTATTCATGTCTTTGTTTATTTCTGTCAAGGCTGCAATATATTCTATTCTCAGCTGTATGAAGTGAGAGAGAAAATAAAAGATTAAATTCTGATATAATTGAAACCTATTCAGAGCAGACATCCCTTGTCTTGCATAAGAAAGGAAGCTAAGTGAATACAAATTATTATTTTCAAGTATATGAAAGTGGAAAGTGCAAACTTATCACGTAGGATGTTTGCATTGTTGAATATCCTTCCTAGTAACTCAGCTAAGGTGAAGAATGAGGTGGTTTAATTAGCAACAACAGCTAAGCATATTTGGGTTAATCAGGTCTCAAGGATATTGCGAAGAACTTCAAAAGGACTTTGGTGAATAGGCAGCATAATTCTGGATGAAATAATTTTCATTGAAGGCAAAGTGGTGAATGTTGGAGGGAATATTATGACCTACTTGTGTATGTCTGAGTTCTAAAAAATGAGAAAAAACAAGGCACCAACAATAGATTTTTAGCAAGAACATTCCCTTCAGATATGCACCTGGACTGGAATAAGAAGAGATATGGTAGACGACACAAGCTAGAAGGCCCAAGATACTCGGAAGAACTCCAGTGGGGCAGTTCTGAGGGTGGTACCAGGGAAAAAGGGGTCTTAGGATTTGATGTCTCCATTAGATATGATAATTGGTAAAGCATATAAAAGTATAAGAATTCTGTTTGTGAACACACGTGCTGTTGTACTCCGTGAGCCAGAAGGCCTTCATTAAAAGAGCTGCTCTATATCTTATCTATACTAATGGCCTAGTGAGTTTTTTCTCCTGATTTTTGACAGCAAAGTCATGGTTAAAAGCATTATGGTTAATAATATTCTATGAAAACAATTAAATAAATTTTCTAAACATTAACAACATGTAGGGCAAAGGAGCTGGTGAAGGGTCTGGGGTAGAGGTCTTAAGAGGAGCAGCTGAGGGAGCTGGGGTTGTTTAGCCTGAAGAAGGAGGTTGACAGGAGACCTTATCGCTCTTTATAGCTACCAACTTGAGGATGTAGCAAAGTG
This sequence comes from Pseudopipra pipra, assembly GCF_036250125.1. Lineage (NCBI taxonomy): Eukaryota > Metazoa > Chordata > Aves > Passeriformes > Pipridae > Pseudopipra > Pseudopipra pipra. The sequence continues at coordinate 52,396,634 of NC_087550.1, forward strand.
GGGGTCAGTCTCTTCTCACAAAGAAGTACTCAAGTAGTTCAAGTGAAGGTTTAGGTTATATATTGGGAAAACTTTCTTAGTGGAAATGGTTTTCAAGCATTGGAACAGTCTGCCCAGAGAAGTGGCTGAATCCCCATCACTTGAAGTATTTCAGTGACGTATAGATGTGGCACATAGGGACATGGTTTAGTGGATCCTTAGATCTGTGAGGGGTAGCCCTCAAAAGTTCATTTCAAGATTCAAGCGTACCCAAGCTCTGTACTGCAGGGTGAGCATTCCAGACTCTGGGAGATCAGAAAACCCTTAAACATATCTCACATCTTGTCAATTTTATAACTCTTCACCAACCAATTGTTCTCCAAGGACAGTATAAGTGGTATACCAGTATATAGAGACAGCGATATGTGTATGTATACATATACTATGTATACATACTATATATACATACATAAAAATATAGAATATATATTAAAGACAGCCTGAACTTTATTACACAATGATAGATTAGTTCTAAAAGCCTTTCCAATATATAGCCACATTAGCTCTGAGCAGTTGATATCTGACTGGAAAGTAACTCCCATATTTAAGGCAAATATGTTGCTTTACTGTGTAGCCCAAATGGGACTATTCTGCCACAGTGAGTCTCCAGTCAGAAAAGATAAATGAATCACAGACACAAGCTAATTTGTCAAATATGCAGTTAAATTTTCTCTTTTAGATTTGCAAATATTGAAGATTACTTCTGTAAATAGAAACAAGGCTTTATTATTCAATTAAATTTATAAAATAATTTATTTTTCTTCTTTTAGTATGTTTAGCAAAGCATTTCTATCCAAGCAAAGTCTCTTTTTTTGAAGAGTGTTTCACTGCTATGTTAAATATTATATAGTTGACACAATTATAAGTTCTCAAAAGAGAAAACCTATTTTGCTGGGCATAGTGGTCATTACTTTGGATCTAATCACAGGTGGTGATGTGGTAGTTTAAGAGTTAGAGGGAAAAGTGCAGATCAGAGTAGACTATAAAAGGGAAATTTTTTTCAAAATAAAAGAAAAACAGCAACAGAGGGTTTTTATTTTTTAGGGATATGTAGGATAAGGAAATACATATAAATACCTCACTAATGTTCTTATCTCACACATCTATTCAGTCTCATATCATGATACAAAAGAAAATTATGAAATCTTATTATCCAAAATCTTTTTTTTTTTAAATCTAAAATAAACAAATAAAATGCCCCTGCAATTTAACTTAACAGCAGACTTTTATTTATTTGAGAAAGGTCAAAACTCACATGGTAGGAAAAAACTGTTGTAAAATGAGTCAAAGGATTTCAAAATTATATAGAATTTGGAAAATGCAGCGTCTACCAGATCTGAGGGAAGCTGAACAACTATAAACTTTCCATTTAATCCTGTAAAATTGGGAAGACTAGGCCTCTGGGCTTTTAGAGCCCCAAAGACTAGCTACATATACCTGCCTAGAAATTATTTCTGAACAGCGTAGGCACATCAGTATGATAACCTTTCAATAGACTGATCAGCTTGTATTTTGAAAGTGACATTCACTGGAGATCTAAAGCAAGTAATAAACAAATTGATTAATAATAGGCTCAGAGCTAGCAAATTATACCATTGGTTCTGTTTCAAAGATGACTCTGAACTGGCTCAAATATTTTGTTCTGTATGTTTATAGCACTTTCTATGTTTGTCCGATAGTATGATGTAGACCCTGACTCTTTCACAATAATGTCTGTCAAATTTCTCAGTGTCATTTTTCATCTTTGTAAGATGAGGAAACAGAGGAAAAAAGAGTGAGAAGACCATCTGAAATTAGTATTGATGTGAACCCTTGAAAAGGCTTGCCATAAGATTCTAAATATGAATGATTCTGCTCCCTTTCCATCAGCAACTAATTTATTTGTTGTGGATATTTAAGAGATCATCTTAGCAAGGAGACAGTCTGAGATTGCTAAGCTAGATTAGTTTATTTTGTTTAAAAAATGATCAGACAAGCCAGAACAACTTGTTTTCTTGCTGAACATGAGTCTTAGAAGAACTTTTCATGTAGTAATATACTTTGTCACTTAATACATCAAATGTTGCTTTTGCTAATACTCAAAAAGTTCCTATTTCTGTAGACAGTCCAGATGGTAAACTTATTTTCTCAAGGACTTGGAAAAAGAAAATTCAAAAAAAATGGGATGAACAAAATCTGAGTAAATTAATTTAAAATTTATAATGGGCCATTTGCAGGTTGGTTTTCTCTGATACTTGCTCAAATGTCTACTACAAAAGAAGATAAAATAGGATACGACTTTAAAATTTGCATTCTAAGTGTACTAATAAGTGGTAGCTAACAGAACTCTGAGGTCAACTCTTTATGCAGAAGAGGCATATGGCATATTCCCTCTTAAGATCGATTACTTTTCCTTGTTTACCAAGTACATCAAAAGTACTACATGCTTACTACCATACCTGCCGCTTTCGGGGGGCCAAGACTGATGCTCTTTTATACTTTTTCTTCAGCGGTAACTACTTTTTTAGTTCTTGTATTGCAAGATAGCTAAACATCTGACAGGAAACAGAGGCTCTCTAGCACTTTTCTGATGGTATCATGCTATTTCCTCTAATGAAATTTCAAATTAATGACTGATTGCATTTTTACTTTATGGTGCATCAGGATAGCTATTGGTAGGCTTGGTAGACAGCCATAGCCCATGTTTCTATTATGAGCACTTATTAGCATTTCATGTTACCACATGCAAGTAGTGGACCTTACCATCACAATAGTGACAGCAATAAAATGTCTTAAATGTAACTGTATTTTGTGTACTAAACTTTATTATGGTAGCACTTATTTTCTGAATAAATACACTTTCAGCATGGAGGTGTTTACCTGTCACCATTTATCATGATCCTTTTAATAGTATCTCCTGTTGACCTGATCATCTGGACTGCCTACTGCAAACCCTTTACTATCTTGCAGCCCATTAATTTTACAAATTTTAATTGTGTCTGGTTTTGACAGCTTTAATTTTCCTGATATCCTGGAGATGTCTTATCAAAAAGTGGGAAATTATTTAAATTAGTGCTGCAATTGATGCGTTCGGTAGGACTGCAGCAATGGGAAGAGAGGGAGACCAGGGGAAAAAAAAAAGGGTTAAGAAATTATTGTCTGATTCTAAATGCAAGTTTAAGGTTAAATGGTAACATTAGCCACAGCCTTCAGAAAGAGATAGCCATTAATCGGTGTTAGTCTCCATGGTACTGTTGCAAACATTTCTTTTCAGGTACAATTCCTCTGGGAAATTTCTCTTCTGATAAATTGTGGATGAAGCAATTTAGTATACTTATAGCACAGGTTTAGTTCAACTAAGCCAGGAAAAAATTATCAAAGCTTGATTCCTCTACTTGTCTCTTGTTCCCAGTCTGAGGTTCATCACAGCTTTTCACTTTAAACTGTTGCAGTCCAAGTCATCATCCCTTCTGGGGGCAATTGAACAAATCTAAAATAAGACAATGTACTAATATTTTTTGCAACAGCTTTCAAACTGAGAGGAACAATATATTAAATTTCTTGAGGAAAGGAAGTGAGCACTGTTAAAATAAGGTTAAATGTATGTGTTTTGGGCATTAATCTCTTAAAAGCCAGTTTGGCTTACGCCCATTTGGTTTTGTACCATTTTGTACAGGTGACATACTTAGTTCTCTCACATCACAGAGGTAAATCAAAGCCAAAACAGTACTTACAGAAGACTTTTGATTTTGCCTTGTCATGTTCTTTTATTTCTTTGTCATTGAAAAACTTTGTCCTAATCTTTCATGAGAGCCTATAACCTCCCAGTTCCTTTTTTGACACCATAGCTATTTTTCTGCCAATGAAGTTTAATATTCATAGCTACTGGAGCTTCAAAGTCGTCAGTTGACAAGCTGGTGTTTGAGATATATATGTGAACTGCGAGGAGGGAAAAAAGCTCTTAGTTCAAAGGAAACAGAAAATAAATGTTCTGTTAATCGAGAATGATTTAAAAAGCAACCTCTGCATATTTAAAATAATAGAATCATCCTGTTATAGTGGCAACCATGTCAATCCAAAGTGCTTTGATTTGTTTTCATTAAACAAATGCACTTTGTCTCATTAAGTACTATAAGATATTAAAAAAAACCCCAAACAAAATAGTTTTGCGTCTTTTATTTGAAATTAAAGACAGTTTTTAATAGACTATTTAGAAATGTCATAAAGATTCAGGTGAAAAATTCCACTTATACTGATGCATACTGACATTTTAAGTCATGAAAAGGTATTGAAATGGCAGAATTAACTTTTAAAAAGTGCACAAACATTCTCTAAAAATTATGATGGTTGTTTGCTTGTATAAAACATAACAATCTTGTTTTGCTGAGCAAGCTGGCAATACCCCATAATATGGTATGAAAGACTGAAAGTTCACTGAACAATCATACCCTCCCATTTCACATCCACTGTCCCCCTTGCACACCTCTTGCAATCACGTTGTTGGTCTTCACCACATGGGCAGCAGTTCTCTGTTAGAGGATAGTAGGTAAGGTTAAGTAACATTCTCTTTCTACAAGCAGGGGTTTTTTGAGACATAAAATTCCTTAAAACAGAATACACAGACATTTGTTCTTCCTGATAGTAGTGTAGAACACAGATCATTTGATCTCTTCTACCTCATGAAAGAAAGGAAGAGAACTGCTAAGTAACTACAAAATGGTCAGTTATTTGATTAACAGTATTCAAATAATAAGATCGTCTGAAGGATCTGTTCACACCTCAAATTTCCTTACATCTTCCCCCTTCTGCTGAACTTCAGAAAATGCGTTAGTATTTTGGCCAGGACTATTTTTTACCCTTTTTTTACCGGTTTTTTTTTTTTTTTTTTTGAGCAGCATTGAGTTGGTTGAAGCTTTTGTGTCTCCTATGAAGTGAGTAAGCGTCCTAATAAAAAGAAAAAAAGGACCATTATTCCTTCTCTGGAAGATTGCAAATCATGTAAAGTTGCTAGGTTGTTTTCAATCAAAATTTATCAAAATCAATAATAGATATTTTGTGACAATAAAACTTTCTTGAACAAATATATCACTAAAAGAATTAAAAAAGCCAAATAACTTAATGAATAACTTTCCAAATGGCTGCATTTGTAGGAAAGGGAGATTGCCAATCTGAAATGATGATACCATAATTTATAAACAAAACTAGATAAGTTAATATCATAAGGTCACTGATTAGATTTTTCAGACCATATTGTGTACAGATTAAGGAAGGATACCACACAGAAGTCCAGCTGATATAGATCCTTTGATATTTCAAATTTCTACTAAGAAAACTAGTGTTGTTATTATACTGCCATTAAGATTAATGTATTTCCCTTAAATTATTTTAATCTTCTTTTTCCTAGCTCTTTCAATGTTCGTAGGATGTGCCCTGGGTTAAGTTTTTTGTGTTTGTTTGTTTGCTTGCTTGTTTGTTTGTTTATTTCTTCATATTAAATGCACTAGAATTCTGGAAACTCGAAGAAAGTCCCAGAAAATGAACAAAACTGGAAAAACTGTTATTCTGGGGTCATGCACTTCCCCTATTACACTTTTCTCATTCTGTGACAGATAAAACAAATTTGTGTCTTTCTTTGTCTCATTGATTACCATTGCTGAATGAGAGAAATAGGTTAATAGTTTAAAAACATCAGTGTCACAGAAATATTTTTGACAACTGCATGGCTACTTATGGCTTAACTAATGGTATTAAGGGACTTTATTCATGCTTTCATTTAAATTGTTCTTTATTTCAGTAATCATTATGAACACTAAGGGAATAAATAAAAACAGAGTATAAATAGTGATCTTAGTAATTTATATTTCATGGCAACATTCCAGTTAGATAAATGTATTGACAAACTCCACAGTATACACCTATCTGAAGTATATCAGTAGCTAGATACACATATGGAACCGTTAACACAGATTTCTTTCCCATGGAAAATTTCAGCAGTTCCAGAATTACATCTGGAGAGAGCAGCCACTCTGCTTAACATCAAGGACTCAGTTTGTCTCAGAGATATATTTTCCTCTTTTTTAGATTGGATGAAAACCTCACTTGAGGACCATCAACAGTCAGTTCTTCTAGGGTATGATCACTTCAGCATTTTTCTCTTTTTCCCTGTAAGGATGTTTCTCATCACCCATGATTTTCCCTTTTACTCCTGTTGGGCATCCTTGACTTTTTTTCCCTTTTAGCTCATGTATCCCATAGACATCTGAACACCAGAAGTTCTTTTGCCATAATCTCTTTATCCAATAATTTTTTTCTGCAGTCCCTTTCTTTTCTGCTTTGTCTCTCACAGTATCTGCTATTGACTCCAGGGACATGACTGTCAAGTCCTGTAATAAATTCAAAACATAGCTTCAAAGAATACTTCTGTTAATTCCTTTAATCTCACTTTTATGTGAGATGAGTCTCTTCCTCTTCACTGGCATATATTCAAGAGACTTGTCCAGACCTCCAATACTGTTCAAAATTCTACTTGTCCTAGCTTTCCAAGCTCTTATCTTGTACCACATCACTACCGTGCCAAGGATGATGTTTCATCAATGATGCCTAAAATGTTGCTAAAGAAAAAAAAAACCTCCGTAGCAGTTAATTGAGGGTAAGATAAGAAAAGGGTTTAATTTGTGCCTATGCATAGTTGTTACAGGATGCACGTGCCGGCTGTGCCTGAGATGTTACATTTTATAATACTATCTGTCCAATCCCAAGTGTTTCCACCCTGTAGCCTTTGCTCTGGTCCACCCTGGGCCCACCCCCTTGGAATTGGGTCTGGGGACTTTTTGGGACCACTTCTTCATCACCATCACCATCTTCAGAGCACAAAGGGTACACGGTCACCCAGTTCTTTACTGTTTTCTTGTGGTTCGGGCCAGGATTAGATGTCCTCGAGCAGAAGAGGCCTGCCTTGAAAAAAGACTAAACATTTTCTACTGAATTCAGGGGTAGAATTGATATGGGGAGCATGGAATGGGGTAAGAGGGTTGAGGAATGTGTAAACTACTTGTGCTAAAGGGTGAGGAATATAATATAGCTACTTCTAAAATCTACTATAATTACATATAAAGCTTATAAAAATTAGCAAAATCAAAAAACTAAAAGGGTCTTAAGGCATCATCAATCTCATTATATCTGTCTCACAGAAGTTGCTGTGTTTCTTGCCATATTGCGTGTCATTTGCCGCAGTTCATTCAGACAAGAATTACCTTCTTTCAAAGTCCTTTCATTGCTGTGAACCTAAAAGAAATCAGTTGATGAAAATTATTAGCTTGTAACAGGAAAAGAGGAAATAATAACATAGGTAAACAAAAATATGTGCTAAATAATAGACCAATAATTAACTTGCATACTCATAGGTTATTATTAGCACTGGTGTTCTGTATGTGATCTTGGGAATGGAAAGCTGCATTGGAAATCAGAAAACATAATTTGTGGCTGTGGCAAGATATGTTCCATAAGGTGCAATTTTAATCTAAAGTAAGGATATAATGTTGAGTGGGATCATAGTATAACTAGCTTTCAGCATTTACAGGTAATTACTTGGGAAGATTTTAGACGATATCTTACCTTACATGTAATGCACATCAAGTACCACATAGAGTTTTCATGTGAGAATCAAACACAAATATGTATTAATGAGGCTGGTGAAGGGACTCGAGCACAAGTCCTTTGAGGAGAGGCTGAGGGAGTTGGGGTTGTTTAGCCTGGTGAAGAGGAGACTCAGGGGAGACCCCATCACTCTCTACAAGTACCTGAAAGGAGGTTGTAGCCAGGTGGGGGTTGGTCTCTTCTCCCAGGCAACCAGCAGTAGGACAAGAGGGTGTGGTCTTAAACTCTGCCAGGGGAGGTTTAGGTTGGATATTAGGAAGAAATTTTTTACAAAGAGAGTAATTGGACACTGGAATGGGCTGCCCGGGGAGGTGGTGGATTCACTGTCCCTGGAGGTTTTTAAGAAGAGACTGGATGTGGCACTTAGTGCCATGGTCTAGTAACCACGGTGGTGTTGGATCAAGGGTTGGACTTGATGATCTAGCAGGTCTTTTCCAACCTGGCTGATTCTATGATTCTATGATTAAGATTAATGAAAATCTACTCGGGGAAGAAAGCAAGGGCACATTTAGCATAAGCAGACTTTCAAAAATAGGGGACATGAAAAATAAACTTTATAGATGATCATAGAAATTGGGACAGTTCTCAAATTAGAATAAACTAAAAATCTGATGTGAAATATGAAAAGTATAGTAAAAAGTAAGGAAAAGAAATAGAAATTTTCAATGCTGTAGATTAAAAAAAAAAGAGAGAGAGGGAGAAAAATAACTGCAACAACCGAACCTGGCAAAATCTATTATCGAAAATAATTATTGACAATTATACTACCTAGCATTGTTCACAATAAAAAGATAGAACTTTGAGCAGTAAGAAACTATTTTAGCTCATTTCTGTCATTGGAATCTGTTAGAATTATTTGAAAGAAGTGAAAAAACTCAAGAAAAAAAAATCCAGGATATATTCATTGCTGTGGCCTTCAAATTAGTTGACTAGACTATGCAGTTCAAGAAAAACAAAGCTTTTCTTTTTTCAATGAGTGAAATATCTAACCTAACCCTGCGTCAATGTTTGTCCTTGTGTAAAGAGTTGCTGACAGACAACAGATGTATTTAATTTTATATACAACAAAAAGAACGAATTTTTGTTGGTAAACAAGATAATATAGATATAATTTTCAAAATAAGAGTAGAAATAGTATGCATAAACACACTATTCCTGCAAAACAAAAGCTTGTTAGAGAGAAGTATTAGAGTGTGGTAAAAACTGTGATTCTCGGACTTTGTCAAGAGAGCTAAGCTTGACATTCTTGCTGGGAAGCTGATACATGTCCTGTTGAAAAATCATCCATAAAATATTGAAAGTGGTAATTGCATCTTGCATAGAAGCTTTATGTAGCACATTTTCCCATGTTCATATTCCAGCTAAACATAGGTAGCCTCTGCAGTGGCTGGGCCTTTTACCCACTTGGAGATTTTATACTGTGATCCACTCAATGGCCATTGTTTCAATGGTCCAGAATACTTAAAAGTCACTCTAGGTAACAGTAAACCCTGAAAGATGGGGAAAACAACATCAGCAAAAGCCCCAACACCAACATAAGTTAGCAGCTCTCTGCTTATAGAACACATAGAGAGAAAAGATTACAAGCTTTTTTCCAAACCAGTAATAAAACATTGTCCTACAAGTTTCTTTAATTTAAATAGATATTTCTTGTTTTAAATAAAAATACTATGCTTGAATTGACTGTTTGTATGCTGTTTAGAATATGAAGTCAAATGGTACAAAATGGATACATGTTATTAGAATATTAGCTTCACTGCTCTTTAAGACAGTTTAAAATTGCATAGCTAGAAACACTATTTTTTTATATTTTAATGACAGATGTTATTATATAAAAACCATGAAGACAGTCATTAATACCAATTGCTCTTCTTTGACAGATGGAGTTAAAAGTTTTATTTAAAAATACTGGACTTGGGCTTAAGTTTTGCAATAACAAAGAATGTGATTAGGCTTAGTCTAAAAATGTTATTATCTGTAATAGCGTGTGTCAACTGTTAAATTACATTATGTTGCATCATCTGTAATAAGCTACATTAGATGTTTTTCTCTCTCATTACCTGCCTACATAAAGTATTCAACACAAAAATAGCTGAATTCAATCATTATGTTTTAAACTATAATGCAATAATAGTGACTATACATTTAAAGTCACAACTTTTCTGGTGAAACCTTGTTACTAATTAATCACTGATCAAAATTTTATTGTAGTGACTATTTTTTTCAGTTTTATGTTAGAGACTGTCTAACACTGGTAACTAATCCAGGCCCAGTTATGGACTTAGATCCCATTGTATTAAAATCTGCATGCAAACAGAAGAAAAACTTAAAATTTAAGAGTATTATTAAACTTAGTTACCTCTATCTGTCTAAAGCTAGACTCCTAGGTTAAGCTTTGCTGTGTATGCCAAGCTAAGCTCCCTCTGTCAACTCTGGAATATGATGTGACATTACTGACTTAGATATCTCTCTCAACTAGAAAGGAAGCAGACTTGCTTAGAAGAGGTGTGTATTGGGTTTGTGTTGCCAGGTTTTGGTAGCAGGGGCTGGGCTACAGGAGTGGCTTCTGTGAGAAGTTGCAGAAGCTTCCCCCATGTCCTGTGTAGCCAATGCCAGCTGGCTCCAGGACAGACCTGCCACTGGCCAAGGCTGAGCCAATCAGGAATGACAGTAATGCCTCCATGATAACATATTTAAGAAGGAAAAAAAAGTTATTGCACAGATGTAACTGCAGCCAGAGAAAAGCAGAGTGAGAACATGTGAACAACTGCAGACACCAAGGTCAGTGGAAAAGGAGGGGCAGGAGGTGTTCCAGGCGTCAGAGCTGAGGCCCCTACAGCCCATGGTGCAGACCATGGTGGAGCAGCTGTGTCCCTGCAGCCTATAGAGGACCAAGGGGATGCAGAGATCCACCTGCAGCTCATGGAGGAGTCCACACCAGAGCAGATGGATGCCTGAAGGAGCCTGTGACCCTCTGGGAGGCCCATGTTGGAGCAGGGTTGTGGAATGGACCTGCTGACCCATGGAGAGGGGAGCCCACACTGGATCAGGTTTTCCTGATAGGACTTTTGGCCCTGTGGGGGACCCACACTGGAGCAACCTGTGCCTGAAGGACTGCACCCGTGGAAAAGTGGCCCATGTTGCAGAGCTTTTTGAAGAACTGTTGCCTGTGAGATGTACTCAGGCTGAAGAAGTTCTTGGAGGGCTGTCTCCTGTGGGAGGCACCTCACGGGGAGCAGGGAAAGGACTCCTCTTCCTGAGCAGCAGCAGAGACAATCTGTGATGGACTGACCAGAACCCCCATTCCCTGTCTCCCTGTGCCATTGGAGGGGAGAAGGTAAAACTTGGTACATAGGATGGGGTGGGGGAAGGTGTTTTTAAGATTTATTTTATTTCTCATTATTCTGCTCTGATTCTGTCGGTAATAAATTTAATTAATATTCCCACTTGGAGTCTGTTTTGCCCATGATGTTGATCAGTGAGGGACCTCTCCCTGTCTTTATCTTAACTCATAAAGCCTACATTATATTTTCTCTCTTCTGTCCCGTTGTACAGGGAAGTGATAGAGTGGCTTTGGTGGGTACCTGGTGTCCAGCCAAAATACCATCAGCTTGTTATTTTTTCCTAAGCATCATAGCAAAAGGGAGGTGTCAACAAAAACCATGTGTGTTTTGGGCACACTTTTGTGAAATAGCGACGATGAATAGGAGTGGCAAGGGACCAGTCATAAAGAATTACTTATGCTCTTGTTACATTTCTAATTATTAGAATCAGGAGTCAGCCCTTCAGTACTCATAAGGAAGAAAGCAAGAGTTTGTGAAAGGTCTTGAAAGGTAAAATATATCATTTATGCTTGACTCAGTATAGGTACGAGTGAAGAAACATAGAAGAGTGGATAGTCAGAAGTCAATATGAGAAAATTTTATTTACAATAACATTCTTAACAAATAAAAGTAAAACAATATAAATTTTTCAAGTAAAAAAAGAGAGGACTCAATAATCAAAGATGCTGGACTAGACTTCAGGCATGTGGATTCTCCTTGGACATGTTGGATAATAAGAATCTGTAAGACTAAAATTTAACCTGGGCATGGGAGAGCTAACATTAACTAGAAAATTATAGTTTTAAGTTACATTCAGTGGGGAATTCAATTTACCTGGCTGTAAACTTTATAAACACTTGCATATGGATGGGTTTCCTTATTTGGTAACAGTAACAGGCACTATTAGAGCATAATTCATCTCACCTTAAAAGAAGAAAACAAGTGAGGTAGCTTAAAGAGAAGACTAAAAACTCTGAGTCTGAGCTGACAGCTAAATGTTTGTATGAAATGTCAAGAGATGGGTGAAAGTTTTAGAAGTCAACATCTCTGGGCTAGAAAAACAAGCCAATGTAAAAAAAAAAATCAGAGGCACCTTTTAGAATACTTCCTTGAAATTTATTAAGAGGCAAAGCAAGTTTTCTCCTATGTGCCAGTTTTGTTTCACCAGGATAACCACAGGCTATATGGGCCATGCACCTCCCATCATTGCACTGTGTGCCTCCATATGGAAGAGTTCCAGAGAGCTTTTATTTCAAACAACAAAGCAAGATGACTCTCATTCTCGCTTCCCTTACATATGTTACGTAAAGACTGTAGATGACCTTTCCTATTTTTTGCAGAGTTTATTATTTAACTTATAAGTTAAATAATAAGTTTATTATTTAACTTATTTCCTTGTATGGTAGTAGAAAGATTTAGTCTAAGCTATCAGCACTTTCAAGACTGTGATCTAAAAGTAATTTGCTACATCTGAAGTCAACAAGAGTTTTGATAACAGAGAATAGTTCATGTTTAAAAATATCAAACTGATTACCAGAAATGTTTATTGTAAGGCTCTACTCCCATATTTTGAATATATTAGCAATGCATTTTTGATTTATAAAGTCAGATACATAGGTACATCAACATAATGCCAGAAAACTAAAAAATATTTCTTAGTTTTAAAACAGTACCAGATTTACTCCTTAGCTAAATTGTTGTCTGAATTTGGCTTTTTTTTTCAGCAATCTACATTAGTTTCTATACAGGAAAACTGTGCTCCATAACATAAAGATACTACATATATATTAAGAGTTAATCTAAACAGATTTTGAAACAAAGATCAATAGCTAACTATGCAAGAAACTCATTTTCAAAAGAAACAAGAAATATAACAAGACTGTGTGGCAGTCAACATGGAATGCCAATTTAGTGTCTCAACAGTAAGTTTAATGGAAGTCTAATCCAAAAGAGAAGAAAGGTAAGAAGCTTAACCTTACTGGAGGGTTGCTGTGATAAATACAAGGAGAACAGAGTCTCCTCTGCAGTTATTCCAGCTGGGCTCAGAGTACCAGAAAGGAATGTTGCACTCCTCTACACTTTAAAATATTTTTATTTTCTTGCTAGATTTTTCATAATTAAAAAAAGAAAATGTTCAGTTTTAATTTAGATTTGCTTTCTAATAGCCTAATTAGGCATTTAACTATGATTAGTGTCAGATTTGTGCAAATAAAGGCTTGTTAGAGAGTTAATTCAATACAGTGAATTTAATAAATTAGTAGTTTCTTTTTTTCTCTCTCTTGGAAAATAAATAAAACAGTAAACATATTTAAAAATCTAAAGTTCTCCTAAAATTCTCTCAACTCACCCCTAAATTTGTAGCTGTTAAGTTGGAACCCGGCATTTTCCAAATGATAACACTTGACCTTAAATCTGAACATGCCACAACTTCATTATGACTGGGAGTGAGCAAAAGACAAGGAACAATATGGACAAAAAGCTTAGAGGAGATAACTAAACAGGGACAATGAAGGAGAACAGAACAGAACAGTGGGTTGAATGTGACAGAACAAAGAGAAAGAGGGCACTGCTCTTGCCTGCAATGAGAGATATATAGATCATTATTTTTGAAAGAGGGTGAAAAAGAGGGCAAAAGAAAGTCCTAGAGGAGACAAAATGAAAGAAAGCAGTAAGTAAGTACAAAGTATGGGAGGGATTGGAAACCTGAAAAGTCATTAAAGTCCAAATTTCCCCTTCATAATAAATAAATTTTAAAAAGGCACTGAATTTATCAGTACAATTTAAAACTCATATATACATCTGTGTTAGTAGTCCTGAGATTGTTCACTAACAGAGGCTGTGTGACGTGGATTGGCTCATATCCATTCTTTGAAGTGCCCTTATCCTCTGAGATAGAGTGGCAACATCAAAATTGCCTATTAAGAATGTTTCCTTACTCATGCTCCCTCCTCAATGGTGCCTGAAAATAACGAAGAGTGTTTTTATGAGCTGAAATGATTCTACAGAACTTCATAATAATTTAGCAATAAACGTGATAGCATACCCATGTCCAATAATGTTCTTTGGTAATGTTTAATTAACCAGCACAAGTTCAGCTAGAAAATCTATGAAATTCTCTCTATGATGAATCTGCCATGAGGTAGAGATTTTCAGCTGTGATACAGTGACCCATCTGAACAAGTAAATTAGGTAGATCCAATGCTATTGCTAATCTCGGTAATTTCATGAATAGGTCTATATGATGAAGTTTTTAAAAGCTAAGATTTGTATTCTACCATGAATTGCAAAGTTCACACAATTAATATTTTTCTGAATAAGAAGAGAAAAATATATTTTTCCCCATATTTTGAACTAAATTTATCTTAGGAACAAAATTACTATGACCTCAACCTCTGTCCTAGGGAAATATACAGTTTTTCGTATTCTGTCAAAATAGTGAAAAGTAAAACACCTAAAGAAGCTAAATTGTGGAAAACTTTAAGAAAATATGTGACAAAATAAAACCAGGGTTTCCATCTTTCTTCCTCATTAAATGAGACTAACTTCACCTATGTCTCATCAAAATATACAGTGACATAAGTGAAATTAGATACAAATCCATTAATTCCCTGCATTACACAACTCTACAAGAAGTTCTAAGCAGCAATTTCTCTTGTCTGGGCAGATGCTGCACGGATTTCCCTAGAGATCTGTGTTAGTGTGCCTTGAAAATTGTTTCTGTATACGACTGAGTATTGCCTATATCAAAGTTACATGTCTTCAGGTTCAAAAGACACACAGGTTCTAAAGATAGTCACTTCTCTATTTTTTAAATTATTTCTTCTAGTAGTTTTCTCCAGTAGCATAAAACTTCAACCAGACTACATAATAGATAATTTAAGGGCACAAAGGAGTAAATATTTCAGAAGTAGAAACTGAATGATTTTTCTCTTTCAGGGACTATGTAAAAACTGAGTTATTTGAATAAGTAGTAATTAATCAAATTAATTAACAATATATTTTCTAATTTAAAAACTGAAACAGGAAATAACCAACAAAATTATGCAAAATTTAAAGGAAGCAAAAGGTGTTTTAAGAATATTGTCTGTGAAAGAACAAAAGGAAACTTTCCAAATGACAGAAACCAAGCAAATAAGGCAAAGTCCCTACTTTTATTATTTCCATTTCAGACACCTTTTCATGTTAGATATTTTCCAGTTGCTCACACTCTGGAATTTATTCTTGTGTGTATAGAAACTGGATGCATATTTTTACTTGAGTCTGATTTTCGTACTTCTGGGCCACTGCACATCAGGATTTTTCATGCCTTTCTACAGCCATCATAAGATAGATGAGATATGATTAAGTAAACTCAAGGTGAAGACTTAGATTAAAATTCTCAAAAGGGTTAAAAACTGTTCTTGTCACCCAGGTTTAGAGAGATAGCTCTGACAGCACCAAATTCTGCATAAGGGAACTCTTTAGTGCAAACTCAACTGTCACTACCTGTTCAGCCACTACCATGCTGTTGTAAACTTTTGCTTTCCATTCAATATCTAAACTGGCAGATGAAAAAAAACCCCTCTGATTCAGATTTTACAATAAGATAATGGAATTTCAAAGCACAACACAACCAAATTACTTTCAGATGACAGCCCCTGCTGTGGGAGCTATGTGCAAGAAGTTGTACACAGAATGAAAAACAAAAGTTAAATCTCTTTAAATTCTAATATGTGCTTTCCCCCTCGACTTCTGACCCCTAAGACTGCTTTCTGCTAAAAACAGCCTGAGAACATTGATATACATGTTACAGCCTGATGGGATAGAGAGGACGTGACCATTTCCATAGAAGCAGCCCATATCAAAAGCCAATAACAGCCAAAGGTTTATGATATATGTAGGCCATCAACAAAAAATCCAATACAATCAACAATTCTAGAGTTGGTACAAGCTGAATATTGCCTTAACAGGCTCAAGAGAGAGGCCTAGTTTCAGTGTCTCAATATTGATGTGAGAAATTAAGGATACGGGTACATTTGAGCTGCTGTGACGGCCACAACGTGTGGTGCTAATACTAACAAAAGTTAATATGGATACGCATAACAGTTCACCACCGCAGCACACAACCCCTCTGTCTGCTTTCACAAACCATGAAGATCTCTATAAAATAGGTAAAGAAGAGAGGGGTCTTGCACAACTTTTGTCTATATTAGTTAATTAATAATTAAAGGACTGTATATTTCTACACCTTTCCAGTCAGCACTTTTAACAGAGGAAAGATCAGATCATCAAAATTGTAGGTATGTGGGTACCAGAAATGAGGACATCAACATATATCTCCTGGAGAAAACTTCTATAAACTGTAAATGGTTGCATCTGTGATGCATTTAAAATTATTCTAATGAAAGAGATAATTACATTTTTTTCATTTTGTTATGACTGAACAAACTACTGTAGATGAGCAAAAACCTCACATACATGCTATGACTTCAAAATATCTGCATATGTGCTTCAAATTCAGAGCTAGCTATTAATTGGCACTGCTTCAGTGAAGACAGTGATGAAGTCTCAGACCTATTGCAGTAAATGTTAGCTCTCGACATTTGCTAACTCATCCACAAAGCTGAATATCTGTATACCAGTGTTAATGTAGCTCTTAGCAAATCATTATAACAAACCAACAAGCAATATATAAGAAACCTGACAAGATCAGCTTTGCTTTTGTCATCATTTAGGAATGGTATTCTCCAATTTAGTGCCTCCACTAAAACCTGCTCTCTTGTTCCCTCCTGCCCCTTCCCCCTCCTCCCTGCAGGTGGCTGGAGAGGAGAATTGAAGGCATAAAAAATAAAGTTTGTGGGTTGAGACAAGAACAATTTACTGAAAACAGAAAGGAACAGTAACTGCAAAAGCAACAATTTTAATAAAAAAAGTGTACAGAAGAGGGAGTGATTCACATCCAAAATGCTCTCTGTGGAACTCACAACCTGACTGCAGCCATGCTGTCCTGACCAGAAGAGAGCCCTTCCTTCTGGAAAGAGACTCCCTTCCCTCTGCTCCCTCACTCAGGCAGTGATGTGGGGGGTATAGAATAACCTTTGTGTCCTACCCAAGGCCCCTCCTGGCTACTGCAAAAAACTAACCCTGTCTTAGCTGTAACTGTAACATTCAAAACAAACTTGAGCCACTGGATCATAAGACTAAAATCAAAACAGATAAGTAGAAAATGAGGTAATTGGTACCCAAAAAATGGCAGAAAATATGGGAAAGCAATGTTGTGGAATCGATTTGGTGCTTGTAACAGCCTTCATTACATAAAAACAGGAGAGCTTGTTAATTTGAAATTGACTGTTGATAAACTTAATTTAATGAAGTAAGAAAACTTAAAAGACACCCTACTGAACAATAATCAAATACGAAAATCTAACAAGTGTTATCCTTTCCTACTGTTTTAGAATACTGAAGATCCTTTACTCCTTATAAATAAAATAAATATCTTTCATATTAAGTTTCAACACAGTAAAACAGTTTAAATTGTTTCTACAAGGACATAACTTCCTACTTAGGCCAGCTCATACATTTTCCATTTTTTTGTGTGAACGTCAATTCAAGCTGTGCGCATTGCTAATAAATCTCACAGTAGCCTTCCTTTCCTAGTAATGATGCTTTAAGCAAGGCCTGTGTGGACAAAAAGAAAGGTTTAAAATATATAATATTGTTTCCTAAGTTTTCTTCTCTCTTCCCTTAATAAGGTACCATGCCTTGAGACTTCCAAAGTCCACATGGTTTTTAACCCTCCTTGAAAATGTATAGGTTATACTTTACCAAACAATACTGAAAGGTGTATCTAAGCAACTAACAAAGCTTCAGTTTTCAATAACAGGCTTTAAATATTGTATCTACCAGAACATACAACAAACAAAATCCTCTTGCCATTGCTAAAACACTTCTCTGGTATACTTGAATAATAATAAAATTCTGAAGACATTACATTGTTTTCAGATTTGAATTTTATTTTGATAAAAGCAAAACCAACATGTTTTGCATATATTTTAGCTTGGATTCTAAATTGGATTGTACAACATGATCTACCAGTTCTTAGGATCAATACTATACAGTTGTCACTTTTTTAAAATTATACTTATAATCTCATAGTATATATTCAAAAAAGGAGCAGGGAGAAAAATAAAGATCAAGAAAAAAGTAATTACTTAGTAGTTCCAGTTTTGTATATATAAAACCAGTCTCATTTCCTCCTCTATGCCTTTTTCTGTCTCTTGCTGAGGCAGAAATATATGTTCTATAACGTTCCTTTAAATTAACATATATTGCAATATTTGAGTATATGTTTCAGTTTTTCTTAGTTAATAGTTCAAATTATAGTCAAACATCCATCAACGTAGTAATTTATTATAAATTCCCACATTAACAACACATTTAAGGGCACATTCAGTTTACAGTTCTATGGATACTTCTTGAGTTCTTTTATATCTTATTTAAAGGGAAGTAGGAATTGGGCTGACATTTGGTCAGCAGATGATGTATGCAGCAGCCTACAATATGTATTTAAGAAAAACAAAAATTCTTGGGATAAACACTGTAATTTTATTGTTAAACATTCATTTTTTATTATTGGAAAAAAAATTCCATCAGAGGAGATTCAAGACAGCAATATTACTAGTGGAACTACAGACTTTAACTGAAAGGTTAATTCATTGTGAGAATATTTCAGGACTCAACAGAGGTGATTAGATACTGAAAAATGTCTGTGGACCTACCATTGATTTCTTCTACATATTCAATCCTTCTTCCTCCAAACAGGAGTTAATATATACAACACAGACATGAGCAGTGTTTTCCATAGATGACAGCAAACTTCTGTTCTCTCAGGGGTCAAAAGCTCTTCATTTGTTGTCATAAAACAGGCAATGATGCTTTCAGGAATTTCCTAGCATTAGGAGTAAAACTTTTGTGAAGAGATTTGAACGTATCAGAGTTCAACAAGAATTTTGCTTTTTTATGGAGGCTTTACAATACAGTGTGTAAAAAGACACTTGTGTTTGGGGGACAATGTAGAGAATACTATCTAGTGGCCATTTGGGGGTTCAATAGGGCACAAAACCTCATCGTTTTAGAAAAAAAACCAAACCAAAATAAAATATCTTGCACAGGGAAATATTGAGGGGTAGGAGATAAGGAAGATGATAAAATAGAATTTAACCTAAGAGCTTGTGTCATATGTCTTAGTGTCCCTAGGAAATCCCCAGGAGGATTTCCCAGTAATTGGCATTAGAAAAGTCAAGGTAAAGAATGCACTAAAGCCTATGACATCTTGAATCTGTTTAGATGCTTATTTTTAAAAATGCAGTGAATGATATTTTACTGCAGAAAACTAATTTTAATCAGTTTAGTTGGTCCTCTGCCTTCCTAAATTATCCAGTTGTTGTCATACTAAAAGATGAAATGAATGCTGTTTTCCAATACATTGAATTAAAATGCTACTTTAAAACATAAACTAGCTAAGACTCATGTTATAAAATGTTCTCTTCAGCTTACAACAAAACTGAAAAAAATAAAATGAGAGGCAGTGATGCATAAGCTCAATATATTCTTACAAGCTAGGGGTATGTTAGCTTTGCCTTGTTAAATATTTCTTAAGCAATTTTTAATTGACAACATATGTTGAACATCACATAGCAATGTGTGCAAAGTACTTTACATCTGTCATAGCCTCCTGAAGCTAATCCCCCTTTAATGTGCTAGCTTTCTTTGTATTGCTGCAGGCTTTGTTTCTGTTTACTGTCTTTCAAAAGGAAGAGGGAAAAAACAAGTTATCTGTCAGTGAGAACAGGCTTATTTTGCGAAGATTTTAATTCTATTAATCTTTTGACGGGCTATATGCTAAGAAATCATTATCATCAGGCACAATGACAGACAGAAAAAGTCAAACTCCATTTCTTTCAAGGTGAGAGAAAGTCCATTTCTTTTCCAGGCTTCACTATGGGCAAATGGTGCCTGACAAATTTGGTGGCCTTCAGTGTTGAGGTTAAAGTACTTTTCGGTAAGGGAAGAGTGACTGGTTCCATCTACCTGGATTTGTGCAAAGCATTTGGCACTGTAACACACAACACTCTTGTCTTTAAACTGGAGATGCATGGATTTGATGGATGGATCACTCAATAGATAAGGAATCAGCTGGATGATTGCACTGAAAGAGTTGTGTCAACAGCTCACTGTCCAAGTGGAGACCAGTGACAAGTGGTTTTCCTCAGGGGTCAATACGCTGGGACTGGTGCTGTTTAATGTCTTTGTCAGCTACATAGACATTAGGATTGGGTGTACCCTCAGCAAGTTTGGGGATGATACCAAAGTGTGTAGTCGACACACGAGAGGGAAAGGATGCGATCCAGAGGGATCTTGACAGGCTTGAGAGGTGGGCTTGTTCACACCTCATGGAGCTCAAGAAGGTCAAATGCAAGGTCCTGCACCTACTTTGGGGCAATCCTAAGTACAGACAGAGGCCAGGCAGAGAATGGATTAAGAGCAGCCCTGGAGAGAAGGACTGCCTATACCACAAACTGTAATCACTGCTGACTGGATATCAGATATTCAATATAGTTTATATCTTACTTGCAATGATATAGAGATCAAGACAGAGAAAGGAAAAAAAGGGCTGGTGGCAGGGACAGCACAGCAGGGCATAAGCAATTCAGGAAGTTCCTGTAGTGCTTTGGCAATAACTTTCTCTCATAAGTGACAGAGGAACCAACAAGGAGTGTGTACTGGACCTCTTACTCATCAACAAGGAGGGACTCATTGGGAATGTGAAGGTCAAAGAAAACCTTGGCTGCAGTGACCATGAGATGGTGGATTTCAGGATCCTGGGGACAGGGAACACAATGAAATGCATGCTCACAGCCTGGGACTTCAGGAGAACAGACTTTGACTTCTTCAAAAATCTACTTGGAAACTTCCCATGAGATAAAGTCCTGGAGAGAAGAGAGGTCCAAGAAAGCTGGTTAGTATTCAAGGATCACCTCCCACAAGCTCAAGAGAGCTCAACTCCAATGAATGTGAAGTTAAGTAAAAAATGCCAGAAGATCTGTGTGGATAAACAATGAGCTCCTGGCCAAACTAAAACACAATAAAAAGCCTACAGAGGCTGTGTGAGAGTCCAGATTTGTACCTCACTGGGTTGTTTGATTGTTGGGTAGAATCAACCATCTTGTTGGGAGGGGACAGGGCGAGGAGGGGGCCAACCTCATGGCAGTATCAAAAGGCACGTGGTAAGGTCTGCAGCCAGCATGGCAGAGTGCATGGAGAGTATGTGGTTTGGGAGTCCTGTGGCTGGCATGTCAATCAAAAGGCCTGTCTCATATCCCACCCACACCGCGTCCCTTGGAGCCCCTTATTGGCTACAGCACCCCTCACTTTGGCTAGGAGGGCACTGAGTGGTCAGTGAATCAGATGTCCCACCTGAGAGGGGTGGCCACAGTAGCCAAACCAGATAAATAGAGGTGCACAGGGCCTCCAACTTGTTCTGCCTTCTCTCCTGGAAGCTGCTACCATGTGACTCTTGGTAGAAACTATTTTTTGCTCTCTTTCTTCTCTCTTTCTTCACTCCTTTCTTCTTCTCTCTTTTCTTCCTTTACTTTTTCCTTCCTCTTGTGGGTAACTTAAAACCAGTGAGTTGTATTTCACTGAATTGTGTGGGGTTGGTGTTTGCTGAGCACTTTGTGGAATGCTTCTTCTTGGTTGTTTCTTACTCCTCTAAAACTCTTTTGCCAAAATGCTTATTTTCTCACTAAATAAGAAGAAGTGCAGAAGGGAAAAGTGCGTAACTTTTTCTCTTTGCACTAGTCAAGGAATCAAAGAATGTAAAGTCTTTGCAAGAGTTCATGAGGGTAAAACTCTTGGAATCTTAAATATAAGTAAACTGTCCAGGCAAGCGTGTGGCTTAGACCTGGCACTTTACAGGGTGAAAGTGAGGACCTGTAACCTGGAACAAATATAGAAACACTGGATCCAGAAAAGACACTGGAAAAACTGAAGTTCTAATAGACTTGAGTACAGCCAGAGATGTCAAAGACAATGGGAAGGACTGCTAACAGTACATAGGTGACAAAAGGAAGACTAGGGAAAATGTGGGCCCAATTCTCAATGAGACAGCAGACCTGGAAGCATAAAAGGCAGGGTTGCTGAATTCCTTGTTTTCCTTAGTCTTTACTAGCAAGACTGACCTTTGGGAATCCCAGGTCCCAGAGACATGGGAGAAAGGGTGGAGCAAGGGACATGTACCCCTAGTGGAAGAGGATAATCTCAGGGAATAGATAAGAAAACTGGACACGCATAAGTCCATGGCCCCTAATGACATGCACCCAGAAGTGCTGCAGGAGCTGCAGATGTCATTGTGAGGCCACTCTCCATAATCTTTGATTGCTCACAGTGACTGGAAAAATTGTCTCTAAACTACAGGAAAGCAAATGGCACACCCATCTTCCAGAAGAGCAATAAGGAAGACCAAGAGAATTACAGGCTGATCAACCTCACCTCAATCCTTGGAAATGCAATGGAGCAACTAAATTTAGAAACCATTCCCAGGCCAAAGAAAGACAAGAAAATAATCAGGAGTAGTCAGCATAACTTCAGCAAGGGGAAATGAAGTTTGACCAACTCATTGAACTTCTGCAATGAAATGGCTGTTCTGGTAGATGGGGAAAAGCAATGGATATACTTACTACTTGGACTACAGACTATCTGGACTGTAGTAAGGTCTTTGACATTGCCTTGCATAACAACTTCATAAAGAATCTATGGCTGGATAAACAGACAGTGTGGTGAATTGAAAACTGCCTGAACAGACTAGCTCAGAGGGTGGTGATCAGTGGAACCAACTCTTGTTGGAGGCCATTGACTAGCAGGGTACCTCAGTGGTCAATACTGCATCCAGTCCTGTTTAACATCATCGTTAATAATCCGGATAATGGATGGGGCAGGGTGTGCCATCAACAAGTTTGCAGATGACATAACACTGGGAGAAGTGACTGATATGCCAGAGGGTCATGCTGCCTCCCAAATTGACCTTGGCAGGTTGGAAAAATGAGCTGACAGGGACCTCATGAAGTTCAAGAAGGGGAAGTTCAAAGTTCTGCATATAGGAAGGAACAACCCTAGGCACCAATGGAAAACAACTTTTCAGAAAATGGCCTAGAGGTCCTGGTGGACAACAAGTCAACATGAGCCAGCAGTTTGACCTTGTGAAAAACCAACTAATGGTATTGTCAGCTGCTTTTGGCAAACTACTGCCACAGAATGAGAAAGGTGATTCTTCCCCTTTACTCAGCACTGGAGTGCTGTCTTCAGATCTGGGCTCCTCAGTACGAGAGAGACATGAACATACTGTAGAGAGTTCAAGAAAGGGTCACAAAGATGATTAAGGGACTGGACCACCACTCATAGCAGGAAAGTTTGAGAGAGTTAAGACTGTTTGGCTTGGAGAAGATGAAGCTCTGGGGATATCTCATCAAGGTGTATGAAGGGCATGTGTAAAGAGGACGGAGCCAGGCTCTTTTTAGTGGTGTCTAGTGACAGGACAAGAGGAAATGGCCACAAACCGAAACACAGAATCTTCTATCTGAACATTGGGAAAAGTTATCTGGACATGGTCCTGGACAATGGGCTGTAGGTGGCCCTACTTTAGTAGGGGGTTGGATAAAAGTATATATAAGATAACTTGCACGGTTTTACATGACTTATTAATGAAACAGTTTTCTTTCTCTGAACAGAAAAAAATCTCCAAAATAAACCCAAAAAAGACAAGTAGGATTTTTCTATTGAAGCTGTAGTCTTTACTCAGTACTTTTTGTATGCAATGTTTGCCCAGGATATAGGGTTTTCATATTTGTACTTGTTGACATTCTCCTTTTAAATTTTGTTAAAGAGACAGGAATTATGTCACAAAAATGTAGAATATAGCGTGCAATTGGAGACATTACTTTTGGAACTTGTAACATATTGTTTCAATTTACTTTTTCAGTCTATCTACAGCTTGTCAGCAGTTTGCTTCAACTGAAGTAAAAGAGGAGTTTGTTAATCACAATAGAAGCAGAACTGACTGCATGGACAATGTGGGAATATATTTGTCATCATTATGCCTTTGTCATCATTTCCCTTTCTGTCTACATCTCAAATAAAGGAAAGAATGTGCTAAAAATCTTACCTTGTGATGAGAGGTTGTAGGTATTCATGGTAGTGTATGCAGAGCTATTGGGAATTCAATGGGGCCGTCCTATCTGAGAAATTACAAGTTCCTGAAGTGAATCGAATTTTCAGCTACGAGATATTTGTTTTAAATAGTGAATACCCCCTGGAGGGAGGAACAGAAAAAAAATGTGAATAGAAGTTGTATGTAAAGAAGAGAGCAGATGGAAGACTAAGAACATAGTTCCACGTATATTTTCCTTGCAAGTGAAGCTAATTTAAGAGGTCCTCACTCCCTACACAAACACACACACCTTGACCCCCCACTGCTTTTTCTCATTCACCATTCTCTCTTTTGTGCTGCAGAAAACATTTGTAAGGCCGTAATGTAGAATAGATCCCTGAAGTGAACTATATTAATAAAAGAGTCTCCAAGGTTTGTTATTCATGTCAGTGATTCACTTTACAGCACCGCATTAGAAATAGCTGCACTGCTACATTTGAAGAAGTGATGAATTCTAACACACAGGCAGGAATCAGCAAGTGATGTTAGAAAAGTGATTTTTTAAACCAGCTTTGCCACTGAAGAGCACATGAACCTGCACTCTAGAAACCTATGGAGAAAGAAAAGGTCTGCAGGTCTCCTATGCTGTTCTGCATAATAAAGGCTTTCCTCAGTGCAGTTGTGCTCTGACTTCAGGACTTTGGCTTAAGATTAACTGTATAATAAATTCTGGCTTGTTTTAATATCATTATTTATTATTTGCATTATTAATAGCTCATGCTAAATTGTATTTAGAGTGTTCAGTTCTGGACTGGAACTGTTTATATTTCTTTGGTGAGGTACAGAACAAATCAGGATGCTGTAATTCATTCTCTTCATAAAAGAATGAACACATTAAGTCTGGACCACATAAACAACTGTATAGAGCACTTGATTCAAAAGATAAAGGGAAGTTGCATAAAGGTCTGATCCTTGCAAAAAAATAAAGAAAAGAAATATTTTAGTTATGTCCAAAACACAAGGAAAATAAGTGTTCCCAAATCCCAAAAGAACAGGAATTTGAATGTAAAGCATAGATCATCAGTTTATCCTCCCCCTCTTTCCCCTATTTTGTACCGCATACTTTTGGCATCAATAGACCAGAGAGTCAGATGTGAAAAATTCAATGTGTCGTGATTAATGTTAGTAAGACCACAAAATATAGTCACTTTGTTCTCTCTGAAATGCAGTAAATTTACTACTTCTATTCTATTTTCAAATATTAACAAACCCTGAGAAAATGCAGATTTATTTCATGCCATCACTGTATACACATATTAATAAAAGAGATGAAACCTCAAATCTGGACATAATACTAAGAGAAAATAGCAAGGAAAAACAAAAAATATGTCAAATTTTCTCAATCATCCAAGTATTTAATTACTCTAGTTGGTTCATATCTGACTTACTAGTAAACTTTTAAAATTACACAATGCCAAGAAAACACAATATCAAGGGGCAGTGACGTGTTAGAAGACAACCAGATTTTAGCACAGTCAAATCCAGCATCTGCGTTTCCCAGCTTTGCTTATCTTGAAGTATCATTAAGTGACAAATTATCTTATTTAAATCAATGGGAGTTCAGTATTCAGTCTATAGAAATTCTTCAATGTAGTAATCTTCTTCTCTTGGAATGTCTTCTAATTGCAAATGTAGAGGGAGAAGAAACAAACATACCCCAACACGGCACCAGGTTTGCTCAAGATTCTCCTATCATGTCAAATACATGCAATGAGCTTTCAGTCACTTCTGTTTTGCATATGTATGCTAAAAGTGACAACTGATTTTTTTATAAATAAGTGTGCATTTTTTCCATGGCTGAAGTAAAGGATTCTTACAGTTTTTCTTTGTCTTAGGTAAGCTATATTCTCTTTCCACTCCTCATCGGTTATCAGACAAACAAAATTGCCATGAGACTAGACAAGGGTTTTGAATGTTTGAACGTCATCTTGCTGAGTGCAGTGAGAAAAGTTTTTGCCAGATTATTTTTTCAATTTCAGGAAAGACACTTCCCTGAAATGCAGCCAAGCACCCAAGAGAAAGATTCTGTCTTCTGGTGGTGCTTTTGAGACACTGTGATCCTGTGCTACATGAAACAATAAAATGTAATTTTGTACCTAGATCTTCCCCGGAAAATGCAAATAGTTGGTTTGGTAAATACTCCCAGAAATACAAAAGCCTTGAGACTTGTCAACACCTTACACTGAAGAAAAAGTCAAAGTGAGTCAGAAACTACATTCCTGATAGGCATGAAGTTTCATAGAAGGAAAACAATGCAGAGCTGGAAGGTTTATTCTATTCAGATCTTATACTTTTTAAATAAGTTTAAAAATAAATTAAAAAAAAAAGGAAGAATTTGAGTTTGAAAACTGTTAAGGAAACATAATCTAGTTTGGTTTTTTTTCAGCTTCTCAGTTTTTTGTTAGGTCATTTATGACTTTAGTAATTTTTGAGACAGTGGCATCTAGAGGAGGGTGGAGTGCTCATTTACATCACTATTTGAAAGGAAAAAAATGTCTTGGATACTGAATTGAAACCCCTTGAGACTAATCAGAAAGGACTTGCTGTCATTTTGGAAAGCTCCTCCTTAAATGAATATGCCTTAGGGCAGTTATCTTTGAGTGCTAATGGATAAGAAGACAAAACTGATATATCTGTTGAAATTATGAAGGAAACAGCCAAAACAGGTGATGTCAATAGAATTGAAATTCTTTAAATTTTGTTGGAAAGGTGGTTTAGGGTTTTGGGTTCCATTTTTTTTGTTTGTTTCTTTTTTTTTTTTTTTTTTTGCTGGCTAGTGTACAAAATCTTATGAAGAAAACAAAATGAATTAGACAGCTCTCTCACAGAACAATTAGGTGGAAAATAGCATGTCTTGAGACTCAGATTTTATTGGTTTGTCCTTTTCGAAATTACCACACCTGTACTCATTTGACTTGGATAATAAAATAAAAAGGTGGGGAATGGCTAATTAGTTGGATTTTTGAGCTACAGATATTGGGGCCGGGGCAGGGAGCAAAAGGGTAAGAGGAAGTGAAGGGGGGGAAGAGAAAGTGAGGGGAGACAAGAAGAAAATGTCTTTCCTAATAGCTATGGTCAAGATCAGATATATTCTCTTTATCTCTATTTCACAGGAAAAGGTGGTGAATAGTTCTGAACACATGGGTTGTACTCATACTGGTTTGATTTTCCCTTTCCTCACAAAGCCATTTTTCAGGAATTAGTTTTGTTTGTTTGTATACTTGATACTAACCTTGCATTTATAATATTTCAAGTGACTAAAGTTGTGGCTTTATATGATGATCACACAATAGGAGAATCCTCCTGTCTCATCCCACCTTTCCCTCCCACTTTCAATACCTCTTTACTACCTCTGGTGCTCATCAGTAACATAATATTGCTGATTTTCATTTAGTTTCATAGTGTATCAAAGGATCCCTTGCTGGACAACTGCAGTAAATAATGGAGTGTGAAGGTTTCACCATACCACAAGATTTGTATACTACTAGTCCCTAGCAAAGCCTTATTTAAATGTACGTGATGGCTGGTGACCAATAAAACACACTGATTTGTTTTCATTTTTGTTGAGTGGGACAAAGGGGGAAAGGCAAGTGCTTCTAGAAGTAGAAAAGGCTTTTAAAAAGACTTATGATCCTGGGTAACCTGATAAAAACCTCATTAAAATCACTCTACTAGAAGTAAGGTAATAATGTGTCAATCATGTGCAAAGTTAATAGAATTTAATACTACATTAATAAATTGTGAGGCATCATATGTACTTGTTCCAGCTAACTCTGCATTTCTTGACACAAAAAAGTAAAAATGTGGGATACTAATTGCATGTTTGTTTGTAACTATCAAATTAAATTACCCTGACTTTTTAGAACATAACTCTTTGCTACCAGCTTTGTCTAGTTTATAACACTATATATATATATGTATGTCTTTTTATTTACTATCTAAATTGACTTGTTTAATAATCTGATCCATGTCTTCAGGATCTATCCATTAACTATAATGAGTATTACCTAATTTGAATGAAGTGACCATTTTTCCGGCTTATGACTTTCTTTTGGCATTATAGAATGTATCATAGATGTACATAATGTAGCCTGGTATGGTTTTGGCCTATACCAAATGACACACAATGATTTCTGGGCATGAATGAGAAAATAATATTGGCTTTGGATCAATTCCAATAGGTAGTGTTGTTCTATGGGAGAAAAAAACTTAGACTAGTGGAAAAATTATGGTGTGCTACCTAACCTCAAGACTGAAAAATGGTCATGAAACTGTAATATTTGGTAATACAGACATAGCCTAAGTGGCCAAATAGCTAGTTTACAACATACATCACATCTCTCTTAACAGAGTAATTAAGCCAAAGATACCAAACTCCAAGTGGAGCTTCTTTTGTGATCCACTTCAAATAAGTGACATTATATATTAAAAAGTAAGAAAAAACAAATCACAACTTTCTTAAAAAAATAAGTGTTAGGTGGAGATGTGCATTTCAATAATTTGGAATTTAGTTTGATCAATTAAAAAAGGCTTTGTTTGTAATTTTAAATGCAGATGAAGTTTTATTCTATATAATTTGTGTTCCATAGTGCATTTCTGTGCCATGCATGACATATTATACAAACGTATGAAACAAATTAAGAATAATGGATTCTACTCCAAGAGTCTAAACAACTGAAGATGTGATGGTCCAATAATTTTTAGAAAGTCAAGTAATTCCTTAAAGGTTACCCTGATAAGATTAGATGACAAAAGTAGCTAGCTAAGAAGTAACCTTGTTATGCCAAATGGACGTTGGCTTACTTACAGGATTTCTACACAGATTAAATGATTTCACTCCATAAAATAAATGCCAAACAATCATGAGTTTAAAGTGGGGAAAGTTTAAATTTTTGTTATATTTTTTCTTACACTAATGTATCATATTATTTAATGCTGCATATCTGCTTTGTCTGAATATAAAGCTCACTACTAGTTGGCCCACACAGGGTTTATTTGTTGCAGTGGTATGAAATTTAAACTCTGCTCCTGCAAGAATTTACACATATGATTATATGTAGGTGCAACTCCACGGTCCAATGCTATTGGAATGAAACATGATAGTCTTCAGCAGGGCTAATTAGTTCAAACCAGTGTAGAAGGAGGCAGAGGAGGTACTCCAGGTGCCAGAGCAGAGATTCCCCTGCAACCTGATCTACACCATAACAAAAATTTACACTGCAGACTGTAAATGACCCCACATCAGAGCAGGTGGATATTTCCAAAAGATATTGCCACCTGTGGTGATCATACGGCCAAGTAGATTTTCCACACTAGGCAAAGGAGTCAGCAGCAAAGGAATAAAGTTAACCCTAGAAGAAAGATGGTAGTGAAGGAAAGGTTTTGTTTTAATTTTTCTGAATTTCTCGCTATCCAAATCTATTTTAATTGGCAGCAAATTTAATTCATCTTCCTCTAGTCAAGTTTGATTTGCCTGTGACAGTCCCCAGTGAGTGATTTCCCTATATTTATCTTAACCCATAAGTGTTTTCACCTTATTTTCTCCCTTGTCCTATTGAGGGGGGAAAGTGAGAAAGTGGTTTGGTGGGCACCTGGCAGCTAGCCAAGGTCAACCCATCACATAACGATACTATTACTGACAATGTAAATTTTAAGAGAGATTTTGACTTTTCACCAGAGTAGACAAGCAAGCATGTATCTGATTTTTGAAAAGGGAAGAAAACAAATCTTGAGGATTCTGAGAAATATATTCCATTTACTAAAGAATGTCTAACAGCGATTCTGAAGAGAGAGATTTGGAATCACTAAAGATGCCAACTCTTCCTGGGTAATTTACTTAAAAGGCAAGTTGGATATTTAGATGATCACCCTAAGGACAGAGCAGCAATCAGAATAAATTTTGGTACAGTGTGAAGTACTGATTTGAGATGCAGTTTTCTATGGGCATTTCCAGAATGGGTACTTCCAGATTCTGAAGTTTTTTTCAGTATTCAGACTTGTGTTACCATTTTTAGGTGGGAGTTTTTAGATTATTAAAACTAAAGGTTATGCCTGGATCAAACCCTTGTAACACTTTACAAATCCTGCTTTTCTTAAGTGTGTTCTGGCATGACTATACAGCACCTCTGTTTTGTTCTCTGGTTTTTCCTCCCTACTATGTCAAGAACTTGCACAAAAAGAAGCCCAGATGTACTGACCACCTGTGAGGTTTGAAATATCGCAACAGATAGGTTAGACAGCTAAAGAGAGCAGAATTTGTCACTTGTCAGTTAAAAGAAATCGCAAATAAGTAAAATACTTTCCCTTCTTTTCAACTCTGAAATAATTAGTTTTACAAAAGAATTACATTATTTTTTAAATAAGTTATAAATATGACCAGTGTAATTGATTATGTTTCATAGTACCGTCTAAGCTATTATGGTGATTTCATGCCTGTGGGAAGTAATTCTTGATGGGAAGCTCAGTAAATAAAGATATAAACATGTTTGCCTAGAGACTGCTCATCACTTTTCATTCAAAAATGGCAGAATGAAAGTGAAGCAGCGAAAGAGCAAACAACTGACACCAAAAGAATGTAAACATATTGAAAATTACAAGGAAGGTCTCTGTAAATCAAGTGATATTACTGCAGACAATAAGCGAGCATTAACACTGGTGGTTGTTACTTGCTTGCATTACAGGAGCTCCCAGAACGTCTCAAAGAGAAAACTGTAATGCACTAGGCACTCCACACACTTGTGGAGTTCAGATCTTCATCTCTGAAGTGTGTACACTGTAAATAAAGAGTGCAATCAGAAAGTGAAGGAAAAAAGGCAACAAGTAACTAAACTTGAGTTGGCCATGTTCTAAGTGTCACTGAACTGATGGGTCACCAAACTCACCTCCTCACCCCCCAACTCATTTCACGTATAGAAAAAATAAAAAGGTTTTGAAATACAATGCAGAAAACAGAAGAATTAACATAATACTATCATAATACCCCAGCCAGAGCAGGGACACCACTGAAGGATTGCAGCCTGGGGCAATCCACAATGCAGTAGAAGAAAACTAGTTATAAAGCAAGAAAAAGGGGAAACCAGAAGCTCCTTCACCACCTGTCACCTCATCAAATGATTTGGGACATACTGAGTGTAACCCATGGCAAAACCAAGGGAGGTTGAGACTATGAAGAGAGAAGGAGAGATTTTTGGCTTACATTGAGCTTGGGAAAGGAGGAAAAAAATGTATTTACTCAACTGTGTGCTTAACTATTTATGTTTTGTTGTTTCTAATTGTCTCCAAGTCAGTGATTAGAAGTTTGTGTTAATTGACAATAAAATAAATTATGTAAAATTTACATGAGTTGAGATTGTTTCATTAGTGACGTGTGTGTGAGATATTTCTTCTAAAGCAGGAACTTTATCTGGTGAAGACCAAGGAAGATTATTCTGAACATTTGTATCATTTTGGGTCTGATTTACCTTGTTCTATGTGTCAAAATCCTGTTTTGAACCTTCAGACCTACTAATGTGTGACACAGTCACATGATCAAAAAGTTAAACACCTATGTTAGATTACATGTCACATTGTATTTGACCAATCAGAATATTCTGAAGAATTAAACCTATTAGTGACGTTCTCTGAGTATGTTCAGAAAAATATGTGGAAAAAAGTACAAAATCAAATGCCATGTAAACATTGCTATAGATTCTTCACAGAAGTTTGATTTTAAATCTGGGACATAATCTCCTCAAGATTTCATATATGGTAAATAACAGCATAATGCTGAGATGAGTAGCCTGGGCTTTTACCAGTAGTCTGTGAAATTACAGTCTTTATGACAAGTTATATATATATTCATATATCTGTATACAGAAGAGAGACAGAGGGAGGACTATACATATAATCATCAGCCCAAAGCCTGATGTTTAACATAGGAAAAAGTTACACTTAAGTATGAGGGAAAAAAATATTATTTTGCTGTCTTCTAAAGACATATAATACACCACAACAACTATGTTCCAGTTCCAGGATTCATTCTACCATTCCATTAAAGCACTTTATCTACCAATAAAAATAGCTATAAATTTAGGGTATCATTCTGCAAGATACATTAATCTTATAAATTTAAATATGCACTGTAATATTTTGCTGAACTGGGCTAATTAATCCTTGAGTTGTCTAAGAAAGAGGGTCTGTGTTTTAGAATAGAACTTGGTAATTTTCTCAAGAAATATCTTTTATCTCCCGCAGAACAGAGGACAAAATTCTGTACCGACATGTGCAATCAGGATTTTATACTGTTTGATCCCCTGAAATGTCAGTTTCCAGATATATAGGTGGAAGAAACCAGGCAGATAATGTGTCAGCTTTGTTTTTATACCAGCAGTGACACTTTCACAATTAAGTCATGGAGAGCTCACTTTACTCGTTTCCTGGACATTAAAAACGTAGTCTGATGAGAACTACTTAACTTTCTTTTTTTTTTTTTTTTAAAAAAAAAGCAGAATTCTTGTTCTCTGCAGTGTGAGATAAAATGGTTCATTTTGTAAATGCAGCTTCAAAAAGAAGTCATGCCATGTTCCCCTATTATAAGTAGGATTAAAACCTACAAAAGTGAGCTAGTCCACTAAATGTACCACTGATCTTCTAACTGCAAGCTGGGAAATATGTCCATTGTCATCCTCTCATCCTTAGTTCTGAGTGTACAAAAGTATTTAGCATAAGTAATATATATTAAAATGTCAATAAACTGTCTGTGGTATTTGAGTCCTAGTTAGCATTTTTATTGAGCTCTCATGTTAACATTTTCAGAAATGGACTTTTATTAATTACCAATTTAAATCCATACTTTGATACCACAGGTCACTATTAAATGGGTCATTTCAAAATTAATAGCTCTTACCAAGTGCAATACTTCAATTTCAGCAGATTTCACTGTTAGCAATTAAAGTGTACATGTACCCAACCTATTTATCATGGCGACTAGACAGCTTAAGACATTTACAAGATAAGGCTCATAATAAAAGACAATATTCTGCTCCATTGCTGTTTTCAAAATCACTTTTATTTTCCATAATCTAGTCTAATTAAGTGAAACTGATTATTTACCTGTCTGAGAAAAAAAAATAATTTTAGATCTCAAATACAACCCGGGGAGATATAATTGCTACAGTCTTCACTTGTTTCCTTCAGTGGTTTTTTGTTGAAGTCACTGATATTGTTCAACTACTGTACTGTATTGTATCAGATATGTATTACGTATCTACTATAGCTAAAAGGTTGTGAGATTTTCTGCTACAAATCTCAACATTAAAAGGTTATAATTGAGCCTGAGCAAGTTTAGTCTGACCAAAATTTTTCTAGACAGTAGTTTTTCTCCAAAACAACAGCAAAAGCATAGCATCTGTGCAGTAGATTATTGACCAGCAAAAGTCAAAATTCTTCAAGATTTTAAAAAGCATGTGAAAATTAATATTTATGTATTTTAGGTGAAAAAAATGAAACACCATAAACTGATGTTGATTTAGATAAATGGCATTTTTGGTGGCAAGAAATTATTGTTTAAGTGGACAAGTAACAAGCATTCACTTCTGAAAAGTACAAAGCTTTATATTTACTTTCTGAGGAAAACAACTGAAATGGTCCTCAGAGGTCAAGCTTACAGAAATACCATTTCAAAGGAATAAAAAAAAAAAAAGAGGTGTGATGTGACAATTGACTTCTATTATAAGAGAAAAATCACTGGTGATAGTGTTACCAAGAAGAAAGTAATTTCATATTTACATATATATAGGTATATAGCATTTATTATCTTTTTCGTGATATTCATTGTATATTTTGACTATAGAATAAAAACTAATTGATTACTATGTGAATTCTTCATCATCATCATCATCATCTCTGTTGGACAGTCACTTCTCTTTTTTTTTTCTCCTTCCCGTGCTTTTTGTCTGACTTGTATTTTTCTTCACTTGCAATCTAAAAACATCTAGCTAAATAAGTGAGGGACAGAACCTCTTAATATTTTTTTAAGGGTTTTGTTTCATCTTTCCCCTCCCCTCTTTTTTCTCTTCTTTGACTCTACCTATTAATGTTTCTGGATACTGCCACATTAAATGGTCTTATATTTCTGACTATTTTGTACTTAGGTGAATACCACTGGTTCAGTATTAGGAATAGACTGAAGGAAAAATTCCATATGTCTCAGAGGTAAAACTGATAAGAAGCCCCTACAAATTCTTCTGTTTTTCCCATATGGGACATCAACTCCAACCCACCTTCTTTTTACAAAGAAGAAAGAAAATTCCAGCTACTATCTTTATGAGAAAGATGAGACAAGATTCTTTTCCATTTTAGCCATAGCTACACTGTCTTTTTACTAGGTCTTTAGAAGGTCAAATCACCAACAGACAAATAATCACTCTTGTGTGAATATTTCACAGAATCACGGAATATTCTGTGTTGGAAGGGGCCCACAAGGATCAAGTCTAACTCTTAAGTGAATGGCCCATACAGGCATTGAACCCACAACATTGACATTATCAGACAAGTCTTTCTACAGTAACAAGTACTTAGGTTTGGCTCTTCACCAAAAGAATTTCTCAAAATTATGGAAATAATAGATGTGGTAAATGAAATGTAATGGGGAAATGTAAAGACTCTTTTTGCAGAGGTAAGAAATATTTCACAGACTTGTTAGGGTTTTCGGGGTTTTTTTATACTGTGATTGGAAATAAGATCTTCTTTTGTATTAATAACTAGTTACCTAACATGAAAAGAGTAGTAGAGATAAATGGTTGATTTCATGGGTAGCATGAGATTGTGTCATGAAAGGTATACCAGTATTTGTGCAATTCAAATGAACTACATGAAAAACCTAGACAGAACAATGAGTAGTGTCATGATAAAGACATTTGTTAATACTAAATGATTAAGAATAGGCAGAAATAAACAGATTGAAAGAGTAGAAAAAGAATCTCAGTCAAAAACATGCTGGTAATTAAAAATCAGTATTGAAAATTGTAATGTATAGAGGAAAGTACAATTCTAACCGTACATTTTGATGGGCTTAAATTTGGTTTTTAGTTAGTCAGGTGAAAGATCTGGATCTGAACTTAGGGAAAGTCAGTTCGGTATTCACCTGAGGTCAAAAAAGCAAATTGAACATCAAGAGTTATTAGGAATAGAGAAAAGAACAGATAATACTGCTGTGTCACTAATACCTCTGTGGTATTCCTATGTCTCAAATATTCTGGTCACTTGCTGTCAGGAAGGATATAACTGATATGAAGAAGAATGCTCAGAGGTATAAAATGGTTTCTGTAGAAAAAGAAATTAAATAGAGCAAAAACCATCAGCTTCAGAGAACAGGTGGTGTAGTATGATAAAAGTGTATAAAATAATGAATGACACGAAACAGATGAATAAGAAACCATTCTTCACTATTTCTCATAACACAGAAAGTAGGGACAGCAAAAGAGATTGTAAGGCAACTGGTTTAAAACAAATGAAGAGAAGCTGGTTTTCACAGAATGTATAATTAAATTCTGGCACTCATTGCCACAGGATATATTGGATGCCAAAAGTACAAATCAGATCAAAACTAGAATAGACAAATCCATAAGAGAAATGTCCAGCAAGGTCTATTAAACAATGTGATGCAGAAGTAAAATCTTCACTACAGGAGATCTTAAGTAGGAGCTTGGCAAAATCTGATAATACACTGGTGGAAATATACTGACCTTTCATAAGCACCTAGCCAAGGACAGGGAGATAATACTAGGTTAAATAGACCTCTAGTTTAGCCAACTATAATCCATCGTAATTTTTTATATTATTCTAATTAGCATCCATTTGTCTGAAAAAAAAAAAGAAATAGTTTGCTCTAAATTTCCTATTTTTGGTTTACATGAGGTCAGAATGAAGATATTAAATCTTTTCTAGCCTTTTCCAGATGCCTTAGGAAGGGCTGAATTATTGTATCAGACCTATGGATGGATGAACCAATTCTGAAAAAATAGGAAGTGACCTAAACTTTGACCTAGAAGTTTCAATGAACTGAATAGCTTTTTGAAGTTCAAAATATTCAGCTAATGATTTTCTATGATTCTGCACACCCTACTTCAAGTAATGAGTAGAAACTGAACAGCAAACACACTGTGCTCATATTTCTTTCCTAGATAAAAGTAGAAATTAGTAGAAAGCTCATAATTCACCATAATAACCTATATTTCCCTATTTTATTGCCAGATCAATGAGCCTTGATTGACTTGGCTATAAGTTGGGGTGGGAGTACATGGTAAAGAAAAAAGGGGAAACTACATTGCTGAACTCAACTGAAGCTATAAACTGTAAATGTCAATTTTGGTTAATCTTCCTTGTTTTGGTTAATCTTGCTTGTTTTGAGTAGTTCTCTACAAAAAGTCCTCATCTATATGAACAAGATACTAGTTACTGCAAGTTAGAGTACAACATCTTTGCTCCTTGATCAGGTCTCACGGAAGTTTCCTATTGCAGCTTTTTCTAAAAAGGGAATTCCACCTATGAATAATTTATTAAAGGAAGAATATTTGAAGAATATTCTTCAAATACAAGACATCTTTGTTACTCTATCATCTATCATTTGCTTCTGATATTTAAAAACCCCTTCATAATTACATCATCATGGCTAGGCTTCGCGAACGAAGATTTGGGGATAATTACATAAGAAATAAAAATATATACTTTAAAAGATAATTAAGTTGTATACTGAGGATTTTAACCTAATATTCTTTTATTTTCATTGTAACACATGCCATATATCCTTATTCCTACTTTTAATCTCCCCATAGTTATTTTTCACTCTGCCTCCTCTGGTCTAGCATAATCCTTTTTTTTTACTATTTTCTCTAATTTTTTTTTTTTAATTTAAATTTTCTCTACTCTTCCCAATTTTGTATTCATCTTTCTGTAGATATCATTAACACAAGGTTTGAGCCAGAGTTTTAAGTGGGTCATATTCAAATATGTCCCAAATTGAACAGAAAACTATATCACATCCAAACTAATAATGCCTTGGGAAAACCAGATATTTCAAGTATTTTATTCATCCATGGCAAGTTTTATTATGTCTACTGCTAGATGACAAATTAGACCATTTTGATCTTTAATTTTATACTTCTGTTCTTGATACCTTATTAGGCTGTCTTTTTGGTGTGTACTCTGTACTCTGTACACTTAGTATCTAGTCCTGGTCAGAGTTTTTTGCCCCTCCCAGAAGTGATCTACATCTTCCTAGAATGAGCTCAAGTTTCATGGGCTTCATTTAGGGTTTTTTTTCCTGACAAGACCAACATTAGATAAATTCTATTACAGAGGTTTAGTACTTCATTGCAAAGTTGATTTTACAAATTCTAATTTATAGTGGTTATTACAGTCACACACTCTCATGTCTGAGAATTCTGAGGCACCTCCTCTAAAGATGGAAACAGAAATTGTGCTAAGGATGAAACACTGTAAAATGCTTCAAATTGTTCTTTTTGTATATAACATCCCTTTTCTACTTAGAAAATTCTTGTTTCTATTTTCTGTCTTGTAAAAATAAAATCTCATTTCCAATGCCACTGAAATTACAAGTGAATGACTGCAGCCTGAAGATTAGTAATTTAGAAACTAGTCTTATTTAACAAAATGTTTTCTCTTCCTTTAGCCTAACAGACTGCTTAGACTGATGTCCCTTAAAGCAAGCTTGTACTGCATTGTATTTCACTGAGTTGCAGATGAATTGCATTTGCTAAAACCATGAGCTTTTTCAGAACTAACTATTTCTATCCCAACTTCAAGGTTTTCAGTTTCTTTATATATATTTTTTTAAATTAGTTCTGCTGCATACTGCAATCAACCTTCTTTTTTTTTTGTTCAAATCCAATCATAGCATTAAACCACTCTACCGTGGCAATATAAATCACTCTTTCATGGTCACCAAGTTGAAGAAACTGAATTTCAGGGAAAAAGAGAGTTCCTTTTTTATAGAGCAAATTGTGACCTTTATCTCAAAGAAGCACCCAATTCAGGCAGATATGATTCATCTTTTTATGTAACAAACTAAGAAAGGGAAAAGTCCTACAAACTCCATCCTTCTCCTAGAGAAACATGAAGAAAGTAAATATTAGAAAATGAGAACGACAAAAAAAACCCCAACTAAATAAAAATTGTGAAGCTAAGAACATGAGCACTTAATTTCATCTAGTCGTTTTGAGCAAGACAGTTGCCTTATCAAAACACAAGCCAGTAAAAACAAATGCA
Organism: Pseudopipra pipra; assembly: GCF_036250125.1. Classification (NCBI taxonomy): domain Eukaryota; kingdom Metazoa; phylum Chordata; class Aves; order Passeriformes; family Pipridae; genus Pseudopipra; species Pseudopipra pipra. The sequence goes on from NC_087550.1 coordinate 52,435,139, forward strand.
TAAAGTTGATGTCCCAATGTACCTTCTTAAAACCTTGTCTGTGTGCACCCCAAAACTTCTAAATGTAATCAAGAACCATGAGATGGGATGCAGAATCCATGCACCACCACAGACTAACATGAGAATAGTGAGATAAAAAAATTCTGAGAGGAAAATTTTGGACTGAAATCTGCAGAGATGAGGAAGAGGAGTTTTACTGTTAGAAAAATCTTTTAATGCCTTCCAGAAATTCAGGCAAAGTCTCAGATATGCAGACATCTGAAACTAGAAAATAAATTGTAAAATAGCTGAAAAGATGTATATTGACCTACATTATAGACAGTCAGGATGAGTATGCTATTTTGTCATTGAAATTATTCCCCTCCTGGTTGTTTGGGTTATCTGTGGATCCCACAGCTACTTACAAGGTGGTATTATAGTCCTGAATCTACTTAGCACTATACGTATTCCCCAGACTTTTGTATCAGTAGTGATTTCTTCTGTAGTTTCTCTGTAGTCATACTCATGTAGTCTGACACCACCAGGAAAAAAGGGTAAATTTGCATTAGTTAAATCATGACTGGAGCACTCACCCTTCTTTCTTCTTTATATAAATGGATCTTTATAGAGGGACAAATACAAACAACCATAGTCAGACTTAAACAATACAGCTCCAGGACTGAATATTAGATTGAGTACAGTGAGACTGTACTCAGTTAGGCCCTTGTCTGAAGTAATTTTACAGAGAGAAAGAACTTTTTGGAACTTTGAGTTATGCTTGCAACTTGGGAGATTACTGCAACTGACACCCAAGCAGATCTGATATAGATACATTTTGGACTCTGACTGTCACATGGCAAACAGTACTGCCTACCATCTCTGATCAAATCTTTTGGAATCTATCCTATGATAAAAAGACACAAAAAGGTGATGACAAGCCCTATTTGGGAGGAGAAAAAAAGTCATGAGACTTAGTACCCAGCAAAGTCATGTAGTTACTGACTGGATGTTCAATAGACTCCTCTGTCAGTAATGTAAAAGATAAATCTGGATAATCTAGAGCTTTTCTGCTCCCGTTAACTGTCTTTAGAACTGTGAAATCTTGAAAAATTATTTATTTTGGAGTAAAGGAGCAGTTTTTCTCTTGGAAATAAGTTTAGTAGACACCAAAAGGATTGTCTCACACCTCAATCAGAGGTAGCTTTCAGTAAAGTTACAACAGCACTTAGAAATAAATAGTGGAAATACCTTGAGGTTTCCATTTGTCACAAATCTACTGCTTGCATGTAGTGTTCAAAGTTCAAAAAAGGCAAATGCAGGGTCCTGTGTGTGGGGAAGCTGTACATGCTGTGGGGCAACCTGCTGCAAAGCAGCTCTGTGGAGAAGGACTTGGGGGTCCTCGTGGACAACAAGCTGTTCATGAGCCAGTTGTGTGTCCTTGTGGTCAAGAGGGTCAACAGAATCCTGGGATGCATTAGGAAGAGCATTGCCAGCAGGTCGCAGGAGGTGATCTTGCCCCTCTACTCAGCCCTAGTGAGGCTTCACCTGGAGTTCTGGGCTCCTCAGTACAAGAGACACATATCAAAAGAACAGTGTAAATTCCATTATATTTTCAGAAAATATAACTTTCTGGCTAAAAATCTATATTGAGATTAGTTTTTTAAAAGATAAAAAATAAGAGCTTGTATCTTCCAGGTTCAGAAAGAGATTCTTCATCTTAGCCCAGTGTTTGGATCATTATCGAAGCCACAATTTGCTCTTAAAAGTGTTGTAAATAATTTCTAAATAATCTACAAATTATTAGTAAAAAATATATTATTTTAGGTCAGAATGTTTTACAATTAATTGGTTTTCTAATACAGCAATTAAAAAATATAAAGAGGAATATATACCTTTCTTATCTTTCATTCCCTAAATAACAGTCTGCATTAACTTTGCATCAGTAAATTCACTGATATATGCACAAGCATTCAGAGAAATCTATCAAATTTACTTGAAGATAAAAGGTATATACAATCACCTTACAGAATATGTGATAGGCCCAGTTCTTCATTAAGCAACAACATGTTGTGCAGTATTTCATAAAGTTAGATTATAGGGGTTTATTAGATAATGTCAGTTTTGAAAAAATATTGTTGTTAGAGCACAAAAGAGTCCCAGCTGTGGATAATGAAATTTTGCCCACATCTATAATTAATCAATGTTTCAACCTTGCATTATATTCTGAAGTGTAAAACAATTAAAAAATAATGTATTCAAAGACCCTTATCTCTTATGTGGTCTTTTAGAAATGTATTGACTTTTTCCAAAGGTCGATTAGAAGTAATTTTCATCTAAATAGCACTTCACGAATTAATTTTAAATCAAACATTTCTTTTAGGACTAACAAAAAATTCTTTTGAAATCTCCTAGGTTATATGGGAATCTCTCCCTTTTCGCTTTGTCGCTTTTGACTCCTGCCTGTTATTTGTTCTTGTCCTTGCCACTCTCTGCTTCACTGAAAACCAGTACATGTTTCATTTTGTTTTGTTTTGTTTCTAACATTAATCTCAGATGTAAGTTTCTTGTTCTTCCTCTCTGCTCTCCTCGTTCATCACTACTAGGAATGTGAACTTCTGTCTTGGAAAGAGATGGAAGTTGCAGAGTACTTATCCGCAGTCTGAGCCCTGCAAGTAACTCCTGTAGAATTCTGGGTTTTGCAGCTATACGACCACAGGTGCTGATAAGCTTGAAGCAGGATGGAGAGAGGAATGTATGTGAAGAGGAGGAATAGCAATACTGACAGGCACCAGGACCAAATCCCAGAACCACTATTAGTAAAAGGTGGTTATACTATTCAGCAGGCATCTCATAGTACAGTGTGTCAAAGAATGATCTACTGTGTACATGTGTCAAAGAATGATCTACTGTGTGGCAAGCATTATAAGACTTAAATTATAAGTATGAAATTGAGTATGTTCTATGATATAGCTGGACATGTTCTCTAGCATACTGGGACTGTGTCTATCTGCACAGCAATTGCTCCTGAGCCATTAATTCTTGGGTGGTCCAAAAACTCTCTTGGTAGTCACCTGTATAGATGAGATGATAGATTGGACTGTGTCAATGGACTGACTTAAAACTAGATCATTAACTGAACCATTAGAATTAAGTCATCAACTGATTACTAGAGGAGTACTCCTGGTAAGAATTTTGGACAGGTTTAAAAACAGCTTGAGGCAATTCCAACTGTGTCTAATCTAATTTGTATGCTTTGAAACATAGATTAACACCCTGACTGGTGTGTTCCAAAGACTCCCAGAGGTGATTCCTGCTATAGAAGTCATGAAATTATATGTAGACTCTAAGTCTTTAATAAAAACTATTCCTGCAGACATTGTCAGGTGGATCAGTCTTTTGTATGTAGCTAATTTATTTAAGAGATGTTTTGCATATTATTAAGACATATAAAAGGCAAGGAATTATGCATGTGCTGGAGCCAATTGAATTGAAAGAACCACGCAGAACAGTTTTTGAGGAGTTTCTCCTAATCCAGCTGAAGATATTACTGCAAGGATCCTTGCAATAGGTTTCTCTTCAAATACAGAACACCTTTCACCAGCAAAGATTGAATAACCATGCTGTTTTGGAGACTAAATTCCTCATGCAAGAAGTACCTCTGCCAAGATCCCCCAAAATTAGTTTTTTTTCTGTATTATCCCACATAATGATAATAATAATAGTATTATTTATTTGCATCTCAATAAATTAGTTTTTCTTTAAAAAATGCTGTCATGACTATCAATGAAATGAAGAGAATGTGCTTTGTGTATCATTCTGATTTACACCAAATTATGATCTAATTGTAATTTTCTGTTGTAAAGAACTGTGTTATTTCTCACCTATAAATAAATAAATGTAAGTTTATTGCTTATATTTTCTTGATCTTCAGTTTGAGTAATCTGAATCAACACAGTCAGCTTTGCTTTTTGATGTAAATTATTTACAAAAAAATCATACAATGCATGGAGTATGCAATAAATAAATGTATCTGAAAATTCATAAAAAACATAATTAGAGATATTTAATGGAAAACATCATAGGAAATAATTACACACCAATATATGAAATAGTTTCTAGAGTTCATATACAACTGCTGCAGCATCAACATGTTGTAGAGAAACTTCAAGAAATGTTTTCAATCAGCTATTTGGTGTGAGAACAGTGCTTTCTCATCTCTTGTCAAAAAAGCTCAGTCATGTCTTCTCTCAGACATAGTATTACTTTCCAACATTCTTTTTTTTAAGGCACATTACTGGGGGGAAGTGGAAAAAAGCCTCTTCACTGTCAAAGAGGTCAAAGTGAAAATGCATTTCTATGAGAGAAAGCCACAACACCTTCATCAAAATAGGACCAGAAGCACTTACAAGCCTATAGCAATCAAACAAATCATCAAACAGAATAGGAACACAAAATCTTTGGGTTTGGGTGCTGCAGAGCTCCTTTGGAATTTATAGAGAATCCCAGGCTGCCACTTCATATCAGAGCTTCCACAGATCTCAGCAGCAACTGGAAATACCTTCCTTCCTCTTGGAAGTTCAGGCTCTCAGAAGTTCTTGCTCCTGGTAGATGAAGCATCACTACATAGAGCATTGTCTTATCTTTGAGAAAGTGCTTTTATTCATGATCCTCATTCTTCTGTGTTAGGTAGAAATAACCATAGAATGTTTTGATACTATATAGAAAATGTTAACAATATCACAATTTGATAAAGATTATTAAGGAATTAAAATTTATTTTTCAATAGAGCCTGTGGATGACGAAGTAGGCTACTATTATTGACAAATGAACTAAAAAAATCCATTCTGAAGTGACTTTTAAATAGATTTAGAAAGAAAACAAACCTACTAATTTAAACCATGCAATGAATACATATCCTAGTCTGCAGACACATACTCCATATCTTCAGAATATTACTGATTATAAATATATAACAATATATATGTTCCAACATGTGCATACAGCAAGAGCAAAAAGAAGATGAATTAAAGATATTAAACTGATAAGCATGACATTTTCAGTTTATCCAGATTCTTTATGATTCATTGTTAACATGTTAAAAAGATTATTATATTAGTTTCAGAAAAGTTTATAGTCCTTGGACATTTGCCCAGCTCTCATCTATTTTAAACTATTTTTTCTGTACTGATACTACTCTAGACCTATATAGTTTTAGCATTTTTTTACTGTTATGTTTAAACAGGAAAAAATAAGAAAATAAACTTATTTCCTTCGGCCAACTATATAAAAAATATTACACAAGACACTCTAGGTTGCATAGATCTGAGAGGAAAAGATTTTAATGTGGACTCAGGAAAGTTTTGTTGTTCTTGGAAAAATTCTTTATTTTCGCTATAGTAAAGACGCAATTGTCACCTTTGTGTGTCAGATTGGTTTGACATAATTTAGGAAGCAGATGTAGTTGCTCACATTTTAATTTTATTCTGCTGAGTGCTTTTCAAACAAATTTTGATAAAAGTTCACATGGACTGCAAAATTAAAATCTTTGTTTTATTAATTTTGCTACCATACATAAATTCTTTTGTGACTTTAGCAATTGTGAGGGTCTTCACATTTAAAATTTCATGTCCAATTAGAACTTGGAAGACCAAGCAAATGAAATATGTGTGTACTTTGGAATGAAAACTTGAAACAGCTTGTGTCAACATTCCCTCACTTGCCCTTGCAGAATCAAGGACTGAGTTGCAATGCTTAAAAAACAGAACATCTCATTTCATGGGTCAGCACATTTACAGGTGGGTGAGAAGTAGTTAAAATATTTGAGAAAGTTCTAATTATTTGCAATGTCGTAGAATTAGTGACAGCAAATCTTGCAGTACCATATGGCAAGTGAAATCATACTCAGGGTAGGGCTTGTCAGAAACCCATGTATAGTATTTCTTCAGCAACACTGGGTCTTTAAACAAATAGAATTTTCATAAAAAGTTGCTAATACTGTTGCTGACAGTACTCCTTACTTATTTTTTATGGTATCTGATAGGACTCAAGACCACTGTTGGGCAGCTACAGAGAAATAGCGGAGGAAGGGCAACTAACACAAAACCTCATAGTGATCAGTAAATGGTAATATACAAATAGTTTTTTGACAGAAGCTATGATTACAAAGATAGATTTTTATCTAAATAATTTATTTCTAAACTAATTTCTCATAAGAAATTTAGAAGTTTAGTCCCTTTCCAGCTTTTTCTCAATTGGGAAAATAGGTGTACATGTGCCAGTTTCATATCTGAAAGAAGCTCTCTATTTTGCAACTTGTCTTGTGGAAAAATCCACAGTCATTTCCAAACTATTGATTGACAGAAATATATCAAAGTATATCAGAGAAAAAGTGATTCGCAATTTCTTTCATTTATTATATTTTTTCCTTAAGTATTTGCTTCTGACTACCACTGAAGATAGAATACAAGATATAGTGGAATTTTAAGAATCAAGACACACCAAAAATCTTCACTCATAAAGTGATCTGTTAAACTTCCCAATATAATTATAGCAATAAACCTTTGCTGATTTCATATTTAATATGTAATCTAAGATTCAGGTCACAATATTTAAAGCACATAGTATTAAAACATATAATCTGCATTCAAAACTTGAACTCTCATTACTGATGGCTGACAGACACTACCCCAAAAGGGCAATTACACCTAAAATCATGGATTTTAGAATGGAATGAATCACCGTCTCAAGGTGCTCACTATTTTCATTTGCAATAGAGGAAAGCGTAGCATTTAACTTAGACTATAATTCCAACTTTTACATCCCAAAATCTGACTAAAATAATTCGAACTTTTATGCATACTATATGTGAAAATTCTGTGAAACCTTTAACTTTAAAATTAATTTGTAACTTATGAAATACACAGTGCAATTTATTCCTTTTCAAATCTGAAATGCAATACCTCAAATCTAGACTTGAAAAGAGAGAAAGACAAAAGGATTGCAATAGGTATGATGAACATGACAAAGGACATATTCCTAGAAGCTAGAGTTAGCAGGAGGTGCACTGCCCAAAGTACAAATATCACTTGCAACTTCTGCTGTCACAGGCTTCCCCAGCTATGAGAAGCCTGTCTCTCCTGGCAGAGACCCTGTAGAAGTAGCAACATGGCAGCAAGTGTTCTCTGTTTCTCCCTTAATTAATCTGTACTTACATGCATAAATGTCTCAGTAACACCAAATCTTATAAAAGCAGGGATGCCACTGCTACTGTCCTGGTAAAAAAAACTTAGTCTCCCTCAGCCCACAGCAGTGTGTAACTCAGAGGGATTCCACATGATTAAATTTGTCCAATTGACCCCTTTTCAGGAAAGAGAGTAGGATTATTATAATATTTATATAGGATATATATTACCTTAATCAGGGATGAACAGAGTGGAGGCAGATATATATCATATTTTCCATCTTTCAATCTGCTACTGTTTTATCTATTTGTCTTTACATAAGATGTATTGAGACAAGTCAAATTGAAAACTAGTAAAAAGAAATGCAGTTTTACAGGATGTGTAACTAGTAGGTAGACCATGAGAAGGGAATGTGAATTTATGTTGGTGATTTAGAAAAATGATTGAGGTGTTTGTTTGCCTTTTAAAGACTATAGCTAAACCTTTTCTTCTCACAGCATACAGAATAGCTAACCAGCAGATTAAAGTATTTATGTTTCTAGGTTGCTTTCTCTAAAACATACTTTTTCTTCAAATGAAGCACCAGGCCCTGATTGCTCCACAAGAAAGGAGAATAATCTCTGAGGCACTGTTGCACTTGAAAGAGTAACTCTTTTGTTTAGAATATGTTGTGGGAGAGGACTTAAAATGTCAAGGAAATCAATTTATTGAGACAGAGTATTACCTTGTGATCTTGCTGTGAACTACCATTTTCTTTATCCCTATGGAACTGCAGGATACATCATACTATACATACTAAAAAGATAGGAAATTATTTCCCATAGGAAATCTATCATTGTAAAAACATATGGGCCACAATTCAACTCTGTCCCAGAGAAGAAAAAAGGTTAACAACTATAGTTTACTCTCAATTCTTAGCTATACTAGTTAGTGTATTACTTTGCACTATATATGTACTTCTTATGTAGTCTATTGTTTGACATTTTGTACAAAAAAATATTCTCTCAGACTCCTCCGCACATACAAACCGTAGAATTATACCATAGAGGAGGTGTAAAGAAATTTCTGTATAAATAACTACACATGCAAAGGAGAGAAATTGATTTCACAGTCCTGCTACTGTACGTATAACAACTTTCTGCAGTTGCATCTCTGATTTGCCATCTTAAAATATAGATAGGGAGCAGCTCTGAAGGTAACTGAAAGGTAAAATTTTCTTTTATCATTTCTCATTGCATAGTTTGCAATTACAAATATTCATAGTGGTGATTACATATTTAAATTGGTTTGGGTTTTGTTTTTTACAAGAAAGAATTGAAAGTATAGGATTTTTTAAACTTTCATCCATCTTGCAAAATTTTTTGATTGCAATATCTTAACACTCCAGTTCTAGATTATAATAATAAAATAATAGATTAACTTTCTTATATTATTTGAGGTTTTCAGCTCTTGTTTATGTTTCTAGTGTTGTAAACATTAACAAATGTTCCCTTAGAGATACAAAATTATCTTTTGTTTCTATAGACAGTATGAAATGAATGTCAATCCAAGTGTACAAAACTAATTGATTCAGTGGGAGGTTGCAAAATGGAAGTTACTAAGTATAATATAAAATTTTCATTATGCATTGTTACTTTTTCGAGCAATCAAGTAACTTTTCAAATCAGTGGACTGAAAATTTTGCTTTAATATCACATATACAACAATCCATACTTGAATCTTCCAAATACCATGAATGAAAACAGTTTGCAATAGATACGTATTGTGGGGGGACATTTGCACCTTTGTTATCTGGAGAGCATCTCATATAGCACTAGATCTTTGTTTAGGGAATTGAACACTCTAGATGTCTTAAGTTGGGCTTTTGTTTGAAGATATGTATTTACATTTCCCCTATTAGCAATAGAAAGAGATAGGCATATCTTTAAAGTGAAATCTCTTTATGATAACCATTATGACACTGGATGTCCCCAGTGTCTAGTAAGGAATATGCAGTTGAAAAGAGCTCAAAACTGTTGCTATCTTCAAAATATATTGTGTTGTTTGCTCAGACTTTATATTCAAAGGGGCTGAGCCCATTATACGCTTCCTCTATGATGGTCTGGACAGTTTAGGAAGACATTTATACTTCTTGATTAACTCAGGGACGGCCATTTAAAAAACCACTGAAATTATGTAGCTGTTTATATAAAACAAAAGCCACCCTCTGGTTAATTTTTTTTAGACAAATTTAGCTTTCTTTATAACAGCTGTGGTTACTCCTCATATTTTTTCCTGAGTTTTGTGAACACCTTGCCTGTACCCATCTTCTCTGGGTCATCTTTTGTAGGGATTTGTTGATCACCTGTGGTGAGTTTTGAGATGACAGTTCCTTGAAACTAACTACACAGTGATTACTGCTCACTTCTGTTCAGTTGATGACATTGATGTTAGGCTGGATTCCTAAAAAATCAAATATTTATCCTCTTTTCTCCCTGCAGAAATTTACTTAGAAAGTAAATCTAATTTACTTTCATATTGGTAAAAACATATGACTTTCATAAAAGATTCTTGGATACAATTTAACTTTGAGGAAATTGTCAGATACTGAAACTGCATTTTATTCTCCCTTGTGATGTACAATACTATTTTCGTCATGTTGTAAATATATTTACCATTGCTACTTCTTTTTCCATTTTACTCAGACTGGGACTTCATTTAATCTACTGGATATTGAAGACAAGACAGTGCCCCAGTAGATCACTTTATCTGTGCATTATGTATGTAGAAAAAAAGCTAACATAATAAAATTGTTGAAGCATGCAAGCTAAGGCAGGGTACTGGCTGAAATCTTTGGAGTTTTAGGTCATCTGAGATTTAGTTAAAGCTGATGGATTGGTATTGAAGTATTAATAAGATAAGTGCTATTTGTCACTGTTGTTTATATATAATGGTGGAGAGAGTCTGTTAACAAAATTGTTAGACCATGCAATAGTTTTTTACTATAATAAAACAGTCTGTTTCTTCAGTTTTTAGCAGTTTATAACATTTTAAATGCACATAAAACACAAAATTGCATGAAATGATCCCAGTACTTCCTCAGATAATGAGTAAAATAACACTACTGCATTGTAGCTTTTAACACAAAATGCAGATATAATGCAAGAATAAAAGGAAAAGCATTTAAACAGTTGGATTATTTGACATAAGGACTGCTGTTACCATTAAGTAAACTTGAATCATCTATGTCTGTATCTAAGGAAAGTTCAGTGAAAATAAACTGTTGTTTCAAGGTTTCAAAATTCTCCACAAATTATCAGCGAATGAAGAGCTGGTATATGTGCATTTGCCATATGTTTTTGTGAACAGTGTGATGCCTTGTTAACATATTCATCTACTGTTTGTTGAATAGGTTTGTCTTGGTGGTATCATGCGGGTGTATAAATGGAGATCAAAAAGTAACATGGCCAAGCTAGGCTAGTATGAATGTGCTGTTAGCACACTGATCTGCTCAAGCTATTACATACCCCACTCCTCATCCAGGCTACTATGTTGAGAGAATAATATTTCTTACAGTTCTAAGTCCAACTTATTTGGAACCATCTGTGTATTCTTTCTTCAGGGGACTGTATGTTTCCATGAAGGTGTGTCTTCAAACATTTATAGTGTAACAATTACTTATGCTGCTGGGTATTTTATATTTTCCTTAAAGTCTGTGAAGTTATGTGTTTTGTAAGGGTCATTTCTTTTGGGTTTTCTAACTCTCACCAGTAATATTTCCGAAAATCATAAAAATAATTGGAAGATAAGTTTTGGAAAGATATGGTGCTCTCACAGGTGATATCTGTATTTATGCCTGGGTCATGATTTTTTTGTTTGTTTGCTCTTTGGTTTTGGTTTTTGTTTGTTTTTAATTATGGTCCCCTGGTGCTATCATGGCTAATGCATTAGAATCTCTAGAAGGAGAAAGAACATTTTCTGTGGAAGCAAAGGATTTTGGACAGAGAGGGAGTAAGAAGAAACCAGGAGTCTTCAGATGTAATGGTAATCAGTTCTTCCCTTGGGGAGTCAGAGTTCACTGAGTGGAATTATGAGGCCCCAAAAAACATTTCATTCTTGTACTGAGAGCAAATCTGAGGAAAAGACTTGACCTGAAAGATTACTGTAGGCAGAGTATAGATTTGTCTAAAAACCTCCTATATTTTTGTTCTGTCTCATTCTACTCTTAAAAATTTCTTTTCTTTTCATACTTACAAGATTTTATTTAGTCTGTGAAATCCATGGTTTCGGAAAGTACAGGTCTAAATTTACAAAAATCTTCTCATATCTTTTAAGCTCACCATTTCAAATTTGCAGGCAGACTCCACTCAAAGCACTGACCAACTTGGAAATCTGACAGAAGAGACATTTAGCCACACTTGACTTTTCAGGAAACTACCCAACAGGAAACATGTATAATTATAGATGGGATAAAAATGGGATTCATACTATCTGAAAGTGATTTCCAATTCAGCAGAGTAAGATTTCAGCTAGTTTCAGGAAAAAAAAGACTGATATGTAAATATTTAATCCAATCATGTATTATATTCATAATACATGGTGAAAATTGTGATCTAGTAGTCAGATTTGTATACTCTCTCAGAGCTAAAATTCAAGTAGAATATATTCAAAATCCTTCAAAAATGAAATATATGCATAGTTCTCACATGAATAATGATTTATTATTCATGGAAAAAGAAGCATTTATACCACTAGAAGTATTGGGTGAGCAGACAACAAACATTGGAAAAAGTACTTAAGAATTTCGCTGTATGTTTGGGTTCAGCTGAAACAAGAAAATAGGACCAAAATGGAAATAATTAGGCCCAATTACAGAGAGGAAAAGAATGGCAATCATGTGTATTATACTCTGGAATTAATTTGGACAACAGTGTGTTAAATCTCCTCACCTTAAATGATATTTGAGAATAAAATCTGAGGAAAACCATAAAGTCCATGGTAAAGGGCAATTCATCATTAGTAAGGGCATGGAGTGGATAACCTCCTCACTTTTTTTTGCTTCCTGAGATACTGTCACCTTATAATACAGGGGTTAAAAGTTATAAAACATTGGTTAAAGATTGGTAAAACATTGGCTTGAGATCAAAACGATGACAAAATGCTGTCACTGGGTTAAAGCTCACTGAAGAGAAACTGTCCTGTTAACATCTTCTTTGATGATCTGGACATGGGGATTGAGTGCACCCTCAGTAAATTTGCAGATGACACCAAGTTGGGTGGGAGTGTTGAGCTGCTGGAGGGTAGGAAGGCTCTGGAGAGGGATCAGGACAGCCTTCATGAATGGGCTAAGGATAATTGCAAAGGGCAAAATGTCTCAGGTCCTGCATTTAGATCACAGCAACTCCATGCAGTCCTACAGGCTTGTGGAGGAGTCGCTTGAGAGCTCTTCAGCAGAAAGGGATCTGTGGGTGCCATTTGACTGTGGGCTCAATATGAGCCAATAGTGTGCCCAGGTGGCCAAAAAGGCCAATGGCATCTAGGCTTGCATCAAGAACAGTGTAGCCAGCAGGACTAGGGAAGTGCCCTGTACTTGGCACTGGTGAGGCCACGCCTCAATACTGTGTTCAGCTTTAGGCCCTTCAATTTAGAAAGGATATTGAGGTGCTGGAGCATGTCCAGCAAAGGGCAAAAAGGCTCGTGAAAGGTCTAGAAAACATGTCTTATGAGGAGCGGGTGAGGGAGCTGGATTTGTTTAGTCTCAAGAAGAGGAGGCTCAGGGGGGATCTCATCGCAGTCTACAACCACCTGAAAGGAGGTTGTAGTGAGGAGGGCGCTGATCTCTTTTATCACGCCAGCAGTGAGAGGACTGGTGGAAATGGTCTTAAGCTGAGACAGGGGAGATTCAGATCAGATATTAGAAAAAATTCCTTGCCAAGTTCCCACTCTTCAGACAGCCTTTCTGACTGTTTTAGGCAACCACCTCTCCAATGACACAAAGACATATTTACATTAACCTATTGTGTAAGAAGAGTGCTATTTAGAATAGTGTTGGGAATTATTCATGGCTAGGCTTCATGAACGAAGATCTGTGGAGGGCTCTACGCATGTTTGTTACAAGCGTGCTGGTGGCTAAAAAGGTCAATATGAGATAGACACGTCCGATTGCAAAAGGCACAGCAGAAAGACTCCTTAGATGGCATATTCTGCAAGACACAGTTCTTTCTGTGTTGTCTTTTCTCCTCAAGAGTGATCCTGTGTGCGTTCTCAAAAGCAAGTATCAGCAGCGTTATAGATAGTGTGTCTCCAGGCCTCCCGATTGGAGGCCAGAGTAGACCAGTTATGTTGATCGATATGGCCAAGGTTGAGATGTTGTTTCAGGGAGTCCTTGTATCTCCTCTTCGGGGCTCCTCTCTTGCGGTAGCTGGTGGCAAGTTCACCATAAAGCAAGATCTTAGGGAGGTGGTAGTCCTTCATCCTTGAGACGTGTCCTGCTCAATGCAGCTGTGTTCTCAGCAACATGGCCTCAATACTTGTGATTGCTGTTTGTTCTAGAACCGATGTATTAGTCACGTAATCTACCAGTGGATGTTTAGGATTGTACGGAGACAGTGTTGATAGAAACGTTCTAGGAGACGCAGGTGGTAGCGGTAGATGACCCATGATTCAGATCCGTATAAGAGAGTAGACAGCACTATGGCTCTGTAAACACTGATCTTGGTACTTTTCTTCAGGTGTTTGTTTCGCCAAACTCTTTTATGAAGATTTCCGAAGGCACTATATGCCTTTGCTAACCTGTTGTCTATCTCCCCGTCAATCTTACCATCCGAGGAGATGAGGCTACCTAGGTAATTAAACTGTTGGACTGATTTGAGCTCTGATTGGCCAATGGTGATATGGGGATGATGGGGGACTTCCTGAGGTGCAGGTTGATGGAGAACTTCTGTCTTCTTTAGACTGACTTCCAGCCCAAAGAGCTCAACAGCATCTGCAAAGCAGGATGTTAAACACTGCAGAGCTGCTTCTGTGTGGGTGACAAGGGCGGCATCATCAGCATAGAGCAGCTCCCGGACAAGATGATTTAAAGTCTTAGTGTGGGCCTTCCGTCGCCTTAGGTTGAAAAGGCTTCCATCAGTACGGTCCTTTTCATCGAGGTCTGCCGTGGCCCTTTGGAGCATCATGCTGGAAAAGATTGTGAATAGGGTTGGTGCAAGAACGCAGCCTTGTTTCACACCACTGGTAATTAGAAAGGGCTCAGAAAGTGCATTGCCATATCTGACTTGGCCATGATGATCCTCATGGAGCGAGATGATAATTTTAAGGAATTTGGGGAGGCATCCTAAACTTTCCAAAATCTGCCATAGACCTTTTCTGCTCACATTATGGAAAGCCTTGATGAGGTCAATAAGGGTTACATAGAGACCTTTGTTCTGTTCCCTAAACTTCTCTTGCAGTTGTTTGAGAAAAAATACCATGTCTGTGGTACTCCTGTTGGCTCTGAAACCACATTGGCTTTCAGGTAGAATTCCTTCTGCTATAGCGGGTATTCTTGCCAGCATTTTGCCAGCAATGGAGAGCAGAATAATACCATCGTAATTTGAGCAGTCTGATTTAACTCCTTTCTTCTTATACAAGGTGATAATGACTGCATCACGAAGGTCTGATGGTAGCTTGCCTAGTTCCCAACAGTGCACCACAAACTCATGAAATTTAGCATGGAGTGCAAGTCCCCCATATTTCCAGACTTCAGGTGGAGGGAGGTTAAATATCTGCTCCATTTTCACACTTCTCATTTGTATTACAGTCAGTCCAAGAATTTGGGATGACAAAGCTTTAAGAAGCTTTAGGCAGTTCTACCATTTTGTATAGATGACTATACATAACTTTCTTTTCAAACTGTTTCTTTTGGTAAGGTGCTGGCAAAACAAGTAATATAAGTGTCTGCCAACTCTCAAGAGGAGATGGAAGTGGTGATCATGGAAGAGAATCACACTGTTCACTGGCAAATGATCTAAACTTATTTGCTTAACAGGATGGGTTGTGTGAGTGGGCAACAATTCATTTCCTCAAAAATAGATGTCCACAAAAACCAGAGCTTCAGCACAACCAGTACACTTGAGACCAGCATAAGCTGGACTCAGAAGAATACAATATTTGCCCCTTTTAGTTGATATATCATGTCCTTGAATGAGAAAGCAATTCTTTGTATTCCAGCTTCTACTTGTCAGATGTTTATCTAAAGTGGTGGTGTCTCCTAAAAGGTTGTTGTTCAATAATTTATTGCATTAACTTGTTGGCATTAGTTGCCAACTGCTTTACTAAACACCTGCCACGAGTAATCATAAAAGGTCTGTGCTTTTGATCATGCCTCCTCACTATGTGATGAAAATCAGAACGAACTCTCTGTTACAATTTTTAATTCTGATAATTGAAGTTAGCTACATAAAAGACAGTTGCCAGATTTTTAGATGTTTTCTGGGCTTTCGGTCTCATTATCATTAATAGGGTCAGAAGCGCTCAGTATTTGTGAAAAAGTTAGACTTCACAGTGAGATGACAGAATATGACTTTGAGTTCCTAATTTTAGACATTGCAATTTGGCAAATGATGCCTGTAAGTATTTCTGACTATGTGAAGTTGCAATTCCATGGAGTTTTTCTGCAATTCTGAGGTCATCATGCAATGTTACACTTTTAAATTTTTCTAGATTATTCACTCTGTTAGTGTCTTACAGTATTAATCCTGGTCAATGCCATATAGACAGGACTGATAACTACTTATGAGATCATAACTGCAGCATTGCCAGTTGATAAAGGTTAGATACATTAGAGCTGATTTTTCCTGTAGGACACAGCATGTTAGAATTTAATTGTAATCTTGCTTCATTACCCATCACATTCGCTATTAAATAGCAAAATGATTGTCTTTATGTCTTTATTTCTCACATCCTAAATTATTGCCATTTGGGAACATAAAAAAGCATTCCTACATAGTTGAATGCATTACTTTATACTGAAAATTATTGTCTTTATAATGACTTACGAATTTATAGTTCAGGTTTGCCACTGAAGGACTGTCAACCTTACTTTGGGGATTTTTATAACGATTTGAGTAGACTTAACTGTATATTATGTTTTACCCCCAAAAAAGGAACAGCTGGCCTATTTATGTACATCAGCAAATGTCATCTCCTTTAGAAAATTAAGGGCTTACCGCATAATTACCATTACCAAAATAACCAATATCTGGTAGAGACGGAATTTCACATTTCCCACTTCTCTCAGGAGTTATTTTTTACTTTATTATCATTAATGAGTATTATTATTTTTAATAATAATTCTATGTATTAGGTTAACAGAAACCTATCCTTGAGCACTGGAACAATTGTCAAGCTAGACCTTATCACCAAATCCTAATAGCATCGGTCAAGGTGAGTGCACTTGTGTCTGAAGAAGAGTATGTTTGCTGCCTTAAGAATTATTTTGTTGCCAAAGGTGTTTATTTAAATTAATTGCTCTGTTTAGACAATTAGCTTTGATATTTTCTTAAGGGGAAAAGGGTCCATGGGTGACTCCAATTAAAATTCTTTGCATCACAGAATTACACTTCAAATATTGTAAGTATTTTTAACACTAAATATATGATCCAGAAATGGATAACATAAAATGGTTTTACATCCCTGTTATGCAATTCCTTAGAAAAATTCAAATCAACTGGAGTTTCCCCTGCTTATGAATTATGTGATTAGGCAGTTTGTTTATACAGTTTCTCTTTAGAGAAGAAAAAATTTTTAATTCTAATAGACTTAATTTAATGGAAAATACAATATGTCCATTAATAACTTAAATGTAGCTTTTATGTTTATAAACTAGAACACCGGTTTTATAAATAAATAAAAAAAACCCTCAAACTGAAGACTACTTGCATATACAGTCTGTGAATAGCAATAATAAAATTCAATTTTGTGTCACATTTCTAATTTGTATACACAAGTATTTTGCTATTTCAAATACTGAGCAGTCACGTGGATTTGGTATTTAGCTATGAACTCTACTCCGCTTAACAACATGAAGATAAAAATGTTGCTTTATCATTAAAAGAAGATTGTGTTTTGAGTGAATTCACATAGTGTTCTGATCAAAGTTGTACTCTCAGATATTGGCATTTTTTCTAATGACACTGAGATTTGCTCTGACTTTATCTCTCTTATTATTAAATTCTATTTCTTAAAGTATATTTATTGCAATCTTTATTTTCTCAGTTATCATAATAACCATGGTAATGAAATGTGAGCATAATTATTTTTACGTAGGCACAAAAATTTTAATATAACCCAAGTCAATCTTCTACTTTGACTGTTAAAATTAACATTTAAAAATAAGAAGCAATGTAAATCTTTATAATAATGATATAATCATTTTGCTACAAGTGTTCTAGTTTTATAAATCATTTTCGCTTGTGATTATAGCTCGTAGCTATTAATTTCACCAACCCAGGAAATAAGAATTTGAATTGCAGTCAAGTCTCAAGACGGTGAAATTAGGATCAGTTGTATTGTCTTAAGTGATGCTGCCCATTTCCACAGTGCTGGAAAGTCATCCGCAATCAAACAAATCCATACATACATTTTACATAAGTCTCTTTCCTTTCTGCAGGCACAACATTAAACTGTCTGGTTGTTTAATTATTTTTTTCTTTTTTTCTGCTTTTTTGCAGGAACAGAAAATATGAAGGAGCTGATTTCTTTGGGAGCATTATTGCAAGCAGCCTAGTGGATTGGGGGACTGAAGTGTTTGGCACTGAGCACTTCAGAAAATCAAGCCTCTAGTTTATGATGCTGAGACTAAATGACACACAGGATGATGGCTATGTGACACGCAGTAGAATACTAAACTAATCATGGTCCCTTTGCAGTACTGCAGTGTAATAAAAGTACAATAAAAGCAACTGCCTCTAACCTGAGTGATTCTCACAGCTTTCCATTTAGTGCCTAGGAAAGTTGCTGTTTTATTTACATTTATTCAGCGTTCAGGATTTCTGAATGTGAAGGTCACCTCTTCCTGGATTAAACTGACAGTCCATTACAAAACCAAACCAAACAAAAGAGTTGAAAACAATAGTTTGTCATAAACCTTCAGAATCTCTCCAACTCTTGAAGTCTTTTCTCCACGTATGTGCATTTTATCCTCTCATTTTGCATCTTTCATGAAGTGTCAAGTAAGTCTATTTGCTCAGACTACTATATTTGCAAACTAAAGAAGTGCAGGGTTCATGCGCTGACCTGAGACCGTGGAAACAGCTTGATTGTCCTACCTATAGCTCGACTTTAGCCTACACCATCCAGCATATTCCCAAGTTATGTTTTGAAACAGCTGAAGGACAGTTTGCACCAAAGACCACCCTCAGTAAGTAGTTTTTATGTGAACAGCTTACTTTGGAGCATCAAAGAAGGTAGCCATTTGGACACCAGCTATGTCAAGTCATTTGTTCTCAGAACCAGAGAAGAGTTCCTGGAGCATTTTATTCTTTAGGGGAGCTTTTGCCTCAAAGAAAAGCTTTGAGCCCTTTATTCATGAATTTCTTCAATTAGCACCTAACTGCAACTCTAACATGCCCATCCACCTTGCCAAGAGAACAGAGCTGAGAGGAAGAGAGGATTGAAGGGAGCAAAGTCTGTGTGGGAGGTAGAGTTAACATATAAATACACCCCCCTCAGTCAAAGCATAGCCTCGTCTATTTATCTACCAAGCTACCTGCTGTACCCAAAGAGATGAAACTGTACAATGGGACACAGCAGAGGACAAGTATACTTTCTGTGCCTACTGGAACAACAGATGGACCTAACTTCATTGTTACTCTATTTACCACCACAATGCTATTTACCTTTGTCTCCATCTGTTCTTTCTTGTCATGAGCTTATGTTGTGAAAGCCCTGGATCAGTGACTGCACCTTGCCAAGCTCAATGGGGTCCTGATTGCTGCCTGGAGACAGGCTGTTAGGCTATACATTCACAAGGAAAATTATGCCACAGCTACTCAGTGAAAGTTATACTATGCAGTCCAGAAGCTAGGTGTTTTGCGTTTTACTTCAGTAGAAGTAAAACTTTAACTTCAGTGTTAAAGAATGAAATATACAAAGGCCAACACACAGAGAAAAAAATGTCAGTAAGTTAAACAGTAAGAATAACTGCAAGGGAAAATGGGAACTAAGGATATAGTCACCTAACTCCTCGCTTCAGAGAACGTTTAAATCCATATGAGATTCCTATCTGTGTGTCTCTGCAGAGATTACGGCCAATAACATGACCAGAGACCTAGTGTATTTCTAAATAAGCCTGGAAGAAAGGGACGAGCTACTGATACCACTCCTTTTCTCTGATAATTCAGTAATAGAGTACTTCACTTGTGATACAGGACAGCTAATATCAGATTAGTTTTTCTGTCTGGGTAGATGTGAACATGTATCTCCAACTATAATCAATAGGAAGCTGGGTTCGGTCGCACTCCTCAGTTGAGTACTATGTAGAAAGACAGAGTTTTCTGGCCCACAGAAAGATGGAAAGACAGCAAATGCAGGCATGAGTTTATAATTTCTTGCCATGGCAGCCAGCATGAAGTTGGCAGACCTGAGATTCCATCTCTATTTTTCGATTTTATGTTGGATCCAACTGCATATATCCTACACAATAACTGGATAAGAATCAAGACTCCTAAGGGATGTTATGAAAAATACACTGACAAATAGGCTATAGAGAGCACCCAGTTGAGTACTATTAATGAGGTAACAGTATCTCTTTTCTTACTTCATTATAAATAACAAATCATAGTAAAGAAAGTTTAACCTGAATGCTTGAACACACATAAATATTAAATTATTTAACTGAGTATCAATTAAAATTTGTAATCCACTTTTTCCACTCATGAGAAGCTTTGACATACAAAATGAGACAAAGAGAAGAGCTTTTGAGGAGAAAGGATAATTTTATAATTACTGCTGTTCATAGTACACATAGAATTCTAGTCTCCCTTCTTTCACCATGGTTTTAGTCTTACCACTTAAACCAACTCCTCCACATGCAAGTGATGAGCATAGTGCCTTTTTTTCCCTAGATATTTACTGTAAGAAAAATAAAATCAGATTTAAAGAAGTAGCAAGAACTCATGACTGCAGCAAAAGTTATTTGAAGCTGACCTGTCAGCTACTATCATTCTTTATAGTGACATGTCTCCCAAGATATGAAATGCTAAGAAGTTTCAAAGCAATCAAAAAAGCTTGATTTCTTCACAATTTCTCCTTCATGTTCCCATGTCTTGTGTATCAACAGTCATTAAAGATGAGACAGTATGTACAGATTCAATTATTTTTTTAGTGGAAGTGAATGACATTATTGAGTTTCCTTTACACCGTACTTCCAAACATTTCCCTGCTTGACCACCTCTCAATCACCTCTCCTGACTACATCCACGTTCCACCCTTCACCTTTACTGTGACTGCACAGCTCTGGTAATCTCTTCCCTTCTCTGCATTTCTTGTTCGTCTATGTTTTTTCTCTTTATGTCTGTCTTTCTCCACCTGTGCCTATGTTCCTATTCTGTATTCTTTTCCTTCCCCAAACTCTTCTTTCTATTTAGGTGCAGTTCTTGATTTTCTCTACTTCCCTGGCAGTAATACCTGAAGCACTAAAAACCCTAGTGAGAGAGTATACCTCGTGCAGGTGTAGTTAGAGACCTCTGATCTCAATCCAGTGAGATAACAGCTAAAGTTTCAGTAGCAGTTTAACAGATTATTTTTATTCATTCTGCAACTATTTAACAGCTATTTATCTGGTTGACCTAAGCCACAGTATGAAGCCTGAAAGATTTTTACTTATAATGAGTGAAATGTTTAGAAAACCAGTCCTATGAGAAGCAGCTGAGGGAACTGGGATTGTTCAGTGCAGAGAAAAGGAGGTTCAGGGGAGATGTTATTGCTCCCTAAAGCTACCTGAAAGGAGGATGTAGCAAGGTGGGGGTTGGTCTCTTCTCTGAAATAATTTGCAAGAGGACAAGAGGAAATGGCTTCAAGTTGCACCAGGAGAGGTTTAGATTAGCTATGAGAAAAAATTTCCTCACTAAAAGGATTATCAAGAATTGGAACAGTCTGCCTGGGGAAGTGGTTGAGCCACCATCCCTGGAGTTTTTTAAAAGATGTGTGGATGTGGTGCTTAGGGGCATGGTTTAGCGGTGGACCTGGCAGTGTTGCATTAATGGTTGTACTGATTTTTTGTACTGGTTTTACTGGTCTTTTCCAGCCCAAATGAGTCTGTGATTCTATGACGCTTATGGTGAATAAGGCTGACACAGCTGGTGACACGAATATGGGGATTGAAAAACAGCAACTTTTTAAGCAACAATTAGTAAGGTTTTAAAAGCATATTCTATCTATAGCATAATCTTAAACTGTGAAAAATTAACATGCTAAGTGGTTGATGACAAAACGTGAAGCATATAAAAAAGCTGACATGAAAAGAAAGGCATTTTTGTCAAAATTACCCTGAAAAAATTGTAAGAATATAGTAGTTTAAAAAATATTCATTGTAGAAGGTGATAAGAAATAAGAACAGGAGAATCAGTATGCCTATAATGAGAAGCTGTGGTTCCACAACATGTTTTGTGTGGTGCTATCATTGACTCAGATTGACAACAGATCAAATGTAGCTCAAGATGTACCAGCAAAATAAGGTTTTGTTATTCCATGAAAAACATATGTGAAATGAATTTGTGGGGTCTACACAGGCACATTTCCAGAGTCCTGATAGGGGTTTCAGTGATACTGTCACCTGCCATCAGACATGAGGTTCTAAGTGCTAAAGATACTTTCAGAGTATTGTAAAGCCACATTGCATACCAGTTCAGTGAACAACACACACGGAGGAACACATTCCTCAAAAAGTATTATGGGAATATTGTTACCTGTTAAAAATTCATGCAGCCTATCTTGAAAACATGCACCATAGCTGTTTGTCGGAATACTGGGGATTTCTAATATATGAAGAATGAAATAACTTTGGAAAAATTCTGAAGAAGATATCAAAAGCTGAAAGTCTCTTAAGCCTGCCACGTTAATGGAACTAACTAGCAGAACAAAATAAATGCAATTACATCTTCTGTGAACTTATGTTTTGGTACCTGAATATGATTTAGTCCTATGTGAATGGAAAGAACATGCATTAACAATTTTCACTTAGTAAGGTATCACTGGCTTAATGTTTATAAAACAGGAGCAATTGATGAATATTAAGTCAAATGCTATGCAGTCTGCACTGGCAAATATGGAAAAAAAATGGGAATGATTGCTATGGCAGCAAATGTATACTATTGCAAAGTTGGTTTAGAACAGCAGGCCATAACCAAACAGAATCCAACAAAACAAATCAAACAGTAAAATATTTTAGTCTTATGAATAGTAACTATGTGAGTAACAGTAATGATATTGAATGGGAGGAATGCATCAACAAGCTTGAATTTAAAAAGCTTCAGCTGAGAATGTGTATCATAATTCATTGCAAAGGTTTAAAAATATTATTCTACTTTTCTGTTTAGAAATCATCCTCTTCTAACTCACTCCCAGAAATCTTTGCTTTATAATATAGACCAGGTAGTTGCACAAACAAAAGATCCAGAAAAGTTTATTGCAATAATTTTACTTAAGACTGAAGCATTTGAAGATATTCTATTTCATGAAGGTGATTGTATGTGAGTAGGCTCTTCTTTGTCCTTTAATATCATCATGTAAATGGTAGTGATTTTGTCCACATTTTACGGAAAAAAACCATCAATATGGATAACAACATAAGAGTTTAAGAAACTAAATAATCCTTAACTCCCAAATAGTAATCTTGTTTTTTGGAATCACCTAACTCCATAGGCACACAGATGTCTTTGAATATCTACAGTTATTTTCCCACATATGCAGAGATATATTCTGGGAAATATGAAGGCAATTCAGGATAATGTAAGCAGCTGCTTAATCTCCCATAACTGTCAGGAGGAGATGATGATAGCAACCTTAAGTGTAGGAAATCAGATCAGGATTTTAGTCCTGTCCAGATGACAGTTAACACTCAAAGTTTCCTTGTCTGAGGAAAGAACCCTGAAACATTGGTCACAGCAGTGATAAGAATAAAAGGAGGTAAAATGGTTTGGACAGTAAGAGATGAGTTCATTTCTTGTAACACGGATTAATAAAAGGTAAACTGTAACTGCAGGTAGTCTCAATTATAACACCTCGTTATGGTATATTCTGGCTGAGAACCCTCTTCACTCTTTCAAATGGAGCTGGAGCAGCATGAAGCCCAGGAATGCAGGAATCATCACACCATAAAGACAGTACTATATTGTATGGGGTTATGACACTCAGCTGGAAAGGAAGACACCTATGTTTTTGGGATTTTGTGGTTGGTTGCTGAAGTGTGTAGATTGGGAGGATTATATCTTCAAAATCAAATATGAGGACGTTTTAAATAAAAACAGTCCACCAGTCACTGATTATAGGGAGGGGAGAAAGTATTCATATTGCAGATGGGAAAGACTATCCAGTTACTTTTATAATATTTTGGGGTAGTAGTACTTACTGGCATCAAGTAGGAGAACTAACTTTATTGCACCAAAAGATTTTAAGAGTAGGATTAGGCTCAGTGCAGCAAAATAACCAAAATGTCTGAGGCACTGGTTTTGGAGCACCTTCCTCTCACCTGCAAAAGCTAAACACAAACAGAGCTGTAACTCTCAGTCTTTCTATGGCTTATTGGCTTTGAAGGGAAACTAAGAAAGAAAGAGTACTGAATACTGAGAGAAGGAAAATGGAAGTCATTCATTAACATTAGTGAACCACTCAGCAAGATTTTTTCCTTTCTTTTTTTTAAAGAGAGTACATTAATACTCTCTATGCTTTGATTAGGAGTGTGCATAAGACATATCAAAGCACCACTTAACATACCTCTCTTCTCTCTCTTTTGCACAAAACATACCTGGCAATATTGGGTCACTGAGGAATGGTTAATACGGTCTTGCTTACATCAGTTCTGGAGCAACTGATACCATGGGATTCATACTGGCAAATCAAAATAAAATCAAAGGAGTTTGTTGGGGTTTATTGTTCTTTTTTTTTTTTTTTCCTGGGGGAGGGCATGTATTTCTAATTCTATTGTTAATTGACTATTCACATACTGAATGCTGAGCATACATTTCTGAGCTGAGCCACAGACTCTAACCATACTCATACTATGATTAACAGGATTTGCTGGGTAAAAAAGCACTTTTCAATGTCAAACAGCTTTAGCTGCCCAAGCTGCAGAACTGTATTAAGATTTTGCCAATTAAGAGCTGTGCACTAAATTTAAGGGCTCTAACTGATGGGTGTCTAAATAAGACTTTTTCAAAGAGTTGGATTTTTAGAAGCTGCTGAGTGCCCACCCTCAGAAAATCTGTTTTTTCAGTGTATTCTTAGGGCTTTGATTGACAAGAAGGCTAGGACTGGGATGGCTGAAAAGGTTACTGTGTCCCCCATCCCTGCTGTTCTAGAGTCAGATCCTGCAGCAGCACACTGTCAGCTCAGCCTCCTCAGTTGACTAACAAGCAAACTGTGCAGGTGAACAGGGCAGGCAGAGGCAGTGGTAAAGGTTTTCACCTTCCCAGGGCACACTACCTCCTGCCATACATTAGGAAGTGCCCTAAGACAAATTTTCTAAGCAAGAACACTCAGCAAATTCTGAGCTCCTTTAGGAAATGCTGTTTGGACAGTGAAATTTATGGATACTAAACAAAAATCCTAGAAGATGCAATCCTAGATTAGAAACCCAAAAGATCCCTTCCTAAAATCCCAATTTAAGACTCTAGAGTTTCCACTAACACTCTTGTAAGGCAGTTTGCCTTACTATACCACCATTTACACCAAGAAAGTGTTTTTCAAGAACTTCCTTAGTAGCTTACTTTTCTTAAACACCTTAAGTGCTATTGAGCTATTGAGTTCTGCCTGACGGCCAGGGACACCGAAAGGCTTGTACTGCTACTGTACTAGTACATCCCTATGTCCCTGGGTGTCTATATCACTTTATAGGACTGGAAAAATTAGAGGACAAAAGAACTGACAAAAATTATTCCATCACATATCTTCTATAAGACCAGGACTGATCTTGCATGGGAGTAAATATACCAGAGAAAAATAAGCCAAAATGAGAGAAATATGCGGAGAAAGTATGAGCACAATTCCTTTGTTTTATATGTGAATTAGCTAGTTGGGGGAGGAGAAACACTTTTAAAGATAATTGCTTTCCTGTTTTCAGAACCAGGAAGTTTCACTATTTCATTTTGATGAGGTAGAGTATCTTCTAGTGCCTATTCTGCGACAGTGCAATTCTTTCGTATTGAGTTTAAAAGGGTTTTCCATTTATTTTTTTTTAATGTTTTCATTAGTAGTAAGAGTCCAACTAGAGTGGGATCAAGATTTCATGTAGGGAAGTGCTGCCTGGACTCAAATGAGTCCAATTCAGAATAAGTTTACTGGTCTGTGACAGAAGTGTTTTGATACAGAGAAATATCTTTCCAAGCATTCAGCAGATAGGTCTGAGCTTTTCATAAAGCTAATTCAGCAAAGAATGTATTTTGGTTTCACAGATACATAGGGTTTAAACATGTATTATTTCCTTTCAAATTACACTTTATAGTGTATTATGCCCTGGGAGAAATTATTCATAAATGGCACTAATGAGTGTCAAGCTGCATTGCAAGACATTTTGAAAATTGTCCTATTAATTAATGGAGTAATTAAGCTTTTGTCAGTGACATATCATATTTCTGACAGAAATAGATGGCCTGTGTAAGTCTGTGCTAGGCAGTTATCCAGACAGCCACTGTGTTTAATGGATGGTAGCAATTTAGTCCAGGTTTATGGTGATGGGACCACCTGCATAGGGGGAACTGGCAACCTGCATACACAAACAGCACTTTGCACTTTTCCTCAGAAAAATCATCTTAGTTCTAGATTGATATAGCTCTCCCTAGGATGACACATTAGCTTTTTGCCATTAAACCATAAGTACTGTTTCTCCAAGCTTTTGTGACAAAAATGTCAATTAATTTTCAACTTTCATTTCCATTTAATTTTGTATTCTCCTTCTATTTGCATATTAATGTGAACATGGTGCAGAACTGTTAGATTAAAATACCTTGCTAAGGCTAATAGCATGTAATGCATACTTATTGAGTGTAATAGTAATGAAAACATAAAACTTTTAGAAAAATAGATTTTCAAGTTGCCATCTCCTCCAGGAAAAAAATTTTTGGACATCTCTCCCATCAACTGCCTCACAAACACCCCAGGTAGGGGGGGTGACATACAAAGATAAGTACTACAAATAGGAAGAGGAGGGGGAGAAATTTTTAAGTGTAGATCAAACCCAACGTGTATATAGATATACAAAGAGGCATATCTATATTATTTTAATTCCTTAGTAGCAGAACTCTATTAATTCTAATAATGATTTTTAGCCTGGTTTCATTTAACAAGATCTTAAAATCCAGGAGAAAAAGGACATGAAATGGGAGAACTGCATTGGTGAACTAATTTTACTTCCATGGTTACACAGTCCATATGCTTAGATTTACAACTGAGTATTTTAAAATGCAGATGAGTAAAATTATTGAGCCAGCACTGATATAAAATACCCACTGTCTTACTTGGCATAAAAAGCAGCAAGCTAGCTTCGGCAGTTAAACATTGATTTGTAGGTGACCATTCCATCAGTACACTTCTTGCAAATGAAACACTCGTGATGGAATGGCAGGGAAGGTTCTTTTGTTGATCAATTCCAAATGATTAAAAGTCTGAGTTTTGTTAGTTTCATGAAGCTGCTAAACTCATCAGAATTTCGACACTCAGGACTGCACAGGATAATTGACATGTCTAAAGTGTGAAAATGTCTTACATTCAAAATACTGGGCCCAATCTACTCCTGATATATGTAACTGAAGCAATCAGACAAATTGTACAAGACTGAATACAATAACTAAATATCAATGTATGCAAAATAACTATTGTCTGATTCCATTCATAATACATGAGCTTGTACTGAACTTTCATTTGTCTATTGCAAAAACCGGAAGATATGGAAGCTGATGCAAGAGATAAAACAAATATAATGTACAGGCTTGACCCTCTCCATGGTCAAGAAGAGGGCTTGAATATCAGCTCCCAGGATAAATCCACTGTCCTGAAAGACTCTGGATTTGGACTGTTTAGATTTCACTTGCCAGACTTTTTAGAATATTCTCTCAAGTGTTCCCAACATCACTTTGGGATGTTTGGTAAGTGTCCAATACATTTAATTTTCATTAATGTGATTCATAAATGTGATTCATTACAATGCCTAAGACACAAGAGTCACTTTGTCATAAATTATAGGTAATCTGCACTTTTACGTTAGCTCAATTACCAGTAATAGAGTTTTAATGCAGTACTTACATGGTGTTAGAGAGAAATCTTTGGTACTACTAGATTTATCTCAAGGAGGAAATGAAAACTAAATTGGAAAGGCTGGTACAGAAGAAATGCTGATAGGGCACCAGGGAATGGAAGCAAAGACAGAATGCCATATTAGTCACATGAAATGGAGAAAGATAGAGTAAATATAAGATAGAAGAAGATTAAAACACACTAAGAGAAGGAAAAATGTAGCGCTCTAAGGATGCTTGAGGAAGGAGAAACATATCAGAAAGTGTACTAAAAATGGGGGAAGAGAAGGAGAATGAGAAGAGTGATAGGGTCAATTACATGGAATTGGCCTGCTTTTAGATAAACTCTAAATAATAATATCATAAATATGACAGAAAGCACGAGGAGAGCATGCTGATTCTGTACCTTTTCCTGCAAAATTTAGAGAAAGAGAATTTAGAGAGAGAGAAAATTCAGAAGTCAGTTTCAAATGATTCCCAGTTAGTCCCTTCACTGCTTAATTCAAATGAGGCTGTTTCCAATTAAATTTTCAAGCCAACTTTAGGTAGTTCCACAATTGTTGAACACATTTAGAAAGAGTTTAATGGGATCTAATTTTCGCAAAATCAGACTGATTCTACTTTAATGAAATATCTAACAACAGATTGAAATCTTGTAATTTTACACACAGACTGGAAGCCTATTCCTGTTCTTTGGACATAGTTCTGTAGATTCATGAATTGGTCTTTTGAAATAAAGATGGGAGTGATGTCAATATGATTGGGACACTCACCAAGCTAGAAATCTAATTGCATAGTTGTTTTGGATTTAAATTAGCTGGAGTCCAGAACATGGGATACACCAGTTGACTATGAAAAAGTAGACAAGGAAGTATAGTTGAAAATAAAGTCTGTTTTCAAAACTTTTATACATTGTCCCCTTCCTTGATGAAATAAAACAAAATAAAAATGTATTTGGAAAATGATCACAGGAAAGTAGGAAAAGAAAAAAAACGTATAACAAAACAAAACCAAAAAACAACAAAGAGGCAAAATATAAAGTTTCCAGAATCAGAAATGCAGATCTACCTCGGGAAAACAAATGAATAAATAATAAATAAATAAAATCCTGAAATCTGGAAAACTCAGAGTCAATACTTCTGTTGTATCATACTTTACCACACGGTTAATTTAGAATGACATCCTAAGGGCTCATTACACAGTCTTTGATGAGGTTATTCATCTGGAATATAAGAGGCTGAGATTGAAATCTCTCATCTGTTTCAGAGAACCCAAGGACATGATTCAGGCCTGGTGTTTTCTCCCCAGTTTACACTGTTGTTTGCAAGGTTATTTGTAGCCCTGGGATTTTTTGTAGCCCTGGGTTATTTGTAGCCCTGCTCTCTGTTTGACCAGAAATTTCACAGTCTAACTGAAAGCCTTTCTGACTGAAAGTTCTGTTAAGAGTGTGATACTCCCACCATTAACAAGTTCCACAGTCACAGAAAATGGCTCTCCTGTACCACGACCATGACAAGTACCAGCTCTTTTTTTTTTATAAAGCTCCTTTATTAGTCCTCTAAATTGCCTATACTTTACTGTCTGACTCATCTAGACCTTTTTGCTGACTTAGAATCTTAAATTAGCTCCAAAATCTTTTTTTAATTTTCCCTTCAAACAATAATTGTCCAGATCATTTAAATCTTCTAGAGTTTTCTGCAGTCAAATAGCCTACTCTTTGTAAAATGATTTTTAGCAAATCAGTTGTAGAAACAATTACACTCTTTTGAATACTTGGATAATATAAATCAGTTGTAAAAGCAGTAATACTGTCTTCTTTGTTGCTTTTTATTTTTTTTAAATATGTACTAGAAGAAGAAAAAAAACCCTTCAAATATATATTGCTTAGAAAAAATTCTTCTTTACTAAAATATTTTACCATCCTTCTAGTTTAATGGATATCACAAAGCACTTTGTCATATACAAAGAATAAAGATAACTGTAATCATAATATCTATTTTTTTTTTCTTCATTATATGTATTAGGGCTGGAATTTCAGTAAAATTTCCCTAGCAGCTTTGAGCTGTCAAACTTTGTCAATCAACTACTGGATTTATTTTAATTAGGTTTGACTAAAAAAATGCTTACAGTACATGTACACACAAAACCTTTACATGTGTGAAAGCTAATATTTGAAATAATTTCTTATTTATTAAGCAGTAAAAATATTTTTCTATATCATTGGCAAGTTAATTAAAGTAACTGACAAAAGCCTTTTCCACTGAATGGAGTCAGAGAAAACACAAATATTTTTTGGCATTTTTCAGATATTCAGAAAAGGATTCATTGATTTTAGTACCTAAAAATGTGAATTACTACAATAAAAATAGTTACCAGAATTACTGAAACTGCACGAAATTCATGAAACTGGAATTTTATCATCAGTTAATGGTTTCTGTGTCATGTAAACTTTATGAAGAATATTTGTATTAAGCCAGGAGGGCAAATTTATTATAACAAATAAATCAATCCAAACTGAGAGCACCAAAGATGGCAAATACCCAAGCATGCATCAGAGAGACTAAAAGAGACAAAATAACACCTGAATCCCTTTGTTTTCCTTCAGGTCTGTAAAACATAAATACATGAGGAATTCATAGTTTTCTCTTATTTCTACATTACTTATAGAAGAGACTTCGGCACACTAAAAGGTTCTTTTGGTGATTTGTGAAAATAGTCATGAAAAGGATCGAAAGGTTAACAAGCCACTATCCATGTGATCTTTTATTTGTTTATTAGAAACAATATTCTTGAATAAAAATGAGGAGCATATGAGCAGTAAACCAATACTATTTTTATAAAGTAATGTTTTCTGAAAACACCTCAGATGCTGATGTCCTTTTTTAGTCTAACACATTTTAAACATGGTACAGTATGTTGAAAGCTATGATGTTAGACTGACAGTGGCAAAACGGCTGAGTTTAGACTGTCATGCTCAGCCCCTTCAAACAAAAAGCACTCAGGAAAATGGATTGATGACTAGGGTTACTTTGCTCCTTGTTTCTCCAGTTATGCAAACAGTACAAACACGCTGTTTTGGACTAGCATTGAGGTAGTGTAAAAGCAAACCTAAAAATCTAATTGACTTCAAAAGCCTCTCCATCTTTTGTTTGCAGTATTGAATCTCTAAGCTGAAAAATAGAAAATGCCCCTGAATTGAAGCAATCTAGAAGAAAGTTCTTGCAGACTAGGGTTTTGGTGAGCTACAGAGTATTTTCTGTAGCAAGAGAGACATTCTGTCTTAATTTAGTTCTATTTTATGCCATATATGCTTCACTTCTTTTCACTATTTCTAAAGTTCTGAGGATGACAAAACAAATTCTCAGTCACTGATGTATGCAATTCCTTAAAGTTCTTCAAATACTTTAAAGTTGTCTAAGATGAAGTTGCTAGACAAACTTATCTTTCCAAAATAAATCCTGTAAATAACAGGAAGGACATACAGAATGAACGTGAATATTTTAGATCTGCTAATTTAGATAATGCATGCGGATCTGTACGCTGCTCACAAACATGCTGCATTTCATTTTTATTCTTCCCATAAATCTCAAGCACAAAGTTGCACTGTGAAGCACAAGTAAGCAAATACATCTTGCTATAGTAGGTGCTTTGATTGCCATCGTGAGAGATGTTCTCCCACAGAGGACTAATTTTTCCTGAAGACTGAATTGATGGGGTAGTTTTATTGCTCTTGTAAAATGGCTGAGAGTAGAAAATGTCTTAAAAGTTTTCTTAATTACCCCAGTAATCAAATGCTTAACACTAATATAATGGTGCTAATACAAAATAGAAGCCAACTGCCATTGCAGTTATGTGAGATAATACACCTGACTCCTGAATTATACTTTTGATTATACATTACTGGTGGTCCATCTTAAAAAAACAACACTGAGTGAAAGGTCATTACCAAACATGCTGAAAAAAATCACACAACAAAATAAATGTAGTTATTGCAACAATCTGATTGTTGATACTCCAGTTTTACTATTTTCTTTCCCTTTGTGCAATAAAGATCATCTACTGTGTTTATAGTAATGCACTTTCAACATGTTTTCAATTTTTTTAGTAATTTTTAATTTTCTAAAGTAAACTGGACAGAGCTCCATTAAAACATTAAAGGAGTTGCTGCGTTCATATGTGCCTTGTTGTAGATTTTCTGGATGCGGCATGTTCATTTTCTTTGAATATAATCAAAACTGGGCTTTTTATTTTATTCATTACTTCCTTAATGTGCTCTTTTATTTTTGAAATGTTCTTTATTTATGACTTTTGAAGCTTTTTCCCCTTCATTTTTTTTTCTAGTGATTTATCATTTCTGTCATTCAGTCTCTTCTGCAGCTCTGTAGGCTTTTACTGCTTTAGTAATGTCTGTTTTCCCTAATAGCTCTAGCTTGAAGAAGCAAGTATGCATACCAAAAATAATCCAGGGGAAAGGCTTAATTCCTTGAGTGCTCCTTATTTATCTCCTCAAAAGTTATGTCTGCTTCCAGAGTGGCTTAAATTCTAGTATGGACTACACAGAATCACTACTATGTTGGCATTCCTGACCATAACCTATCTTTATTTTTGACCAAATCTTATCTTTTTCCAGAAAAAATATATATTAATTAACCAAGTAGACAAAAAAATACCCACAAACAAAGCCAAACACACACACAAGCATTCATTAGCAGTCATGTCTACAGTAATTTTAATAATAGCAAGGACCTGGAGACTAATCGATGGTTCTAAGGTGATATGGCATTGACTAGTCTATGATTAGCTGGTGATTAATTTCCTCTATATTAGACTTGACTCAGAGTGAACTAGCTGCTATTGTTGTAAAAGAAATCAGATAGTGAGCCCTCAGTTCAACAGGGTGCTTGCTCTTCGGCCCTGTTTCATTTAGCAGGATGAAAACATTCATAATAGATGTTTCTGGGATACGAAGTTCCCTCAGTCATAAAGAACAGGGATCTAAGTCTACTTTTCCATACCTTGACTAAAAACCCCCAACCTTTGTCTAGCTCCTGGACAAATCTGGACTACCTGGAATGACCAATTTTAATTTCTTCATCCTTTTATCTACAGAATGAAGTAAAGATATATTATCATTGGCAATAAATCTTACACACTTACGTGCACACAGATGCCCACATACATACCACATATGTAACTATATGTACAGAAAAATGTACAGATTCAATTGCTGATCACAACTGCATCTATATCCAGGCTACTCTAGGAGCAATGGCAAATGAAGGAATGCTTTGTTTGGGCAAGCATCAGCAGAAGTTATGGAAAGTGAGATTTATCTAACTAAATATAAAAGTCCTTATTGGATCTGGCAGTTGGTTGTTCTTCATAACTAGTGAAAAGCAATAGACATAAAGATGTGGTTCATTCTACAGAAGACTTTTGAAATATATTATGACTTTCTTTTTCTACAAGTGACTAATTCTCTCCCTTGCCTATGAGAGGATGTTGAGGTGATTGGCTCAGACACAAAAACCTATTTTATAGTTGAAATGAACTCTGTATGCAAGAGTAAAGACAGTAAGAAGCCCTTATTAATAATTTCCTTATGTTTTTCATAGTTATCTCCATTTGAAGATACAATACTCTTTAATAGTGTTGAAAGTTAATATCTCTGGGTTCTATGACTCAACCTGCCTGTTAACATTGTCAGATCCAAAATTTTTGGTATATTTTGAGAGAAAGAGATGACAGTTTTACTCCTTCACATATTAATTAAGTTTGGTAAGTTCTAGGATTTTATTTTTAGTACTTTTCTTTTTTGAGATTCATAATGAACAACTATTTATTTTAAAACTACCTACAGAATAATAAACTACTCTGTGATAGACCTGGACCCACTAGAACTAGTAAAATGAACACTGAACTAGCCATCTCAGGAGCAATTTGAGGACAAGTCAAGTGGTATCAAGAGGTTTGGAAAATTTTGTTGTTCAATACAAACTGAAACCGGAATTTTGAATCATGAAGAACTCTGTTCAGAGGCTTTTTTTTACATCCTGGTAATTTTTTTTACATACTGTTCAACTTCCACTGCTTGTTAAAATTGATGGAGACAGAAAAGGCAGGAAGAGGAGGTGCAGTGCTTCTTTTTACCTAAATGCTAAAAGCTTGAAAATGGACTGCTTAGAACTTGAAAGTCCATAGACCTGACTGACATGATCTGTCTTATTTAGCAGAAAGAGAATTCATTTCTCTCAGATATTACAGCTATTAGTATTATTTTTTCTCCTTCTCTGGGACTGACCAGTGATGATGTGTCCTGAGAAGGCTTATGGGAGAAATTTTTTAACTCATATACTTTTCAGTATACAACAGTACATAACTGTTCAAAATATATGCAAGGAAAGTTTGTCTTTCTCTCCCTAAAACTCGTAACTCTGACACTTGATAATTCTGAGTATTTACAACTAATATTACCTTTTAATAAAGCACAATATTACCTTTTAATAGGCAGCAGTGGATAGATGATGATGCTCTCAAGCTTAGAGCAGGAACTGACAAGGTGATATCAGGATATTCATTTTGTTTGTCTAGGTGTTCTCCTGTTAGCCAGAGAGAGAATTCCTTCTGGCTGAATATGGAAAGATGTTTGACTTCTGTAGTGTATTCAGCACAACAAATTTAGTTTTGTCATGGTTTGAGATAGCCCCAAAATCCAATTCCCTAGCTCCATTCCCCCCTCCCACATCTCAACCTAATGTGAGATGGGTTTTTCCAGACAAAACACACCAGACTCAAAGTGGGGGAAAGGGAATATATTACAATGACTGTACAAATAAATACCATATCACATTATACACATGATCACAACTATCTCTACCATGACATATGTATTTACAATGGACCAGATCTCTTCTCCCCTCCAAATAAAAGTCCAGGAGGGAAAGAAGGACAGATCCCTTCCAGTCCTTAAGCAGCAGGATCTTCTAATGCAGCAGGTTCTGTCTGTCTTCTCCACATGCAGCAGCTGATATCTGGCTTTCTGCCAGCACTCAACGAGGGAGGTATCAAATTCCCTCGGCCCCATCGCCTCACAACCGAGGGGTCTTCCGTGGGCTTCGTAACCCCAGACAAGGTCGTATCACCACGTCATATCACGAAGACACAGGGGGGTCTTCGTGACTGTCTGGTATCTTCAGGAGACTCAGCTCCTTCTTGCAGGGCCTTTGTGCCACTGCCTCTCAGGCTGCCACCGCGGCAGCAGTGCAAGGGCGGGGAGCCAAGGTCAACTCCCCCCGCATTCCATCTGGCCGTCCCGGTCCAACTTCAGGACGCCTTTGAGCTTCTCAGCTCCTCTCTCTCTCGTGCTGCATACTCCAAGGCTCCTCTAAAATAGGAGTCCATGTCCCTCTTCTCCAAGAGGGTCTCCAAGGGAGTTTTGGGGGATCTGGTACAGTCTCTTACCCCAAACTCTGTCTCTCTGCTGCTGGCTCTCTTTCACCTCCCTTTCCAGGAGTCTTCTCTCCGGTGCTGCATGTTGTTTCTGCTGCTTCTCCAGTTCTTGTTCTTATCTCTTGGCTCTCTGCCACCGTTTCTCTGGTCAGTCCCGGCTGCTGCTCTGCGCCCATGGAGAAGAACATCTCCCAGCATAACTACAGGCACCTAGCCCAGCTTTATGCTGTTCCAGGTCCCTGCAGCCCCCCAGCCAGGGGCTGGGAGGGGGCCAGAGGCCCCAAGGGGCACAGAGCCCCCTCCTCGTGGCTCACAACATGGCCACCACTCAACAACCAAAACTACAACTCTTCTCTTCCGGTCTGGTTGTGATATGTTTACATTTTTGCAGGAGCGCCCATTGGGCAGAACTTCAAAACTTCCAAGGGTTTCCACCCCTTGGGGTCTACCACTTTTCTCAGCCTCTGGGGGAAAACAAGGTCCAAACCACGACAGTTTCCAGTCATGGATTAAGTCTGCAGTGATTGAGCACAAAGCTGCCCAGTAGGTATACTCAAACAGTACTCATTACATAATTTACATATCATAGAATCATATTATCATAGAATAGTTTGAGTTGGAAATTATTATAGACATTGAAATAAAAATTCATTATTGATATAATTTTTTAAAACTTGACAGAAATCACAGAATGGCTGATGTTGGAAGGAATCATCTAGTCCAACTGACCTGCTGAAACAGGGTCAGAATGTTCAGGAATGTGTTCAGCTGGGTTTTGAATATCTGCAAGGATGGACATTCCATAAGCCCTCTGAGCAAACTGCTCCACCAGTGGACCACCCTCAGAGTAAAATTCTGGGGTTTTTTTGTTCAGATGGAATTCAATGGTTTTTTTTTAATTTCTGTCCATCAGCCTCTTTTCTGTCAACGGCATCACTGACTCCTCGGTCTCCCTTAAACCACCATTTTTTTATACGCATTGATGAGATCCCTTTGAAGCTTCTTTTCTCCAGAGTAAAGAGTTCCAGCTCTTTCAATCTCTCATGTGAGCGAAGCTCTAGTCTCTTAAACATCTTTATGGCCCTTCATTGAACTTCTTCAAGCATCTTGTCTCTTATACTGGGGAAATGAGCACTCCAGATGTGTCTTACCAGTGCTGAGTAGAGAGGAAGAATCACCTTCCTTTACCAGCAGGCAACATAAATAAAATTGCTGTAGATATTTTATTGAGTAAAGAAGGCTTAGTAATAAATATAATATATTTTTTAAGACAATTGGGTACACTAGTAAGTATCAACTTTTTGGACTAAAGTTTGTTGATTTTTGATA
Organism: Pseudopipra pipra; assembly: GCF_036250125.1. Lineage (NCBI taxonomy): Eukaryota > Metazoa > Chordata > Aves > Passeriformes > Pipridae > Pseudopipra > Pseudopipra pipra. Next base: position 52,471,542 of record NC_087550.1, read on the forward strand.
GTAAAAAGCAGTTATACTTAAACAGAGACAGCTTTCCATACTTTGAGATCTGACCCACTCTTTCAGTTTACTACCTTCAGGCTCATAATCTATACATGCCACCATAACCTGATAGATGTGGCACTTGTTCAGACTTTGACTAGGACTTAACTGGAAGCTACTGTTTCAATAGTTTATCTGTACTGTCTCTATAGCAAACATCATAAAACTGTCTAGCTAGGCCTCATAAAATGTCATACTGTCCTTATCTTAGCTTTGGCCCTGGACCAGCTCTTTAAAAAGCAGCAGTTAATTTTGTAGAAAGGGACTCGATGATGCTTGTAGGTCCCCTCTAATGCAGAATATTCTATGATTCTGTTATTCTGTATTCCTTGGGTCTCATTCTAAAATTAAGAATTGTGGTTATAGTCACAGAGTTTATAAAGTTGCTTATGACTAGGTAACACAAATTTTTCTGAAAACACATTCAATATCCAAACAGATAGTTTCCTAATGGAATATTCCATTCAGATTTCAACAGCATAATTTATACACCCCTTGTTTTGAACCTTAAAAAGTTTCTTTTTATATACCTCAAGCTCTTTTTCATCAGAATTTGTTTTTGTTATTCATAGCTTTCTTTTATACGTATATATACACCTGTGTGTGTGTGTGTTTGTATAAACAAGAATTTACAGAGCTTTTGCCCTGAAACAACAGCTAGACTTAAGTTCACACAGGCCAACTGCTTTAATTCATTAGTTTTGTCAAAAGCTCTTTCATGACAGAGAAGCAGTGGTTTACAAGTCCTCTACCAAGACTCACCTGCTTTGCTTTCAGTAACTGTACAGAGGTTAGGTATGACTTCTTGAGAATTAGTAGCCCTCAATTTGTCCTTAATGTCTGCAGATTCAGAGTTTGACCCTGAGATGGTTTACAACCTCTGCCTGACTTCCTTTATCATACCTCACTGTTAGGTTTTTCCAACTCAGACTAACAAAACCAGTGGGGAACATCAGAAGAATTAAACATGAAACATACTCAAATCTGCCAAATGAAGTATTGCCTGCCTAGATTTTCAATATCAGTTGCCAAACATATCTGGCTTTCCTCACATATTTCAATGGTTATTCTTCTCCCAAGTCTCTAGCTTCTGTTACATCAGTCATATTTAACCTCACAGTTGTAGCTATTTCCTTCTTAATGGAAATCTTTCTTACTCTAATCTTTACTGCCCTGAATATATCAACTTCAATATTCTTTCTGTCATACTGTTTGTGGTAAAGACTTCATGTCACAGACAGAAAAAAAGGGATTGCTGCCAGATCTCTTTTTAGTGAGTCTGCTCAACCTATCCTCAGACAACAGGAGTCCTACAGGGCAACCTATTCCATTTTTTTTCCTAAATAGTAGCAGTCAGACCTTGCTGTGCACACACACTCAACAGCTGCTTCTTCTAGAGCTTATCATAACTCATGTCTCTCTACTAACTTTACCCAGCTTAAGTTAACTAATATGGTCATCACTTTCAATGTGAGGAATCAGTGCACAGGCAGTTGCAAAAATTCCTTTAAAATGCTTTCACAGTTATTCTATTGCGATTTTCAGTCCCTCATTGACTCACAGGGGTCCCTTGAGTATGACCTTTAATGAGCACATCTAAATTAGGTCAGATCAGTTATGCCCCGAGTGACACTCTTTTTCCATTAGCTATAAATGGAATTTAGGATGATGAGCTTAAACATAAGCATTGTCAACACCCTGGGTTCAATCCAATTGCCTACATATGGGCCGCTCTCTTCTGCCTGGGACGCAAAGTGTCTGGCTGATGCTTCTGGGTGGTGCAAGTCTGCTGCAGTATAATGTGCTATATCTGTTAGCCTAAGTTAATGGCTTTGTTACACAAACCAAACTAAATATTTTTGTTTATATCAAAAAACAATTTACTAATAATGATATTTAAACTGCTCCAGTATATCTGTTCTGGCCAAAGCTGCTGATTAAAAGTCTTCTTTAAGTCCTCTGTGCCATTTCTACCAGTCTTCTGGGGATATCTCAGGTATGCTTGAGTTTCTCAGACTGTACCAGATGCCCATATTTCATCAACTGAATTAAGACCTGAATGGGATTCAATGTGAAATTAAAGTATTGACAATTTATGAGCAAGGAAAATCACTTAATTAGGTGTCTAAATGCTGGTATCTGCATTCAGGTTGATGTCTAAATTTCCATTACTCTGCATGGAGATCTCGAACTTAATTCATGGTATCTATGGTCCTTTGATAGTCCTTAGACAGACAAACACCCATGGGATTGGATGATGTTACACAAGACTTACGGACTACCTGTGAAATTTTGCAGTGGAATTGGAGGTTAGCCAATATGTCATATTTCAAATAGCACTGAACTGCAACGTGTGTGTGTGTGTGTGTGTGTGTGTGGTGACATTTTACAACCCCCAAACCAATCAAATCACATAGTCTAAATACTAGTCTGAAAAGCTGGGGAGACAAACTGAATCTCACTCCTAAATCAGATATCATTAGTCTTCTTAAAAGTGACAGAGTGTTTAATTGGCTAAGTGGTAAAATGATTAAGAATTAAAAGAATAAGTTTCCTGTAATTATTAGTAGTTCTATAGAACAGGCAATGGTCCCAAGAAAGCAAAATGTTAAGTTAAAGTTTTTGATGTTAAATAAAATGTTATAAAAATGTTCTTTTCATATACATTATTTATAAAACACCAAGGGAGTCAAAGCTACTTTTAATCCTTGTTTTCTTTAGAAAATAAATGAACTCGTTTCAATTTTTTTCACAAAAAGATAAATAGTTGATGCAAATATAGCTGCAGATTTCTTGCAGGTGTATCAGCTGAATATGTTTCATAATATTTCTTTAGTGTGCATTTTATTTTAATCAAGTTTTCAATGGGTTTGGTTTTGTATTACTTTATTCCAGTCTTATAGTAACTAAAAAAATGCCTAGAGCTTAAGGATGCTGTTAGGGTCTGAAAAACATATCTAAAAAATATTTTTTCCTCAGGGATTAGAAGGATAGCACAACATCTTCCCTGTGGAGAGACTGAGGAACCTTAAATCTTTCCTGCCTTTTTGCTTATTAAATTTAAGTACGTAACATACCCCATGGTTGATTGGAAAACATGCTATTCAACTGAACCAAATTTACAGCTATGTTAAATTCTCCACAGTGAAAATAAAATCCATTGAAGCTGATAAAAATTTACCCCCTTTTTCCTAATACAGATCAAAGAGAAGAATACCTTTTTATGTTTTCAATGTTTATATTTTAACAAGAATTATAACCTCATTTTTAACACCTCTTTCTAAATTATGTGACCCAGTGCAGAAAAAAATCAAAGCATCTTCACTGTTCCTATTATCATTTCTTCTAGTTGATATTTTGAATACTTTTGCTGATGGCTCAGAAAATACTGGAGTTAAATATAGCTACAAATCAAAGAGAATATTTAACTACAGTAACAAAAGAAAGGCTTCATAACCAAGAGAAGAGGCACCACATTATTTCCTCCCATCCCCCAGGGGAAGGGTATAAAGATTATGAATGTAATAGGGGCATTTCACCTGAAACATCACTAGGGAAAAAGAAATAAAAAGACTGCAGCCATCCCAGCTTGTTCCTGCTCCTTATGCTGTTCCTAACAAGGACATCAGAGTGGTTTGGGAACTTAGTCCTTATATAACAAAGAATTGCACTTTTTCTGAGCATTGAAACTTTATAATCCTTAGGGCTTATCTCAATAGTAATTAACCTCCATGGCAACTAGCCAGATAAAACTCCATAAATCTCCTGGAATCTTCAACCTAGAAACTAATTTATTTTTTTCTTCTTCTTTTGAGGAAATTAAAAAAACAGTCTTAACTTTGAATCTAAGCAACAAGAGAGTAGTACAGGAAAATTGTTAGATTTTCACCATATTTAAAACTTTTCAAATAAATATTCTTGAATGCCTAATTACAATATTAAATAACATAGACTGAAAACTTTTGAGAAATTTCTTTAAATGTCAGAGAAACATTTCTGTTATGGTAAGGTGACAGGAAAAAAAGCCTCCTTCTTTCTCTGGTTATTATAGAGAAGGAAATTGAAAGAAAAAATACTAATATCCATATGAAGAGTAAAATGGATTCATAGGAACACATGAATTTTTATATATTTGATATTGGCAGAGTAAAGAATGTGTCTAGAGTCATTCATGTTCTAAAACATTTATCTAAATATTGGTGGGAATTGCCATCCAAAGATTCCTTACTTACAAAATCAAAGAATCATAGAATGATAGAATCATAGAGAGTTTGGGCTTGAAAGAAACTTTTAAAGATCATCTAGTTCCAAACCCTCACCATGGCAGGGGCAGCTTTCATTATATAAGGCCGTTCAACCTGACTTCGGACACCTCCAGTGATGGGACATTCACAACATCTTTGGGCAACCTGTTCCAGTGTCTCACCAACTTCATAGTAAAAAATTTCTTCCTCATGTCTAATGTGAATTTTCCCTCTTTTAGTTTAAAACTATTACCCTCTGTCCTATCACTACAGCCCTAGTAAAAGTTCTCCCTCTGTCTTTCTTTAAGTAATTGAAAGACCATGAAAAGCTCTCACTGGAACCTTTTTTTCTCCTGGCTGAGCAACCCCAGCTCCCTTAGCTTCTCTTTATAGAAGAAGTGCTCCACTCTTTTGATCATTTTCATGGCCCTCCTCTGTAACTGCTCAAGAAGTTCCATGTCTTTCTTATTCTGAGGACCCCTAAGCGAGACATAGTACTACAGTTAGTGTCTTACGAGAATGGAGTGGAGGGTGAGAGCTATCTGCCTTGACCTGCTGGCCACCTTTATTTTGGTGTAGCCCTGGATATAATTGGCTTTCTGGGCTGTGAGCACACACTGCCTGCTCACATCTAATATTTCACTCTTCAGTATTATGAAGTCCTTATCCACAGGACAGCTCTCAATCTATTTATCCTCTAGTCAGTACTGATTTTGCAGATTGCCTCAACCCAGGTTCTTGCATTTGGCCTTGTTGAAATTCATAAGATGCACACAGGTCCACTTCTCAAGCTTGTCAGGGTCTCTCTGGATGGCATCTGGTAGACACCAGATTAGTTATTATTGGGTCAGAACCACCTTGTGGGGAGTGTGTGTGTATGTGTGTGTGTGCGTGTGTGTGTGGAGGGGGAAGGGATGAGTTAAACCTCACAGGGGTGGGGTGGCATCCTATCCCTCATGGCAGGCCCCTGGAGCCCACATGGGGAAGCCCTGGAGTAGTTGTCAGTCACAAACAGCCTGGGAAAACTATAACACACCACACCTCCTGGAGCCCCTAAGCCAGGCTCAGATTGGCAGGGATAGAGAGGACACTGCCCCTCACCCTGCCCTGAAACCCCAGAGTGGCTGGTGGGTCAGAGACCTGCCTGGAGAGGTTGACCATAGGGACCAGAGCAGGTTAAACCACAGGCATGTATTTGCCTCGTGTCTCGGCCCTGCCGAGTCACTTGGACTTGTGAGAGCTGGTCTTCTACAAGGTTTCAGTGGTAGCTTTCTCTCCCTCTTTCTCCTTTCTTCTTGCTCCCTCTGCTTCTCTTTCTCTGTTCCTTTCTTGGTGGTTAGGGCGGCTTGGAGCTGGATGGATTGGATCTTGACTTAGGTGTTGTGGATTTATTGCATCTTAAGTGTTGTAGAGTTATTGGATCTTGATTTAAGTGTTGTGGATTGGTTGGATCTTGACCTAACTTGTGGATTAATAGTATATGCTGAGGTAGTATTGTGGTGCAACATGTTTGTCTAGCTTGTGTGGTGTCCTTTTGAATTTTGGCCAAGTTCCCTTATTTACTCCTCTAAATTAATGAAGAAATCCCTTTGGAAAAAGCTTGTGGCTTATTCTCTTGATGCTATCTCAAGGTATTAAAGAATCCTATATCTATATATTAAAGTAAAACTCCTAGCCAAGCCTGTGAGCCAGCAGCTCCTGGGGCTGGAGTCTTACAGCATCCCTTCCTTCTAACACATAACTGCATCACTCAATCTGGTATCATCCACACTATATCACTAGTAATGCGTTGAAGATTATCTGTTCTAGTACAGAACCGTGAGGGACACCACTCATTACTGATCTCTATTTGGACATAGAGCTATGCAGCACTTCAAATGCAACCATCCAGCCAATTGCTTATCCACTGAACAGTCCATCCATCAAATCCATCTCTCTCCAGCTTAGTAACAAGTATGTTGTGTGGGACCTTGCCAAAGGCCTTACAGAAGTCAAATAGATGATATCCGTAGTCTTCTCTTGTCCACCAAAGCAATCACTCCATCACAGAAGTGCCACCAGAGTAGTAAGGCATGATTTCCCCATGGTGAAGGCGTGTTGGCTGCCTCTAATTATGTCACTGTTGTTCATATTTCTTGACAAATCTTCCAGAAGTATCTGTTCCACGATTTTACCAGGCACAGAGGTAAAGCTGAACTATGAATCAAATTCACTGTAGCCACATACACTAACAAGAGATGACAGAGAGAAAACTTCAGCAACTGAAAATCTGGAGCTCACCATGTTTATCTTGCAATTAGCAGTAAGTGATATATAGACATATTCTTTCATTATTTGCCTATAATTGGTGCTACTAATTGGTTATTGATTTCTCTTAAGCAAATGCAGTTGCAACCTTTCCGTTTAAACTGAATATGCAGTGGAGAAAAGTTGCTGTGCTGGGGACAGCTGAAGGATGCAATATCAAGCTGCTTTTTTGAGCCTACTTTTGAAATGAAGAGAGATTCTTCATTTTCTCTTTACTTTTCCTTGCCTGCTGCAAACTCTCAGTATCTTGCTCAAGTCAGCTCTGATTTTCATTTGTACTATCACAGAATTCAGTCATCTAGTTCAAACTTCAGAGAAACTACCCAGTCAATGGAGAAAAAAAAAACAATCAACAGTAAACTGGTAATATTTTTCTATTAGGGTACTGACTTGATCATATTCATCAGAGGGCATGAGGAACTCCAGATTTTTTGACAGAAGGACAGCCTAGCTGTGGCAGAACCAAACAGAGGAGGGTAGAAGATGAGCGAAGTGAGGAGAATTGTAACAGTTCAGGCATAGTATGCAAATGTAGCCTAGCTCTCACTGAATGTATAGAGAAACATTTAAAGAAAATAAAAAAAAAAAAAAAAGGGAAAAAGAAAAAGGTTTACAGATATTTTGCACTAGGAAAAAGATGAGTAAAGAAGGGAGGGAAGTGAAGCTGCATGAAATAGTTATAACCAAGTTTCTATAACCAACTTGGATGTAACAAAAACGTGCAAAAATGGAAAGGATGAAGTTCTTAACATGTCTAAGACAAGCTGTACCTCCACTGACGGACAAAAAGTTCTAAACAGTTACACACTCCTAAAATAACCCAAACTACTTAAGTTTTACCAAAAGTAAAACACATAAAATTCTGGAATAACTCAATTCTATTTATAAAATAAAAATTATTTACTGTGTGCTAGATTTTATTTTGATTGCATTTTTTTGTTTGGTTGGTTTTTTATTTTATTTTATTTATTTTAAATATTTACACAGACTTATTTTGTGTAGAAAATAATTGAATTTCAATAATAATAGAGCCCTGAGTTTTGGAAATATGAATTTCCTCCATGTATGCTCTTTACCTCTCTCTTAGACCTGACACTCTTTACCATGAAAACAAATGTATTTGAGGCTTTTTATAGACTTCAACAATAAATATATGAATAGTGTGGCTTCCAGCAAAGCTGGGATCTGCAGGTTTTCACAGTTTGTATAACATGAAAGACCACAAATAATAGCTAATGAACTGAACTCTTAGGGACAGCATTTTATGATCTTAACATTTTTCAAGAAGTTCTATAACTTTGTCAAAACCTGATGAATATAATTTTTAAAACTTTGAAAACTCCAGATAAAGAACTTAGTACTAGTATCATTGCTTAATAATTAAATTTAGTTATAAAAGAAAGGAAATAAAATGAAAAGAAAAAGAATCCCAAACAACTTGTTTAACAGATGGCTCTACTAATTTGAAAGTTAGGAGCATACGGTAGCTCTCAACTGCCCCTCATTAAAAAAGACAGTCCTCATTCTAGACCCAAATTTCGCACCAGCCTACTCATACCTGCTGTTCTCACATATATTACTGTAAACTATTTACATTAGATAAGATAAATCATGAAAACAGGACTGTTTACAAACCTAATTTATCTACTGGAAAGACTGAATTTCCAAAACTGCTCAGAATCCTACAACTTCTCTTCCAGTGAATGGAGATATCTAAAAGAAATTGGAATTAACCAATCCTTCTTATTCTCATTTTGAGCTAGTGAGTACACAGGAATCTTATATTTCTGGTCCATTTCATAGGAGTTGAGTTGGTATCACCTAACTTAAATGTTCATACCATGGATTCCTCTGTCTGAGCTAATCAAAATAGATTTCTTCCATGCACAGTGGCAACAAAAGTGTACCTCTAAGTGCACTCTTAGGCTGGATTGTTTTAGGTTCCTTCAGGATGCTAAGAATTTTACCCCAGAAGTACCCATTTTTCTATGTTGACCAGTCACATATCTAGTGTGACCAGCTCAGATGTAAATATTTACACTGTAGATTGGGAAAATTAGGTGTCTGGACATCAGTCAGTTGGTGGTGAGCAGTTGTTTTCATTTGGATTACTTTTCTTTTTTGAGTTTTATTTCTCTCTCTTTCTTATTTTCGTTTCCACTACAAAGTATTATTATACTTATTATATTATTACACTACTATTACTATTATTACTATTATAATATTTTTAAACTGTTCTTATCTCAGCCCTTGAGTTTTCTAAGTTTACCACTTCCAGTTCTTTTCTCCTCATCCTTCTGGGTTGGGGGGAAGTGAGTGAATGTCTGTGTGGTGCTTAGTTGTTGGCAGGGGTTAAACCACAACAGATGAGCATACACATACATATATTTTTTTGTCTCCTGAAACACCCAGTCGTCAATAACATCGAACCAAGTACTGAACCACGTTTTACCATGTGCTAAAGCATAGGCTGTCAGTCTGAGGGGCTTTCATCCTGTCTTGTACTACGTTCAGCTCCTCTGTTGTCACAGTGCAGCCAACCCTGCACTACATCTGTCTGGTTAGAACAGAGCGGGTTGATGTATTTTCAATGAAGCTTTTTCTTTAGTAAAATACTTTTTGTTCACACATAGCTCTTATATGGAAAGACATACATTTCAGTTAAAAATATCAAAATAGAAAATCTTAGGATACATGTGGACATTTCACCTTCAATAGTCTGATTCAGAGGGCAAATTATTTGTCTAACAATTAAACCAGGCACTAATCATTTATTTGTTAAATGGTGGCCATTTGAAGTGTTTTCTTTGTCAAAATTGTGTCCTTTGGCAAACAAATATGCTGTACTACACAAGCATATATAACATTACTGTGGCTATAGTGTGTGCTGCTAGGAGTCAAAACAATGGCAGACAGTAAGAAAATAAGAGATGCAGTAGAGATTAGCCTGAGGAAGCTGGAGTGATACAGTTGTGTTGTAAACTGTATAGGGATGAGGGAACACCGAATTATTGCTGGAGTGATAAGGCTGGAGTGATGGAATTTAGAGGATGCAAATCATCAATGTATACAAAGCTCAGCAATGATAAGAACATAAAAGGCATTGCATTAGGAATTTTAAAAAGTTCAGCTAAATCAGTATCTTTTTTTCCCCAGAAGCTGCCCAAAGCAGATGACTATGGAAAATAAGAATAAGACTGATATGTCCATTGAATATTCCTTTAATTTTCAGCAATTTGTACTCACAGATTGCATGAGAATGAGGTGACTTATGCAATCAGTAACTTTCAGAGGATTTCTCTTATGAACTGGTCCAACCTTCATTTGTATCCATCTCAACTTTAATAGCCACAGCTTTCCTCAGCTTCTCTCACTAATCCTGACACTATCAGAAAAAATACATATTTTTTGGAAGACAAGCAAATGAACAAATAAACACCCTAAACAACAGCAACGAAAAAATCCAACCAAACTTGTAGCAGTTAAATGCCTGTTTGAACTGATAATCCCTGGTTCCACTGCAGAAATAAAGAGTAGAAAGCTGATTCCTCTCCACATTTTCATGCTACACTTTGTAGATGTATGTCATAGTCTCTGTAGATGTATGTCATAGTCTCTGTAGATGTATGTCATAGTCTCTCCAGTCGCCCATTTTCCAGAATGAACAGCCATAATTTGAAGTTCAGTTTAAGGAATCCATTCCATACAACTGGTCATTTTTCTCACCCTTCTGTGAATTTTTTCCCTTTCTAATACATCCTTGTTGAGAAGGAGGGATCAGCACTGCACAGAGTATGAAAGGGACTATTATACATTATATAATTATATTATATTTGGAGGGAATATACTACCATGCAAAAGATACTATTATGCTTACACTGCTTATAGAATAACTCCTAATCCTATAGACATATAATGTCATTAATGTATTGCGCTTCAGAAATAGATTAGTAGCAGATCAGAGACTATTAAAAATTATTTTATTAATATTGGTAGACGTGTCATGGATGTACAAAACAAATTTTTTTTCTTAGACTGTACATTTTACTTTGATGGAAAAACAAACTACTAAGAAAATGTAAAATCTTTCTATAATTTGACTGTGTTTTCTCAGGGTTTGCGCAGAAAAAATATAACATTAAATTTGACCTATGAGTCCAATAGTGAATGTAATCATACAATATTGCATCTTAAGAAGCTGTTGAGAGAGAAAACAGAACAGCAAAAGTTAATAGCACGCAATGAAGCAATGGAAAAATTCACTCAACCTACAAACTTTTTATAGTAAATAGAATTCAGCATAAAATACACTATTGCTACTCTATTCTTTGTAATCTCTATGTTTTCTATACTACTCTTGTCATACTGTTTTTTTGGTTGGTGATTACTGTTTTTACACTTTTATTTATGCTTTTCTCTTTTTTTTTTTTTTTTCTGTTTGCAACTGGATATTTTCCATTTGATTCTCTTCTGCTTCCTTCATCTCTGCTTGCATGCATACCAGTGCTCTCACCTCCTCATTTACTGTATTTTGAATAAGGTATTTTATGTCTTTGTACCCTTTCATGTGTTGACATCTTAGCATCCTTTTACATATTTACACCTCTCCTGTGTGTATTCAATTTTTCTAGTGTTTTGACCATTTCTTATTTATATACTTTTCCATTCTCATTGTATCTTTAAGGACTTTTATCTCTCCCTTTGTACTCTGGACACATAATACGCATTTTATTTCCCAGTGTTTTGTTATTCAACTAACTTTCTAATGTGAAAATTATCTCAGAACAATATTAATTTGATTTGGCCCATTTTATAATTTCAATACTTGTTTTACTAGTCTTTCTTTCTCTCCTAGCACAAGGTTGGAAGCAAAGAAAAAACAGAAGAATGAGAACAGTTTTGTGTCTGTGTCATACCCAAGTGTAATAGAAAAAACAACATCAAAAAATATTGTCAGAAATCTATAAAAACAGAAGAAAAGATAGGTGGTTTTTATTTACTTTATTTTACTGTATTTTTACTGACATGCCACAAAGATGAGAAGCTCATGTGACAGGTTTTTCTTGATAATGGATGTAGAATAAAGATGAAAACGAAACCAAAAAGAAAAATAGATTTGCTAAGCAATGTGAAATAAATGAATCATGTTCTAAGTACTGCATTGCTAAAAGTGTCAAAACTTTTTAATGAGTGCTAGTTGGTCCAATAAATGTAGCATCTACTGTGTAACTCTTTGCTGCCACTGAAAGTAACAGCAACAAGCAATAGAGCCAGTACCTGTGAAAAGCTAAGGCATATTGCTTATTAAAGCAATTCAAACTGCTTTTACACTGGTGACTCTGCATAAGTGGTCTCACACACATAGTGAATCATGAAAAATTTATACAGATATTTCTTTTTGAAGCCAAACATATCCTCAAGTAAACCTATGAAGCATGAGCATAGAGTAATTTAGATGTGTAATATAAAATTAAACACCGACAAAATCACTAGATATACACAAAAGAAGGTTTTTGGCTGCTGTTGTTATATTCTACAGGCAAATGATGAAAGTAAAATCTTGCTTAGGATCGTTTTCTGAAATACCTATTTTAATTTGCAAGTCTTCCCAAATACTACCAGGGAATAGCCTTTACCGAGGCCATATTTATTCAGGAAAATTATTTAATTCAAAGAAATTGTACTTTAAAATGTCTGGGGAAAAAACAAAAAAAGAAGAATGTGCCACAAAACAAGAATATCCTCATGGGGAAGAATAAACGTTCTTGTAAAGCAGTATCCTGTCTCCAGCAGTGACCAGTTGCAGATGCTTGAGGAAAGAATGTAAGAAAAAGAACTTGTGCTCTTTCTACCCTTTCACCACATCCTTATCAAAAAAGTGTATCTGGTCGTAACGAAGGTCATTTGGTTGATCATTGTTAAGCCATGCAATGTTTAACTCTTATTGTTTTTAAAGGTCATCTTAATTTTGTTACTTCACTTGTATAAAGATCTCATTTCCTCCTCAGTGACTTTAAAGCTCATTCTTCTGAAAGTTGTTACCTGTGTTCAGCCTTCACTCTATGCCAAGGAGTTTTACTTGATTGCTTTATCTGGGAAATTTCTTTGGTTTTGTCCTGTAATATTTAAGAGTTTTTCCATTAAAGGAATGCAAAATAAATTGGCAGACAAGCCACATTTCTGTACAAACTGTCTGTTACCATCAGAAAGGGACTCCGCTGCATCTGCCCCAAATTACCTATCACCATATTCTTATTATTTATCATCATAGTATCTGTTCTCTCAGAACAGTTTGCTTCGTGTGTTGTTCCATGTATGTTTTCCAGATACCAGAGCCACCTGATTTTGGGATGTTTTAGCTAAGTCTCAGACACTTACAGAGAGTTAATGAAGAGGTCATTTGTGATATTTAAAAACACATTGAATCAACGTACAGTAAAATTGCATAACAGCTGTATAAATTTTATTATGCATTAATGAAGGTTGTTATCATCTGAATAATTACGTAATCAGTTGCCTCATGTAAAACAAAATGTACCATTCTTTACCAACAGTATTGAATAAAACAGAGAGAGTTTCTTCAGCTTACTACTTTAAGACAAATGACTCCTAAAATTTTGAGGAAAAAAAGAAATATTTTAATCTTCTAAGACAACAGCATTATTATACTTCCAAAATGTTTTCCTCCACTTGACCTATTTTCAGAATAAGTTTCTTAACTAATTCTTACATTGCTTAGTATATTGCATTGATTTCATGTGATAGATCAAGGCTTTTATTATATACATATATATAAATACACATATATAGAGACGTATACATACATAAAGAAATACGTGTGTGTTTAAGTGTGTATACGTACCATCCGTATCTGTAGCTATATGTATGTGTCCGTATCTGTGTCTACGTCTATGTTTATGTAAAACTTCCTTTTGGCCTTTTTATGATCCACTGAGCCCCCTGCAATTATACCTGGAAAACAAAGTTTGGCTGATGGCTGTCACTGAGGATGGGAATAGTGCTCTCAGATACAGAGATGAGAGCAGGTTGGGTTGATTGTTGGATGGTGGCAGACCTACGATATTGTCAACAATAACGTGGCAAAGAGAGGTCTGAAGCAAGGAATACTCTGCAACCAGCTTCCTAGAAGGAAATAGGAGCTTTTTCCCTACAAAGCAGAACTTTGAAACACTGGTATCTAAGACCGATTCACCAAGCCTTTTTAAAGCAGCTATCATGTAAAATGGGAGAACTAAATTCACATAAATATTTCTGATTAATATTTCTAGTTATTAGTCCACAAGAGCCACATATCTCAAGATTTAAGAGACAATTATTTCAACAAATCTGCAAACAGAAGAGAGATTTTTGAGACAAAGTTTAAGTTAAAAGAAGCTGATATTGTGCAACACTGTTACTATTTTAGTAATATGTATAAAGTGCAGACACATAACCACATCTATACAACACATATATACAAATAAAATGACTGGTACATGCTGAAGGTGGAAAAGAGAACTTGTTAATTGCTTGTAGTTAAAAACAAACTTATTTTTAATCTTGTCACATACATTCATTTTCCCAGTGTGAATCAAATGTAATAAAAACCTGCAAGGGAACAAATGACAAAATCAGATTTTAAAAGTTACCTATATAGCTTAACAGATGGGTCTTTGTGTCACTGGTGATATTACATTTTGTTCTTTTAAAAATGAGCATTATATTCTTTTAAATTCACTTATATTAAAAAGTATTATTCTTCTGATAATCACACAGTGAATGCCGATCTGATTAGTTTCTTGATCTGTGTTGCTACCTGGTAATGGAAAGAGAAATCAGAACTGACTCCCCTGCATATGTTTTACAACTTTTGTATCTCAGATATCAGTAACACAGAACATGTTGCCCAGGTGTTTGATACATATGGAGTTTTCTCTGTTAGTCTGTCAGTCACTGGTCCCAGGGCTGTGTCCCATCCATACAGTTCTGTGTTTTTCCTGTCTCACAATACATACTCTGAAACCCTGTTAACATCCTGCAAATTATTGCACTGCATAACTGAACTTTATCTCAACTCCAGTTAAATCAATAGTAAGCCCTTGGCTTTGCGCAAGCAATCCTGATGGGCATTGACTGACAGTGTCAGCTTTATAAAACATCACAGCATAAAGCTTTGTATAGCAAGTTAGTTCTTTTTCCTTCTCTTCATCACAGTTGCTAACATTTTGGCTATATCTAGTGGGTGGTAGTGATTAGCCAGGGTAGTAACATGGAGTGTAATAAGAAAGCAAAAAGGCTTTATCTGTGATTGAATGTGCCTATAGACAGTTGTGGTGTGTAAACAGCCTTGCTGCTGGTAACAGGTTGAAAAAATTTAACCTTAACAACAAGAAAAAAATTATATTTTTAAAATCCCTTAGATAATTCTTTATAAAGAAACTTAGATGTCTACAGTGGCAGTGTAACAGTGATACCTTCCCTGTATATTTCAGAAATTCATTATCAATTATCCTTGCTTATAATGCTCTGGAGATATAACATACATACATACACATATATATATTTTCAGACTTGCAAAGGTGAAATAAGACACAGATTGCATCAATCCCCAAGAGATGTACTGCAGCTATTTTTCCTAGACACAGGAAATTAATTTGAAATATGAAGTTTCCAAATTCAATCTTTTTAAATGATAATAAAGAGAAAATATTTATATTTATTTATGTTCTGCTTTGAAATAATAGCATAAGAGCATAAATTAATATGAATATATTATTTTTTTCGTACTACACATCTCCTAGAATCCTGAAAAAAATGAAATATTTGACTTGAAAAAAAGTGCATGAAAGAGAAAATGGCAATTAAAATATGCTGGTTACAAGGGCCCTGTCATTATCCATGGCAGTAGCAGACCTCCTAAAGAATTCATTAATGTTCCAATGGAATAATCTGGATGGAAAAAAGAGTAGATATTTTTTTCTTCTAAAATATTTTATTGTATTTAAAACTTCTACTTTTAATACTTACAGAAAGCATTCATACTCCTTTTTTAAAAAGAATGGTTTAACTGTGTTTGATTAAAGTTTTATGATGTTCCTATTAAAAGATCCTATTTTCAGTTGGTTATAACTGACATAGTTTAACATTAATACTCTTATTATCTGTGTCAGATGCTTGTCTTAGCCTGATTTTGTTTTCAGCTTCTGGGAAGATTTCATCCTGGAAAGCAAAGCTTATTCTCTCAAGTTAAACAAAATAGGTTGTTCAAATATAAATAAATTTTACATCACCATGACAGTTTCTTTGATAACCCAGTTTCTCTACACTCTGGAACTAATAGTTTTTTAAAGAATGTTTCTGTAATTTAATTTTTTTAAAATTAACATTATATTTTAAACTGCACCTTTGAATGATGTCATGATTTTAGATAAAAGAGACTTGTTAAAATTGTAAGTTGAAATTTTTAAAAATCCAATATTTTTCGAAACACCTAAGCCTTTCCTGATCATGGCTGTAGCAAAAAAAAATAGATTCCCTTCCCAGAGCTTTTGAACATGTTGCAAGCTTCAGAGATGCAGTTCATTTATGCCTTTTCCTAAAGCACTTGGTCATCTGTTCTCCAAAAAGGAAAGAGGAGGTGGTGCCAGTCTCTTCATTGTTATATCATATTTATGTTGTTTTAGACAAGAAGGGCAGGAAGGAAATGCATCTTACTTCAATGATCATGATGGTAGCAGGGATGCCAAAAACACGCAACTGAAAAGGCAAAGCCTTAAATCTTCTTAAGATTTCCAAAATGGGGTTTGAAAGCGGAGAAGAAATCAACTGAAAGCTTGGATGGGACTAAAAAATGGTCCCAATGTTACCAAAAAAAAAAAAAAAAAAAAGAAGTTGGAAAAATGGATTAACATCACATATTTCACAAGAAAGGAAACCAACTAAAATTACATAAAACACCCACAAACCCTATAGATGGACAAATATTTCCCAAATAAAAGATTGTTCCAAATTTTCCTGAAAAAAATGATAGATTTTTTTTTGGGGGGAAGGGGGACAGAGGAAGGGAGTTGAAGAAGGAAGAAAAATCATGTGGAAATGGAAGTGGAATATCACTGAAAAAGTGACACATTCAGGAAGAAATGTGCCATTCCCATAGAGTTCTGCTCAGCCTATTCACACAGAACTCCACAGTTCTTTTCAATCCAATTTAATTTGGATGACTAAGTATTTTGAAATAGCAACTAAAATGTAGTAAAAGCAAACTGTCAGCCATATTTTCTCTGTCTCCTTAAGAGGGAACTGAAGGATAACAGGACACCACAAAAGTTTGTGTGGGAGTTAGGAAAGCATTAATGTTCAGAGGGGGAGATCAAAAGGACAGTAGAGGTTGTGCACAGACATCCAGCTGCAGGCACTGGGCCCTGTTCCTAGCAGCACTGAGTCTCCAGCTGTGGGTATGGTACTACATGCTGCAGCATCTGCAAGAAAGCTGTCTGGTTTTATCCCCGCAGGAGTCTTCCTCAGGGTGCCTGAGGGCTACAAAAGAATCCAGGGAAGACTTGCTGTACTGCTTTGGTCCTTACACCGTTTGGTCTTTCTGCTGTGCTGATACCTGACACTGTCCACTCTCCCTCTGCTTAGCTTTATTCAGGACACAGAAAGACAATTTATCTCAGATAGCTACTTTTTACCCTCTCTAACTTTATGAAAATCTTTAGTGAAATGAGCTCAGACAAATACATTTTTCCTGGGGAACTTTTTAAGGAGCGTGCTGTCCCCTTTTGCCTTCTAAATGCAGTAACTATCAGTATAGTTATTAGATTCATCAGTACTGATGAATCTAATAGATATTTCTTGTAATATTTTATCCCCTAGATTCCTCTGTGTTCTGGCTGATCGAAACTTAGGCTACTCTACAGCACTGCTAGTGGGCCAGCATCTTGCTTCTCATGGGTAAAATTCCTGTAATGTCTCTGGTAAAAGCCTTTGTCACAGGTGAAGGAGGTAGGGGAGTATGGGAATACAAACATGCTGCAGTTTGCTTAAAGGGCAGAAACATCTGCTTGAGTCATGAGTGGCTTGTTGGCTGAGTTCAGCAGGGGAGAATCTGGCAATTAATCTGAAGTGTCACTATATTCAATAGAGATTGTTGTAGAGGGCTTCTGGGGACATCAAGGTAGCTCTCATGACCAAAGATTGCATATGTTTCTGTGGTTTATTAATTTTTAAAGACTTCACTGCACTCAAATAGTAAACTTTTTCTACGAATAAAGTCTGCTTAGTGACTTTCTTCATAAATGGTGACCTACTTTGTAGAAATAGGTATTTCAGTATGGATATGGGAGTTTCTAAGAAGATTCATATACCTACAAATTACAGTCTATGGAAAAAGAGCAGGTATTAGCTCTTTAAAGGAATGAGCTCTGAGATAATAAAATTTACACCGCTTGGGGCCAAGTTTGCACTTTTGACTAATTGGAATAATTTTCATATAGAAAACCAGAAGCAGAATTTGCCCTTCTTGATGAGTTCACTTCTGTTTTTCTACCTGTTTGAAAATAAGATTCCGCTCTGAGATCATCCTATAGTCCCTGGACAAGTATAAAAGCTTTCAAAATACTATTTTAGGAATCTTGACTAATCTGAAATCCATTAATGATTATTAAGTACAGAAAATGGCGTATGGGTTATATATGAACAACAGATCTTTTTTAAATTTCAATTTCTCAATTTTTTTATCATGTTGTGCAGTATATATCATGTATCTCAATGTTGCTATATGCATCATGCAAGAGGACTGATTCAAAACCCACCTCAAACAGTAAAAATTATTTAAAAGGATTCTGGGTCAAGCCTTAACAGACTTACAGACTCCCAAATATCTTCAATCCCGTTCCTTTTCAAATTTTTATTTTTATTGTTTTTTGGTTGGTTGATTTTTTTTTTTCTGTTTTACAGATACCTTTGCAAAAGGACCTTATGGACTGGATTTTTCAGTGAAGCTACATGCAAGTTTTTCTGTCGACATTGTCTTTCTCCCCCTTATCCGCATCTTTGTGGAACTGAAATGGCACAAAACCTGAGCCCTGGAACACATGGGCCCACTCCTGCTTTTCTTTTGCCCCTTGTGCCATGGACACAGACACAAAAGCATATATACGGGCAGTTTAGGCTGAGAAGGTCCCTGTCCTGAAGGTCCACTTCCACAACATGGTGGACCTAAAGATCTTGCTGGACATACTGAAGGCCAGTAGTCTGAACTTGGAAAACATACTTGATGCAATAGGAGCTTGAGCTAGAGTACCTGTTCTGAGAGGATCAGAAGTAATTCAGCCTTGCCAGAGTTTCTTAAGGGTGTGCTGGTGTTTCCCAAGAAAACTACAGATTTAGGTCATCCTTTTGGAGGCAAGGGGCTTGCTTCTCAAGGAAAGTGCTTCCCAAAGAGTTCTCAGTGAGGTAGGTACAAATGTCTGCCTCTGGCTCTCTGTGGTCCTTTCAGTCCTTGTGTCCCCTTGCAGGTTGTAGAGGGGCAGGGGAAGTGGCAGTAATCAGCCTGTGGGGAAAATCCACGCTGGGACAGCTCACGAGACTGCAAGCACATCTGGCACCCCATGTCTGATGATAACAGAGCTCCTCTCCCAGCTTCTGACCCCTTGATTTTCAGTGCAAATCCAAGATACATGCTGGAATCAGGGATGAGGGTGCCTATAGGGGTGGCTGTGGAAGCATGTTGCAGCACAGGGATCCTTCCCTGGGGAACATCCAAGCACATCCCAGCCTGTTGTCCAGTGTGCTTTGCCTTGCTGGATTTTTGCAGTGATGCTCCCATGCTGCCCCTTCTCCTGCCACTTCCCAGAGAGTCATTTTCACTACCAGGACCCACTGTCCAGCATCCATGAGCCCCACTGGATGTTGTTGGCCAAGGCTGGAGGAGGGACAAGCTGCAGCCTTTCCCTCTGCCCAGAAGTGCTCTGATTCCTGTGAACAGCAAACAGTTCCCAGCATGGAATCATGCAATCATTAAGATTGGAAAAACCTCTGAGACCAACGAGTCCAACCATTCCCCTAGCACTGCCAAGCCCACCACTAAACTATGCCTGCATATGCCCCATCCACATGCTTTTTTGAACACTTTGTGATATTGCAATGACTCTGTTGTGCCCCCTTCTGAAACCATCAGGATTACTAGAAGTTTTCATTTATTTTCTTCTCAAATTTCAGTATCTTACCAATTTATCATTCAGAAATTTTGCCACTTTCTTGCTTGCTCTTTTCTTATTCTCTGCCTGACATCTATCTCTCTTTTTGACAGAAACAATATTCCTATCTTTAGTAAACATTAAAATTCTCTATTCTAATGTTTTGTAAACATTGGGGGACTCAATGTTATTTTTTTGACTTATTTCATTTGAAGTTTCATCTAATCTGATAAAAGGTGAAGAAAAATCTTCGTGAGACTTTCACTGCTTTCTGGATCAAGAACAAAGGGATTAGTTATTTAATCAATAAATAAATAAAGTACGCCATTGAAATATCATGTGCTACAGTGATTGAGTGGTATTATTCAGTAGGACAACTAAAATGGTATTGTTCAGTAGGATAGCTAAAATCCGTTTTCATTTTAACAGATTTTGAAGAAATTTTTGAGCTTAAAATTTGCTATTTAAAATTTGAACACTTTTTGAGAATACAGTTCCTCAAATTATACACTCACAAATTTGTACTTTTAAAAGCTTCTTATCCCTCTCTTACTATATAGAAGGTACATATGAGGGGAAAGTGTGGGACCAGCTATCCTGAGAATAAGTAAATGTAGTAACTTGCAGTTTTCAAAAAATACAAAAAATGCAAAATATAAAAATAATGCCCTTAAAGTTTAATTAATAATTTTGGGGTTTTCCTTCTTTTGGAACAACAAATATAGATATGTATACTTTTATATACTTACATGATTTAGAAGCCTTACAGTGCTGTGCCCATGCTTTGATATGGGTTTTTATTGAATCTCATTAAAGTCTTGATTCTGGAATGCTTCTTTAACCAAACAAACTGAGACTCTAAAGGTTCTCATACCGGAGCAGGACCAAGTCAAACCTTTCTATTGATAAGGGTTACCTATTAGCCCCTAATTTTCAATATTGAAGTCTCAATTATTTTCAAGAAAAAATTCCAGAGATTGATTTTTTTTGCATTGTTTTGTGTGCTTTCTTAGGAGCAAGTTTTGGATTCTTGATAAAAGTAGAACAAAATATTCCAAATTACCATACATATGACTTCTGGAAAACAAGGAAGTTAAGTATCATTCATACAAATATTTAAACTGTCAGAGACCTTAAAATGGGAGCAAAGTTTAAAAAGTTTATAGACCTTCCAAGGCTTTTTAAGCTTCTATACCACAGTTCGTCAAATAAATAAGAATAAAGAACTGCTTCAACACTGAGCTCAGTGAACTCTTGCATTCCTTACTAGACTTAAATGAAATTGCTCATGGTCAATGATTCTAACTGTCCTAACAACTT
Source organism: Pseudopipra pipra (assembly GCF_036250125.1). Lineage (NCBI taxonomy): Eukaryota > Metazoa > Chordata > Aves > Passeriformes > Pipridae > Pseudopipra > Pseudopipra pipra. The sequence continues at coordinate 52,492,654 of NC_087550.1, forward strand.
TCTATTTTTCACTCCAGTCTTGCTTTCTAGTTAGATGCAAATTAAAGGTACCTTACTGTGTGCGTAGAAACTCTCCTTTTTGCATAATAAGGTGTCATGTCTATTATTTAACAGCTAGCCATGTTGATATACAAATGTATAAGCTGTTCAACAAAGTCAATTTTTAATACAGCTAAAGCTTCTTACACAATGTGAGACTATGACCACAAAAATTTCCCTTGCGGTATACAGTATTTGTCATGTTCCATGGGAATTTTTCCAGAAATGTTTGTTTCTTTTACTTAAGTTAATTTCTTTTACTGCTTGCTCTAGCAATCAAAACTGTCTCACTATAGTCCCATATTCTCCCACTTACCTGTCTTATACACATAAATGACCAGAAAAGAGAAAAGAAGGGAAATAATTTCCTCAAATCTCAGTATATGATCTAATACAGAATGAATTCTGATCTCAATCTTATGTGAAGTAAAAAATTATGCATTTGTGCCAAAACCAAAATTAATTTAAAAAAATATTTTTATCTGTTTTAATCTTTTTTTCTTCAAAATTACATAGGGTTTTATCATATCACAGCCAACACAGACAGTATTTTCATCATCCCAAGCTCCATATGAGAAAATATTTTCATATATTTTCATTTTAATTTATAATTTTTAGCTGTTGTGATAAAAATGAAAACCTTGTTTATGACCTCCTTATTTAGGAATTTCCTTTCTTCCTTTCTTCCTTTTTTATTTTCCTTTCCATTTTTTTCATTTTGTCTAAAAACATCTGAAATGTCTTCACCTACTTGTATTCTCAGGGTGTTATGTGGTAATAAAAAAACCCATCCTTTCTCCACTCATATCAGATGGCCTTTTTCTTCATTACTCTCATATTTATCTGAAACAGACCACCTCACCTATCCCTGCTTTGTTGCCTATCACTCTTTTACCACATTCCATTCTACAGCAGAGCTCAGAATTGGAATGGAAGGCACGTTGTTCCAAAGAAAAATATTTCTATTATAAAACTCACCACAGGTAGAAGATTTGTTTATGTCAGGTTAGCATGGTATAAACATACTTGAGAGATGACATTTAGTTCTATGTAAAATAAATAGTTGGATTAATTGATATATGTTTTCCCACAATAAAGTATATTTGATATTCCCTGCCTCACAGCTATTGCTTTTAGAAATATATCAATCACAACTGCATCTCAAATTATACATTTTTGTATAAAGCACAACATATGTATGCAGACCAAAATCTAAAAAAAAATCCCATTTTCTGAAAAATATTCTGAAAAATATTCCATTCAAATGCATAAAGAAATGTGGCTACTTGGGGTCATTTGTGCATTACGTGCTTTTCTTGAAATGAAAGCGCAATTTGTTTCTATATTCACTTTTATGTCGATACAGTTCCATCTGAGATCCTTGCATCCTCCAAAATTGACTATCTTCAGACATTATGAAGCAAATCTTTCTAATAAAAGGCTAGAAGTTATAAAACAAGCATAATGCTGTCAGGTTTCAAGCTCCATCAACTAATAACAATAAAAACGACTTTTAGTGACAATTCTTTCATGAAACCATAACATTTAGTTGCCTCTGTTAATGTTAAAAAGGGTTTTTAATCTCTATGGAATTTAGCTTAATATCATACATCCTTTTCTATGTTAAAAATAAAAAAAAAATCCAAACCCAGCAAAATAAATGAATCTTAAATAATTCCAGGGAAAATATAGTGCAAGTGGTTTTTTTATGACTGTCTTAAAGTTTAGCTTAAAGACCTTAAGACTATTATCAGTCATTAGAAAAAATCTGTCAGTAACTGAAAACAGTTGGGATGATGTTTCTGCCCTTGCTAGCTATGGTGAGTATTGCACTCCAAACACTTAATTATTTTCAGCAGTTTGCAAAATAATTCAGTCACATTTAACAAACATCATAATGCTCAGTTTCTTACCAGTGTCCTAATGGCTGGGCAAATCAAAGGAAATTTATTTTATGCAACATCAGTAGAGGCGCCAAAATCTGACCTACTGGAAAAAAATACGATTTTACATGGTACCTCTAAAAATGACAGCCAAACACTGACAAACTGATTTCTTGTGGAAAGCTTTCCCTCACTAAAGAGCAGTGGTTTATTCAAAACTTGCTGGTAATATTCACTATTTAGTATAGTCAAATCTTATTATTTTGTTAATAAATTATTCTATCCCAGCCTTGCTTACTCAGCTATGTAAATTAATTAAACTAAATCAATTTCTATGGATTACTTTAAATAAAAATTTACATAGCTAGTTAATGACCAATCTTTCGCTTTTTGTGGATGGCAAATATGTCCCTATCCACTTTTTCACTCACTGTTCCCCCAGCAGGATCAGGGGGAGAATCAGAATGGCAAAAGATAGAAAACTCATGGGTCAAGGTAAAGAGAATTTAACAAGTGAAGTGAAAAAAAAAAAAAGTAAACAAACAAGCAATGCAAAAATAATCACATCACCAGGAGATCCGTGTCCATACTACAAGCAATGGCCACCTTGGGAAAATTCCCACAGATTTACCTCTGAGCCTGAGGTTTCATGGCATGGAATATCCCTTCAGTCATTTTGGATCAGGTCTCCTGGCTGTGTCTCTTCCCAACCCTTGTGTGACCCCAGCATACTCACTGATTGGGCAGAGTAGGAAACAGAGAAAGGAAACAGAGTAGGAAACAGAGAAGGCCTTGATAGTGCACAAGCCGTGCTCTGTAAAAGTCAAAATATTGCTATCAACACTGATTTGGCCACAAATCTAAAACACAGCACCATATGCCCCAGTCTGCATGGCAGGTTTACGGGAAGGTAGCTGGATTTGCTCTCGATGGCACATAGGAGAAACAATAAAATTCTCCAGGGGTTCAAAAACAACTTTTACTTGCAAATTTTAGAACATGCCAATGGAATAAGTACTGGGCAAAGTTTAACTTAGTGAACTTTAACATATCCAGATACAACAAGGCACTTAGTAAGGCACTGAGTGGAATTTTCCTTAGTCCACTTTACAATATATTTTGAGAAGAAGAAGATAAGAAAAGAGAAAGAAAAAAGAGAAAAGAAGATAGTCACCATCCAAGGATCCAGCATGGTCTCAGCAGTTTTTAAATCCAGGGCAGTGGAGTGTGCCATGCAGCACATATTTCACCATGCTCTTATCTGTTCCTATCTGCTGGGGCCCTCCAGGTGGGTTTATGCTAATTTCAGCACCAAAATCTCATGCTTTACACAGATCCAGAATATTCCTGGTGGTCCCATGAGGTCAACCACCCCCACTACAGTGCAGGCCAGCAGCTGACTTTTCAAATGTTCCTGAGCTACTCAGCACAGTTTGAGAAGGCTCAAAGGGGTGGGGGGAGCAGTGCACCACCCCACCTACACAGAGCTCACTCTGTTCCCCCACCGATTCCTCTAGTCAACCATTCCTCTAGTCTCCTACAGGCTGCTATGAGGAAAGTTAGCTTCATCCCAGACAAAGTCAGTACATTCCCCTTTCAAAACGAATAGCTATGTATTTCATTTGAGTCATGGTGGTGAAATCTGTTCATAAGGAAAGAGGAGGACTTAGATTTGTACTCCTGATTCTGTGGTGAAATGTCTCATTTCATCAAATGGTTAAAGAGATCTGCTCTATTTTGGAATATCAATGGAAGCATTGTCATGAGAAAATTACTTTTTTTTGCCACAACATTGCCAGGAGGGAAAGTCCTGTTTGTTAACTATGCTGCCGATGCCTAATGGGGGTAAAAGCACTAATAATTATAAAACAGATTTTAGACAGATGAAGTGATTATAATTTTTTTTTCTGGGAAAATCTGTGTTTCAATGATTTGAAATGTATTTTAAACTATAAATATATTCAGAATATTCTGCACATTCTATGGAAATTTTGCATTTAATTGGAAGAGACCTTTAAGTACAGAAAAATCCAAGTGTTTTGCTTTGTTGCTTTTTAAATTACTTAAAATCTAAGATTTTATGTATTCACTTTTTTCTAATCTCTTGACAATCTAGTCAATTTGTCTAAATTTAAAATAATTTTTAAAAATCAATTTGGCATAAGTTCATAATTAGTTATTAATACATTGCTAAACAGTCATCTTGCAGTCATTAGTAAATGTGTAATCCTCAGAAGAAACATATGCATTTAACAGCCACAGCTGCCTAGCACTTCATTAAAGGACTAGAAAACTGAGATTTAAGTAATGACCAAAGAGTCCCTTAATCAGCTTTTGTTTTATGGACACAGCTTGAATACAGTTTAATACAGGGGGAAAAGGGAGAGCGAGTAGTAAATGTTAAGACCAAGGTTAAAGCATAACTTAACCATAACAGGTTTAAATTAACCAGGTCTCTTTTCTAGGTTGTTTGAGGTAGACACTAGGAAGGAATTAATTACACTCTAGACAATGAAATACATAGATGAAATATTAGGTCACAAGCATTTAAATTGTGAGAAAATGCTAAGGGTTGTAGTATTATTGTGAATGAGAAAGAGAAGGGACTTGTAGATTATGTCTGAGAAGCAATTTGTGATAAAACTTTCTTTGTAGTTTGACCCAAACTCAAAATTTCATGTGATAAGTATAGTTTAACTTACTATAGAGAGAGGAATTATGATCCCCCAATTCATACCTTTTACTGAGAGGCAACTGCATGTGTGCATATCTACAGACTGATTATGCTGAGCAGTAGAAGAGAGACTATTGTGATGTATTGACCTTGGTGGAATGCCAGGTGGTCCCCAAGCTACTCTAACGCTCCCTCTTCTCAGCTGGACAGTGGAGACAAAATAAGATGGAAAGCAACTTGTAGGTTGAGATGAAGCAGTTTACCAAAGCACAAGTGAAAGGTCTTGTGTGCACAAGCAAAGTGGAAAAAAAAAGACTTTATTCTCTACTTCCTATCAGCAAGCAATGTCTGGCCACTTCCCATGAAGTAGGGCTTCAGCACATGTAGCAGTTGCTCCAGAAGGCAAATGTAAATAAGAAATGCCCCTCACTTCCTCCTCCTTTCCTTAGCTTTTATATCTGAGCTGACACATGGTATAGAATATCCCTTTTGTCAGTTTGGGTAAGCTGTACTAGTTGTGTCCCCTCCCAGGATTTTACCCATCCCCAGCCTACTGATGAGGGGCAGAATACTGGAGAGACAGCACTCATGCTGTGCCAGCACTGCTCAGCAGTATACAAAATACTGGAGTCTTACCAACACCTTTCTACCTATGAATGCACAGCACAGCACTGTGAGGGCTGCTATGGGAAAATGGAACTTCACCTCAGCCAAGACCCAATACAATTATCCATAGCACACAGTCTGCCACATACACTTAAAGGAGTATTTTGGTTAATCTCACTGACTTAATTGGCACCAATTCATTCACATTCCTAGAGGAAGAAGAAAACTTCTACCTTTGAACCTAGTCTAGCATGAAATAAGTTTCCAGATAAGGAAAATATTGAAGACTGGAGATGAAGCCTCCACATTCTAAATTCTTGTAATTTGAAGTAGTATGTGTGGAGTGAGATCACGGAATCAAAGAAAAAAAAAGAGGTTGGAAGGAATGTCTGGAAATCAAGACCCCACTCGAATGAAGGATAATTTAAAACCTTAAATAAGACTGTTCACAACTACTCCAATCAAGTTTTAAATATCTCCAGGGATGGGGATTCCACCCTTTCCCTGTTCTGGTACTTAACTGCTGTCATTGCAGTTAAGCATTCAGCTTCCTAATGTGCAGTTTGAATTTCCTTTGTTGCAACTAGTTTTTTGCCTTTTGTCTTTATGTACTGGTTTTAAAATAGCATTAGTATCCTTCATATTAGCTAGTATGGTGCTACTTTGGATTTGTGCTGGAAACAGTGTTGATAACACAGGGATATTTTAGTTATTGCTGAGCAGTGCTTACACATCTCAAGGACTTTTCTCCCTCTCACCGCACTCCACCACCAAGGAGGCTGAGGGTGCACAGGGAGTTAAGAGCATTGGGACAGCTGACCCCAAATGATGAGAGGGACATTTCACACTATATGACATCATTCTCAGCAATAAAAAACTGGGGAACCTTGAGAGTGATGGCATCTGTCTTTTGAAGTAACTATCAAATGTGACAGAGCCCTGCTTTCCTGGAGATGCCTGAATGCCTGCCTGCTGGTGGGAAACAGTGAATGAATTCCTTGTTCTGCTTTCCTAGTGTGCATGGCTTTTGCTTTACCTGTTAAACCATCCTTATCTCAATTCAAGAGTTTTCAGTGTTAGTCTTCTGATTCTCTCCTCCATCCCATCAGTGGTCAGTGAATGACTGGCTGTGTTGGGTTTAGTTGACAGCTGGAGTTAAAGACAGATAGTCCTTTTTGATGCACAACATGGTACTCAAAAGGTTCAAGACAATAACAGATTTGATTAGAATATGCTAGATCACATTTATGAGAATGAATAGCAGAATAATTACTACAGTTTCCCAAACAAGTTCTAGAATAATCAGTCAATATATTTGTCATGAACTTCTCTTCAATTGCAGGAAAAGGAGAAAAATAAAAATAAAATACCCTCCACATACACACATAAAAAGCTAAAACAAGCCTTCAATAAATTTCAAAGCCTTTTAACTAGCAGAAATGTGTTTTTAAAATAATACAACCAAAGATGATATTAAGCATATCTCTTGAAGTACGTCACCTGGGATTAATTTATATAATAAGTGGGCAGGCAAGCTTGTTAAACAATTCTGTATATTGAGAATTTAGATATCAAATGCTCAGGTAACCAGATAATCTGGCTTATTAACGTGCAACAAAAAAAATACCTTGAAACAAGGAATAACGGAAAATTGCTCTGGGGATTACCATATTAATACTATACAATGTCAAACACAATGCAGAAGTAAGACTTAATTTTTTTTTGCATCAAGGACTAAATGCAAATAGAAAAGAAGATAGAATCTTCTGTTTCTGTGTTCCCGGAGAACATGATGTTGATTAATGAGCTACAAAGTAAGAAGCTGAACTTGGAATATTATCATCTAGAGAAATTTGAGTAAAATTACTTATTTTTATCTCAAGAAATTTGCTTTTGTTGTAAAGAATTAGTTTTTTACTTTGTTCATAGATTTTATTATATTTGAAGTAGCAGGTTTAGGGTTTTTATGACAAGATATGGATCCTTTACAATATTCCATTCCTGGCTTTGAAAAATTGACCACTGATAATCTTCTTGTTGAACCTGTGCCAGTATTTCTTGTTGTGGTGTGTAGAAGAAAAGTTACCTCCTACAGCAAAGCCATATTGAAATACTGTGACTACATAAGCCTGATACTTCTACTTCAAACCAACCCAGAAATTGTTAAGCAGTACTTTCCTGCCAGGCATCATATGAGAAGAGTAAAATATTTCTAACATCTTGTGAGGGAAGAATACAAAACTTGTTTTAAATATAGGGAGCATTTTTATACACTTGTGAATCTACAAATGGAGTTAGGCAAAAGGAAGGTGGAGTTGGTGGGGAAAGAATACAATTTTAGGAGTTGTGACAGTGATTCTATGTCTGTATTGTGTTTCTGTCAAGGTCTAATCACTAGTGCATACTAGTTTGTTGTGTAGATTTTTTCATTTTGAGTTTTAAAATCTTAGAGGGGTCATAGTCTCATTCTTTTTGGAGATTGCTTGTCTTCCTCCAAACACAGAAATGTGGTTGGTCACTGCTGAACACAACCAAGAATTTAAAATTCATCAAAATAAAATACTGGTTTTGTGCTAAAAGACTGTGATTCTCCTGAGCAGATTTACCTAGTGAATCATCTCCTATATCACTCTTCTGTAAGCAGTCTTTTTCTATCTGGTCTGCACACAGATCATCTTGATTTTTTGTTTCACTACATTAAGTGCAACACTTCAGTAACAGAAAGAGAAAGAGACCATAAAAAAGAGACAAATTTCTTTTGTTTCAGTCTATTGCATCCCATGGTATATGGGTCTGGTGAATATGCAACTGGAGAGGAAATCATCTTCCAATCTGCTCCAGATCCCTGGTCTGGATTGAGACCAAATCACCATTTCTCAAAGTTTTTCACTGCACATCAAAGCAGAGACATTGACCATCTGGTTCTTATCATTGTGTGTACTTCCTCTTCTTTCTTCTTTCTGCTGCAGTTTTAGGAGAAATATTTTCCAGGACAATACTGTCCTCAGAAAAAGTAAAGAATCAGGAATCTCTTCCTGTAAAAGAAATTTCATATGTATATCTCTGTCCTGTGAATTTAGCTCAGAACAGTATACTCATAGAGAGTTATCCAAAGCAGAAAGAGGACAAAACAACACACTGTGAAATTTCTAGCAAAACACCTGTTGTAAAAAGAAAACAAAACATATCAGATATGAGGTTCTCATATGTAGATGAGAATTTCACTGTTAGAAATCTGTTAGCTTTGGCTCTGAAAAACAAAAATTTATTTTATGATGTGGAATTCATGTCGTGATAGTGATAAATGTTTCCATTTTAAGGGTCCACAGTTCCAAAAAGTGACTTTTTGTTGCTATTACATGTGAATATTTTTTTTGTAGACAATAGGAGAGAATATTTTAAGAATATTACTCAGTTCATGCTACTGCATGATAACACATCCTTGATATTTTGAGAAATTTTTAGAAAAAAACAAACTAGAATATAACAGAGGGTACAAGTGGATAAAAAAAAGAGGAAAAGTTTTCAACCCAAGAAATGAGTTGCAAAGGTTCTGTTTTCAGTAACCAGCAGTCACATGGTACAATTAACACAGCCAAGGGAAGAATTAGCGTCTCTTAAAGCTACAAAACTGATTATTGTGCACATGCAGTCAACACCCCTGCAAATCGTATCCCAAAGGCCAAATTTTTATTTGGAAGTACAGAAACCAGGTGAAGCTGATGAGTGAATAGAATAGAATAGAATAGAATAGAATAGAATAGAATAGAATAGAATAGAATAGAATAGAATAGGAGTAGGAACAGAATAGACTATTTCAGCTAGAAGGAATATAAAATGATCATCTAGTCCAACTGCCTGACCAATTCAAAGCTGATCAAAAGTTAAAGCATATTATTAAGGGCATTTTCCAAATACCTTGTAAACACTGACAGGCTTGGGACATCCACCACCTGTCTAGGACGCCTGTCCCACTGGCTGACCACCTTCTTGGGAAAGAAGTACATGGGGCGGTTTTCAACCCTTCTGTCATGGTTTGAGATAGTCCCGAAATCCAATTCCCTAGCTCCATTCCCCCCTCCCACATCTCAACCTAATGTGAGATGGGTTTTTCCAGACAAAACACACCAGACTCAAAGTGGGGGAAAGGGAATATATTACAATGACTGTACAAATAAATACCATATCACATTATACACATGATCACAACTATCTCTACCATGACATATGTATTTACAATGGACCAGATCTCTTCTCCCCTCCAAATAAAAGTCCAGGAGGGAAAGAAGGACAGATCCCTTCCAGTCCTTAAGCAGCAGCTCCTCTTCTGTCCTCCATGCAGCAGTAACTGGGTTGTTGTAGCTGGATCTCTGTTCAACATACACAAGGGGGTCTCCAAGCCCCTCGGCTCTCCTTCGGTCCAAGCGAAGGCCTCACCTGTGGACTGCCAGCAGGGACAAGACTCGCATCACCACAGGCATATCACGAAATGCAGGGGCATCTTCGTGAAAGTCCCTTCCTCAGGGGATTCAAATTCCCGTTTGCAGAGCTCCGTGCTCTGTCTCTCAGGCTGCCACCGCGGCAGCAGTGCAAGGGGGGGGAGCCAAGGTCAACTCCCCCCGCATTCCATCTGGCCATCCCGGTCCAGCTCCGGGACGCCCTGAGCTTCTCAGCTCCTCTCTCTCTCGTGCTGCATACTCCAAGGCTCCTCTAAAATAGGAGTCCATGTCCCTCTTCTCCAAGAGGGTCTCCAAGGGAGTTTTGGGGGATCTGGTACAGTCTCTTACCCCAAACTCTGTCTCTCTGCTGCTCTCTTCTTCTCCTCCCTTTCCAGGAGTCTTCTCTCCGGTGCTGCATGTTGTTTCTGCTGCTTCTTCAGTTCAGGTCTTATCTCTGGCTCTCTGCCACCGTTTCTCTGGTCAGTCCCAGCTGCTGTTCTGTGCCCATGGAGAAAACATTCTCCTGGCATAACTACAGGCACCTAGCCCAGCTTTATGCTGTTCCAGGTCCCTGCAGCCCCCCAGCCAGGGGCTGGGAGGGGGCCAGAGGCCCCAAGGGGCACAGAGCCCCTTCCTCGTGGCTCACAACATGGCCACCTCTCCTACAACCACAAAAAACTACAACTCTTCTCTTCCGGTCTGGTTGTGATATGTTTACATTTCTGCAGGAGCGTTCATTGGATAGAACTTCAAAACTTCCAAGGGTTTCCACCCCTTGGGGTCTACCACTTCTCTTAGCCTCTGGGGGAAAACAAGGTCCAAACCACGACACCTTCCCACTCATTCTATCACTGGATACTGGTGAGAGGAGTTCAGCACTCCCTGTCCACTTCCTTAACTCAGTAAGCTGTAGAGAGCAATGAGATCAACCCTCAGCCTTCTTTTCTCCAAACTAGACAAACTCAAAGTTCCCAACCACTCCCCATAGGACATACTTTCCAGCCCTTTCAACAGCTTTCCTGCCCTCCTCTGGACTCATTCAAGAGCAATATAATAAAATGTAGAAAAGTTCTACACTTACACCAGCATTATGCAGCCTCCTACCATGTGTTAATGTCGCTGTCTCTTTCATGTGGCAATTCTCAACACAGTATTACAGTGATCAGTTTGGACACTCCATGTAATCAGTCATCTCTATAATAATCAGTATTTAGAAAGCTAATATTTGAGAAAAAAATTATGATTACATCTTCTAGTCATTGCTCTGTATTAATAATCAGCTAAAAAAATATATTTGAATGTACTATACACAATTTAATTTAAATATAGGAGGTTTATTACAGTTGCATTTTTTCTTATTCTTTTTGGTGTTTTGTTTATTATTTAAACTTTGAAATATCTCAAATATCCAAGGCAAATTACAGATAAACTGACAAGACTGTGCATACCTTATGCAGTCTTGCGACAGACCAAACATTAGTGTGATCTCTGTCACACTATTGCAGAAATTGCAGAAAATAAAAAGATAAGCTGTTCAGCTAGATACATGCAAGAAGAAATTGCGATCAACTTTTCAACAGCAAATTAACACTGTTTTCTCTTATGTTTTCAGAACCTGATCACGTGTGTTGGGTACTGCAGGAGAACATTTATATCTTTCTTCATATGCAACTCCTCTAGCTCCAAAATCCTCAATATTTAGCCAGAAAAGTATGGGCTGAATGCCTATATAATTCTTTCTTCTAAGATACTGAATCCATGCAAAACTTTTGCATTTTTGAATGTCCTTTTGATACGTCCCTTTCATGTCAACAATAATCAATGTTTGTGTTCACTAAAACTTTCCTAGTTCTTCTACAGGGCACAGTACCATATTGCTGACTCATCCAGATCAGCTCTACTACTGTGTTTATGCAGCATTGCACTGTCATAAAACACAGTGCAGTTGTTGAATATGTGAATAAATGTAGAAATTTAAGAACATAAGATAAGTCAAAACCAACCTGGAGAGCAACCCATTTTATGAAATATTTGCAGAACTCAGGATTTGAAAATTGAATGTGTTTATGGAAATAGGAATTTTCAGCTCTAGTCTACTGGGGCTGTTGTTCAAGGATATTATATTATGCTACATTACATTATATTATATTATTCCCCATGCAGCGCTACAGGCTGGGGACTAAGTGTCTGGAGAGCAGCCAGGCAGAAAGGAACCTGGAAGTTTGGATTGACAGGAAGCTGAACACGAGCCAGCAGTGTGCCCAGGTGGCCAAGAAGGCCAGTGGCATCCTGGCCTGTATCAGGAACAGTGTGGCCAGCAGGACCAGAGAAGTGATTCTTTCCCTGTACTCAGTGCTGGTGAGGCCACATCTGGAGAATTGTCTCCAGTTCTGGGCCCCTCAATTCAGGAAGGATATTGAGGTGCTGAAGTAGGTCCAAAGAAGAGCAACAAGGCTGGTGAAGGCGACTCAAGCACAAGTCTTACAAGTAGAGGCTGAGGGAGCTCGGGCTGTTTAGCCTGGAAAAGAGGAGGCTCAGGGGAGAGCCACTCTACAACTACCTGAAAGGAGGTTGTAGCCAGGTAGGTGTTGGTCTCTTCTCCCAGGCAACCAGCAGTAGGACAAGAGAGTATGGTCTTAAGGTGTGCCAGGGGAGGTTTAGGCTGGATATTAGGAAGAAATGTTTTACAGGGGGAGTAATCAGACATTGAAATGGGCTGCCCAGGGAGGTGGTGGATTCACTGTCTCTGGAGGTTTTTAAGATGAGACTGTATGTGGCACTTAGTGCCATGGTCTAGTAACCATGGCAATGTTGGAACAAGGGTTGGACTTGATGACCTCATAGGTCTTTTCCAACCCTCTTGATTCTATGATTCTATGATTATAAAAATTATGGGTTTGTGGGTTTTTTTGTTTTGGTTTGGGGGGGTTTTGGTATGTTTTTATTCTTGGGGTGTTTTTCTAATTGTATTTCTTTCATGGCTAAAGTCATCAAGCTTTAAATTTAGAGTTCAAAGAGTGAAGATATAGGATATTCATTCCAGCCATTTCAAAATGGTAGAAAGTAGTGTGCCCCAAAGTCCGTTTTTCCTTCCTTTCTTCTTTCCTTCTTTCTTCTTTTTCTCTGTGACCTCCAGTGTCACACTTGGTCAAATGTTGTTATTTGTTTCATTAATTAAGTATAATCTGAAAAATAAAACCTACATACAAAATTATTTTGTGTCTGTTTTGATAACAGGTTAAAGGACAGAGGCACTCAATTTTATGTTTGATATTTCTGTATGTTGGCAGTCCCTTAGCATTTTTCACAGCACAAACAAAGAAAAGAATGACCTTTGAAGGATATGTCTTTAGTGCTTTGGAAGCATCAACTTGCAAAGTAGATAGAGATGCTAATTCTCTTTTTCTTAAAATAGCCAATAATTTTGAAATGTTTTCACAGTATGGAGAATTAGTAATGCTGAATTCAAAACTGATAAAAAACCCTCAATTTTTATTCCCTTGTGGTGATTGTTTTGCCAATCCTTTACAGATAGGTTTGGTTTTTTTCTGTATGTCATATTTGCAGCTGAAGTTAGGTTTATGGAGTTGCATATGTCAGAAATGTATTTCCCAATTAAATATCAATTCTATTTTCCTTTTCTGAATCAGAAATATTTAAATCTGGATGGTTTGTGACTGTGATGAGCTAGTTGCTTAATGCAAAGATCTCTATTGTCTCGGCAAATTTTTAGAACCCATCAGTTGAAAATTACTCATTCATACTCAAAATTGACTTTACGTTATTTTATTTGCTTTGCATTAGTATGCAGTATCAAGAAGAACTGAAGAATTTTCTTCTGATAATTTGGGAAAGGGAATACCAGATTTATACGCTTCTATTGTTATGTAGAATGCAATTATACATGAATACCAACATAAAAGTTCTTCTTCTTCCTGCTCATTTTCTAGCTTCTTTCTGTTTTTCTACTAGTCTCAGCAGAGTATTATTTTTTAAATACAGAAAAAAAGCACGTTTGTAATAACACAGAAGTGCGATCCTAACCTTACTAATAGTGGCTGTGTACTAACTGTCATAGCTCCAAGTAGAAAATAGAATAGACAATGCACCACTTCAGGATACATATGACAACTGCCCTTGACCCAGAAAATTTTACCATGATTTGTGCTAGACATTTGAAATGTCTTGTTGCAAATATTTGTGATCAAATTCTTTTCCAGTACACTGGTCTCAAAGGGGGGAAAGGATCTTTGCACAGGAGTTAGCAGGGCTCACTGAAAGAGCTTTAAACTAGTTTTGAAGGGGGAAAAGGATAAAACCAGGCTCACTAGAGATAAGTCTCGGGCTGGAATGCTATTGATTGAGGGATGGTGTACTATCAAGGTCCTTTGATCTGCCACCTCAGTGGAGGTAGGAGATGGAAATCCATGTGGCAGTAAAGATGCAAGGGTTACTGATGTGTTAGAAACCATGGACGCACCCGAGAGTGATCATGTAGGAATTAGGGCTTCTTGCCCCAAAAAGGTAATAGCCCAACTGAAGTGCATCTACCCCTCACACACAACATGGGCAACCACCAGGAGAAGTAGGAAGCCATTGATTCATTGGTAAAATGATAATATAGTAGCCATTATGAAGACATAGTAATATGATTTGCACAATTGTAGTGCTGTAATGGATGGCTATAAACTCATCGGAAGGGATAGGCAAGGAAGGAGAGGTAGTGGGGTTGTCCTTTATGTTAAGGAGTGTTTTGCTTGTCTAGAACTTAATGATGGTTACAATAGGATTGAATGTTTGTGGGTAAGATTAAAAGGGAAGGTCAACAAGGCAAATATGTTGGGAGTCTGCTATAGACTCAACCAGGATGAAGAGGCAGGTTAAATATGCTATAAGCAACTGGAAGAAGTCTCATGATAGCTAGACTGTGTTCTTGGGGGACAATTCAGCTTAGTAGATGTCTGCTGGAAATGCAATACATCAGAAAGGAAACAGTCTAGGAGGTTCCTGGAGCATGTGAAATTTCTAACACAGCTGCTGAGTGTTATGAGATGTCCCAATGGACCTGCTGTTTGTGAACAGAGAAGGACTGGTGGGTGATGTGGTAATGGGAGGCTGTCTTGGGCACAGCAGCCACAAAATGATGGAGCTTTCATTTCTCAGACAAGCAAGGAAAGGGGTCGGCGAAACCACTGTCTTGGTCTTCTGAAGGGCCTGTTTATTTTTTGGCCTTGGGATACAGTACTGAAGGGTAGAAGGATCCCAGAAGGCTGAACATTCTTCAAGGAGGAAATTTTAAAGGCCATCCCCATGTGTCAAAAGAGAAGCAGGAAGGATAAAAGACCAGTCTGACTAAATAGAGAGATTTGGCTTGAACTCAGGTTAAAAAAGAGGACTACAAGGATGTTGTGAAGTTATGCAGGGGAAAAATTAGAAGGGTCAAAGCCCAACTAGAAATTAAACTGGCTACTACCATAAAAGACAATAAAAATGTTTATATAAATACATTAGCAACAAAACAATGGCTAAGGAGAATCTCCATCTTTTACTGGAATCAGAGGGGAACATAATGAGAAAGGATTAGGAAAACATCTTCTTTGCCTCACTTTTTAATAACAAGACCTGCTGTTCTCCAGGTATCTAGCCTCCCTAAGGCAGAACACAGGGACGAGGAGCATAACGAAGCCCCTACAATCAAAGGTGAAATGATCAGCAACCTGCTACACCACTCAGACATGCACAAGTCTATAGTGCCAGATGGAATCCACCTGAGGATATTGAGGGAGCTGGTGGAAGTGCTCACTAACTACTTCCTGTAGTTTACTAGCAGTCCTGCCTAACCAGCGAGATCCCAGTTGACTAGATGTCAAAAGGAGGTTCAGGGTGGGACCTTATCACTCTCTACAACTACCTAAGGGAGGTTGTTGTGAAATGGGGATCAGTCTCTTCTCCCAAGTGCAAGTGACAGGGCAAGAGGAAATGTCCTCAAGTTGCACCAGGGTAGGTTTAGATTGGATATTGGGAAGCATTTCTTCACTGAAAGACTTGCCAAGCATTTGAACAGGCTGTCAGGGAAGTGACTGAGTCCCACAGCCCCAGAGTTATTTAAAAGATGTGGAGATGTGGCACTTAGGGATATGGTTTAATGGTGGACTTAGCAGTACTGGGTTAATGGTTGGACTTGATGACCTTAGAGGTCTTTTCCAACCTAAATGATTCTATGGATTTGACTAGTTGCACTGAGTTCAAGGAGGCTATGGCCACTGAAGCATTGTTAATAATGACTGATCTTTGTTAATAATACTGGCTTTATGAAAAATAATGACTGATTATTCTGTTATGAGGTATGGAATTCTAGGAACTATTATGCACAGAAAATTCACTGCTTTACACTACCCATTTATTTGGAAGTATATTTCTGTTTTATTGGTTTATAATTATTCATAACTTTTAAGTGTTCTGTAATATATTTTTAAAAAGTAATGCGATGTTAATAACAAGTTTAATACAATTTTGTGAAATTATTGGGAAGATGCTTCATTTTGGATGGGAATTAAAAAAAAATACAGCTTTCTGAAATGCAAAAACCCCCCCATTGTATTGATAACTTTGTAAAGTTTGCCTTTTTTTTTTTATTTGGCCATATTATTTTTCTTAGATAGTGTGTATATGGGAATCTTGATTATTGAATTGTTGTGTCTTAGATAATGCAAAGAGAGTCAAATAGAACCTCATTGAAAGGTGAAGCAGGCTGGTTTATGTCTGGAAGCAAAGTATGAGTATGCTCAGCTGGAAAGAAGCTTCTGAAGTACACCATGCAGCAGTGGCCTTCCAGACCATGTCTGGCTGAAGACAGTGAACCCCAATTTCTAATTCTCAGGAGAGCTTTCCAGTATTAGATGATATTGTCAGAATTTATTTTCCTTTGTTTAAACATATAGACATTAGCTGTTAAAACCTGAACAGTTTGTTCTCACCTGTTTTACAGTTAATGGAAGAAAAAAAACCCAACAAAACTTTTCCCATTTAATCTGAAGAAAGGCATTAAAATTATTTAGTTCAAATACTATTTTTTTGCCAAATCTGCTCCTTTCAATGCATTTACAAACAAAGAAGCTTAAAGTGATTAGGAATGATTATGGGTTTAACTATGAAATTAGAGAATACATCTATTTTCTGCTATGGAATTCAAAATGGAGAGGGAAGTCTGCAATTGTAATCCATGTTCTACTATATATTTTAAGGTCTGGACTCCTCAGTAGAAAAGAGAGACGGACATGGTGTAAAGAGTCTACCAAAGGGCTACCAAGGTGTTTAATGGACTGAAGCATCCCTCCTCTGAGGAAAAGCTGAGAGACCTGGTGCTGTTCAGCCTAGATCACCTCAGGGGTATCTCATCAATGTATATAAATACTCGAAGGAGGACAGAGGCAGGCTCTTTTCAGTGGTGCCCAGTAACAGAAACCAGAGGCAATGGGCACAAACAGAAATACAGGAGGAAATACAGGAAACCTATCTCTACTGTGGAATGTGACTGAACACTGGCACAGGTTACCCAGAGACGTTCAAAATGGAGATATTCAAAAAGCATCTGGACATGGTTCTGGGCAAGTGACTCTAGGTGACCCTGCTTGAGTGAGAGGGTTGAACCAGATGACCTCCACAGGTCTCTTGCAATCTCAACAGTTCTGTGATATGGAAAGCAGATCTTGACACCAAAATATCATACTCTTTAAGAAAAAAATATTACTCAATTCCAGGAAGAATGTAATCCTTCTATATAAATTACAAGCGTGCAGAGTACTTAAGCAGCACTTTTGGAAAATAGTCCAAGACTGTTCTGGAAATGCTCACAAATACAGGCGTGGCTAGGAACTGAAAAAAGTAGTGCCCATCAAGCCGCTCTATCACCCCCCTTTCCCAGCCAGACAGGGGAGAGAGAATAAGATGGAAAACTACTCATAGGTTGAGATAAGGCAGTTTACTAAAGCAAAAATAAAAGTTTGCATGCACGCAAGTGAAGAGGAAAATAACAAGGTTTATTCTCTACTTCCCATTAGCTAGCAAAGTTCAGCCATTTCCCGGGAAGCAGGTCTTCAGCACACAGAGCCATTTCTCAGCAGGCAAACATTGTAAACAACAAATGCCCCCTCTTCCACCTTTTTCCCTTAGCTTTTATATCTGAGCTGACATCATATGGTATGGAGTATCTCTTTGGTTAATTTGGGTCAGCTGGCCTGATTGTGTCCCATGCCAGAATCTTGACCTCAAATGGGGGGAGGGATGTTACAGTGCTGATTCTGTGCCAGCGCTGCTCAGCAGTAGCCAAATCACTGGTGTATTATCAACACCTTTCTAACTACCAGTGCAAATCTGTGAAGGCTAGTATAGGGAAATGAACCCTCTCAGCCAGACCCAGTTCAGGTCTATATAGTCATTTCTCCCAAGCAAAATTTGGAGGGAAGGGCAGGAAAGAGGAGTGGTAAGAACACAACTGTGGGCATACTCCTAACATCTTTTTCGTCTTGTTATCAGTGTCACAAATGTTGGACATAAAATCAAGCAATCAGCAGTTTTTGGAACAGCAGTGTCAATAAAGCTAGAGCTTGTTAAGGAGTGCTTAGTAATTTACTAAATATACCACAATGCTGTAACAAAATAGTAAAAAAGACTTACAAAGTATTAAGTTTTCCATCCCAAAGAAATTGGGTAGGGTTTTTCATATGTTTGGTTGGTTTTATTTTAAAGGGCACCTGGCATTTTTCAGGACACATACTTCTAAATTCATACCACCTC
This sequence comes from Pseudopipra pipra, assembly GCF_036250125.1. Classification (NCBI taxonomy): domain Eukaryota; kingdom Metazoa; phylum Chordata; class Aves; order Passeriformes; family Pipridae; genus Pseudopipra; species Pseudopipra pipra. The sequence continues at coordinate 52,511,091 of NC_087550.1, forward strand.
GGTTTAGAAACGTAAATTACTTGTCTAAGCTAACAGTGCAATTGTCCTAGGTTTCTGTTCTGTAGCTTATATTCCCAGTTACATCTTCCATTACAACATTTTTTTTTGAGTTAGGTTAACCATAGAGAAGTTGATAGATGCAATGTCTCTTTCAGTGTTAAAAAAAAACCATCACCCTGTCTGCATCCTTTATAGCTGAAACAGTAATGTCTGTTGGCTGTGAAAAAATACAGACCGAGCTGAAGTAAGAGTTATCTGTGTTTTCCTCTACTTTGCTATAAAGAGAGGTTTACTGTGATCTGGTGATAAACTTAGACATGCAGTAGTGGCTGGACTAAAGCCCTCTGTGTGAGAAAGAAATAACAAACTGCAATAAAAAAAAAACCACAGAGGGGAACAATATACAGAGATATACAGACACAAAAATATTATTTTCAATGTCATTTCAACATAGAGCTTTTGGAACTAAGTGTCAGAGCTATGTGGAAAAGGGTTAGAAATTATGAGAAAGGAAAATGGAAAGAGTAGTGGCATTTTCTTTTTCTCATAGATTCTAGCATTTTGTGGCCCCGTCTTCAGAGAAAGATGATGTTGTATATTCTTTAAATAACTTTGGGGCATGTCACTCAGCAAAATATTCTCAAATATCACTACCGTTACCTCACATTGGTTAATCACTTAAATTTAAAAATTACTTAGAGGTAGGTTGGAGGTAGGCGTTTTTGTTTTTTTTCTTAACCTTCCTAACACTCAAGACTAAAGAAATCAAAAAACACTTCAATCTCTGACAATAAGTTAATACCCCCTTTTGACATGAACACACTGAAAGGAAGATATATGAAGTCCAAGTAGTTTTAATGTAAGATACATAGTTTTATAGCAGATATTTCAAGTATATTGAATTCTTATTATGGTTGTATCTTCATATTAGCATAAAAGGAAAAAAAAAAAACCCTGAAAATTCTTTTTCCCAGCTTTTTAGATTTTAAACTAGAAAGAAACATATTTTTTGTGCAAAAAAGGAAGAAAATATAGAGAAAGACTATTAAATGCTTAGCGCACTGTATTATCTTCATTTAGATTCTGACACAGAGCCAGCTCAAAAAATTGTAATTATTTCAGTGATTTTGGTGAAATTTGGATCAAAATTTATTTCTGAATAAAACAGAGATAAAGAACCTGAAGTAAAAAAAAAAAAATTAACTCTCTATTAAACATCCTTAGAGATGAAAGAAGACTTGGGACTAACTCTGTCTATGCAACAAACAGGACAATGTAAATGTAATTCTAAAAATGTTTGAAATTAAATAATAAAATTATCTTGGTGTGAAATATAGTAGTATGAGGTGCACTATTAATAAAGACAATGCACAGTTACTAAGGATACACTGTAAGCAGTGATGTAAATAACAAGTACATGAAAGATTATTGATTATGATTTGGAAAAGAGCATAGGTACAGGACAGAAAGATTTAAATAACTTTTACTAAAACCATGTCAGCATTCCTATCTTTTCAGAAACCACATAGACTTATTAACATTTTAGCTCCTTTTTCTGTTATTTTGAAAACTTCCTTTTGAAAACCTTTTTCCAAACAGATATGCTATACAAAGATTCAGTTCCATTAAAATAATTTTCCCGTGAAAATAAATATTCATTAAAAACCTTTGTGTAATTCTGTCTTCAGAGACACAGACATGTATTCTGACCTGCTACAGTCGGACTTGTTTTTGTGACCTGTTTTTCTTGTCCCCTTTTCAGAAGTGCCACTGACCAATCAGTGCTGCTCAGTGCACTAAAGAAAAGCTGGCTTTCTCACCATTTGTTGCTCATGCTCACCCTGGTAAAGTGTGCATTAGACTGCAATTTCTTCCTTCTATTACATTATCTATGGCATTTCTCAGACTGGGAAGGTAAAAATCCTTTTATTTTGATATTTTCCTTACTTAAGCTTAACATCTGGAACCAGTCTTCTTTTTATGAGAGGGAATTGAAAACAACTCAGGAATTGATGTGAACATGTATTAGAGTGGGAGGAATGTCAGTTTCTGAGGTATATATTTCAGATGATATATGTCAATTATGGCAAGCATTTCCTTCAGGGAAAAGGAAGAACTGTATCTATAGTGTAGTCCATGTAGCAAATCTGTTTGCTTGGTGTTGCTGGCTTAACTCTATTTATGTGCATGCACATGGCAGTGATCTTGCTCATTTCATCTGAAAAGCTGCGGAAGAGAAGCATCCAAATTTTGTAGAGATCTACTATAGCAATAAATGGGCTTTTGAAGGTAACAGCTGTTTTTTCTCATTTTCTGTCTTTTTATTTTCATTTCTTTTTTATTGTTCTGACACACAGAAGGAACAAGCAGTTTCAATTTACACACCTTTGCTGTATTATCTAAGCCCCAGACTAAGCCCAGATTGGAAAATATTAAATATTTTCAGGGTGAGATTTCATTGGATGTTTTTCTAAGTGTGATATCAGATTGCACCTGCAGTTCATCTCATTCTACTGTTGAATTCAGAGACACATGCAATCTACATAGCCATATATTCCTTTATCTCTAAAGAGATTCTTGATGAAAGTATCATCCCCTGATTCGAATCCTAGAGCAGAATATGCACATAATAATTCCAGGGACCAAGTAGGTGTGTGTTGTGGTTTAATCTGTCAGACAGCTAAACACCACAGAGCTGTTAGCTTATTCCCCTCCAGTGAGATGTGGGAAAGAATAATAAAAAAAAAAAAGGTAATTTTCGTAGGTTGAGATAAAGAAATTTTAATAGGACAGAAAAAGAGGGCAAGTAATAATAATAATAATGAAGAAGAAGAAGATTATGCAAACCAAGTGATGCACAATGCAATTGCATGCTTCCCACTGACCAGACCATGAGCAGTGGGCTGCCACCCACCAGCCAACCCACCAGTTTTATTGTTCAGCATGACATACTATGGTTTGGAATATACCTTTGGTCAGTTTGGTTCATCTGTCCTGGCTGCATTCCCTCCCAGCTTCTTGTGCACTCCCAGCCCTCTTGCTGGCAGGGCAGCATGAGAAGGTGAAAAGTCCTTCATTCAGTGTAAGCTGTCCTCAGCAGCAACCAAAACATCAGTCTGTGTTATCAACATTATTCTCATCCTCAATGCAAAACACAGCACTATGCCAACTACTGGGAAGAAAATTAACTCTATCCAAGACAAAACCAGGACAGTATGCATGTCTCTTACTAGTTCTAGAAGACTCTGTTTTCTTTCCTATGTCCCTCACATTTAGCAAAATGTCATTCAGATTCGCTTATCCATAAATAAGAAACTAGTCTTTCTTTTTATGTGTTCTACTTCAGATTCCACTGAAGCCTCAGAAAAATACTAATATGTCACTAATGGAGTTTTCTTGTTACCAGTTCAGATTTGCTTCTTCAACAGCACTTCAGCATCTGAATGTACATCCATTAGTCAACTTGAATTCCTGTTAAGAGTTGTGTATTCCATTAACCCACAAAACATTTTCCTGTCTCCTCTGAACAAATGTTATTAAACAGAGTTGCGAAAAAAGTGCCTCAAGTACAGTGAGCATGTAATAGAGTCTGCATCCCCAGCACTTCTTAAGCCCACAGCAGCAATGTGACATGGGGAAAATACAAATCACAAATCTTTTATAAAAGCCGTTTACATTCTTATCTGAGACACGAGCAAGAAGAAATTAGATTTATACAAAAGAAGGAGGGCCACTGTGCCAAAAGTCTTTTGGATGCTTTCAGTAGTTAAATTAATTGAGCAAGTACATAACCACTAGTGGATGACTGCTTAACCTTGCCATTTAGGACACAGAACCTCATGAAGAACTTGCATAAGACATTCTACCTATAAGTGAGTATTGCGAGCATTATGTTATTAATGAACCAAAGAGATTACATGACTCCTTCATTAACACTGCAATGAATGCAGCTTAGTATGTTCTCAAAGAACTTGGCAATGTTTGTAATCCAGCAAAAATATACCATATCTATCTATCTATCTATCTATATCTCAAGCTAGGTAACACATTCATATCTAGGTGTTGGCAGTGGGGGTCTCTGTGACGAGCAGCCAGGGCTGAGTTTCTTTTGTCCATGACAGTGACTTGTGGTAAGTGATTTCCCTGTCCTTGTCTCAATCCACGAACGTGTACATCCTATTTTATCCTCTCCTCTTTCCAGCTGAGGAGAGAGAGTGAGACAGTGACTGGGTGGACATTTGGCAGCCAGGCAAGGTCAATCCACCACACATTCTTACTAGAATGGAAGGAAAATGCACAAAACATGGTTATTGTTTGATTGAGACATAAAAAATTGATTGAGACATAAAATCTAGCAAGTATAATAAATGCAGGAACAAGAAAAGCTATCATTGTTCTGTATTTACACAATTTTTTAAAGAATATGTGAAACTGCTCTTCAGATACCCAGGTCAGTGAGGAAGGAGGGGGAGGAGGTGCTGCAGGCACCAGAGTGGATTCCCCCATATACATGGTGAAGACCATGGTGAGGCAGCTGTTCCCCTGCAGCACATAGAGGTTCTTGGTGGAGCAGAGATCCACCTGCAACTCATGGAGCACCCCATGCCAGAGGTGGATGCCTAAAAGAAACTGTGACCCTGTGGGGAAGCCAACACTGGAATAGGCTTCTGGCAGGACCCGTGGACTTTTGGAAAGAGGAGTCCATGCTCATGACAGGACCTGTGACCCTGCAGAGGACCCACTCTGGAGCAGAGAGAGAGTGTGTGGAGTTCTCTCCTTGAGGAAGGATTAGCACAAACAATGTGTGACTGCAGTTGACTGCAGCCCCCATTGCTTGTCCCCCTGTGTGGAGGGTGAGGAGACAGAGAAAATTAGGAGTAAATTAAGCCCAGGAAGAAGGGCAGGATGGGGTAAAGGTGTTTTTAAGATTTTCTTTTTTCTTTCTTTCGTTACCGTACTCTGATTTGATTGTAATAAATTAAATTAATTTCCCCAGATAGAGTCTGTTATGCCCATTATGGTAATTGGTGAGATATCTATCCCTGTCTGTCCCAACCCTTCTGTTATATTTATCTCCCTTGTCCAGCTGAAGAGGAGAGTACTACGGCAGCTTGATGGGAACCTTGTGTCAACCAGCCAGGGTCAACCCATAACAACCACTTTTCTGGTTTTTTCACATAATTCCTTCCACTTAATAAGGATTATTATCATATATCAATAAAAAATTATACATGTATGATTAAAGCCAAAAAAATTGAGTAGAGAAAGACAGCAATTCTGTATTTGTTTCTCAATGATGGATAGGTGGTAGATATGAAAACAGTGCTATTCATGTCCATACATTGGCAGTGAAAGACTTGCAAAGAAAACATCAGAATAGTGATCTGCCAAGAAGGCACTTCAGTCTCAAAGACACCAAAAGAACCATACAAGGATTAAAGACATTTTGAATATAAACAAGTTTATTATTGAAGTATCAATTATTGCATACATCAAAACAACTAAATAAGGGCTACACTACAAATGATAACATCAAAGCAAAAGATAATTCTAATTTTGGTTGAATACTAGCATGAAAACACATTTTAATGGTGTCTGTTTATCAGTTCCTGGGGCTTATTCTAAGAAGCTTCTTTATCCCCCTCGGTAATAGCTGCTGAGTGTCACGAACATTTTGTGTGATGTCTTATTCAAGATGGAGAAAAAAGTATGTGCAGAAACATTTGCCTCTGCAAAATGACTAATTGTAAGATTTGTAATAAAATGTATGTATGTAAACAAAAAATATATATACATATTCATGTGTGTGTATATTTGCATATATATAGTCAATGTGTTCATGCACAAATTTTAATACAAAAATCTTTATATTTTGAAGACAAATATGAAGTCAGGGTGCTCACTTAAAAAAATGAACAATCTGAAAATCAGACTGGAAATCTTATCAATATGTGTACTGCATACATAACCTATCCCATTAATCTCAGCAGGGATGCCTGTGCCTGTAACTGTACTCCAAGTAAGTCAAGGCTTGGCTGCTTGGCATTAAGCATATACTTGCCATGTTATCTCTGTTACACTTCATAAGAGAGGGAATGTAATCTGACTTTTTTTTCTTAGTCTTTGAGAAGAATAAATTAACATTAAATTTAGAACAAATTATATTACCACTATAGGTTATGTTGAAAAACTTTTTCATTTATGTCAACTTGGTAAGTACTATTCGTGTATAATATCAGCACATACCCTCACACAGGCAATTCTTCATACCTGTACTGCCTTTCTTCCTTTTCATATTCAGATTAGATTTTAAATAATTTGATTAGATTGCATTCTGTGAAAAAATGTCTTCATAATTTATAAATAAAATTTATGTTGATCAATGAACATAGATCTCATAATCCATCAAAAGATAGAAAGGAATGAAGAGTAACATCAATTAACAAATATATGTTGTCACTTTATTGGATTTTCTTTCTCCCACCTTCAATTGTTGCACTTAAGAAGCCCCTAGACTTTAACAAACTTTACAAGTCAACTTCATTGATTTTCTTTTCTAAGACAGACTTATTTATTTCACTGATCATGCCTTTCCCCATGTGAATCCATATCCTTAAACGCCTAAAGGGTACCATATGCAATGACTGTGCTAGAGATATCCATTTTTTAGAAGTTAAAGTGAATTGATCCAAATTGCCATTAGCCCTATTCTGGTCCTATTTTCAGCTGATAAAATTTATGGAAGGTATTTATTTGTTGACTGATAATTCTGTGTATCTATTCTTTTAATCTCCTCTTATAAAGATTATCTCATTCATTTGTGAGAAATATGATTTTGCTGCTTTTCTTTCTCCTCAGTTATGAGCACATTTCCATAACTGAACTTTTCATTCCAGTATCTATCTCGTATTAACCCCCATAACAGAGATCCTCATAACTGCCAATAAACATTGGTTTTGTCTGTATTGCTGAATTCATACTCTCTAGAAAATACTGAGATAGATAAGAATAAATATGTAAGAAAAGAGCCAAACAATTATTAAAGTCAGCCAATGAAGTGATATCAAAGGAAAAAAAAATAGACATAGTGTGATTCCATTAGTACATTTGCATTCACTTAGGGTTAAGGCTGGAATTTGAAAGTCAGACTTTTTAAGTCAACTGGTCCTAATTCTGTCTAAACTCTTGTGTGAGTTTGAGCAACTCGAAAGACAGTTGAGTGTTGATATTTATATAACAGTGTTGCCTGAAGAAAACTCAAGGAGAAAAAAACTCCGAGGCAACTTAATATGGAGGTAAGGTAAGAAAAGGATTTAATGGTGCCTCTCAGGCATAGAGGTTACAAGATGTGCTCACATTCGCCAACCCAATGTTACAATTTTATAATACTGTCTGTCCAATCCCTGATTTCATCCACCCCCCAGCCTTTACCCCAGTCCACCCCTGGCCCACTCCTTGGGAATTGGGTCTGGGGTCTTTTTGAGACCCTTTTCTTCATCATCTTCATCTTCTTCGGGATACAGAGAGCACACAGTCACACAGTTCTTGGCTGTATCTTGCAGTTCAGGCTAGGGATTAGATGTTCTTAAACAGAAGAAGCTCTACCTTGAAAAGAAGTCTAAATATTCTAATGGAATTCAGGGGGAGAATTGATATGGGGTGCACAGAATGGGCTAAGAGGGTTGGGAAATGTGTATCTACTGTGCTAAGGGTAAGGGAGTAAATGCTGCTGCTTCTAAAACCCACATTTTCTACATAACTATTTCTAAAACTTACAAAAATTAGAAAAATCAGAAATCAAAAAGACTAAGGCATCACAGAGAAAATGTTTTTCATAAATGTGATACCTGTGTCATGCTTTAACTGAGTATTTAATCTATTTTAAATGTTTTGAGAGTCTATTTGAAAATTTCTATGTTTGTGGAAATTTTAGATCTCTATTCCTTTTCTCCAGATTTTTGGTGTTTTCTTTAATTTTGAGTTCATTATTATAGTATTACAGAACACAGAGAGACTTTACCATTTTCTGCTGTGCAAGTATTTAAAAAGATTTTAAGGTGAGAACTCAGAAGTCTTACATAAAGTGTACAGCACTTAGAAGGGGAAAAGATTTAAATATAGTTTGGGAAGAGTGCATACGACATTTTTCCTATTTTAATGAGAAGATTTCCCTCACAAAGTGGAAGAAAACTCAGTTTTATGGACTTCCCATATTTCCTGACAAACTGTAATTTTAATAATGAACACTACACCTTTATTTTTATTGTTTCGAAGAAACTGTGATATCCAAAAATTGCCTGAAAACGTTAATTTTCCATAAAAAGGAACTTCAAATGATATTAATTTATCATAAGCATATACAGTTATAATAGAACATCTTGAAAATAATTTGAAAAAAAACCAACCTTGTTACACTTTTGGCATTGCTTTTATCATTCTCAAGACAAAAATATTTCTTGCAGTTACATTATGGCATACCACTTGCATTTAGTTTATACAACTGTAGGAAGACTATAGTAATCTTTATTAAAAATAGTTAACATGTAAAGATAAGATATCACCTGCCTCATTAAGAATAAACTTCAATACTGCTATTTGGAAAACAAAAGACTTTATTAATGTCTATAAGAGCATTGTATTACTTTAAATTACTTTCAATACAAGACTGATTTGCATTAAATGTCCTTTTAAATAACAAAGTCAATATTAAAAAAGCACAAGAAAGGTCTAAAACATTGTGGTGTTATTTAGTGAAAAAAAAAAAAAAGCTGGGAAAGATGAATATTCATAAGTTTTCCAGTGCATTTTTTCCACTGAGAAATAATTAAATGCCTTCTGTAGGACTTATGTTCTTGTGAAAAACCCAACAATTAAAGCCAAAGCAAACCCCCCACAAATAAAGAAAACAAGATAACTTTGTCATCATTCCATATATATTGGAGGTCTAAGGACTAATCCTCCCTTTTGGGTAAGATTTTTCTAAAGTTCAGAAATCTGTCAATATTCTCTCTGTCTTACGTCTTGTTCACTAATATCTGTATTTCCTGCTAAAGTTTAAAGTGCCTTATTACAGGACCTGTAACAAACAAAGAAAAAAATCGAAACCCAAAGCAAAAAAAGAACCACCAGTCATTCTAGTCTTCTTTTGCAAACAGTGGTGAGACGAACCTACAGCAGCTTTGTCAGTTTAAAATCTCAATTACCTTCTGAAGGTATTAAACCGTCTCCATTTATTTCTCAGAAACACAAAAATATTGCTGAACTTATATATTCTACATTAGCACATAAAGTTATATGGAATTAACCTAGATCCTGACTATGAATTGACCACTTCATTCCATTCCACTTTTTTTAAAGTTAATTTAATATTAGTCATCTAGAAGAATAGTCAATAAAATTTACTAGTTTTATTATATTGGGAGAATTGGGCTGTTATTATATAGACCAGAACATACTTGCCACAGTGGTCATCTTTTTCAGTGTTCTTTTTCAAAATATATAAATCAGAAACCAAACCACATTTGTTTATGCCACTGTATATTCACAAATAAGATTAATTATTCCCAGCTCTCCATCAGAAAATGCCAGTTTTCATATGCCTTATTTTTAATCTCACTTCAACAAACAAATTCCATAAATTTGCATTTTCAGTATCTAAGTGTGTTTGGTTTTATTTTTCTTGAATACTTTACAGTGATAATTATTCCTAACACATCAGTGGGGAACTTTGCAACATTTAAGAGATGAAGCATGCTTTACTAATGCAGCTGGGCATCAACTTCTGCGTTGTTAATTTTACATTTTAAGGGGCTGTAAACCATCTGTAGCGGGGTAGAACTGGAAAGGAAATAACATCACATGTAAAATCCCTGTCCAGTAGTCAACGCCATATGTATGTACCTGTTTTAATAGAAGCACCTTCTTGAGTACGCTCATGGCTAGGTACACATACTAAGATAATCTACGGGATCAAGGCCAGATACTCTACCGTTTAAAGGATCAATGTTATAATGATTCTATGGGTTATAATAGAAAAGATAAAAATTGTGTCTATTCTATATTTAGCTGCATGAAAGGAAATAAAAGGGTGAGGATTGTGATGTGTGTCAAAACTGCTAAAAAGGTCGTCTTAAAGGAGCTTCAAAAAGGTCTTCTACCTCCTTCTGATAGGAGCTAAAATGTCTAATTTAGAAATCTCCTCAGCAGCCAACAATTTACACGTGTATCCTTATCAGGAATTTGAACTGTGTTACCCATCATCTGTGTTTGTAGGAATGTTTCAGTGGTAACGATCTGCACAAATACCTTTTACCAGGAAACTGTAAGCCCTCATTTTATGTGACCTTAGAGAAAGCAGTTTAATTGATTCTTCCTCCTTGTTGTTGTTGTTTTCAAACACACATTTCTCTGAAAAAGAATTATGACTTTACCAGTAAAAGTAATTGTGGAGCATACAAGAAGTAGAAAAAGACAGTTGAATTTTATGGAGGAAAAAAATATCATTTTGTCTAAAGTCATACTTCTATAATAATTTGATGTGTCAAGATTTTTAGTGAATGGCAAGCACAAAACCAAAAAAAACCCTCAAAACAAAAAGACAAATACCTCTGCTCCAAAAAAACCCAAAAAAAACCCCGAACCAAAAAACCCTCAAAAAACCACAAAAAGATTACAGAAAAAAATAAACCTGGTTCACAGTGACACATTTGGGAAATCAATGGCTATTCTACACTTCATATGTTTGGACTGCAAGTGCGTATTATATGTATATATATGGGTTTAGGTGTTTGTTTTTTCAGCAGGTATTTTTTTTTTCAAGTCCAGCAAATGACAGAAGGATTATTCTCTTTCTCCACTGAACCTTGCCAATTCCATTAACATTAATGGTGATCTTCTGAACTTATTGGACTCAGGCACCTAAAACGAGATGGGAAGACATATATGGACCCATAATATAAATAAGATCACCACTGTTTAGAAAAACTGGAGACATGGAAACCTCAGAAATACAATTAAAAAAATATTACCAATTACCATAAGCATGCATATATTTCTGCAGATTGTAAATTAGTGTAAAATAGTTCAAGTTTCCATGTTTTCATTAAATTAGTTTTAGTTAAAGACATTATGTGATTGCATCAAGCCAAACCTTAATTTAAAAAAAGAAAAAAGGCCAACAGGTGACATTAAGCCTACTTCTGTGTATAAAAAAGAGGATTTACTTACATATGATATATACATATTTTTAAAAACGAATTGTACTCTAAAACCATAAAATCCATCCATAATTGCATACCAGTACTCACACATCCCACTTGTTTCTACCCCATTTCTAGTTTAGTGTAATTTAAGAGAGACTGTACATTAAAGAGGCTAAAGAGTCATGAGCAATAAACAAATTATCTCACTGAAAATCTTCTGTCAACCTGAGTTGCCCTTGAATTTTTATTGTTATTTTTATGTCTGCTCAACAAGTAGACTTTATTCTTCTTTATAAATGTGATCTGCTGAAAGAATAGGAAATTATTCCAACCTAATCTCATAAACAATAATACAGAAAGTTATGTCTGTTCTGTAGTTACCAAGAAAGACCTTTAAAAAGAAACATCTGCCCTTCACACTTTGTATAGGCATGAGTTTTTTCTACAACATAACCAGGAATGTAAAAATCATTAAATACTTATTCTTAATAAATAATGGTCTTCTTTTATATACCTTGTCTTTAACTCTTGCTTAATAGTCCCATTTGTGCATGAAAATCTTATCAAAGATCAGGTCCATGAAAAGTTTATCAAAGATTTTGGTGTATAAATAAATAAATAATTCCTTCCTGAGGAGTCTGTATTATAAATGTACACAGGGAAAATTTGTGCTTTCATACAGAATGGCTTGTTCTGTTCAATAGAAAAACATAACAACAAACATCAGAAGTCTCAGAATGCGTGTTCCTCTCCCCACAAAATGCAGCTGCATTGAGAACAATATGACTGCAATCCCTGCATAGAAGCCAACGTGAAATCTAAAGATGAGAACACAGAAAGCAAATACACCATAGAACAGATCTTCAGGTAGTGTAAACTGTCATTTCTTTGCTGAAGTAACTGAACTATCTCATTTTTCACCAGCTGAAGGCATTTTCCCAGTATTTTGGTGCTTCTTGAATGGGAAGGCAAGCTTTGATCACACTGGGAACAGCTATAATTGAATGTTTCTCTGCTATTGAATGTAACACTAACATACAAAGCAAAGCAACAGTGAAGAGTCAAATACATTTCCCTTTCTTTTCCTCAGGAATAGTAGCTAGATTGCAGAAGATGCACAGAAATAGTTTTATAAAGTATTATTATCCTTCCTAAATTTCTGTGAGACCAACAGTGTAAATCTCCTTTAAGTATTCTTGCTTTTCTTTGTCTAAAGCATACTTCTTTGTCCAGAATCATTTGCAATAGTATGGTTTGAAGAAACAAGTTTACAAAAAAACCCAAATATTTTCAGGCCAGATCACAAAACCAATCTCTCACTATCTTATTGCATCCAGTGTCCTTGATTAACATTTTACCAGTTAGTATTCATAGATATCTTTGACCAACATTCTTCAGCCTATAAGTGCTTCTTAGCATTGCAGCAACAATGAAATGACACTGGGATTATTTTATGTAGATGTAGATGCAGATGTAGATGTAGAATGTAGACACAGGTGTAGATGTAGGTTTAGATGTAAATGCATACATATACATATTTCTTTTCTTCAACACTTACTACTCCTGAAATTTAACTTGATTTATTTTTCATTGTGCAGTAATACTCCAAAGAATTGGTTCCAGACTACCCTGTCTCTGGACTTGACCCTAGAAAACAAACTGCAAAAAGCCCCAACCTTTTTAGCAACCAAAACAGCTGGGTATATGTCCCCTGCCACTGTACGGATGTTTTACTGCCTTATCTCAGAGGCTGTGGCTTTTGTTAGTCAAAGAATATCTTGCCTAATTTCTTTCCATTTAGATTTTCTTTGATATCATTCCTTCAGAGACCACTGAAGTCCCATAGTTCACAGGGCACAATCTGTGCAGGTGTGAGTGACAGCTATAGAATCAACTTCTACTTTACAAGAACACTTTTCTTTCTCAGAACTAGCTTTCTTCTTGTGTTACCATGACATTCAGAATCACTTGTATGAAAGCTGTTTCCCACTTGAAACAAGATGTCCTTCACGATGGATCTTACTTCTCATTTCACTACAGCCAGTATTTGGTGACCTTAAAGATTTGCTGCAAAGCCCATCTGTTTGTTGAAATTTTCACTTAAAAAAGAAGTAGTTTGATTGGCAGGACTGATTAGTTACCTGTGAGTAAAGTTAGGACCTGTTGTTTCAGCAGGAAAGATATTGCAGTAGATACAAAACGAGAGGATGATTTACAGACTTCTTTAAACTTTCTTAGTTATTTTTTCTTATAAATTGTTTTATATACTTTTTTACTGTATGTACGGAGCATGTAATAGGTGTTATGAACAAATCTGAAATAGCAGCACCATCATTTTAGAACAGATTGTCAATGTCTACCTCAAAGCGTATTTGCCTTTTTGTCTTTTGCCTTTCCGTCTCAAGCAAGAGATCTTATTCTCCTTGAATGCTCTAAATAAAAAATCTTTCAGCTCTGGAATTTTGAGTTAATACAACTTGATCCAGCTGGCCATCATCGTGCTTCATCAAAGACTTCATCCCTATAGTAAATAAGGTGACAAGCAAAACTCTTTGTGACAAGCAAAACTCTAAATCACAATTTCATAGTAAAAGATAATAGAAAGTACATATTTCAGGTTTCGTGGGAAGAGATTCCCCACATCATATTTACAACTTCTTATGAAATATTAATTCTTGAATCTTTGGATAGTTTTGCATTCTGAAAGAAAAGAGTGTCTCCCCGCATCTATTCTCAAGTATCAGTGAGCCATATGAGAGTCACTTTGGAAGGCTTAGGTCATCATGAGCGCTATTTTAATCTTCTGTTGCCATTTTTGGGGAGGATAGCAGTTTTAATTTCACTCCTACTTCTTTATGTTACTTTCAATTCCAAGCTCAGCCAAGAAGAGTCTCCCTTAAACAAATGTGTAATTTCATGTATGCCTATAGTTTACTATATTCAGACAAGAATCTATCCACTTAGCCTAGAGAACACATATGAAAGGGAAATTAATAGGCCATTTTTAACAATCTAAGGAGAGAATCTCAAATATTTAGAACCATTTCAAATTTTCCCAAAAACTCAGTGACTTTATATAATAATTTTGCAGATTTATTTTACTTCACTTACTGCATATCCATATAGTAGCAAGATAGCACAGCAAAAGTAGCTGCCACTCCCTTACTGTCTTGCGGCACACACCACCAGGCCACTTCAGGAAGAAATGTTTATTCATTTCATGATTACTGCATGGACTTTATGGAATCTAAGAAGGAAGATTTAACCAGTTGGGCAGAGACGTGCACGTTATTAGTAGTGCTTGTGCCTGAGTAACTACACAGAACACACAGTCAAACCTAACTGTTCAAAGACTATGCATATTCTTCTGTAGCACAGATATGCCTTTATTTATGAACACAGTGTATTTGCCGTATAAGCTATAATTACATGTGAGCTACAATATTCCCTTTAGCTTTCTATTTTAGGTCTTCAGAGTTTTCAAAAGCTTTATCTTCCACACTAACATTCGTTGGGTATGGTATAACCTTGCGTTGAAACCATTTTTGGAGAGTATGAGTCAGATTATTCTGTTTATTGCTTTCCCATTCTAATACAGATAGACTAAGGGAATTACCAGTCTGCTAGAAATATATTTTACTGCACAGGCAAGAAAATACAGATTATTCTGCAAAAGCGGAGAAAAAAAATGATAAGTACAATGTTACCTGGAAAGCAGTACCTTGACTAGAAAACAACAAACAAACAAATACCACCACCACCAGCTCCCTCCCCTCCTCAAAAAAAAAGATCACATAGACCTCAGTATACTTTATATAAAGTTCTTTAATATGCTAGGAATACTTTTATTTAGTGTACTTGAATTTTACTTCAAATTTAAATTTAAATAACCTCTTCAGAAAGGACATATTCCAGAAGTCCATTGTTTATTCAGCTGCACAGTATGTTAATCCAGCAAAAGAATATTAATAGAAAAAGCAGAATTAACTTTTCTTCAGACAACCTTTAGTAAAAAAAAAAAGAAGAACAATCTTAGAATCATAGAATAGCCCAGGTTGGAAGGGATTTAGAAAGAACAGTCATATGGTCCAAACTTTCTTGAAAAAGGGTGCTCACTGTATGATATGCCTAAAGCTTATTGTATCATATACAAAAATGAGCACTCTTTCAAACATTTAGGAGATCTGCTACCAAAGGAAACTATAAGAAGTATGCACTAAAAGAGAACCGCCTGTAATCCAGCAGAGAATTTCCTGCTTTTTCACATCGCACAATGCAGTTGGTCTCAGCCACCTATTGAGGTCCTTCTAAAGAGGCAAAGTTTGGATGGACAATTTATATGCATCACTCTCACATTTTCAAACATGAATATATGAATGTTTCCATTCAGTTGCTTACACAGTAGCATCTTGTGCCATTTCAGAGGCCCTACAGTATCTGAGGCAATCACCTGAGATTGTACTAAAAGCTCCCAAAGCTTAAAAATAACTGCCAAATAGCTCAAATCTTCTTTAAAATAAATATCATGAGTACGAATTGAATAACAAAATGGACACATAGCACCTAACTAGTATGTTCTAAATTTGAAATATTTATTTGTATTCTCTAATAGAAGTTTATAATGGTAGTAATAATAGTTTTTATATCTGTATATAAAAGATTTTTACATTAGCAAAAAGTTAAGTACATCTGTTTGGGATTTTTTCACCTAAATTTTGCATGTTTGAATTTACACATAAAGGAATTTCACATTGTAAATTTTATCTGGTTATTTGGCCAGCCTACAAATATTAAAATCAATATAGTTTTGACAATTCACATTTTGAAATCTGTCTTACCATAATAAGTGTTGATATTGATAAAACACCGTGTATGTAAGTGTAGTGGTTTGACCCTGGCCAGATGCCAGGCACCCACTAAAGCCACTCTCTCACTTTCCACTCTACAACTGGACAGAGGAGAGAGAAAAAACCAGCTAAGGATTCATGAGTTGAGATAACAGCTGGGAGAGGTCACTTACTGATTACCTTCATGGGCAAAAGACTCAAAGTGGGGCTAGTACTTAAATTTATTACTAACAGGATAAGAGTGAGAAGTAAAACAGTCTTCCCCCCACTCCTCCTTTCGTCTTGTCCTTCCCCCCCCCACAGCGGTGCAGGGGGACAAGGAATGGAGGTTACGGTCAGTTGTTGTTTCTGCTGCTGCTCAGAGAAAGGAGTCCTTCCCCTGCTTCCGTGGGATCCCTCCCATGGGAGACAGACCTGGATGGACCTCTCCATTCCTCAGGCAACAGTTCTTCACGAAACTGCTGTCCCGGGGGTCACTCCTCCATGGGGTGCAGTCCTTCATGGATGAGCTGTACCAGTGTGAGTCCCCCACAGGGGCCACAAATCCTATCTGGAAAAAACCTGCTCCAGTGTGGGCTTCCCTCTCCACGAGCTGCAGGTCTCCAGCAGGATCTTGCTCCATCTTGGGCCTCCCACGGTGTCACATCTTCTTTCATGCATCCACCTGCTCCAGCATGGGCACCTCCATGGGCTGCAGGTGGGTCTCTGCACCCCGATGGTCCTCCATGGCCTGCAGGGGCACAGCTGCTCCACCACGGTCTGCACCACAGGCTGCAGGGGCCTCAGCTCCAGTGTCTGGAGCACCTTCTGCCCCTCCTTCTGCACTGACCTTGGTGTCTACATTGTTTTTCCTGTGTTCTCACTCCGATTTTCCCTGGCTGGAATTCTTCCTGCACAACAAACTTCTGTTCTTAAATATGTTATCACAGAGGCGTTACTATCACTCCTAATTGGCTTGGCCTTGGCCAGCAGAAGGGAGTCTGTCCTGGAGCCAGCTGGCATTGGCTCCACTGGACAGGGCAAGCTTCTAGCAGCTTCTAACAGACGCCACCGTTGTAGCCACCCTCGCTATCAAAACCCAGCCGCAGAAACCCACTACATTAAGCAATTTTGGATTTATCTTCATTGTAATTTTTTCAGTCTAATAAGTAAATATTACTCATAGACAACCTTTGGTTAGTTTTAATCTGTTGTTTAAGAAAACTACATCTTTCCCTGAAGTAGTAAAGAGTCAGGAAACTTTCAGATACTTTCATTCTCTTATCTTTGATAAAATGTACAAACTCAGGCTTGCTATCATCTTGTTACCTAAAGAACTGCTGTGTTTCAGGAATGTCTTTCACAGTCAGACCTTGAAATGGTAAGTCGTGCTTTTGTTATTTCAAAATTAGATTATTGCAATTCCCTATTGGCTGCTTGCCCAATAGGATGCTTCATAAACTCCAGCTGGTTCAGGAATCAGTTGCCAGGTTTATATTGCAAAAGGGACAATCCAAGCATATTTCACCCTTTTTGAAATCTTTGCCCAGATTGTTGGTTAGACAACATATCATTTATCAAACAGTCCTTCCCATTTTCTATCAGATACATGACTTTAGTCTAACGTACATTATCAATATTTTACTTTAAGCCCATGTCTGTGAAAGCATATCCAATGAGGAAAACATTCAGGTTGTCCCAGGGTCATCTTAAAAATTGTCTTGAGGTCCTATGCAGTATCAGTTGCACTATTTTTTCCAGTTACTGTAAATGATCCTAAGTTTTAATATAGATTGTTATGTAGAACTACTTATTTGAGTCAATGGAATGTCACAAGTTTTCATCAGCTGAGAATACAGCTGACAATCTGGTCCTTGATTTCAATATCCTTTTTAATTGCATTTTTTATTTGATTGAACTAAATATAGGGGGGTCAGAGGGCTTTGCCATTTCCTCTCAAGTTTATGCTCTAATGTGCACTTTGGACTGAGTTGCTGCAAGTAAATGGTTTCTGTTTGAATTCATCACAGAGCAAATTCTCACAGATAAAAATGAGGAAAAGATGTTGACTTTTTCTCTGGCAACTTACACTGGTTGACACAGCTTGACATACTTCTCAGCTTTTTCAAACTGAAAAAAACCCCTCATTTCAGATATAAGGGACATCTGGAAAAAATAACATGTTACTGAAATTGCATTAAAACATATCAAAAAATGAAGACAGAGACAATTAAGAAACAAATTACTTCCAATAAGCATGATTTCTATTTTTAAAATGCATGAAATGTGATTTAATTATTACTCAATCTACCAAAATTAATAAACTACTCAGTTTTTACACTGTCTTTCTCACAACAGCCTTACATAGTGCAGAATTGGTTTTAATTCTGTTTTTTTTTTACTCTTTCTTATAGGTGGAAGTTGATTAGTAGTAATTCTAAGGGAGAAAGTAGTGTCCACTTGAAGTTCTCGGTTTCATCAGATGCTGCACAGCCACAAGGCATTGCCACCTGGAGCAGCAGTTTCTAAGATTCTGCATTTTGAATGCTGCAGGTCTTTTCAGAGCTGACTTTTCAAAAGCATTACACTCCCTAGCAGAGGTGACCGGCATCATTTCCAGAAAGCCTTAAAGTTGTTCAGGGCGGACTACAGAAGGGAACTGAAAAGCTCATCTACACTCCCAAAGTCATTGATCCCAGGAAAGGATTCTTAATATTAAGTCAAATGATCTGTAATGTCTCATACTGGCATGACTGTAGAATGGGGATTTCTAGGGCAGGCAGGTTGTGTTCACAGCCTTGTAAGTCACAGGTTTCCTCTGGGTCCAGCATGGACATCCCATGACTTCATTATTGTTATTTTTTTAATTTTTTCCAGTGCCTTCAGTTTCAGTTATGATGATAGTAAGGACTGTATGGCCCCCAGAAGAGTGGCCAGCATAGGACTGAGTGCATCAAAGATATGATGTGCTTTGCAGTGAGTGTGGGGTTGTGCAAGGGTGGTTAAAAATGCAAGGCACAATATCTCAGATAGACAGATGAGAAGTACCTATGGATTTTTGCATGCTTTGTACTGAATTTTTTTTCAGAAAGAGTACATTAAACATGTCATACATCACATTATATCCATCGCTAACCTACATTCATGGTCCCAGCTGTTAAAATGTTTTAGCTTCTGAGAGATCCAGACCATTCAGAACAAGGTTTGGTTTTGGTGTGGGGTTTTGTCTTTCTCTCTCTCTTTAAAATTAGGTTATTTATGAACTTATTTAGTTTTGGTTTAGGTTTGCTGCATTTTAGCACTTGAAATAGGAGTAGTTGCCTGTTCTGTATGTCCGACGTTAATATTACTTTAAATTTCTATCACTCCCTGAAACTGTCCTTTTCTTTATGGTGGGTGCTTTGCTACAATTAGTCTGGGAAAAAAAACAGAATAAAAGAGGTTCTCTGAGAGCATTTAATTTTGTTTGTGTTTTTATTAGAGGGGAATTGTTTCGACAGATTTTTAAAGACAAAACCTCAGCAATAAATTAAAATGACACTGTTACACAGTTGATTGCACACTATTACAATATCTTGCACTGGTGGTTTGCAGAATCTCAGATACTATGTACATATTCAAAAGGTGACAAGTAGATTGTTGATTCTCGTCAATAAGGCAAGACATAAGAAAATATACATTAAAAAATGACTCGTATTGCTAATAGCATTCATTTCTCTAGGCAAATTACCAGTTTCAGAATTTTATTTACGTCTCATGAAACTCCTATTCTGTTTAATATTCCACAATAAATTACACCATGTTCTTCTGTAGGATTATTATAGTGAACTTGAATTAGAGAAATGAGAAGGCTTTTCACTATTTTCTGCACAGTGGCAACAGAGAATCTCTTATGTTATTCCCTGCTATCAGGAAAAAAAAATTATTCATTTATTAATTAATTTATTTATTTATTTTAAAATCTGAGGAGAGTAAGAAGAGAGATATGATACACTATTTTCTGTACATTTTTCTCAGTAACTTAAACAAAAATATTTTTTATTACTGATGGAAGTGAAAAGCAGAATTTCTGCTAAACGATAATGTGTTACTTAATTAAGACAGACTATTTAATTGAAGACATAAATCAAGAACAAAACATGATATGGAAAAGTTATACTTACTAGAAATTGTAAAAATAGTAAATGCACAGTGCACTTAAAATATTCTGTGTGTGCACTTCTTTTTGCTATGCACTCTATGTAAATGATGTGGCAAATACATACTATTTTTCCTGGTGTTCTCTAATACTGTTTGTGTATATATATAAATCATATTATAGCTTTTAATCAGAAAGTCTGAGTATTTAGGAGAACATCCAATTTTTGAATGAGTATGCAGAATACCCCTAATTTAAACAATGCTAGCAGTATGTCACTAAAACTACAAAAAAAAGGAACAGATTTTATATGTTTTCTGTAGTGGAAATATGGATTATCAAATAGCATAAATCTAGACGTGCTGAAAAGATAGTTTCAGTTTTAGCAGTTTTTGATAGGTTAATGCAACAAATCTATTCTGAAAGGCTTGTAGCTATTTAGTTCCTTAAGTACAGGATTATATGCTAAATTTAAATTCAAATTTTAACTTAAAACTTGTTTTTGTAAACTGAAATATATTTTCAGTTAATTTATTTTTTGTGGCTTTCAATAAATGAGGGGTTTACAGTACTGAAGTAGGAAACTAAATGACGAATTGGATCTGCCTTCTTGCTGTATAATCAGAGTTACTTTTTGTTCTTTTTGAAATATATTCCCAAATTCAGGTTCTGTTGTAAAGCTGAATCAGGAGCAAGTAAGACTTCAGACCTTGTGGAGGAAATCATACTAGAAGATAACAGTGGTCTTTTTAGCCTTCCAATGTTTTCACTTTTTGAAATATCAGAGGCAATTCAAAGTGGGTTTTACCTAAAAGTAGATAGAAGACAACTATCTATATCTGAGCTAGGCATCCTTAGTCCTTGTACAGACAATTGTGAAAAAAGGGCACGTTTCAGGACAATTTGTTTTACCTTCTTTGGAAATGCGTAATTCTCCACATAGACTGTTAAAAATTGTAGGGACACTAATTCCAATGAAAGCATCCATGTTGTAGAGATTCACATTTACATTTGCTTATTTTATCTCCTGTAAAACAATGAAGAAATAATTAGCAGTACCAGAATTAAAGTTCCTGGAGTGCTCTTTTTCTTTTCATCTTATTAATTGTTTTCAGAGAAGAAAACGCAAACATAAATACACATAAGACTATATGACAGACCTCTCCCTCAGCTGTTTCTCCAGCTAGCTGAAATTGAGGAATTCATTCTTACAAAGTCATAATAATCAGCCTGATTTAAGAACTACAAATGCGTATCTTGACATGTATATAAACAAACAAAAAATAGCTGTATCTATAATTGTATTCATTTTTTTCTGTGCACAAAAAACATTGACACCATGTGTTTTCCTTTACTATCATCTCATTTTCAGTCGCAGATAATGCACATGATGTTTGTCTGGTTTTATTTTCTTATCTTTTTTTTCCTCGGGTCTGAATCTTTGAAAGAATACTGTGAGGGATGTTACTGTTGGTTTGGGGTTTTGGCTTTTTTTTTTTTTCCCACTTATATAAAGCTTCATTTGCCTTCATGCTTCACATAAGTTTAAAGAATTTTTTTTTTCAGGAAACCTGATTTAATGAACACCACTATTGTTAGGTTAAAAGTAAGGAAATGCCTTCCTCTTGCAATATTATGAGTGATTAAAGTAGTTAGACAACAATCCATATATCTGTCCTTGAACTGATCAGTTTAACAAACCTTGGTAACTTGCAGTATGCTGATGCAAGACTCATTTTTTTTTGTGAATAACACAATACCCATAACGTTATTATGTGGCACTTAAATGTTTGATGTTATTCAATTTTTTCTACCCTCTCATTTTGTGCTATTTATAATAGTAATTTTATCATTTGAGAAACCATTCAGGAAAAGTCTATAGAAATTAATATCAATATTAAAGTTTTGTCTCCTAAAACCCTGTCTTATCATATTAATTCCACTCTATAATTATCATGGTTCAGAATGACATGGGAATACTCACTGAGAAGTTAGTAGATTATAGTCACACATCTCACAAATGTAATGACGTATCTGCTAGATCAATACCAGAACTAATAGCCATAAAGAGAATGAAATATTACAATTTTTTTTCTATAAGAAACAATAAAATTTCTCGTAGCATCCAAAAAAATCTATCTGTGTGTGTGTGTGCCTTTAAATATCATAGTTTGTCAGGAAATTAAGAGAAACAAAAAGCCCAATAACTTTCAAAACATAACTGGAAACAAAATATAGTATTGCAAATTTGTAGAACTATTTAAATATGTACTTTGTATATGCCTATTCAACAGGAATTAAGAATACTGTCTTGTTGATTTTCAGGTGTATCTCTGAAATGCAATGAATGATGCAGATGTTACTTAAACCTGATTTCACTGCTAAGAATATAAGGTTAAAGTTGAAGCACATCTAAAGCACCGGTGAGTACACAGAGGTACATGATTTTGTAAAAAGATACAGATACAGATTAGTAATAACACACATCACATAATTAAAATAACTGTGACTATTCTTAGTAGTGTGGAGCAGCAGTGAGTATTTGAAGACGATCAGCCATCATCACTAGTTTGCATTCTGGCCAGCTGTAATCCATGTATGTCACATTTATCCATATCTCTCTATCCCTACTTCTGTCCTGGTTGATCTCTATATGGAGAGCAATCAGAAAAGCAGTCACTTTTTATTAATGAAATTTCTGTCATCTAGACAAAATATAAAATTAAAAAAATTACTTTTATACTCCTTTTTTACAGTAAAAATCCAACATTAGGTATAACGGGAAAATAAAAAAAGGAGAAAGAAAGAAAAAGCATAAAAATGGCTCTGAGACTGGAGTTTTCATTGCCAGCCTGGAACTTAGACATTTTCATTGTATTTTCTGTGGTCAGTCACAGTGGTTTAAAACTTCAGCCATAACTATATGTCAATTGAGAATTTTTCTCTTTTATTTTTTTCTTCATTAATAAGTCAGAAAAAAGAATTATATTGTTGGGGAGTTGAGGTGTTTTTATTTGTGACGGGAAGCTTCACTGCTCTGGTGTATTTTCTTCCCAAAGATTTAGTGAATTAAAACTCAGTTTAAAGAATTTAGTTAAGCTCTGGATTATTTGCTATTTTCCATCTCACAATTAAATAATGTGTAGAGCTATAGCTGAAATGATGCCAGGTGCCTGTCACCTTGCACTAGGAAACCTAATCTCATATTTACCTTAATTGTGCTCTGAAAGCTATTATTTTCAAGATTCTAAACTAAGTCGTCTCTGCCCAAGGTAGCTAATTAAAGAGTTTCTAGATACTGCATACATACAGAAAACTATTGAATAATACATGAAGATTGACTGAAGTCAATTTCTTTACATTTTTATCTTTTATTCATTAGAAATTTTCAGAAAAACTAGGTTTGTTAAGGCAAAAATAAAATACCACCATACTTACATTTTTTTATAGTAGAGTTTAAAGAGTTATGAAGTAGCAGTGGCTACATCTGAAAATATGGAAAGCTAAAAAAAATATGTTATTAAACATTTTTGTTTGTTGTACCAGCTACTGGACACACACTCTTTGCATTGTGGTACACTGATTTTTAATCAGAAGTATTAACCATCTTTGTGATATTTTCCTTCACAATGCAGGTCACTTGGCCACACAAAGAAATTAAGGGAATTACAATAGATATGATTTTAGCTTAAATTTAAAAATGATCTGTTGTTGTTGTTTGGGTTTGGGGGTTGGGTTGTTGGTTGTTTTTTCGTTATTGTTTTTGTTTTATTGGGGTTTTGGGGGTTTTCTTAATTTTTTTTTTCTAAAAGAAAACCTTGGGGTTTGTAGCTCTCAAAGATTTTTGCAGCCTCTTATGTCTTTTAGCTGTTCGTATTTTAAAGACATATGCTGTTAACATTAAGCCTCCAATTAGCTGAATGTAACAAACAGGAAGGAGTTTTGCTAGTTCAGAAGCACATTGTGAGACTTTTGGGCACATCTATTTCTCACATAGCATAAATCTTAAATTCTCACCTTTCAGAGGGCCAACTTATGCTTCCTAATCTTCACTCACAGAAACCTCAGCTCTCCTGTGTTTAAGAGAGGTGAGCCATGGCAGTGTAGTTTAGCATTCAGCAACAAACTTTAAATTCAGGTTTTTGGATGTATTTAGTGTGTTCTGAGGCAGGTTACTGGATTGATTTCACATTACATTGTAGCAAAGTTTTTGAGTTAACTATTTGACTATCTAACACATCTGAAAAGAGACTGCTTACACCAGTAGGGGTTTTTTTTACGCTCATAAGCAATTTGACATTTTCTGTTGATACACATGGTACCATGTATTGACAAAGATTGAAAGTTAAAAAGTGCTTTTAACTTGTTAATTTCTTTGTTTGTTTTCTTGGCTTAAGAGAGGAAAGCTCATATGTGAAAAATTATGTGCTCTTTTATAATATGCAGATTTTTTTCATGAAATAACTGTTTATCTATAAATAACAAATGGGAAAAGTTTGCTATATCAATTCATCAGTCTCATTTCCAAGGCAATATTGATCTTTAGTATCGGGTTTTCTCTACATTTGATGCCTAGTTGTAAAAGTGAAAAATATGAGAAAAACATAGGCTTATACATCACTTTCTCAAGGAGTCTTGTTTTGGAAGGTAAATCTAAGTTTTTATAATGTAATTTCAAGATTAATTTCTAGAGATATATCTGTACTTGATATGGTTGTACCACTTCAAATGCTACTACGCAGACGCAGCATTCTCCACTTGATATCTGCTCCCTGCTCCTCATGGTGATGGGGACCTTTGCCTCAGCACCAAGATTCCATTAGGATTAGGGTTATGATTCAGAGAACCAGGAAGCCTAAAGGTCCAGAGACATTGGGGCTGGAAAAGGCATGCCAAGGGGATCGTGGCAGGGTACCAACACTGGTACCTTCACACCTTTTTAATCAGGACCACCCATGGTGATGGGTTAAGGGGAAGCTGTATCAGGAGCAGTTGAGGTCACTTGTCTTGTTCAGCCTGGAGAAGAGGAGAGACTGTGGGGAGATGGCTTCCTCATGAGGGAAAGAGGAGGAGCAGGAACTGATCTCTTCTCTGTGGGGACCAGGGAGGGATAGGACCCAAGGGAATGGCATGAAGCTATCTATGTCAGGGATGTTTAGGTTAGATATTAGGAAAAGATTCTTCATCCAGAGGGTGGTTGAGCACTGGAACAGGCTCCCCATGGAAGTAGTCACTGCACTGTGCCGGCAGAGTTTAAGTACTCAGACAATGCTCTCAGGTACATGGTGTAACTCCTGGCGCAGGGTCAGAAATTGGACATGGATCATCGTTGTTGTTGCCTCTCAACTCAGGATAGTCTATTATTCTACAAGTCTATGAAAGTTAGTGAAAGGGGTTTTTTTTATCATCAACGTAGGTAGGAATGAAGCGCTTGTTAGTCTTCACTCTCACTGTCATAACCAGGTCTTATGTTTTCAAGGAGTTTGCAAACACTAGTAACATAGGTATTTTGTTGATGCTATTGATGTTCTTTTGGTTTTCATATCTAACCTTCACCCCTGGCAAGTTTCACAGATCTAAAAATGTATAGTGTGGTTTTCTGTCCCTTACCTTCTGCTGTGCTACTCCAGTGTTTCTAGTGGAACCTTGTGATCCTGAGGCTTTTTCACATTTCTGTTAAAGCCAAAAAATAATCCATGATTTCTTTCGGACATTTCTTACATTTAACTCAGGCCTAGTCTCACACCCACAATTCTGATCGCTTTCACCATTTTTTTTTACAAATTGCCTGCCATGAAATTTATGTATTTTAATTCTGAGTTTGCTTATACTGGAATTCTGTCATTATCTTCTGCCATTATTTAATTTGTCTATTCTCACTTGCAATGATGTTTTCTCCAATTATGTCATTATTAACATTAAAAAGAATTGTGCAAATACTGAAGGAAACTATTGAACCAAACTAACATATTTGTTAAAAATCATAATTTTTTTCTCTGCATGTGATGACTCATTCCTGTTTTATTGTGGGTTGTTTATGATCTATAGGGTACAATTTATGCGCCTAATTTAACATATATAAAATTGATGTACATATAAATAGCTACCTGCTTAAGTTATTTTGCTTGTACAGTCAACTGAAACTAACACCAGAAAGAGAATTGAATCTGTTTTAAGGTAGGTGTCTAACATTAGTTCTTTCCTAGAAGTATCAATCTTTGTCCATTCATTTACACAGAAAGTTTATTTACCTGGTTTAGACAGAAGACCAGAATTTTAAATGATATAATATTATAGCTAGGTGAATTGAATTTCACACATAGTTATAAAGTGGTCTTTTCAGGCTATTGTTGGGCAAGGATCTGCAGCAGTCTTTATATAATTGTATTAACAAATAGGAGAAACAGCAAGCAGTTAAATTCTACTACATCTGTAGAAAAACTAGAGGTAAATAATTTGCTTATCCCGTCACAGTTTATGTCCTTGAAGTTATAAATATATTTTGTTAACCTTGCACATTACAAATAGTTTTAAATTTAAGAAATACTGAGAACAGGAAGTCAGGTTAGTAAATAAAAGCTTCACCTATATTTTACCACCTGGAATAGTACTGGAACCTTCTAGGTTTGAGCAGGCCTCAGGTTTTGGCACATACAGTTAATAGAGTTTATTTTTGGAAATCCATACATAGATTACCTTCAGTCTTCTTGCAAATTTTGTAAGAAGGAATTAGCAGACTGTTAGGTGTCCATCTTTTCTGCCAAACCCATTAAGGTTGATAAGATATGCCAGTTATGTGTCCTTCACTAAATATCAGATCAGAAGAATCATACAATCATAGAATCAGAGTGGTGTGCGTTGGAAGGGAACTTAAAGATCATCCAGTTTCAATGCCCCTGCCATGGACAGGACACCTTGCCTAGACCATATTGCTCAAAGCTTCATTCAACCTGGTCCTGAACGCCTTCAGGGATGAGGCATCCACAACTTCTCTGGAAAACCTGTTACATCACCCTGACAGAAAAAAATTCTTCCTAATATCTAATCAAAATCCACCCTCTTCCAGTTTAAAGCCATTCCCTTTCATCCTATCACTGTTTGCCCTCCCTCAACAGCCTTCTTGTAGGCCCCCCTCAGGTACTGAAAGACTACTAGAGGATCTCCCTGGAGCCTTCTCTTCTCTCAGCCTGTATACCTGGAGAGGTGTTCCAGCCCTGTGTTCAGTTTAGTGGCTCTTCTCTGGATTAATTCCAACAGGTCCATATCTTTCTTGTGTTAGGGGTCTCAGAGAAGAACAAAGACTTACCCAGGTTATTTTTTGAAGAACAAAATTTTACTTCAAAACTCCAGTCCATTGTATCATTGGACTAAGCATTCAACAGAGCCTTGTGATGATTATGTCTGATATAGTTAAATACTGTTTAGATGCAAACTTCTGAAATATTAAAGATGGAAACTGTTACACTTAGCATAATCCTAACCATGGGAAATTATGATCACTCCAATGTAAGCAGTGGTAAAAATATGTAATGCAGAACATGTTCTTTTAATACTGTTGGTATTATTCCAAATATGATGAATTCTGCAGTCTTGGAAGTATCTGAATCAAGATATGACACAGTTCTAAAAGGTAATCCAAGATCATCAGTTTGCTGACAGAATAAAGTCTGATGGAATTTACTACACATGCAATACAACCAGATAGATCACCTTACCATAATGGTATCTTTGGCCTGAAAACATGGAATTCTAAGGACATAGTCTTTAAGGTAAAAACCAAAACAACACCCTCATAAAAAAACCCCAAACCTCCAAAACAAAACAAAAAAGCAAAGTAAAACAAAAAAAAAAGAACAAAAAACCCCAAACAAACAAAAGCAACCCCCCCCCCCACTAAAGCTAAACAACCCCCAAAACCACACAAAGCAAGATCTTAAACTTCAGTTAGTATCCCAGAGAATGAATGAAACAAACCAGAAACAAAATCTGAATAGAGGAGTCCATTGTCCTGGATTCCATTCTCACTTCTGACACGTAGCATAGGCTTCATATTGTCTTACTTTAGACATTTAAAGTATAGACATCTACTTCTGAACTTAGGCTTCCTGTACAGGTAATGGAAAAATATAGAACTCATGAATGGAAATAATTTCATCAATCTATATTTAGGCAGATGAATAACACCTTAACATGCACCTATTTCTCTCCACAAGGGAGAGGAAGCCACAAGTGATTAGCTGAAATATCCACAGCGTGTAGTACCTAAAATTAGATAAGATCTATCCTGCTCCATATGATTTGTGCAGGGTGTTTCAAAGAATATTTTGTTTCATGTGAAAATAGCTGTAAAATAAGTATTGGAGTATGTACTCAAAAAATGACACTGTGAGGATTCATGAATGCATGCTGTGAAGTGGTTTACAGTAATTTAAGGATACGAGTTTTCTTCCTTTATATTGAATATACTGAAACAGTTAAGTTTTCCAGCAGTCATTAATATGTAAAATAATTGTAGTCTTGAAGGCATACACTAAATTTTGCATTTTGATATATTGCTTGCATTTCTTATTTTAATAACTGACTTACACTTGGACTTAGACCTAAACTTGCAAATGTTTTGTACACATGATTAGTTTCATTAGCTGAAATTAGCTGAATTTCCTTAGGAAATTCATGCAGATGTTCTCTTTTTCTCTGCTGATTTAAATGAAAAGTTCAAGTAGAAAGATGATAATAACATTTGCATACTTTTGTAAATTTATTTGCATGCAGTTTTATTTAAAAATGAATTTTGCATTGTAGGTACATCTCAGCTAGTACTGATGCACAGTGTTCAGTTCTCAGCATAATTGCATTTTAAGAAATATTGATGCATTAATGTATATAGATTGTATTCTAGGCAAACAAGAAAAAAGTTTAATTAAGCACTAAATATGTTTTGAAATAATACCTGTTTGCTTTCAGATTTCATTAAGAGATACAATAATTATATTTTTGTTCATACAGCAGTATAATACTATTCCATAAATTATAATGCAATGCTAAAGCAAATGTAGACTGTAAGGCACATCTAACTTATCCGCACTGCTAACATCTAGGAAACCTAATGATGCCAGGGATCTCTCTGGTTTTCATCAACTTTCTTTTTCAGTAGTCTTTTCAGCAGCAGCATAATCTCACATTTACAGATATAGAAAGAGATAATAAATAACATGCAAAATGTGTCCAAAATGTAAATGACAAGGTTAACTGATATAATAGTAGAAAGAAGGGCTTTACAGCTCAAATAACTGCTATTTTTCTTTCTGCAGATTTCCCAAGATTCAACATCTGCAAAAGACACTGTTAGTAATTAAATGAGTCATTTTTGATATCTGATTAAAAAACATGAGGGATGTCATTCTATAGGTTTGTTAGGCTCTGCAGGCCTTTCCTATCAGCATTAGTGCTCTGTCAGCATACCTTACATAACTAAATAAAGGTATTACATATGACTGTGGAGGTGTATAGATAGATAGATTTATCCAAGATAAAGGATGGTGTGTGTATTTATATATGTATATATGTCCCAATATCCTGCTATCCCCACAAATCTCTAATGGTAAAAAACCCCAAAAACCAGCAAGAATGTGAAATTTCATTAAAGTCAAACTGCTAGATTCTGGCACCCATGCAATAATATATCATGTATACTGGGTAGATAACAATTTTTTCCTATATTTAGTCAAAAAATGTTTCTCAAAGTATCTCACAGCTCTCCGAAAACTGCTCAGAAAGCTTCTTCTTAAGCACTGTATTTGAATTTTTACAGTCAACCAAAGGCATATTCTGAAGTTTCTCTCTACTTTCCTTACTTAAAACTGAGTTCTGACTAGATGTTTTGCAGCTGCAATACCAATATTTTCCCTAATGACCTGGAAATTTAAGAAGCTTTTAATAGTTATATAAAAATACCTCTGCTTCACCTTCAATAATGAAAACAAGCACAGAAAAATCACAGGAAACAAATTAAATAAAAACTGCCACATTCTAGATAACACTTGATGGCATTTCTCATTTTTGAGTGCTCAAGAAATAATTTTGAACACACTAAAATTTTTCAGGCTTAGGCTTTTTTAATTGAGAATCTATATCCATTCCATAGTTTATCTATTATTTAAACTTTTTCTAGTTCAAGAAGTGTTCTGGTTTAAACCCAGCCATAAAGCAAGCCCAATAGTGCTGCTCATGCACTTCCTCACCAGTGGGATCTGGGAGAGAATCAGAAGGATAAAAGGCAGAAAACTTGTGGGTTGAGAGAAAGACAGTTTAATAGGGAAAGTAAAAGCCATGCATGCAAACAAAGAAAAATAACGAATTAATTCACTGCTTCCCATGGGCAAGCAGATGTTCAGTCATGTCCAGGGGAGCAGGGTCCATCATTTGTAACAGTTACTTGGGAAGACAAACACCACTGCTCCAAACATCCCCCCTTTCCTTCTTCTTTCCCTCACTTTATATATCGAGCATGATGTCATGTGGTATGGAATGTCCCTTTTGTCACTTTGGGTCATCTGTCCTGACTGTGTCTCTTCCCAACCTCCCACGCACTCCCAACATCCTTACCAGCATGGCAGTACGAAAATCAGAAAAGGCCTTGGCTCCGTGTAAGCACTGATCAGCAATAACAAAATCATCTCTATATTATCCATCCTGTGTTCAGCACAAATCCAAAACACAGCCCCATACTAGCCACTGTGAAGAAAGTTAACTCTACCCCAGCCAAAACCAACACATGAAACTATACAGAACTTCACATTTCACATGCACTCTCTGTCCAGTTTCCCTGCCTTCAGGTTTTCTTACCACAGTCACCTACAGCTCCTGAATTTAAGCGGATTGAGAAAGTTGCAAACATGAGACTCTGAATAAAAGAACTGACATTATAAATTTGATTCTGTTTATCCTGAAGATAAAATACTAATGTGGAATCCATCAAGTTGGAATATAAAGTTAAGGACACACTTAATGTGAGTAAATTCTGACATCTCTATGCTTGATTACCTCTGTCAAATTTATATATATACAGATATTATCATTGTCATGTACAAAGCATTGTAACTGTAAGCCAGATATAAAGTTCAACTATTTGATAACACTTAATCCAAATTTATTTTATTGATATCTTCTGGAAAGACAGAGAAAGAACAAATACATAAGAATTTGTCCTTATAAATGCAAAGTATCTCTGATTGCAAGTTTTTTCTATACAAATATCATACAAAGAAACTGAAATGCGTTTAAAGAGAAGTTTTTGTGGGGTTTATTTTGGCTAATATTTTCTTTGAGATTATTTTAATGTGTATGAACAGCTCATTTCACTGCTGAATCTGGGATAAATGAAATGCAAATATTGCTTGTAGTGATATTTTTGGTGTTGTTTTATGGCAGGTGAATAGTAATTACATTCCCATCTGTGCCACTTTTCTGTGTCCGTACTAAACTTGCCTTACAAGTTGTTCCATCCTTTTTAGAAATATTGCTTAAAAAGAAATACCATTAACGTTGACTGATGGAGTAACAGATGGCTTTAACTTTATCTGTAAAAAAAAAATAATTTAGATATTGGCAAGTCAATTACAGTGAGATTTTCAGTAAGACTTTTCAAGAGTAAAACTTTAGACCCTTGAAAATCTGTTTGTATTTATCTAGGAGTGGTAATCTGGATCACCTTATACAACAATGCCTAAATGTTTCAGATGTCATCTACAGTGCTACATGCTCTACTTCAAGGAGTAATTCCTGGCATTCAAGGCCAAATGATACTGTATGACATACATCTGTGCAGAAAACCACCTCTGGAGGGGGCTGAATGTCTGCCATACGTGCTGGCTGAGACACAGGGGTTTTTTTTGATACATGGCCCTCAACTGTATATATTTGGGTTGCAGAAATGGGAAACTGAAATCATGTTTGATATTACATGGGGAATGACGTTGCATTTCACCAGAATTTTCACTGCATAAAACTGAGGATTTACAGCACATGCCATGGCATGTTGCAAAAATTTTTGGGTGCCTGCAAACATTATAGACATGCTAAGATTAAATTGGAAGCTGCACAGTGTCATGCTTAAAGCTTATTGAGAGAGCCCTTGGAATGAATTAAACATGAATTAAATATATTCTCCATAGAGGCTTTGTTTCAGGGGGAACTAGCTGGCTTAAATCAAATCAGAGTTTGATTTTAATACTTGTTCAATCATCTAGGAAAAATGGTTTACACTTTCAAACCAAATGCCCATTCAATAGGGTGTAACGCTAAAATTATCTTCTCCTCCTTTTCCAGTAAGCATCAGTTCCCTGAAGAGAATTCAGTATTACTGAACTTCAAGGAAAGAGCTAAAATACACTTTTAACTCTACTAATATTTTTTTACTTGATAACTTTCAAACAGTCTTCTCAATGTAGATTTCCTGGATTGCTCTTCATAGAAACCTCTGCTATTCAGAAATTAACTATAAAACAAAAAAAAACGTAGAAAATTTTGGTACATTATTTCAGGTAAATGTTTAGTGTTTTGATGCTGCGATACTTAAGTTTTCTTTCTTCCCATAGTGACTTAAGCACTTATGACTTAAGCATATTGTTCTCATGAAAAAAATCCATACACTGTGACCATAAATCTAATTTATCCAGAACTCCATCTTCCCATCTACAAGTAAAACAAAATATTGTATCACCCAATAAGGATGTTTCAAGGTCTTCATATGATAGATGATATTAAAAACACATAAGCAATATCATAAAACAATAGCAAACAAAATATATATTGGCCCAGAACAACTGTTTTAAAAACAGCTTTGGCCTCTTTTTCTGTAAAAGTAGCAGCAATCGTTCTTGTTAGCTTCATACAGGCAAAAAGTAGACTGCAGAATTGCAGTTCTACTGGAAATTATGTAGAGGGATGTATGGATGTACAACTTTACCAGATTTCCAAAGCTTACAGTATTGCCACTTTCCAAACTGCTTTGTTTGAACCGTTCAAAAGCCTCTTTTTTATTTTGTGGGATAAAGGATACTCCAAGTCACCTTTTGACACAACAGACCGAGATTTTTATTTAAACACCAAGAAAAAATATCAGAATAAGAGCACAGGAAAACACAATCAGTTGTGGTCACATGAATATAGATTTCTTGCATGTAATAATGTTGATAATAGGGCATACTGCAGTATGTAAGACTTATTCAAGAATTTTGATTTTTAAGTATTAACAGGTTTTCTTCCTTGAGCATTAGTTTCATGGTTTAACCACAGCTGGCAGCTCAGCCCCACACAGCTACTTGCTTAATCCCCAAAGTCAGATGGGGAAGAGAATCAGAAAGTAACTGTGAGAAAACTTCTGGATTGAAACATATACAGTTTACTAGGTACAGCAAATGTTGTATGCACAGGTAAAACAAAACATGGAATTCAATTGTGACTTTCCATCAGCACCCATCTTCATGAAAGCAGGGCTTCACCACATGTAACAATGACTAAGACAAACACCATCACTCCAAACATTGCCCCTTTCCTACTTCTCCCCTAGCTTTATATGCCGAGTGCAATGCTGCATGGTCTGGGATAACCCTTTGGTCAGTTGGGGTTAGCTGTTCCTGCTGTTTCTCCTTCCAACATCTTGTGCAGGTCCAGCCTCCTCACTGATGTAATGGGATGGGAGGCAGAAAAGGTTTGGACTCTGTGTAAGCACTACTCAGCAATAGCTTAAAACAACTCTGTGTTATCAACACTGTTTCCAACAAAAACCAAAACACAGCCCCATACCAGCAGCTATGAAGAAAATTAACTCTATTCCAGCCAAACTCATGAAAAATACAGTAGATTTCCATTGGATAGAATCCATCAGAATTTTTAATTGTTCATGTAGAAGTTTTCTAATGTATATGATTTTCCTGATGGCAATAGTAAAAAAGGCAATATCTATCAGATATAGTCCAAGTTATTAAAAAGGCTACTTCCCTTTTCTTACACATTACTATATCCACATTCAAAAGATCAGACCAAGTAAATTAAACATATACACACACACATTTTCCTTGCATATTAATATATCTCCAACAGAATATTTTACCATTATTTACACATATTCTTTGGGTAAAAAAACTGAGATATTCTAACACACAATAAAAATTTTCCTTCGGTATGAAAGATTATGGTGTTAGTAATAAGTTAATTCCTAAAAAATAATTTCTGCATAGTAATTTGTAGCTCTCATGGCAAGAAAAACATCTCGAAAAATTCTAAGAATTTTTGAAAAAAACTAACATATTATTAATATAGATATAAAAAAACTGGGGTGTTTTTGGTTTTCTTCTTGAAGCTTTTAATAAGAATACTAAATGTTACATAGAGCAGAAGACACATATATGATATATAGTATATATATATATAAAACTATTTTTCCATTTATTTTTATGAAGTTTTTAAGCCATATGAATTATTGGTTGAACTTTAATTCATCACTCCATTTATTTGTTGTGAGGATAAAAGAAATTAATTATATGCACATGTATCAGTCTTGTTCCTAAAGAATACAATTAACTTCACACTAATTTGAAGCCACAGGATTTTGAAAACTGTGGGGGTTTTGTCACAAACTGCTTACAAACTGTCAATGTCTTTGAAAAGGTGTCTAACGATGCAATACAACTAGATTAAGGATTTTTTTTTTTAAGTTCAAAGGTCAATAAGCATGGCTTAACTGATGAAGAGCCTTAGGAAGTATTTTCTGCATGTTAGTTATTGTTCAATATTCTTTTTTTGAATTTAATATCCAAACCAAATAAAACAAATTAAAGAAACAGTGAGGAACAGTAACTTAAATTTGTGATGTGCTAATACAAACCTGTGCAAGGGGGAAGGAAAGTCTGTGAACTCACACCAAATAATAAGTGAAACTGAAAGGGATTTTGCTGAGAATTGTAAAGTAATGTACACAGAGTTCAAAATTTTAAAGCTAAGCACAGAAGAAATTTAACTGAACTGCAGCATGACTTCTAGGTGATCTTGGGGCTTTTTAACACTTCTGTATGTTCTAGACATTGCAAGGAAGTAGACGAAGCTAAGATAGGCACAAAACTAAATTAGTATAATGTAGTTGGGTTTTTTTTTTTTATGAGAGGCATCTTATTTTATACAAGAGTAACACACTACAAGTGTCTACCTACTGTGGAAACCACACAAAAGTAACACAGAAACA
This sequence comes from Pseudopipra pipra, assembly GCF_036250125.1. Lineage (NCBI taxonomy): Eukaryota > Metazoa > Chordata > Aves > Passeriformes > Pipridae > Pseudopipra > Pseudopipra pipra. Next base: position 52,546,497 of record NC_087550.1, read on the forward strand.
TCAGAGCTGCAAAAAATTACCAGTTAAGATATAAAAACAGTGGCAACGTGCATGGAAAAATTTTTGGTTTATCCTGTTATTTTCACAAGAATATTTTTGCACTTGTCTTTCACATCACAATAATTGTAACATTGATTATTAGTAGTAGTTGATTAAGATTCGCAGACTTGCCAGAATACAGACATAGGCTGGAGTTGGCTAGTCATATCCAACAAAGAAGAAAACAAAACCTCATAATATTTAAATTTAAAAACAGAAAATGAGCTACAGTTTTTAAATCTAAGACTATACCTTCTCTTCAGGTAACCTACAGAAAAACTATCACTCTTTTTCTTTTTTTTTTTCCCTGTACTTTGAAGACCATCAGTGTAGATGACAACAGGTTTCCCTTTTCTAGATCAAGAAACCAATGTTATCAACATACTAGCAAATGCTTTTTATATTTTTATTGCTCCTATTTGAGTTTTCTCTGATTTGTCTACACTGTCATCAAAATTAGAGGCAACAAGCAAGCAAGCATGAGCCCTTAGGGAAGAACTTCTGTATCATTTTACAATAAACATTTCTGATAAACATGTTCTACAAGAGTATTTCCCCTTCTGGTGAAAACTTTTTTTTTTTTTTTTTTTTTTTTTTTTTTGTGTGCGTGTGTGTACATCCTCTGCTGAAGATGCTAATACCCTTCCTGCTGTATTTCTATTGACTGGCATATGAATGAACATTTGCAACCTGTTCATTTAGTTTTTCCTTTCCAAGTATAACATCTTCCACATTTATTTACTATTTTTGATATCGAGTTTTAAGAAATAATAGAACTAGTAGTGCTTGCAACAAAATGTAACTTAGAGGAATTGTGTATCTGAGCCACAATTTAAAGAAACCAGTCAAACAAAGTAGAGAAATAAAAAGAAAGGAACCTGTAGTTAACAGAAACAGCCAAGCAAGCAACTGAGGGGTGTTTCATAATGAGGTGCATTTTCTTAAAGGAGTTCATAAAGCAGTCACTTAGAACTTTGGGGGCACAAGACAAAAATGACCACCAGAGACCATCAGTGAAGCCCCTCAGAAACCTTATAAAGACGTATGTATGCTAATTAGTGATGAGAAATGTCATGGATATGTAACAGGATTGTGGAAAATGAAAATAATAGTCATATAATGCAAACATATAAGCTGTAGCTAAGATACCTCATCATGCACTGTGACAAAACAATTCCCAGTGCATCTGGTGTGGCACAATAAAGAATGTCTGCCTCCTAAAACTCACATATTGAGTCTTAGAGGTTTCTTTGAGAGACTTTAGGCAACATTTTAATAATTTCAGATAATTTCTATAAGATGCATGTTCTGAGTGATAATTGTATCCTTATATATTCCATTATTGACTTTCTATATTATCTTTCAGGTTTTGTTAATTTTGTTGCCTAATACCAGACAAAAACAAGCTCCTATGGGAATTTATCTCGCCTTCCACTTTCACTGAAATATATGATAGATAATCTATGTTTTATCAAGTATTTGCTACTACTTTGCAATAATTATCTAATTAATATTTCCTTCTTATTATAAGATAATGCATAGTTTGGCAGAACTCTTGGTGATGTGTATTGGGTTTGAGTGACAGGGTTTCCATAGTCAGGGACAGGGGGAGTGCTACAGGAGTGGCTTCTTTTAAAAGTTGCCAGAAGCTTCCCACATGTCTGGTAGAGCCCATGCCAGCTGGGTCTAGGATGGACCCGCTGCTCGCCAAGGCCAAACCAATCAGGAATGACAGTAACATCTCTGTGATAGCATATTTAAGGAGGAAAGAAAAGTTATTACTCAAAGTAATCACAGTCAGAGAGGAGAGGAGTGAGAATATGTGAAAGGAATTTCTCTGTAGACACCAAGGTCAGTGGAGAAGGAGGAGGAGGAGGTGCTTCAGACACCGGAGCTGAGGTTCTCCTGCAGCCCATTATCCAGACTACGGTGAAGCAGCTGTGGCCCTGCATCCCGTGGAGGTCAATGAGGGTGCAGAGATCCACCTGCAGTCCATGGAGGAGCCCACGCTGGAGGATGTGAATATCCAAAGGAGGGTGCAGCCCCATGGGAAGCCTTCACTGGAGCAGGCTTCTGGCAAGGACCTGTAGTTTTGGTGGACAGGGGAGCCCATACTGGAGCAAGTTTCCTAGTAGGACTTGTGACCATGTGGGGGACCCACTCTGGAGTAGGTTGTGCCTGAAGGACCCTGTGGAAAACTACTCCACATCAGAACAGTTCATGGAAAACTGTTGCTCATGGGCTGGACTCACACTGGAGAATTCTTGGGGCAGTGTCTCCCGTGGGAGGGACCCCACGCTGGAGCAGGGAAAGGGCTCTTCTTCCTGAGCAGCAGCAGAAAAAACCTGTGATGAACTGACCAGAACTCCCATTCCCCATCTCCCTGCACTGCTGGGGGGGGAGAGGTAAAGCTCGGGAAAGAGGGAAGGGTGAGAGGAAGGTGTTTATAAGATTTATTTTACTTCTCATTATCCTGCTCTAATTCTGATAGTAATAAATTCAATTAATATCCCCAAGCTGACACTGCCCATGACAATATTTAGTGAGGGATCCCTCCCAGTCCTTATCTCAATTCAGGAACCTTTTTTTATATTATCTCTCTCCTGTCGACTTGCAGGGGTGGGGGTGATAGAATGGCTTTGGTGGGTGGCTGGCATCTAGCCAGAGGCAACCCACTACCTGATCCTAAGGTAGATCATACCCTATCTTTTCACTTACCCCAGGAGAAGTTACCCTTGTCAAGAAAGAAAGTGAGGCTGATTTACATAACCTAAGCAGAGACATTTTTTGCACTCATAAAAGTGTAAGTGGGGAAAGCCACTTTGGTTCCAGTTTCCATCACTAAAAATATTTCCAACCTTGACCATCTCCACCTCAAAAACTTATGTCATCAGTGACTGTCACTGTAGGCATTACCTACCCATTATCAGCTCTGTGGCATTGTACACTCCCAGCTCATTTAGAATACACTTATTACAGACTAACTGCTTTGAATAACACCATTTCTGCTGTTAATGAATGTCTAGTAAAATTTAGTTTCAAATTTTAAGGTTGCATTGATTTATCAGTTTTCTAAATATTTCTATTACAAGGATCTGTGATTCCTTATACTGCTATATAAACATCTGTGTATACCCAGACACACATATGTATGTTTAAGTACACTTATTTATGTTCAGTTACAACATTTAACATTATTTTTTGGCATGCTGATATTTTTTCTTCTTTTTTTTTTAATCAATTTACTATCTTCCACATATTAAAACTGACAGATAAATATTTTTGTAGAAATCCTCAGTACTTTCAGACTTGTGAAGAAAAAACATTTGAGTGACAAATTCTAATCACTAGTATCCAGTTTTCTATCTATTCATCAGCATTTACAATGACCTTTAATGGTTTTGTGCTTTCTATCTTAGGCATTGATTTTACAACATCATTTGTTCCCTATCTGTAATGCTCATGTTATCATAATAAAACTGCTCTTAAGTCCTGATGATTTTACAGTAAATGAGAAAAAGTTTCAAAATCTTGACAGGCTTGCCTGTCAGATGTAATACCCTTACAAGAAAAGGCAAATGTTATGGAAAAATAATCTTCATAATAGTTTTTCAGCACTGGTTTATAAGTAGGTTTGGTTTGAGATGATCCTTGGAATACTTTACTTGTCCTGATACAATCTTTTTTTCAAAAATAAATTTATCCCTCTTGCAGATAGCTAAAGGTGTTAGAATTCCATTTTAAAAATTGTGACTTGGAAGTAAAAAGGAGTCATACTTAAATCAGCTTTTTGTCATACTCTTATCATAACTTTCACCTCTTTCTCTAGAAAGACCACATCATAACTGGGATTCAGAAATGCCATGACTGCAGCATATCATTTTGAATAAAAAAGAGAAAGCAATTCTGTCTTTTCTAAATGTAACTAAACAATACCATCTCCCAGATTAGAAAAAAAATCAAAATCTGAGATTGTTCCATTATGAATTAATTTTACTATTCTCTTTCCTGATAAGCTATATTTCAGTACTAATTGGGAAAAGTGACAGTATATGTCACAGAGCTATGCTTCTTTAGCAGAATTAAAAATGTGTACATTTTGAAAAGTCAAATACATGAACTGTTATTGTTAGGCAAAAAAATTATAGGTTAAATATACATATGAAGTTTATGAATTTCAACTTTAAAGTTTTGCTGTCTGAGAAAAGGCAAATGAGTTCAACAACATTTATTGCACGTCTTTTTTCTGGTGCTTCTCTCTGTCCTTTTTTTCCTCTTACATGCATATCTAAATGCAAAGTTCATATATTGATAAAATATGAGGCATCACTAAATTGTAAAAGTTATAGGTTGTAAATAAGAACAACCAACTAAACACACACTCTTCCCAGAAAGTACTTTCTGTAGTTAGATATATCATGTATTTTATTAAAACTGAAACACGTATTTTTATTTCAGTTCAAACATACTCACAGTGCACAATCATTCCTTTTCATCTGAAATTAAACCAAAGAAAATATGAAAGGAGTAAAGTCTTTATATTAGCAAGCACTCAATTCTCAGGACTTGGCTAAATCTAGTTCAAAGTAATTTACTTCCCCGACTTCCTGTCTTACAGTGTAATTGTAGCATTCCTCCAACCAAATATTTAACTCTTTTCGGTTGCTTTATCTGCCAATATACAAATAGTCATAATCACCTGAGAGCTGATGGAGAGAGGTAGACACCTTCAGCAAAAAATTTATTACTTATATCCACTAATTCTTTCTCTCACAGTCAGAAACACATGATCCAGAACATCAAAGCTTCCAAATAGAAATGTAGAACCCTAGTTTGATGGCAATTATATTATCCACAGAGGACATGAGTACAGTGGGAAAAGAGAATGCAACAAAAGAAATATCCTAGAAGCAATTCATGACATTTCTTTATTATTTTTTTCTGTCCAAATTGCAAAAAAATCAGTATAACCTTATGAAATATTTCAATTTGTTTAAAATATCTTTCAGGAAAAAAACCTGCCAAATGTTTTTAAAAGTCGTTCTAAGTACATACATCTGAGCATTCATTAAGGTATCTACTCACTGGTGTTTGAATTCTGCAATATATAAAATAGTTCAAAATATATTCAATTTTTAACAAACAAATATTAAATTCAAGATTAGATTCAATACTAACAGCTGGGGCATTTTCTCCTTAGCAACAAAACTAAATAATTCTACATTTGACAAACGGGAAAAAGATCAATGAAAAATTTTATTGTCTCTCTGCCAATATTCGGAATAAAGAGATTACTTTCGGCTTTATACTGTATGCCCTATACTTTTACGAAAATATACCAATTCTCATGTATCATCATCCAACAAATAAAGTATTTACCAAAATCAGCTCCTTTTTAAATGTCTTTATATATTGTTATGATTTAATTGCAGAAAAAGCAATCTTGACTGTGAGTATAATTGAAAAGAGCCCTTGAAGCTGCAGTATTGACTGCCCCTGGAGTCCTACACAATTTGGAATACTAAGGCAAGTGAAGTTAATAGAGTATTATGGTACTCTTGCTCCAAATTCAGTGATGTTACCACATTTTACAAAGCATGGTCTGCTCTGTATTTCTTGTTGATTCAGAAATGTACAAATGATAATGTCCAATTCATTTACTCTTTCCTCAACAGAACTGACATCAATACTTGAGGTATTCACACCAAATATCTTTCATAGCAAAAACAGAAATAAGAATTTGTTTTAATGTAGTAACCCTAAAATATTTTACGCTTCTGCATAAGTATGAGATGAATAATTCCCTAAAAAATAGCTATTGCTCTCATCTGATTATAGAGAAAATATAAGTAATTATCTCAAATACAAATATCTAAAATTATGAAAGATTAAGCTCTGCCAAACTACCTGGTAGTGGTCAAATCACTCATACAGTTTTATGATATAACTTTTCTTATTAAAACAATTATTTTTTCCCTTTTTAAGAACTACTGAAAAAAACCCCAAACACCTATTTTCTCTCAATCTTAGCTGTATTTAAACTCTTAGTAGTTTATACTATATTTGATTATCTTGTTTGTAAACTTCGTTCCTTAAACAATCAAATCATTTAAAGAGACAAGATGGATAAACTTATTGTTGAATTCAGCTGCACACAAAATAAGTCTGTAAGAGGTTTTCAGCTATTTTTTTTAATTTTTGCTTTTCTTTATATTTTCTATTCCAGCAGGTTTTTATATTTCCTATTTACCTGTTTACATTTCCACTGGGGTCTTTTCCAAGATGATTAGCTAAGTTCACCCAGGTCCAAAACATAATGTACCACCTCTTGCCTTCACTGAAGAAGTAAATCTACCAAAATATTTTCTTGCAATAAACATTTTAAATAACGTATTCATCGCTGGGAAAAAAAGTAAGAAAAATATTTAAAAGAGCTTTTTTTTTTTTTTTGTTCACCACTGCCTGCATTTTTGCCTGCATTTTTGCTGAATTTATGCCCTGCTCTTATCTTTTTTTTCTCATAGCCTACAGCAGGGCATGAAATTCATTGAGATATTAAAAAAGAATTAGTATACTGTGAAGACTGCAATGGTTCATAAGACTATATAAAGCATCTTTCACCTCTAAGTCATGGGCTTGAATACAGCAGAGGCTGATAAGGGACTGAAAGGTCACCACCTGGCAGCTGCTCTAGTGCTGCTGTACAAGTCACCAGTAGAAGTCACATCCCAGTGGACAAGCATCTATAACACAAAACCCATCAAAACACCTGGTGTTCATTGGCAATCTCTGCTAAGAGAACGAAGATTGACATGAAGATGCAATTGCCTTCTCATCATTAGGCACAATCCCCGTGGGCTGCAGCTGAGATACACAAGTTGGTATCAGTGAGTAACTGACTGTAGATGTATCTGCTGGTGGTGATAAGAAAATAATTTCAATTTGTATGGCTGTCACAAGCTAATATGCTTTTAAAAATCTATTTCTAAAGGAATAATGACTGTCCCTTTAAAGAACAATTTCAAATTTTTTTTATTCTCTGCAACATGTAAATGTTGGCATAAATACTATGATCACAGTACTTCTTTCTTTCATTTGTACTCAGGTAGATGCAGGGATGTATTTGAATGGAAATCTCTATAATTCAGTATTACGTTGTGCTAGAGCTAGTGTGTGAAATACACTTCTAAACTATACTTTCAGGTTTGTCCTTGGATAGTTCATTGGCCCTGAACTTTTCTTGGTTTTTCTACTAGTTGCTTTCTTTAAATACTTCTCAATTTTGACTGTCTTCTTCATTTCTGGTACTCACTTTCTCCATTGATTCTGATTGGTTATTTTTAAGACTGGATGACTTGCTTTCCTCCTCAATACTTAGAGTGTTAACTGGTTAATAAACACATTGAAGTTAATAACAGGGAGGAAAAAAGGGATGGCCTCTGAAGAATTCCTGTTGACAATAGTCCTTACAAATATTGTCTGGCCTTCAGTAAAATATGCTTCCTTTAAGACTGTATTTTGAATTTTGGAGACAAATCATGAAGTGCTCCATGTCATCTGAGATTTTCTGAGCACAGATAAAATTAGGGCATTGTGAGATTACGTATCAAGGTATCATGAGCGCGTGACAAATAGGATTCTGTTCCTTTCACACTTTATCTAAAGGCTCTTCATCAACTTCATATAAGCACATTTTTTATTACGCAGTGTTTTGACCTATGACTTTGACCAATGCCTGAAATAAGCTTCTTTTTGTTTCATTTTTCCTCTTAACATCTTATTCATTAAAGATAGCATAAAAAAGATGTATCAGTATATTATGATGAATAAACTTAAAGAAAAATCTGTGAATTTAGGGATTGTTTACTGCCTATTTAAGCCATATATCCTGGTTTTAGGATTTCTCCCTGTGCTCTCATCACAGATTTTCAAAGCTAAACCTCCCTCTTTTTTCCAGAATCATTTCCATTGTTCTGTCAGAGACCTTAGTTTTTTTTAAGTGTGAGCATCTTCTGTTACCTGATAACTTCTAATCAAGCTGAGGATACAGAATGAGCATTGAGACCAATAGCTCTTCTGGCATTTCATGTCCCATTTGTTCAACACTAAATGAAAATATATTTCCCTAGATAGATGGTTTATTTTTCATTTCCTCTCAGTTAACATATATCATCACTACAGAACCCTCCTTGAAACTGGAAAATGTTAATCAAAAGCAGATAACCTCTGACATACCACTTCACCAGAATAATGTACATTTGCATGTGAACAGTTTTATTCCCAAAGAATATGTTGCATTTCTTTGCTCACAGAGTCTGGCAGAATGTAATTCGCAGATGATCTGAACCATAAATCTATTCCTATTCATGAACTATTTTCTTATTATTTAAAATTCTAATATATTCCATTTAATCTATATAACTTCTTATAACATCTGATCTTCCAAGACCAGAGAGTTATCTACTTGAGTATAACACAAAAGGAACAACCAAATATTTTCGAAGTAGGTGTAGAAATTATGAGACCTGGATCTGAGCTTCAGGTCCACCATAGATTTCTTTCATGATTGAAAAATCACTTATAGCACTGCTTTAAAGTATGTTTTGACCCTAATATCCATTGATATCCCTCGAATAAATTAAAGTACCCAAGTACATTGAGAATTCATCTCTTTGTTTTCTCCGGCTGTTAAAAGTAGTGAGAATGAAGAATGAGAATTAATAGTGAGAATTTCTGTTAAAGACAAAATGCTTCTCAGGTTATGTGTTAGGCTGACAGAATTACACTGACAGAATCACAGAACGTTCTAAGTTGGAAGGGACCCACAAGGATCATCAAGTCCAACTCTTAAGTGAATGACCCTTTCTGCGATCAAACTCATGACCTTGGCATTATTAGCACCATGCTCTGATCAACTGAGCTCGTCTCAGGAGATTGCACACTGCTCACTCAGGGGTACCAGCAGATCATGTCCCTCCACCCAGGGGCTGAAGGATTATTCAGGGATATCAACCAGAAAAACAGTCATATCTGTGGGTGATGTGAGGGCACTCAGTCTTAGGAAGTCTTCTGTGGGTGTCATCCAAGTTCCCAGGGCGGGCTTCCCCTCACAGACCCACTATTCGCAGGGAAACCACTTCAGTCACTGAGTACAGTGGGTATAAAAGTAGAGATATCTTTCGAAAGAACCAGTTAACAACTACTCTAAAGTTATTTCAAATGTCTACAGTAGAATTACCAAAACCATGTAAAAAAACTCTACCTATTTTATGCTATTTTTACTAGACTGAAATTTAGTCTAATTTTGTTATTATTTAGGAGAATTTTAAATGACCTTGAAACTAATTGTTGGCTTCATGCCTTTTTAGCATGGAACTTGGTCATCTCCCAGCTTTCCATAGATAGTTCTATTTAATTTCACGGCAGCAAATGAAAATCGTAAATACTGTTATAATATTTAAATGTATTAAAATGTTAGCATGGAATATTCTCCTGAAATTTTCAGGAAATCAATCCTGGAAAGCTCCCAGAAGCAAGATGCTCTTTTCTGCTATCAATCATTGTATTAATGGAATATATAGGAAAACATATTCTAACTGCAATAGAAATGAAACCTGCCCAAAACTTGGATTTTATTAAAAAACTTATTTAAAGTGAACTCACAACAACACCCATTTTATAGGACTTCAAATTCTAAACTGGAATAAAATTAATAAAATTAATAAAATTTGCACACCAAGAAAGAAAATGCATCCATAGATGATCTAAATTTAAGACAATTATATCATCATTCTCTAATCATGACAATTTTTAAAGTTTATTTTCATTAAAATTATTTTCACTGTTTTTCTATTTTCACCATGTTGAAAACCTAAAAAAATCTTCACAAAGCTCCAGTTGCAACTTTTTTGTCTTCAAATACTTTCATTTTTTTTTCAAAGTTACTAGTTTTACATTATTTTTATTCACTTGGAAAAGTTGATATACTAACTAAATACTGAAATTTTAACAGTTAACATTTTTAGCATTACTAAAGTCCCAATAAAAAAGAAAAATGGAAAAGAAGGAAATCTGCCGAAAAAGAAAATACGACCTGAAACTTCTAATTAGCATAAGCTAGTATCACTGGCAAAGAAGGCAGAAAAATATGGAATTTGTTAAGTCAATTATGATATTACTCATTATCACTAGAGCAGTTAGGGATGAGGTGGCAAGACATGACTGCCTTGTCTAATTTAAATTTTCATCTTTTCATTCTTCTTTAATTTTACTTTAATGTATTGAGGCCTGGCATGCTCAAAACGTTTACACTATTCTGGAAACAGTCTGTAGGAGATATGAAACTAATGATCCAGACTGAAAGGAGTATCTGTTAAATGGGAACATAAGTTGAGCCAAAATACATTATTACTACACTGTATATATTATATGCTGAAAGGGTCAAGTTACTCCAAAGAACTGGCAGAGATAGAAAGACTGGATTCTTTTTTTTTTCTCCTCTCATCCGATTAATTTTATGTAAGTTTAATATGAAATAGGAACAGCGCCATTGCATTAGCCTAACGGCCCACTTAGCCCATTATTCTGTCTGTGAAAGTATTGGAAAAAGATACGAAGGAAGGTATTTAAAAACACTTGACTTAATAGAATACTTTAAATTACTTCTAAACTTGTTTAGCTCATAATGGTAGCCATGGAAAATCTTTTCTGCAGATATAAGACTTTTATGAATGTTAATAACATATTGAAATGAAGCTGCTGATGCAGAAGCTCTGAAAACTTTAAACTATGGTGTTTATAAAGCCTCATCAAATATAAAAATCCTGATATGGCCCATCATGTGTTGGCTGTGTTCATACAGATGTCAGTGGGGAATAACACGCAGGCATTAACCCTGTGAAAGAGCGTAGCCCTGAAGAAAGACAGAGAGAGAAAGCAAGAAGAGCTATCTGTCAAGATCCCAGTTGTCCCACTGTAAAATCAGCACCTAACTCGTGATTTGTTCCATTTCGTCAATTAGTGAGCAAGTGCCTTAAACACTGATGTGAGGCTTTCAAACTGCTTACAGGTTGTTATGTTTTGCTATACTTGTATGGTAACACGTAGCAAGTGGGCAAAAAAATAATCTATTGTCCGTCTTCTGCGGTTGTCTTGATTCCATAAAGCAACAGCTCATGTAACACTTTTCATCTTCCTCATGTTCTGGTTTTGCAGACTTCTTTCTCACCTCCAGATTATCTACCACCCTGAGTACAGGGGCAGAATCACTGCCCTGGACCTGCTGGCCACACTATTCCTGATCCAGGCCGGGATGCAATTGGCCTTCTTGGCCCCCTGGGCACACTGGTGGCTCATGTTCAGCTCCCTGTCAATCAGAACCCTCAGGTCCCTTTGTGCCTGGCTGCTCTCCAGCCACTCTGTGCCCATCCTGTAGTGCTGCTGGGGGTTGTTGTGATAAAGTGCAAGACTTGGCACTTGGCCTTCTTGAACCCCATACCATTGGATTCAACGTATCTATCCATCCTGTCCAGGTCCCTTTGCAGAGCCCTCCTATCCTCCACCAGACTGACACCCCATCTCAACTTGGTGTCATCTGCAAATTTGCTGATTGTGGACTCAATCCCCTCATCCAGATCATCAAGATATTAAATGGGACTGGGTCCCACACTGGTCCCTGGGGGACACCACTAGTGACTGCATCTAGTCCAATCACTGTGCCATGGGTAGGTTACATTTTCACTAGATCAGGTTGCTCAAACACCCATCCAAAATGACCTTGAACACTTCTAGGGATGGAGCATCCACAGTTCCTCTGGGCAATTTATTCCAGTGTCTCACCACCCTCAGCACAAAAATGTTTTCCTCATATCATCAAGTCAATAAGTATTACATGATGGCTCTGCAGTCTTCCATCTGTTATTGGACAAGCTTTGGAAGTGGACAAGCTTTTTTCATCAGCAGGTTTTGTTATCTCAGTATTCTTTGGGTTGAGGGTTGTTGTTTGTTTGTTGTTTGTTGGCTTTTTTTCCTAGTTATTTTCCTAAATAGGAATATAGTAAAAGCTCCCAGTAGAAAATACTCTGGTAAAATTTTCAACGTGAAAGCTGGTAACTTAGCCTTTACTTTGCATCTTTTCAACACAAGACTAACATTCTGTAGCATCTTTGTCTCCTTAAAAGCTTTTATGTCTGAAAACCTCCTAAAAACATTGTCAATTTGGGTTTTCAAGAACATTAGATTAATTTATCTGAATATACACCAATTCCTTAAACAAACTGTAATAGATTTGTCAGGCATGAATCTGACCCAAATAGGATTAGATTTAAAAAGCAGTCTAGATTTCCTTTTAAGGCATATACCATAAGATACCCATCTCTGTGTTTTATCAGAACTCAGAAGAAGAACTAAACCATAGTGACTCTATGGAAAAAATTCAAATTTGCTGATTTGAAAAGCCTAAGTTAGCTTAGCAATAACATATAGATAACAGTCTGCTTATTTGGATTAATTCAGGGAGTTTCACTAAGACCCATCAAATTGGAATGTAAGAGTCTGTAAACTTTTTAGCAGAGAATTGTCTAGGTTTCAGAAGCAGACAATAAGGATCAAATTCTAATAGATAAGCAATATCCACATGCTAGATCAATAGTACCTATATACATTATAGGTATATAATGCATCTGAGTTGAAATTTAAATCTTTTGAAGCAAGCAATACTGTTGTAAAAATTATGAAGTTGGCATTCTGTAAAATCTCCCGTCAGCTGTAATACACTCTGTGAGCATAAAACAGACAGCTTATAGTCATAGAAACCAGAACAGCCAAGCATATTGCATTAGCAATGAGGAAATTCATAATGGCTTATTCTTTACAGAAGCAAATGCTAATAGACATTGACTTTCTGGTGCAAGTTTCAAAGGACGAAGTAATGCAAAAGCTTAATTCTGTAAATTTGTTAAACTGCAGAATGACAAATATATCTTAAATGGTTTCTTAATCCCTGAGGAACTCAAATTCCTCAAATTATGGGGGCCTAGTAATTTTTCAAGTGTCAATCAAAAAAAAAAAAATCTGGCTCTATAATACCATCTGTAATACCAGCTATGTTCACTGCAGCACACGTGAATTGTGAGTAACATTGTTGACTATATGTAAAATGAATCTAGTATCACAAATTAGATAGTCTATTTCTTTGGGGGGGGTTGTATCTTCAGAAAGAATAAAGAAGAAATAATAAATAAATAAATGTTCTGTAATAATGTTTCATAAAGTAGATCAAAGTTACCTCCTGTCTCGACTTCCAGAGTTCTTTTTTGCTACTGTGGCAGTTTAGGGAAAGCATCTAGATTTTCCTGACCAACTGGGGAACCATATACTCAAGACTTTTTGGAAGATGACAAAAGGAAGAAGTGATTGACCAATACAGGCCCCTTGAATCCAATTAGTGCAGAAGGAGTACTCAGAAATGACATCCCAGATATAAATCAGATGTGTTAATTAGACTAGCATGGGGACTATGTAAATAAATATAAGCTATTTTTATGTGCTACCACAGGGAAAAAAATGCAGAGATCACACATTCTTTCAGCAACTAATTACTTATTGTAAAGAGTAAAATTTGTGAAGTGGAAATCTTAGGAGCAGCAGACCACCAAAAGCTGTATGCTAAGCAGCCACTAGCTGACTGACCTTTTCTTTGCAACTGTCTGTGTCCTTGAAATATTTTTTATAAGGTCTTAGTGTAAAGTGAAAGATTAAAAACATATTTTTTGTTGAATTTATAAAAGTGATGCAAAAAATGTAGAGTATGAAATTTTCATCAGTGTATAAAAATTATGGAACTATTACCAAGTTATTGAAAACTACTACCATTGTTTTAATCACTGAACACCAAGGGAAACCAGACAATAATAGAGGAGTAAACTTGCAACAAACTTTCAGAAATGTGCAGCCTAAGAAACATTAAGGTGTATACTTTTGATCTATGGCCTATTTAAGAAGAAAGGCAGTTATAACTAAAGGGCTTGCGGTAAAGACTGTCTATCTAAAGAAGACCTGTTATAGATATTTGTTTCTAACATTCTTGAAGTATCTGTTAATAAATGCATTTGACAAAAAATTAAAATAAACGTATTGTAAGGAAAATCAAGGTCTACTTTCAGATAGTGTTGAAATACAACTGAAAGTGCAATTTTGCTTCTAAAATTAGAAAGGACTTATATATACACCAATATTTGTGTTCACTTGAAATAGCATCAACTGAATCCAAGGACAATCTTACATAGTTAAAAGCAGGTTTTTGTTTCCTCTGCATTTTTATTTCATTTTCTTCCACTCTAGTATGAAAATAGCACCCAAATAAAAGGCATCCAAATGAAAAAATAAATATAACTGCCAATCAGATATTTTGACAGCAGTGTGATTTTTGGAAGTGGTCTGCTCTTTTAAGCTGAAAGAAAATTTCTGATTTAACTGGCCTATTGTTAAGATCTGAAATGGAAAAACATACCTTGTCAAGTCGTTTATTCTGTTTGACTCCCAGATCAGCATCACTTCCTAGAAAATGTTTTTGAGATGAAAAATTATGGTGAGGTTTTGCTGCTGGTGATTCCTAACTCTTTTAGGGTTTTTTTTTCACTGTGGCCCTTAGTGATCTGACCTCTGCACAGAAATATTCCCAGGCTAATATGACTGTGAGGTATGTACCAGTAGTCAACTTCATACATACCTTATACTAAATGTGTCAATACCCGTATAGAAAGACAAAAAGAGTCAGCACTATAGAGAGGCTGCCTGTTCTTCTGTAGTCTGTTCTTCAAAAGGCACAGACTTCAAATATCAGGTCAGACTAACTTCTGAGAGGTATTTTCAGCAACACCACTCTTTTCACAGTGAACCATGTTTAGACATATTTTGACAATATTTGCAGCTGTACAGTTAAGTCATGTTGATTATTTATTTATCTTCAAAGGGTTGTGCAATATCCGTCACCAAGGACATTAGCACAACTGTTATTTACCAGGCCTCTCAGTATGAGTCCTCTACTGTTCTCAGCTTCTACAGATTGCAGTAACATACTTGCTTGGAATTAAGCAGATGTGACCAGACCATGTGTTCTTTAATCTTGATCATATTAAAGTGGTGGTTTAGCTTTGAAGAGGTCTTGCTGGTTCCTAAAGTCTTTTAACAATATAGAATGAAAGATTCAAGACTTCTCTGAAATTATTCTAACCAATTCTAACATGTTGGTAAACCAGGTGCTTAAAGACATTTTATAAGCAAGGTTGAATACAGAAAGAACTATTTTTATAGGGAATTTAGAGGGTGCAGAGGCAAAACTCACAGGACATTCATTTGCCTGACCTATAAATATGTAAAAATAAATCACAAGGTATTTTCATATAATCACAGAAAGGGCTGAGGTGGGAAGGGACTTCTGAGTCACCTGGTTCAACTGCCTTCCTCAAGGGCTGCCTGGAGCCAGTTTCCCAGGATGATATCTAGACATCAAACACCTAGTAACCAGCTGGCCGGGAGAAGTGATTATCCCACTTTGTTAAACATTGGTGTGGTATCACCTGGAGTACTGTGTGCAGCTCTTGGTCCCTCAATTTAAGAAGGATGTGCAGGTCCAGAGAAGGGAAACCAAGATGAAAGAGCTGAAAGGAATATCCTGTAAGGAGGGGGACTTTGTCTAGTTTGGAGAAAATAAGGCTAAGGGGCAATCTCACTGCCCCTTACAGCTTCCTGAAGAGAGGAAGTGGAGAAGGAGGTGGCGATTTCCTCTCCCTTATATCCAGTGGCTGGACATGGAGGATGGCTTAAAGACACCAGGGGAGGTTTGCACTGGACATTAGTAAGCATTTCTTTACAGAGAGGGTGGTTAAATGCTGACTTCCTAGAGAGGTGGTCGATGCCCCAAGCCTAAGAGACTTTAGGACAATGTCCTTAACAACATACTTTAACTTTTGGTCAATCCTGAGTTGGTCAGGCACTTGGACTAGATAGGCATTTTAAGTCCCATCCAACTGAAATAGAGTGTTTTGCTATTTTCTAGGTATTTACTCTTTGGGTACATCTCTAGTTAATGGCTTCCAACTACATTTTATTTCAGTGACCACCACGCTCTGAGCCTGGCTGTTCAGGTAGTTAGTCCGCTCATCCAGGCCATATTTCATCAAAATCTCTATGAAGTTCTTATGGCACACAATTTTGAAAGCCTTACTGAAGTCAAAGTTTACAGTATCCATTGTCCTCCCATGGTCTACCAAACCTGACATTTAATTGTAGAGCTTCGAGTTAGCCAAACCTGATTTCCCTTGCCGAAGCCAAGCTGACAACTTCTGATGATTTTCTTATTTTTTCATGTGCCCAGAATTAGCTGTCTCTTTACCTTCAAAGGGAAATTAGGCTGCCTTACCTGTTGTTTTCTGGGTTCTTTGGTCTTTTAGAAAATAGGAGTGACATTTTCTTTCCTCCAGTCTTCAAGCATTTCTTCCAGTCTCTGTGGTCTTTCTCAGATTACTGAGTGGCCTCTTAATGACGTCAGCCAGCTCCTTCACCAGTGGGAAAGAAGACATTCAGTACATTCAGTCTTTTGCATGTACTGTGTCACCAGTGATATGATCTCATGCAATAGAAGACACACATTTTTCCTAGTATTTTTTTTGTTACTTCTGTACTTTTAAAAGCCATTCTTGTTGCCCTTGACATCCCTTGACAGGTTCAATTCCAGGTGGGTTTTGGCTTTCCTAACGCCATCCGTGTACTGCGTGCTTGCTTCCTCTCAGTTTACCTGTCACTGCTGTGAAACTATGTGTAAACTCTGTGTAAACTCCCTTTTTATGCTTGAGTTTTGTTAGGAGCACCTGATTCATTCACTTAGAGCTCCTGGCATCAACATCCTAGTGTGTTGAGATGAACTGCTCTTGAAGTCAGTTATTTTTGTAATCATTCTCTTTCTTTTTTTTTTTTTTTAAGTCAGGATTGTATTTTATATACTATGAAGTCTGGTTTTCCATCAAAATATATTTCATCTTCTATAAGAACAAAATCAAAAGACATAATGAAATATTTTGATTCAAGTCATCTGGACATTAATTTTGTTCTGTGTGTGGCTATAGACCTCAAGAGAGTTATTACTCAAATGATTCATAAGTCTTTTCTTCTCTGTGGGCCAAATTTTGTAACTGGACAATTCGTATAAATTCTCTTTAATAGTCATGAAGCATAATTTTAGTTACTACTGTTCAACAAAATAGTCTCTTCCTTTCTAAATTCTGTCCTTGAAGAATGTTGCATGAGTGTACATGAATCCTGAAAATCCTTTTCACTACAATACACTGAACTTGTTGAACAAGGTCTTGATGAGAAATCAAGCATTCCACTTTATTTTTTCTGCTGGAAAACTAAGCTAAAGATATTTGAAAAGTATATATAGTATTACAGCTGCAGTATAGATGTCCTATTTATGAAGAATTCTTGCTGTACACAAGCTGAAGGGGACTGGAGATGTCTTAATTAGAAGTCAGATTACAGAATGAGTTTATTTCCTTAAAAAAATAGTATCTCCCCTCCCACTGTTCCTAGCCTTTTAGTCTTCATATCTTATTCTTATATGGAGATTTTCAGCTTAAAATACCCAACAGTATGCATATTCATACAACAACAGCATATGATGTTTATTGTTGTTGAAGACCATGTTACTCTCATAAGATCATATGTATTTTGATAGACATGTAGAAAAAGAAACTAGTAGTCTTGCTTTGTTGTTTTTTTTCTTCTTTTTGAAAAGCCTTATAGTCCAGCAGTGCCGAAATACAGATAACAAACAAAACAAGCTGTTAAGACCACTTATTATTTACTATCACAGATAGTAAATTTTTGACAATTTATGGGAACATATTGCCAACTTGAGAGTATTACACTTTTATATAATGAGTCTGGTCACCTCATTGTTGTGTGATTAACTTCATGCACAAAATGTTTTCTGTGACAAGTTTTTGCTTTTATAGTCATGTGAATAAAGTTGTTGCTGGTTTTTGTTGTTGTGATTTGTTTGTTTGTTTGTTTTTGAGAAGTAACAAATGTTATTTAGAAAAGTATTTAGAAACTAGAACCCGGGTAGAATCCAGGTGCCTTCTTTCATGAATGCAAGTAAAAGAATTCCTACCTGTTTCCTTAGAGATTTTTAAGTGAGTTATACAACCACAAAGGCTTCAGCAACAAAGTCAAATTAATTTAGATCTCATTCTTTGCCCTCTTTGTCCTGGCCTTTATTTCCTCCTCAAAATGGTGCAGTTCTTTACCGATTCACTTACAGTGCTATGATGTGGGCTGCAAAGACAACCAGAGCACAGAAAACATTAATATAAGTACTGTCAGAGGGGAGAGACAAGACAGCAGATTACTTTCAGTACAGATCATATTGGTTCTTACTACTGGTAATTAACAATATTAATTTTAATAATAATTATCAAAGTAAGCTAAAATGTAGCCACCCAATCTGCCTATGAAGTTATAGATTATTATGGGTTTTCCAAAGCTACATCAGTATTATCAGGATTTTGTGGTTTGCATGCATCTTTAATAGTAATGTTTTACTACAAAGTAAAAGCTCTTTACATAGGTCCTGAAAATCAAATACAGTCAAATTGCTCAGAAATTGTGACTGACTTGAGAATTCTGTCAATAAAAATGAACTGCAGACATAATTGCTGGTCTCTCAGGTTCGCAACCACATCTAAACAGTCTAAAAGATGAGAGTGTAATAGCACTGGATCTATTGAAAGTGTCTCTACTAGAATAATTTGCGCATAATACACTAATATACATATTTCTATTAACATTTTGTATGGAAACCCTAAAAAGAATAATAATTTACCATATTATATCAATAAATGGTTCCTTTGACAACTTCTTTGCCACAGCATATCCAGTTGATTGAGGAACTGGGGCATTCGTATTCTTTCTTGGATTTCATCCAAATTACACATAAGTATTAGATAATGACAGTCACATGGTACAGGCCCTCCAAATGATAGCTGTTTGAACAGCAGCTACTTTTTCAGTCAGTGCCTCTTGTAGACTAAACCTATGAATTTCTTTCCTATCTAACATGCAAATTGCATATTTGATGATAAGCTTTTGAGCAACCTCAAATTTTGGCATTTAAGTATGTGATTTAGAATGTCTGCCTGGATTATTGGATCACTGGAAACAATGTTTAGTGAGTAGGATATTAATTACTTCAGTTTACACATACTTGGGTACTTCAGAAGAGGATATTGTAGTGTTTCTAAACATCATAGAGTCTGTCAGAATAAATATTTTCAAGGGCTTGCCATAGAGTTCTCTTCTTTTTTCTAAACATTTGTTGCATTAATACTGATTGAGCTCATTTTCTCCAACAGATAAATAATGAATTGTTATTAAAGTCACACATTTCAATATAGTTAATGGATAGTAATTATTGTACCACCTCCACTGATTATGACACTGCCAATAGAACAGAATATTTTGTTGAATAAAACAGCTTCTTTCCTTCACTGCCTTATACCTCCTGTCCCTTCAGCTCTGTTTCACTCGTGTCTATGCTAGTCGCTTTTATGTTCCCAAAGAAGGAATACAAAGTGACAGAAATTCACACTCCCCCAACTTTATTAGTGTTAGGAAGGTACTGGTGACAAACATTGTGTTTCTGCCCCCACTTCAGGTAAATTTCTTTATAATAATCTGCTGTGACCATACAGATGAACATTTATAGAAAGTTAGTTTGTGTTCTGTCCTTGTCTACCAGAGTTTTAGGGAGATGTGAACAGTGTAGAACTTTCATATTCCTGTCATCGTGATGATGGAACTCCCTCCTCTAACTGGAGTTATATGGAATGAGTTCTGGAGGACTGAAAGAATAGAAACTATAAAAACTTTGCACATGACCATTGAAATATGAACAGTATTCTTAATAGAGATATTCCTCAGAGAGATCTTTTAGCTTGAACGTAATCATATCAGTAATCTCTCTTCTGTCTCCTTGTTTAAACTTGAGGGAAAAACCTATTGAAGATACAATATTTTCAAGTTGTATTTTGTTTTCAAGTTGTATATTGTTTCTAATTTTCCCAAGGTCACTTCAGTAGATAAAAGAAATTAAACCATACACAATGACATGCTGCTTGATTATATCTTTAACATCTCATCAGTGCTCTTTAGTGACTTAAATTTTTCCCTACTTCTTCTATAAGTTATAGCTCCCATTGTTTTGCTTTCCATACTCTGAGATTTTGTTTAATTATATTGCCACTCAGTCAGAGAGGAAGGAGTAGGAAAGGTGAATAAAACAACAGCCCCTGATAATCATGAAGACATGATCTGCATTGCCTCCTTGACATGTCGGCTCATATATTCATACAAAATGGGCCAGAAACGTATAGTTGGTGGGAAAAAAAATGTGGTTAGCAGCACTGTTTTTTCTCCATGCTTGTAATCCCACAGCTTCTCACAGACGAAAGTGATGAATTACTGTTAACACAAGACAGCTTTTTGATGTGTCCTCTTGTACATGAAAAACTGGGCTGAGACCACCTGAAGTCATTTCTCTAGAGATTTTGAACAAGAGTAAAAAATGGTTTTGTTTTTGTCTTGGTAGGCCTCAGAAATGAAAATGCCAGTATGCTGAGGACAACACATCAATCTAATTTGCTACCTGCATTCCCAATCCTATTCTTTACCTACTGAAATTGCTGCACAGTATGTGATATAACAACAACCATATTCCACTATTAAGCTGTAGTTCTTTTTGGGAAGTGAGAGTTTGTCTTTTTGAAAAAGCTTTGATTGTATAGGCTGTAGTTGCAAACAGCTAGTGAAATACTCATTTATTAATTTTAAATTCATGCAGGAAACATATTTAATTAAAAAAATGACATAATTGAATGAGAAATTATAGTTAAATCACTTAATGCCATCAAATAGCATTGCATTTTTTTAATCATTTGCTAAAGAACAATTTGATATTTTTCATTGAGATTATTCTGATTTGTTATTTTTCTGTATAATAAGACAAGAGCAAAAGCAAATGTAAAATAAAAGTTCAGTTAAAGTAGCTTACAGGCAAGAAGTTTGGGAAGCTGTGGTTACATGTAAATATTGTGTTCTTCTTTCTTTCTTCCACCCGAATGATAAGAATGATTTCTGGTACCTTCTGATTAGAATAGACATATTGAAAATAGGATTTTCCAAAGCACACAGGGTCAGAATAGAAAAGGAATTTCTAGAGTACAAAAAGGTTACACAGTTTCTAATTTCTATATATGGATTCTTTGGATATAAGCAACATTTCCATTCATATTTTGTAATTCTTTGAGAATTAATAAAAGCCTAGGCTTCCTTTATTTAAATGTGAAATGTGTTTTTAAATTCTTTTCTTGAGAATTTGATAGTATTCGTCATTAGCTAACTTAAGGAGTGACAATATACATATACAACTCATGATCGATCATAACAAAATTCTGCATCTGTTTATTTCCTTTTTCTAAGCTTTCTTATATTCCAACTTCAGTAGATTGAAGGTATTCTCAGTCTTTAGGACTGATAAAAATTTTAGTTATTTCATATATCATTGTTTCTTTGTATTTGAGGATGTGCAGGGTGCAGGTAATTAAGAATGTTGATACAAATTTTAACTTGAAGTGTTGTGCATTAATTCAGCTCCATTAAAATGAATTCAGATTGACTTACATTTTCTTTTGTACTAACTTTGCACTACTAATATATGCAAAATGTTGCATAGAAAGACTACATATAATCATTATTTCCTTATGTCATAATTAGCCGTCAAATTATTCAAGAATATTGCAATTAATTTCTGAAAAGCATAAGTAGAAGTAAGACTACCAACTCTTGATAAAGCATAGGTTAAAGTTAGACCAGATCATTTTTATCTTATCAATCCACTGAGGAAATATTGATCTTTGGTGAAGTGAATAAGACAATTTGTTATCCAACATGATAAGTATTGACTTCAAATATTGGCCTCCCAGGGAAAACATTTCTTCATAGTCATTGAAATACAAAGAACACATGTAACTGAGCTTGGTTGCACCTATCATAAAGATTAATTCCAGGCCTTTGTGGGAGATCCCACACAGCAAGTTATTTCCAGAAAGCATGGCACACATGAACATTGTAGCATGAAGCCCACTTCTAAGGAAGGATTTCTTGCAATCAGCTGCAGGCTCTTCTAAGTAAAATGGAAACTACTGATAAACTATATGACTTGTACAAGATGAACAAAAATTCTAAGTCAAATAATTAATAGAAGATTGGTATAAGCATACTGGTAAATGCAGACTATTGCAAAATAGGAAGATGCCAAAAACAGGCTTTATGTCACACTATTGCATCCAGCTAATGAAGAGAAAAATTATCCATTAGTATAGAAACTTCAAATTCTAACAATGTGAACCCAAACAACTTTAAGCAAAGAAATGAAAATATATAACATTTGTACATTTCCTATAACTGCTAGAATGAATGAGTTGTAGTCTCAGCTTGCCTAAATGGGTATATCCATGACAAACCATGTTACGTTTACAGATATTCTGACACACAGCTAAGCAACGAAAAATAACTATGGTATAGGAGTTGTATTTAGTTAGCTAGGTTATTAGTCAATAGACTATGAAGAGCTCAACCACTTAAATTCCTCTAAGGAATCTAAGCTGCTAAATTGAGTCATAAGTGTGAACTGGAAGTCTCCATATCCCCTGAAATGCTGAAAATCCCTTCTCCTCTGCAGCCCGCTGGAGCTACTTCTTGACAAGAACTTGTTATTCCATTCCAGACTCTTCGAGATCCATAAATCTATGTTTCTGCTATAGTTTTTAATAAAAATCAGATTTAGTAAAGCTTGAAAAACAAACTAATATTATCAGTAAAAATACCCCTGCAGATGAATACTAGAGATCAATCCCTTGAGCTGCTTTGATTCATATAGCAGAGGTTGCATTTTTTTACTGGAAAAATCTCCTACAAGCCTACAGTTCTATGTTCTGGCTTTGTGTCAGGCTGTGGTCATCAGTGTAGCTAGACGTTCTTAGGAACTAAAATATTTGTGTGTGTCTGCTTATTGAACAGATATTGTCCTCACACACCCAAGTACAACCAAATTCTACAGAGTATGGTGGTCGCATCTAGAACCAGGCTTCTCTTATAGAGGAGACAAAAAGTCAGAGTTACTCTGTTTCCTGAAACATTTTAAGTCTCTATCTTTCACTGCCCTAGAGATAGTTTTAACTATCAAACTAACATGCTGATATAAATTTTTTTCTGGTTAAAGCCTTATTTTATGAGGCAATGAGTTGCTCTTGTATGCTGCTGAGATGCCACAACATCAGTCACGGTTCAAAATATTCAGCTGCTGACAACAGATACTCAGAAACTCTCCAACTGGGACAGAATTTCAGCTCCTGTTTACAGAAATGCCTGTGTGAGTAAAAGCAAATTACTCGTCACACAAAACAAGCAGTTTTCTTGCTGTGAAAAATAGATACAAATAAGAACCACACATAAAATCACTCCTGTGTATGCATGCGAGTCTTTATTCTCTGAGTAAAACTGCTTGAATGAAATAGGTGAAACAGTATATTTCTTTAGATGAGATTTAAAATTTTCATTGAGAACACAGATAATCCAGTTATCTGCTTTACAAGTATATTATTCATTTGATCAAACTACTGTATGCTTAAGGATATACATAATAAATTTATAGGCAGACACACATCTTCATAGCTCACTGAGTTCACATCTTTCCTTTCATATCCAATTTATCATCTGAACCTATACATGTGCAGAATTATTGTCTTTCTTATTTTGAGATCTACCAAAGAGTAAAGAGTTTTATACAGCAATGATATTTGTGGATTTGTATCTCCTGTCACATTCCATAGAGTAACTTAGAGTAGAGATGAAGCTGGGTAAATAATTTTAATAATTACTGTATTCACAACATATCTCATCTAGGATTCATTCAGCCCGCAGCACAGAAATATTTTTCCACTGCATAGTTAACATTCTATGTTGTCATTTGCAGCATCTGAGGTCCCATTAAAAGCTTCTTAGAGCCTTTACATTTTCCACAGAAATAAAGTTACTGTATGTCTTGCTCTTCTGTTTTGAAGATAACCTTCCTAAAATAGGCTCAAAATTCAATAACCCTTATTCAGATAAGAAGTCCTACTGAAATCAATGGAACTAAGTAGTAGTCATAATAGGCTTATTAACATCTGAATTAATAAATATTGATATCATAATAGGCTTATTAACATTTGACTTAATAAATATTGATATCTTTTTTAAAAAAATAGTTGAAGGAAATGAATATTTATAAATTTGAGTTAAAAAATCAAATTTCATCTTACAAGTGAACAGAAGAATATAATGGCTGCCTATTTCCAATCTGAAATACACCAAATACAGCATTCTGTTGGTTCAAAGAAGAGAGGTGGTACTGCAGATGTGGGTAGAGTGTGGGAGAATGAGGCTTAAACTGAGTCTTTTCAGACAGAGCAAGGTGTGAAAATTGAAATCCAAAAGTAACAATTGTAAACAATGGCAAATGCTGGCAAAAAAAAAAAAAAAAGACTGACAATTTTCTGTAGAATTATAATTTTTGAATTACTAATATTATGCTGCATCTTAACTGAATCAGACAGCTCATTTTTCACACCATATACTGCAGACTTCAAGCATTCTAACACAATATTTCTATATTCTAAGTGGCCCCAGTACCATCAACCCCAACAATTCTGACTTGGAAAAGTTGGAGGTAGGAGCTGTAGCCCTTTCCTCAGTACCAACTGGAGTAGCAAGCAGACACCTACAAAGAAAACAGTGCAAGATTTATCCATCTACAAGAGAACTACTTGGAAATGCATAGTTGCTTTCCTCCCCTATGCCCATACATAAAACCAAAATTTGCTATAGGCTTGAAGCACAGCTAGTCAGAACATCTGAATTATGCATTGGGACAAATCAAGGAGTTTCAGAAAATGAGAAGGTGAAATTTTTAGTATCAAATTCAGCAGTTTGAAAATTTTATTATAACTCCCACTTACTAAATATAATTGTAGTAGGATCAGACAATGGGTCTGATCCAATTGCCTGGGAAATCAATGAGTGTCTTTCTTTTGACATCAGCTGAACTGGCACTAGTCCAACATCCTCTCACTCTATCACTTTCACTGTTATTCCTACCTTCACCTCCCTCACTTTTCGCCTTCTACAGCTTCTCTTCTGTCCCGCACCTTCTTCTGCTGGCAAGAAGTATCATATTTATATGAGATGTTATGTTCTTGTCATTTAACTACATCCATCATGATAACATGCTGAATTAAAATTCAGTTAGTTATTTGGTTATGGTGGGGAAAAGCCACTGAACAAGCATTTCAAAGTGTAAGTAAAATGCAGGTATAAAATTATAATTTGAAAAAATATACAAATATGTCATGTAGCAAAGTAAACACCCAGTCTTAAAAAGTTTAGACCTGTTTCTGTGATTCAAATAAGAAGACTGCAGGTAATTACTTGAAAAAACTGTAAGGCTGAGATTATTTCAACATATTGAATTAGTATCACATAAACCAGTTTGGAAAACATCCAATCACTGGGTAACAGGAATTTTCAAGTAAAACTGCAATTGTATGCCTTATAACTAACAAAGATCAAATCCTGGAGAGGACAAAGATGTGTCATTCAGAGTGAAAATAATCGAATCATTCCAAAACAAACACTCAGGATAATAAAAATTGTCACATTCTACTGAAATACAAAGAAAAAAAAATCTTTGGATTCTTTTAGAATACAATTCACATTATATTTTAACTTAAATGCAGAGGTAACTTTTTAAAACTTAAAATTTGATAGATGAAAGTTAGTTAAGTCCTTTAAGAAAAAAAGCTTTTAAACAAACAAACAAACAAACAAACAACAAAACCACAAAACAATAACCCAATACCCATCATGACTAAAAGGACTGTTATTTAAACCTCTGTAACCCAGAATCAAATGGTAGTTCTAATATAAAATAGCTTTTTAATATAACAGTAAATGCTTTGCAAGCACCAATAATTTTACAACAAAAAGCTGTCTTTTCTGATGACTATAAATATTCTACTGTTCTAAGAAATTATTTGCTTTTTCACCCTTAAGAAAACTTTATTTTCTAGAACAGAATGCTTTAGTAAAGTGTGACTTTCAATTCTGAATGTACTATTGTAGTTACACAATATATATTAATTACTATAATTTTAAGTGTAAATAAATACAATTTATCTGCCAGTTTTCTTGCAATAATTTTTTACTTTACATATAAATAAAAAAATCAAAAATAGATTTTCATCTCATTAAATATTCTACCTTTAATTAGTATGAGATATTAGATTAGTAAGGAAAACTCTCCTTCCATTCTACTTAAAGAGTTACTAACATAACATTGGAGTAATGTCTTAGTTTGGATTTATTCCATTTTAAGTGCAAGCAAAATTTGTTTCTGTCATATCAATATTAAGCTCAATTTGTCCATTAAGGCCCAGATCCTTACTATTGTCTTTACATATGTCCTACAGGTTAATATAAGTGCATTACAAACTATGATAAATTATTTTTCATTATATAAAAACATTTTAAGCACTAGCACATTGCCTTACTTCAACAGCTGGTTACTTCTCAATTTATTGAGAAAAGTGAATTGATGCTGAAATCAGGGTATGGACAGTTACCTTCATATTAAAATACTTATTCTGCCAGAAGAAGAAATAATCATGACCAAACTCCAGCCCACACTGTAAATAATAATTTTGGTTTATCCTTTATAATCCACACTTCTTTAGGAGGTTTTGCTTGTTTCAATTTCCTGATTATTCTTCAAGCATTTGAAATGTCTGAAAGGGACAACAAGAACAATAAAACCAAACAATAAAGCATGTCTAACACTATCAGAATTAAGCAATGTATGAGAAGTGTAGTAGACCTAGGAACAAATTAGGAGCAAAAGGAGACATTAAGATTATTTAGAGACTGCAAGTGATAAAAAATCAATTTCAGCAAGTTTCTGTGACAGAAAAAATTGAAGAGATATCTACCAGCTATGAATAGCATTAAACATATTGAGAAAGTGTGAGGAAATGTGTAGCATGGTGGAAAAGTAGCAATGAATAGCTCTTTTAAAAGACACAATGGTGAGGCTGGTGACTCACACAAATCTTATTGCTTCCATTTTCTTTGTTCTCTTCTAAACCATTTAACATCTCTTTAGTGTTCATTTCATCCAGTAATGCTAACTTTTCAGAATTTATGAGCCATGGCCATAATCCATATTTTTCCTCCTAAGGAAATAAAAACACGGTCTGCCAACAAATTATATAACCTCACTTACACACACCCCCATTTGGAGCTTAGTTATCATTGCTCACTTAGGGTTTGCATGACAATTTGTAAGGATCTATTTATTAGGATTAATACTGATTTGAATTATCCTCCTATCTACTTTATAAATCATAAAACACTTTAAGTGGTAGGAGATTTTAAGTGCCAGTGCTGACCATTTTGCTTTAATATGGATTTGGTCTAAAATCCAATTAGAAAAAGCATCAAGAGCATCTCTACAATAATTATGCTACTGTTTTCCATTCTTTGTTAACATTTCAGTTTTAATACATATCCGTAATTTTAATTTAAATTACAAGTAAGCTGCATAACCAGCACAAACATATTCACGTCTAGACTGAAGGTACCTACATTTACATTGCTAAATAGAGAGCCAGGAAGCAATTTCAAAGATTATACCTCTATCGTACTTAGTTCATGTAAGCTTTAGATCTCTCTTCTGGATTTCTCAAGGAGTATCCTCAGGCAGAACTCAGGGTGCTCATCACTCTGTAAACTGCTCTCAAAAGGCAC
Organism: Pseudopipra pipra; assembly: GCF_036250125.1. Classification (NCBI taxonomy): domain Eukaryota; kingdom Metazoa; phylum Chordata; class Aves; order Passeriformes; family Pipridae; genus Pseudopipra; species Pseudopipra pipra. The sequence continues at coordinate 52,574,493 of NC_087550.1, forward strand.
TATGGATGTGACGGGACAGTATTCCAGCAACATCCTAAACATTTTGCATTCTCATGTTCTCCCCTGCAACACGCCTAACAACTACCCTAAAAGTCACACTGAAGAACACCATTCATATTATTCTGGAAGCTATGACACAGGAGAAAAAAAAATCATAATTTTTTTGATTGGTCAAAAAATCTTTTGACCCACCTCTGGGTCAGAGGAGATCTGGGAGCACGTGTTCAATAACAAGTCTGAGAAAAGGTTGTAGAGACAGATAGCTCTCAGTAGTGTGACAGTAAGCCAGTTTGCACCCTTAGGCATTGGGGTCAAGGGTCAGTCCCTGAATCACTATGGTTTGGTTTCATAATCACATTAAACAGCTACCTCTGAATTGTGTTTGTAAGGTGCCCAAATGAGGCAGTCAGCTCATCTCTGTGGTGCATGAAGGGGTTGGTATACTGTCTCAATTTTCATTTGCATCTGTTTTCCTTCTGCATTGCAACACTGGAGTCTCACACTAGTACCATATATGCAACAGGAGCCAACAGAAGTATAGCACCCAAAGCAAAAAATGTCAAATCTACTTGAAAATATGGATATATTTCATAATTTAAAACTGTACTAACTTTACTGGTACTTCCAGACTACTGTCCATATTTCTTGCACACAGCCATTGACACTGCAAGCCACTTATGAGGATAGGCTTTAGGTAAGGTACACATCTGGAGGAAAAAACAAACAAACAAAAAAAACCAAACACATGGAAGACTAAGTTTCCTTCCCCCAGAAACCGTGAAGCAGACCTAGTTGCCAAAGCAAGAGTTCACAAATCTCCCTCATTGGAAAAACTAGCCAGTACACTTGTACTGTGAGAGAATCACTGCACTTGAGAGCAGAGATGCAGTGCTCAGCAAAGCACTGTGTAAATAGGAGTTACACATGCTTTTACACTCCGATTTAAGCCATAAGCTGCCCAGAGAGGTTACATTTGATTCAAGAGTTTTTAAAAGCCTTTCAGTTCATAATAACCTTGAATTCGTGTCCAGAGAAAGAGACACACACTCTTTCTCTAATAGGAGTTCTTTTAATTTGGTGAGAAAAAGAAGACATTTTGACAAAACGCTTTATAGGTGTAAAATACAACCAAGAAAAAATATTTCACTAAAACACCCAGCACAAAAACCCACTCCACAGAAAAAACACCCACCACTAACAATCAATATAGCAGCTTTAGTAAAACACAATTCATTGGTTTAAAGTTACCCACAAGAGAAGGAAAAGAGTAAAAGAAGAAAACAGATTAAAAGAGTAAAGAAAAAAAGCAAAGAGAGAGAGAAGGAGACGAAAGAAAAAAATGTTACCAATAAGATTCAATGATTCACATGATGGAAGCTGCAGGAGAGGATGGGAAGAGAAAGAGAGAGCTCACATGGAGTCTCTCATATTTATGTAGTTTGGTTTTCCCTCCCAGGCAGGATATCCAGTCAGCGCCTTCCAGGCCAGAGTGAGGTGTGCTGCAGCCAACCACAGGCTCCAGGGGCACGCTGTGGGCAGGCTACCAGGCAGGCTTGCTTTGTCTGACAGCTCGGCTACAGGGCCTTCAACTCTGCCATGAGCTCTCAGGGGCCAGCCCTGGGGCTGCAGGACATGCGCTCTCAGCAGGCCGTATGGGATAAGGCAGGGTACCTGCCTGTCTAGCCCAGCTCTTCTCCACACACACATGCTCTCATAGTAAGTTGTTTCTGACCCATATCAATAAACCAGTGAAATCTGGATCCAGTGTCTCACACATGTACTGACATTTTCAGAACTGAATCAAAAAACAGTCATGAATTACTCAAATTTGTGGCTTTGCATCACTAGTAAAAATAGAACAGTGAATCCAAACACAGTCCTCTTTATAGTATGGTCTTTCTATAAATCATGGTAAGCCTCCTGATGCCTTGACCATTGTCCTTATTATTTCATCTGACCACATTTTATCATGAGGTACTTATTATTATGGGTAATATGCATGATTATATTTGCCTGGGAAGGGAAAGTAGGATTCATCATCTTGGAATACTTGGATTATCATATTAATTAAAATTGGAAGTGCAGAGCTGCATTCATAAAATATTGTTACTTGCAAACTTTTTCTTAGACACGATGATAAACCTGATTGATTACAGTTTATAATACCAATAATCTCTGCAATATCATTAATTAGCACAGTTAATAACTAATTTGCTGGAGCTTTGACTGCCCTTGGCTTTCCCTCAAGCTGTTCTTAACTGGTCATTAACTGCTGGTTACAATTGATTTCTCAGAGCTCTATTTAAAAGAAATTTTATTTCAATTCAGCACCCACAGAGCCTAATCTTGATTTGGTAAACAAAAATCATTCTCTGCCTTAGTAACAGACTTCTTGTTCCTCATTATCTTTGGTATATAGTTTCAGGGATGTTTGGGGATGTAAGCTTTGTGGTTAAGGGCTAACGTTAAAATCAAACCCCTGCCGTTCTTCCAAATTTTCAAGTGCAGGGAAGCCCCAAAAAGAAGAACACTATATTGACATCTGGTGGAAAGAGACAAATTAAATGCTCCAACAGCCAACTTTCAACTTATTTGTATGCATATATTTCTTCCTTATGTTCAGAAACTACTTCTGCTAATACCATAACATAAAGAGACAGTTCTGATGATAACAACGTATAGGATAACAGGAATGATGGCCAATTAAGTGTGTGTAGAGTGGACAGCTAAACTAACACAACAGGTTTCTGTAGCAGGGTCCAAAATTTATGGACTTTATTAAACAAAAAAGAAAAAAGAAGACAGAAAAATATGTTTGTTTGAAGTGCTTTTTGATTTCTTGGTAAAAATTTAAAAACACTGGGAAAAGGTGGTAAAGCTGCTAGCAGAACAAGAAGGGGAGAAAAATGATCAGCAGGCAACATAACAAGGAGCAGTGAGGGATTGTCAGTATGAGCACAATTCAGGTCACATCACTATAAGGTCAGCAGTAGGGCTTTACCATGCAGCAACACTGACTATCCCAACAGTAAGGTACATGTTGCTGCAGAAACAGAATAGAAAACAGCTGACTTAGGAGTTTCCTTATTATAAAAGAGGCCCATAATATAGGTAGCAGTTACGAGCTGTATGTTATCTTGCTTATGTACTTTTTTATTTTTTCCTTTTATCCCTCAAATAACACATTCTTTGTTAAGTCAAGCAATTTCTTTTTGTGAATGAGGAAAGGTAAGAGCTGGCTATGCACCAAAAAGCATGTTTTCCAGTGTTTTTATACAAGGATTTAAACCTGTAAACGAAAAATTGAGATCAGTCCATTTGATTCCAAATAAATTCTGTCTGAAGGGTGATAGGGAATTCAAATCTGTGATGACAATTCTACTGGACAGAAGTTATACCATGTCATTGTTTTCTTCACAGCATCTCTGTATAAATTTTTCCTTCCAATTTATTGGCTCTCTGAAGGCATGAAATGTTACATTCCTTCTCCACTAAAACTAAAACCTTTCCAACCATGATGTAATTTTTTAAATAAGTAATTTTATGACTGATTCCATGTACCTCTGGCTATATATGAGTTTCCCTGTGAGCAGTCACAAAGCCACCGCATTTTCATTCTTTATACCTTTTATTGAACCTTAATGTATGGCCTAAATGAAATGGTATATATATTGTGTAGTGAGAACCCCTGTCTACAGCTTTAAGCTTTAACCAGATTTGTCTCATACTTTTTTGGCCCCTTCTGTTTCTTCCAGTGATCCCTTTGGATCTTTATGCATCTTGTATTTGTTTAGCTAGTAGCAAAATGAAACCCTGAGCCATGAATGGAGTCTCTTGTTAAATCTTCAGAACAGAATCACAGAAATAATGAGAAAATCTTCCACTTATAAAGGAAGCATGAAAAGGAAGTCTACCATTCTAAACAGAAATATACAACTCCATGCAAATTGTTCCATCCTAGATCGGTGTTGTGCAGATTCTGGTTTTGAGTTTTCCCCTTGAGATAAAATATTGCATGAGAGAAAATATTCTACAACTAACAAAAAAAAAAAAAAAAGATTAGGAGGTTGCTAACATTTCATTTAGACTTCTTTCTTTTTTTATAAAAAAAAAGCTCATCAAGAAAAATTGTTACTGTTATATAAGTACTCTACAGAACGTCTGTATATTCAAGTTCTTGTGTACATGCGTAAGAAAGACATTTAAAATCCAATATTTTCCTTTCAGAATTATAAATCTGCATTTGTTGACTAGATGATTGACATACACATATAGACACACAGGGACTGACTGGACTGACTGACATTACCACCATGAATGGAAGACTTTTGTCTCTAGGAAAGCATACTGATATTAGCTCTTGTTTATTTGAGCTCCAATTCAAGACTTCCAGTATTCAGCAAGCTCTGTCAAAGTCTTGTCACTCACCCTTCAGTGTGAAATACCTCTCCTGTTCTTTTTCTCCCAGCCAATACTCTGCTCTATTTATTTGTTATCTGTTGTCTTGACAGCTCTAGCCTCTTTCCAAACAGCTTCTTTACCATCCTTTGTCCATTTCTTTCAAAGTATCAAAGTGAAATACATCACCGTATTTGGGTAAACTAACATAAACTTGCTCTCCTCTAAACTTTTCATCACCATCTTATCACATCCATATATAGTCTTCCCTACCATTACTCCATATCTGATTACTAATTTATTTCTTAAATATGCTCTGAACCTTCAACTTCACCTTCACCTTCTGAATGCTTCCTTTGTTCCTTTCAGACAATTTTATATTGTTGCTTTTTACTCTAGTCTCTTTAGTATTAAATAATTCTTAGTATGAAATAATTTTCTGCTTCGCATCTGCCAAGCAAAGTCTCTCTTTCTTCTCCTGCACATATTCGTTTAGGACCTGACAAGTAGGGCAGCAGAAATAAAAGTCTGCATACCCTACACATATTGATTTTTTCCAGAACCAATGGCATACATTGAGGCTGACACGCATTAAATGAGTCCTTGTTTGTGTCTGTTCCATTGAATTCTTTCGTCCTCCAAAACAGGAAACCAGATCCAAAAAGATGATTAAGAATGTCTGTATCGTGTGGTACCATGCTCAGGAATTACTTGGGAGAGTGCTAATTGACTCAAATTAGTGTTAAGTTTGAAGGTTCACTATAAAAATAAAAAGTCAAATTAAAGAAATAGACGCTGAGGATATATCCAGAGGATATAGACATTCCCTGGAGCTGTTTAATATATAAATGTAGAAAATCAGAATATGATGCATCCAACACATCTACTGTGGCTAGTCAGAAATATTAAGTGCAGGGTGTATCTTGAAATATGTTTCAGGGTTTTAGCTTCAAATATGCCTTCTTGATGCCATTTTCCACTCCCTTTTGTTTTCCAGCTTTTTTTAAAGAAAGTAGTTATAGTCATTTATAGAAGGGCTAAATGACTTATTTCTCAAAAAAACCCCAACCAACCAAACCCCAAAAACCCTTGTTTTGTCATTTATTTATGCAATCAAAGCCATTTTACAGAGAGGGATCTGTTTTCAAAATTTCACCATAATATCCAGGTACCTGATGAAGGCGTGCTGTTGTTTGTAAACAAACCATTAAAGCAGAAAGAGAATTATTATGCATAAAGCATATGAGGGTAATCTAATCTCTACCACCCATTTTAAATATTATAACATTATACAAAAGACAAATTTCTAGTAACACTCTCATTTTATTAATCTACCAGATTAATGAAGTACACTGTTTTGTGCACATTTTCTCACCAAATGAATCTTCTGAATTTGAAATATGATTTCAGTTATAGAGGTAGTCACTGATCTTTAGCAGCAGAAGGTTATATCCTCAAGGTTAATGTCTTTTGAATGGAAGTGGGAAATTAGGATTTGAACTTCGTGCTATCAGGAAGAATCGTGGAACTAAGCCTTCATCATCCATGTCTCAATCAGCACTCCAGCATCTGGACATCTTCATAAATTTAGAGATTGCTACTCATTTTCAGAGTGTGTGTCAGGCATGTTTGAAAGTGCCAACTCTAACAGCTGCCTCAGAGAATGAAGCCAAACAAAGAATAATTTCTCAGTCTTAACTGGATTTAGGTTTATGTATCACAACACTGCATAAGGTAGAACACCTTGGCAATGTTAGGAGCATAATTCTGTGTTTATGTCATTTTACAGTTTAAAAATAAACTTCATCTGGGAAAATCAGCAGGTAAATGAGGTCTTTCTTTCCTCCATGTATTGTTTGTCATTATGAATTTTTTGTTATTATGTCAAATCACTGCAAAAATAGCTAGAATTTATCTCATAAAATTAAGATTTTTTCTTCTATTACACCATTACTATCACTAATGTGCTGATTTTGAAAAAAAAGCCTAGAGTTCTGCTTTTCATTTGCAGTCCTTTCCAGTTTAACTTTTATATTGCTTAGGGGTTTTTTTCTATTAGAAACATACTGTGAGTATATTGGACTTTTAGTCTGTGATGTTGACATAATGGATAAATAATAATTTAGAATCTATTTTTCAATTCACCAGGAGAAATTTTAATACCTTTTCCGGGGAAACCATTAACTTTTCAGTTGACAGTTTTATTTCTAAGCAAAAGAATTCCAAGCTCCTTCACTTTCACTCTTGCCTACCTCTAAAAAGAATGTTCTTTATCAGCATTCTAGGAGTCAGGATTTTCAGGTGCTAGGAAATCAAACTTCAACTCAAGTGAAAGGCAGCAGGACCTAGAAGTTAAGTGTCAAGCATCAAGAAAGCAATAGTCAGACAGAGTCAGTCAGCATGCAGTTTGATATAAGGATCTAAAGAGTAGATAGAGTTACTCCTTGAAAAAAGCATCCTAATTATGGTATAATTTTAAATTTAATTTTAGCCTTATTTCCTAGTCAAAATAGGATTACATTAATTGTACATATGTGCGTGTTATGTCTGTTTGTTATCCTCAAATGTTTCTGAAGACATTTAATTTCAACAGCATTTGATAAGAGGTCAGTAATCTCTGCTACGCTGAGTTCCTCAAGCTTTATGGTAAAGGTAGCCAAGTAGAAGAGAAAAGCCTTTAAGTGTTCCTGTTCTTAAAGAGCTGGTTTGTGAGTTCAAAAGGGTTTGAAGAAAATCACAGAAAATGCGGAATAGAGAGACATCATAGAAGAAGCAACTACTAAAAGACTTTTCAAATTTCTCTTGCACTTAACTAGAATACAGAGTTGCCAGAACTACACTAGTAAATTCATCAGGGTCACAACAAGACATCTAGCCCTTATGCCTGGTTATCTATGATGTTTAATTGTTAACATGCTCTCTTGCATAGTTTTTGACCGCAGACATTTCTTTGAACTTTTTTTCAGTCATAGTTTCTTGGGTCTAGCAATCATTCCCAATAGGTACTGTGGCCTCTGGGGGTGGAAGAATTTTGCAAGTGAGTTAAGCTATGCCAGATCAACCAGCCAGGCAGAACCTGAGAAAAATTGCTAGTATTGCTTAGCTTTCGAGTATACATAAACAACCTCAAGATTGCAGACTTTCATTTCTTACCAGATTGTAACAACTTAGTGTTCAGCTGCTAAGCAGTTTGAGAGCTTCCAAAACACGAGGCCAGAGAACTCCTAAATTGGTTGCTGAACACTTGTGCTTTCTTTGAAATCATGTCCAAATTTGAAGGGATTGACCTTCTTTTCACCCAGTTGCCAATCTATTCAAACATTGGCATATATGGACAGAATTAAATTCAATTACTTTCCTCCAGACAAGCTTTCTTACCACCAGATTACAGGCCTCACGGTATAGTCAGCATCTTCTTACGCTTCTGCACAGGTTGCGCAAAAAAGGAATGTAAGATTCACAGAAGTAGAACAAGAACATAATTTTGCATGCAAGAGACAGGGATGTCACCTGAAACAGGGAAGATATAAACTATAGTACCTTTTTCAGAAATGGTCAAACTCTTTGTTAGCAACTATATAGGTAAATTTCAGAATAACTATTTAGAAAAGCCATAAGAGTTCAAGGCTTTTCCTTTCCCAGAAAGATTTCCTAACCATTCCCTAGTCAGATAAAACAGATATAGCCAGATGGTTAACCTATTCCCATATGGAATGTGATTTTGGATAATTTTAGGTGAGGAAAAGAAATGAATTTGCCTCTTCTACCATCTGGGCAGCACTTTTAACTGTCTCGTTCTTACAGAAAAAGTGAACACTTTCTTCCAGCTTAGTTTAATGATAATAACATCTGAAAAATATTTGTTAGCAGTCCATTTCTGTCACTATTCTAAGTTAACAGTGAAAGATATTTTCATATCCAACATAGTGATATTTTAGAATTTCTTGCTTTGTGTTTTGATTGAACTGAGTTACAAAGTAATCTCTGAACTGCTGAGCTGTAATAAAACTGGCACAGTTCTAGTCATGCACAAAGAAATAACTGCAAGTGTTTGAGAAATTTAAAGAGATGGTGAGTTTCTGTAGCATAGACAGGCAAAGAGGTAGAGGGAAGTTGAGTAGTAATTTTTAGAATCACAGATTTTATGTTGAGTATGTAGCTTTCATTCTTCTCATTGTAGGCTACAGAAATTTTTTTATTTTTTTTTAATTAATCTGACAAATGAGATTGTATTTCTGGCTGATGTTGCTGCATGTTGCCATTATGATTGATGAATTTCAAATCAACATCTGTTACATTTTCCCCCGCTCCAGTTCAAAGAGATATTTAAAAGCACCTGTAGATCCCAAGATTTAGTTGAAAGAGCTGTTGAAGACACCTGTGCATAATTAATGCTGAATAGAATCCTGACATATTCTTCAGTTCATTACATTTGAAATCTACAAAAAATAAACCATTGCATTGCAAACTACTTGCGTGGCAGCTTCAGAAACTCCATCATGTAACTCTTTGTGGTTGTAATATCTCCAGTTGGGAACAAGACAGGATTGAACGTCTATTGAAGACCATCCTGTTTCTCTGGTGAGATATATACAAGTGTTCTAAAAGTATGAGCTTTTTCTTCTCTTTTTACTGGTTTTTCACAGTTCTATACAAGATTTACCTACAACCCTAGGAATAATGTCTTTGTTAGCATTTTGAGTCTGTATAGAAATAGTCTGGGTACGTTAAGAAAATAAGATGTAATCGCATCCTAAATTCAGAAGCAACGGTAAGTATGACAGTATAACGTAAGTGTTGAGAGAGAAAGTCTGGCAAATTGGAATACCATCTGAAAGACACCAAGAAGAGACTTGATGGAAGCCTTATCTTTTGTGTAAACCCAGCAATTATCACAAAATGCTGAGGTGAGCTGAATGAGAAAGTTCTACGTCATTCAAGGAGAATACAACACAGTTGCTCAGCCATCCCTTTTACAAGAGGTAGAGGTGAAATGATGTGTGTCAGAAAGTCATAAAGATTGATGGCATCTGCTGCTTCCAAATGTATCTATCTGCATGCAAACCACTTGCAGTGTGAACTGATGGAAAACAAAGTCTGCCCAGGGAAGGTACTTTAGTAGGCTTAATTTCCATAGCCCATTTGCACAGCTGAAGCAAGAATGTCCCAGAGAAATCAGCTGGGTCATGATAAAAATTCAAAGCCACAAAACTAAATAAAAAGAGATTATTAGCTGCATTGCAGTAAGCAAACACTAAAGTCTTAAGTGATCAATACTTGACAAGAGATATGTCACAAACTTCATGTATAGGTCAGGTGCACACAAAGTTTTTTAAATAAATCGAATGACTTCTGGACAAGGCACATAAAATGTCACTTCTTATCTCTCAGTTGATATTTTTCTCACAGAGTAAAAAAATAAAAAATCACCTCCCTGAGAGATTTGATCGAAAAGATAGTCACTCCTGATACAATTTTTAGGGGAAAAAACTGCAATCAAGTGGAAATTTTTGTCAGTACCTTAATCTCTGATTTGTAGAAGGTTGTGCTTTGGGATATTTGGCATGTCTGAGAATTGCCACCAAAGAACCCTTCTGTTCTTTAATGGCTGCACTAAATCTTAACAAACGTGAGCATGAAAACTATTGTGCTGTACTTGTGAGGCATATATCAAAGTTATATTTTTTAAAGCTTAGAAAGGCAGTTGAATCATGCATGCTCTTTATGGAGCTCTGATCAGGCTGATAAAGGCAGTTCAGCTTCAATAAACGCTTTTTAAGTGAATGTTTTGGAAAACGAATAGGAAATTCAAAGCTCAGATTGTTGCCTAACTGCTCCCATAGCACTTTGATCACTTTGCTGCTGACATTTTATTAAAAATGTCTTGTTTTTATTAAAATGTTGGTATCTGAGGATTTAGAAAGTTAAGTGTAGTCACTGGAAAAATAATATACAGTAAAACTGAGTAAGAAAACTTATTAAGATCTTTGTACACATTTCTTAAAAAAGAAAACTTTTTCCCTGTGGGGTCAAATACAGCTTTGCACTTCTCTGAAAAAAGTTCATATTGTTAAAGCAAGACAAGTGCAGAAGATAAATTAAACGTGTTTTGCCTGAGGCAAACCCCTCCTCAAGTTATAAGACTTTACTAGGAAAAAATGTAGACATCTAATAACTTAAAAATTAATAAAATATAAAAAACCATAATAAATGGAGAGTGTGAATTTTCTATGTCATGCTTCTGTTAAATATTTATGTCAGATTATTTTCTGTTGGAAAGCATCAAGGACAAACTGTCATAATTTCCTTACTTTTCTCATTACACAGAATACATATATATATATATCCTCAGCAGTATAAAGTTCCTTCTTTCTCAGGTGTTAGAGTTTGTTTTATCCGCTAGGAAATTATCATATTAGGCCTTGAATCTGACCTCTGTTTTGTGGCCCGAGACATGTAAAACAACAATAGGTGATTTTTACAAGATAAATTGCAGTGTAGGACCGTGGATCTAAAGTAAGAATGAAATCCTCTGTATTAAACTTACTCAAAAGCTAATATATTTAAAAGGCATCGATTTGCAGCATGGACTGACTCCATTCCAGTGGAGAGAGAGATAAATTCAGTGTATTTGAAAATGACAAAGAAATACATTTTGGATTATTCTCCTTTTTCTTCTAGTTGAATTAATAGTGCACAGAGGATAGAGAATCCTGTCTGACACTGTTGAAGACTTCTTCAGCTGGTGTTTTTCACCTGCAGTAGCCATTAGCCTACTATTTCTCAGACCAGGGGACCATTTTGCATATGCACACCTATGAATGTCTCAGAATAACAGTCTCTTAGAATACAATGAAATGGCTCGAATTTTTTTTTTTTCACCTCTTTCCAAGTGTTGAGAATGCATGCAGCTCATTAAAAACTAATCCTCCAAAAAGGTCTCAGGAATCTGATTATTTTATAGCCACACATTAATTACTGATGATTTAGGCATGCATAGTCATGCACATAGAAAATATATTCCTTCAAACTAATTTAATTTTAAATTGCTGTGTTTTGAAGTCAACTTCTGGCAATACAGTGTAGTGAGTACAACAGAAGAACATTTTATGCATTGATGAAATTTCATATTTAATAAAGGTATGGAATATCTTTCTTTTCCTTTAAGAGTGACAAGCAACCAGGCAAAAAGAAATTAAACAAGTCCAGATTTCACAATATGTAAAAAAAAAAAAAAAGAGCTGTGACCAGAGGGTATCCAGTTTATAAGAAACACAATAGAAGATTCAACCCTGTGACCAGAGGGTATCCAGTTTATAAGAAGCACAATAGAAGATTCAACTCTGTGACCATTACTTCAGAAGAAGAAACAAGCAGGTCTGGATGTTTCATATGAGAGATAAAGAACATTATAGGAAGACCTGGAATACTCTGCATCCCATGAACATATCCTCTAAATTTCTAAGACTCACACACTACTTTAAATACCAAAATTTGTAGTTTAATCATTCTTTCAGAATATCTTTGCATTTAATGGTATGATTCAGGGTGTTGCTATTACTATTAATGTCTAATTTACATAGAAGCATAAAATAATAAGATGAAATTTTATGTGTTGACAATGTAGGCTTCTAAATTAACCACTAGATCAATGGAAGGGAACCAGTAACTCTACAGTGATATTCATCTCATCTGAAAGTAGATACCTAAAATGTATTACTCAGGCATTTTATTCGGTCCAGTCAGATTCGAAATTATTTTCACAAGACACCTTAAAAAAATATTCAAAAATGTGTAATAGATATGGAATTCCTTTGTGGAAGATCATGTGCTAGAAATTAACATTCCTTGTACCAATTATGAAGAAGCAGTTTCTAGCTCAGGAAGTCTCTGGGTTGCAAATTGTCAGAATCTATGAGCAAATTCATCTCGAAACTGTCACATATTCTTAACCACATTTTATTTGCACAAACCACTCCATAAATACCATTTATTCTGTTGGGTTTTTTTCTTTTTTTTGTTTGTTTGTTTGTTTGTTTTTTGAGACATAGTTACAATGGTTATTTTCAGGTTTCTGAAGTTAGAATTACTGAAGTAAAATTAATGATAATGATAGTGTCCTGGTTCTGGCCAGGACAGAGTTAATTTTTGCCGTCATGGCTAGGACCTGGAAGTTATTCTGTACCATCTGACGTCATTTTTCAGGGAGTGAGGAAAGGCTCACTTCAGTGTCAGAGGAGTGTGGTAGCAGTTGGGTCAGGCTCCAGAGTGAGCAATTTGCATGTGAATCACTTGCCTCTCTGGTACACTTTTGGTTTTAATACTGTTGTTGTTGCTGTTCATTTTCTTATCTCATTGCTGTTTTCAGCAAATTTTTCTTAGCCTTTACCTTTTGAGCCTCCAAGTCTCCTCTCCAGCCTGTTTCAGGGGAGGGGGCAAGCAGTGCATGGTTTCAGCAGGAGCAATAATTGGACAATACTATTCCTGAACCACAGCAGATAGTAATAATAACAACTAATAAATTCTTCAATAAAATTTCCATCTGCAAATCAACATTGAACTTATTAACTCTAAGTGGTTTATACTAATTTCTGAGGAATGGCAACAAGAAAAAGTGAAGGACCTTTTCCTAGAAACTACATCAAGGTAGATGACACAAAACTCCATGGCCATATATCAACAATTTTATAGAGCATTCCTTAGGGGGTGTCTAATAAAGACATACCTGGTAGCATTCATTATGTTGCATCCTCAGCTGTATGCTTAAATCAGACACTTAACATTCATTCAGTGCATCACAGGCCCTTTGGCACTATAAGGCATGTGTGGCATACTGGTAGTTAGTGCTGTGCCAAAACCTCTTTACAAAACTCTCCTCATCCATACCATTATTTGAACCCATTCTTAACACTGTACACACCCTAAGTATAGACCTATCTAAAGTACAAAGGTCTGTGTAAGTGTCACAATAAGCAATGACACCCTTATGGATAAAAGGAGTCAGGCATCCAACAGTGGATAGTTTTAGTCCTGCCTGTTCATCTGGGGCTTAGTTTTTCCTTTTGTGGGAAATCAACTCACATCTCTCATTTCCTGTTTCCCTTCACAATGGTGGGAGGGTGTGGTAGTTTAACTTCAGCCAGCAACATAGTCGCTTGTTCACTGCCCCAGCAGTAGGATCAGGTAGAGAATCAAAAGGGTAATAGCTGGAAAACTTGTGGGTTAAGATAGAGGAAGTTTAATAGGAAAGCAAAAGCCACACATGAAAACAAAGAAAAACAAGAAATTCACTGCTTCCCAAGGGCAGGCAGGTATTCAGTCTTCTCCAGGAGAGCAGGGCCCCATCACTCATAATGGTTACTTGGGAAGACAAATACTGTTGCTCCAAACATCCTCCCTTCTTCCTTTTTACCTCCACTTTATAAACTGAGCATGATGTCATACAGTATGAAATAGTCCTTTGGTCATTTGGAGTCACCTGTCCTGGGTGTGTCTCCTCACAATGTCCCATGCACCTCAAGACCCCTTGCCAGCATAGCAGTAAAAAAATCAGAAAAGGTCTTGGCTCTGTGTAAACACTTCTCAGCAATAACAAAAACATCTCTATATTATCATCACTATGTTGAGCACAAATCCAAAGACAGCCCCATACTAGCCCCTGTGAAGAAATTTAACTCTACTCCAGCCAAAACCCAGAACAGATGGTTATGGACTGGAAGTCTTTTGCTTAGTGCTTTGCAAGTATGCCTTCTTAAACACATTAATATCCAGCAGACAGTGATAACTTATTTTTTTCTCTTTTAGTGCTAGTTGGTAGGACTGCTGAAGGTCAAGATAAATTCTACTATTGGAAAGGACAGAAGAATTTATGGAACAAAGACCAAAAAAAGTACTGAACAATTAACTATTCATAGTGGATTGACATGGAAGATTTTCTTCCCTGGAATAAAATTTACTAGAGGGCAGGAGACTGAGATTCTACTTGATCTGGTTTCATTATCTTGCATTTCATTATCCTACAATCTTATTAGAATCTTACGATACTATTACAAATGGGAAAGATTTAAGGAAGAGCTGCTTACCTTCAAAACATCAGACTTCGAAGTTTCATGTGAACAAACCATTTTCATTTTGAGACTGTACTCCCTTAATTAAATAAATACATAAATAAATAGATAAATACATTCTGATATGGATTACACCCTTCTAGCAAATCTGTTCTTTGCCCTATGAAATTGTTTGCTGTGACTTCTGTTTATTAATTTCCAAGCATTTACTTTTAATTGTATAATCCTAATTAAGTAGGGTGGGGTTCTTTTTACTATTAGTGATTATCTTGATTGGTGTAATTTTGTGAGCTAGGAGTTTTTCATGATTCACTGAAGTATAGAAGATAAATTAAAACCCCATTGAAATGAAAGTGGCCTATTAAGAGGATAAAATTTGATACCACTAGCGTTTGATTGAGTTTTCTGCCTTGTTTTCTATTTTCTATGAAAACGCTAGGTTTTTTAGCATAACCTCTATGTCCTTTTCATATTGATCCTGATGAACAATTTTTAATCCTTCTTTTACAGCAACACCATAGAGGAGCAGAGGAAATTAGTGTTTCATTCATTATGATAGATAGATATTGCTCCATAACCTGTTCCTTTGGTTTAGAGAATATATTAAATTTAAGTGACCTGTACAGATGCGTACTATTTATTTTCATTGACAAAATTCTAAAAAGTTTCTTAGAGGGTTAATTCAGCACTTAAGTATTGCTTTGTTTCAGTGCATCTTCAGTATTCCTCTTCCAACATAAAACTAAATTGACTCTAGTGACCTCCTTTCCCACAAATACACACCACACCCCCCATTTTGCATAATCTGCCATGGGTTGCACACCTGCAAACATAGCAGCTAATTTTACCAGATAGGTGGTGCTATGATTCTGTGTATCAAAGGGCAGACTCCAGCCATAAAAGCTGACAGCAAGTACCTCTTCACATTTTATTCTGAAAAGCTTCTGGCATTTTTTTCCCCTTTATGCTCTGAGGGAGCTCACAGAATAATAGGTGAAATGTCAAGAATAATTAAGAAAAATGATGATGTTATATAGCAGCACAAGAAATTCATCTTTTCTGCTCTGATCTTCCTGCCCACCTTCCTTTTTGCTTTTAAATGTCATCTCTGTTCTCAAATTATTTAGGATAGGCCTTGAGAGAGGGTAGAATATTTTTTAGGTAATTTGACACAGTCTTTGAGTTGAATTCCTGATGGCTATTTCTCTCCATATCCCTTCAGATAAAAAGGTTTCTTTTAATTCCTTTTCTGTGTTCAAGTGTACTTAAATTAAGTAGTTTATTTATTTATTATTTATAATTAAGTATGATGAAGTACAAGACCTCTTCTTTCCTGATCACCTGAAAATGGTTTCATATATTTTATTTTACCATCACCGTGCTCTCTTTGTTCTCAGGTATATACCTTGAGAAAACTCCCACTTACTCCTTGGAATATGATGTCCAGAATACACTAGTGCAAGACTATTTTGAAAGACTTAAGAACTTAGGTTTGCTTCAGTTTTACATCAGAAGTTTGTTGCAATAACTACCACAAGTATTCTGCTTTCTACCTACAGGGGGCAGGATGTCAATCTATGTTTTACAGAATCATAAAATAGATAAAATTCCCTTTGTACAGTTTTGAAAATTATTTTGTGTAGGATAAGACCTTCACAGAAAAACATATTGACCTTTCACCTTGGGACTTATGCATCTGGAGAAGACTAGGCAGCAGGAGCAATTGAAAATTAATAAGAAATAACTGTAGACATTCTACATATGGACAGATATCACACACATAATTATTGTAAAACTAAAAATATAAAACATATTAACATATTTAATATTGTACAATTGATTATGAGGACTAAAAAGGTTTGTTTGTTTTTTTATTTTTCCACTTGTGATTTTTCTCATCTGTTATTCCTGCAGAATCCTTGAACAACTCTCTCTTACCTCGTCTGCAGTTTCACTTTTTTACCTTTCATGGTTCTAGCCTATGCAATTTTGTCATTACTCTTTCCCAGATTCTGGCAATTTTCTCAGATACATGAGCCAAGATTATGCCATTGCGTTGTATTAAAACTAGGCTTTGGATCACAGAAAGATGACACTCAAGGAGCTTTAAAAGCACTTCAGACTATTTTGACTAGAGACTCAATTCCATTGCCTGATCATAACTGCTCAATGTCATTTGAGATGTCCTGAGGTGTCAAAGACAAATCCATGAGACTGATGTGATGAGAGGCTCCCAAATAGGAGCCAGCAGTGTGCTGAATTGCCCAGTTGGCATCCTGGCCTCTATATCAAAAATTATGTGGCCAGCAGGACTAAGGCAGTGATTATCCCCCTGTACTCAGCACTGGTGAGGCCACACCTCAAATCCTGTGTCCAGTTCTGGGCCTCTCAGTTCGGGAAGGACACTGAGGTTCTGTAGAGTGTCTGGAGAAGGGCAACAAAGCTGGTGAACGATCTGGAGAGTAAGTCCTGTGGCTTAGTAAGTAGTCCTGTGGTAAGTAAGTGGCTGAGGGAGCTGGGGTTGTTTAGCCTGGAGAAAAGGAGGCTCAGGGAGCCCTTATTGCTGCCTGAAAGGAGGTTGTAGCAACGTGCAGGTTGGCCTCTTTTCCCAGAGAACTAGTGACAGGACAAGAGGAAAGGGCCTCAAGCTGCACCAGGGGAGGTCCAGTTTGGACATCAGGAAGAATTTCTTACAAAAAGGGTTGTCAAGCGTTGGAATCGAATGCCCAGGGAGGTGGTGGAGTTACCACCTCCGGAGGTGTTCAAGAAATGAATGGACATAACATCTAGTGCTGTGGTTTAGTTGACAAGGTGGTGATCGGTCAAAGGTTGTACTCAATGATCTCAGAGATCTTTTCCAACATAAATAAATCTATGATTTTATGAAAATAGATTAGATAATTTGATATGTATATTTTGCTCTACTGAGGTGCAACCAGGAATCAGTAAAACAGCTTAAGTTTGTGATAAGCTTGAGTTTACAGTTAAGTTTTTCCCATTTCAGTGGGTAAAAAGATGAGTTAGTAAGTGCATTTTGTAATCCTCAAACCTTGTGAAATTCTGCATTCAACAAATAAAGCAGATATAAACACGGGAAAAGAAATAATTATCCTTCAATTACTGGAAGTTTTTGTTTGTAGGCAATAAACATGGCTCTTGTTTGGTTCAGGAAAGATGAGGGAAGATGGAGATTTACTTTTGTCTTTTTTCTACTTGCTTTTGCTACTGTTGAAACCAGTTAGGAGGAGAAAAAATTTCCTCTACCGAAAGTGTTGAAGATTTTCTTATTTATAACATAAATTGAAGAGAAATGTTACATACAGTTGAGCTGGACTAGAGGAGATGGAATTGTATCTTTTGGATTTATTTCTATCTATACAAGGAGTAACTCATTTCCACAAGAGCTGTGTCAGGTAGATCAATCAATGTAATAATATTTTGTGACACTCAACCACAAAATTGTAACAGGACATTGTGTAAATGACCTCTAGTCACATACTGTTCCGCTTTTCTTACCCACTCAGTCAACTAACCTGAGATTTGTCTCACCTAAATTGACTTATCTGAAGTTGGACATTCATTCCAACGCTGAAGTCTAAAATGCCTTAGTAGTCAATAGAAAAAAAAAATCCAAGAAATGGGAAGGCACTTGCAGTCAACAATTAATACTAGCATGAAAAGATAATTCTTTATTACAGTGAGAGGGAATCTGGATGATTTATTTAGACTACCCTCCTGATTATTTTGATTTGCGTAAGTTATATGAACCTTTTCCCACCTTACTTTTTTTAACACCTGAATATAAGGTTTAACCACTCTTTGATCTTAGTATTTCTAGTTTATACATCTTCTTGAGTCAAATTTCCCAAATTACATTCACAGCTGGGGAAAGAAACAGAACCTATCCATATATTTTGTCATGAGTAAAATTGTCTCCAAACTTCTGTTAGAATCAGGTTCTCAAAATATATGGTCTATAGGAATACTAGCATCCATTTTGTTATTTAATTTTTTGGCAAATAAGAATAGTGCCAAGTTTGGCCTAATTAACAAAGAAAGTCATCTATACTCTGATTTTAATTATATTTATTTAATTTATATATTATTTAATTATATATATGTATTTAATTATATATATATGTATGCTAATTCTCTAATTTTTCCATTTACCAAGATAATGAACAAAAGACAATATGCTAATGATAACACTTGCCCAGATATTCATGTCTTTAGGTACAAGCCAATAAAAACTCAGCCTATGGAGTTTTGAAAGATAGAATCTGAGACTGTTACATTATTTATATCAAATTTATATCTTCTGTGATTCAGAAAAAGGGCTAAAATTTATATCAGTAGTACAGGGAAAAGTAGTCTACTATTTCCAATATAAAAAGAAAGTCAGTATTTCAGAAAAAAAATGATAAAGAATGACACATGATGGAAGTAATTCTAGTACTGTAGTATAAACTAGGATAAAGCACATACAATGAAAAGAATGTAAGTTCTCTTAAAAAATGTATGTCAAGTTTACACCTCTCACAGATTAATTGCTGTTCAAAACGCCAGTGCTCAGCAAACAGCTAAACTTCCTAGCCTGTGTTTGATCTAGATTTCTTTTAATTTCTTGAAACTTCATTTTTGCATATACCTAGAACTGTTCTTATATCCTTTTGAGGATGCACAGCTGTCAACTAGCTCTTGATGGAATTCATAAGAAGACCAGTGTAGTAGGACTGAAGGTCTGAAACTTGTACTTTGAGAGTGGCTGACAGTTACTGAGGCACTTGGTAAACACTGTTTCAATTGCTTTGCTTTTTAAACAGAGCTGTCAGAGAAAGGTGATGAAGGGAGGCATTGCTCGTGTTTTGTATGACAAATCCTTGGTTAGAAAAATCACCTGGGAGATTAGAGTTCAGTATTCTTAATCTAAAGGATTGCAAACTAAAATCACTTTTTTCCCCCTCAGGAGTATGTCCTGATTACCACATAAGGAGAAGGAAGGAAGGAAGGAAGGAAATAAGAGGGAGAAAAGAAAATGGGAATACCCTTTTCACCTCATGTTAAAGCTTTGTCACTGGTTAGTCAAGAAAGCAAGATTCATGAGCTCTGAAGGAGAACAAATGCAAATCTTCAGCTTTAGAGCTAAAAAATGCATAGCTAAGGAGAGGCACCAACGCTCTTATGAAAACCCATACCTTGTTCAGAACTGTTACAGCACTTTCCCCTGTCTTACATTCCTGACCATAAGTCCATGGTAGAGAGAACTGTCCTGCTAGCACTTGTGCCTACCCATTGAACCTCTGCCCTTAATTATCACTGGCTCAATGCAGTAGGGCTTCCCTGAAACAGACAGTGATGCTGCAAGTTATCCCATGATTGTACTGGTAACAGGTCTAGTACCGAAGTGCAGACATAACTGAAATTCCTTACTCTTCAGAAAAAAAAAGGATACGTCATTCAGCAACAAGAAGGCAGCTCAGTGAATCATATGAGAACTTGTTGCCTTTCCACAAACATCCTCAAGATTTTTTTTTTTTTTAAGAGGATGAAGTTGAAAAAATATTATTGGCTCCAGCAATGTGTACTTAACATCTTTCTGCCTTCTCATCAATGTTGTGACCGAATGCAGATATTCCAACAAAATAATCTAAAAGAGTCCAACTTTATCTCACAAGAATTTTTCTCTCTCTCTTATTTATTTATTTATTTATTTATACTTTCTTTATTTATTATACGGCCTGTATCCTCACCCCACTGATTTTTCGTATTTTTCTTTGGAGTAAAAATTATTATATGATGCAGTTTATTAAAAAAAGTATCAAGGGCAGAGTATGTAGCATATAGGAAATGCAAGGTAGGAGCACACACTGTCAAGCAATTAAAAATTTTAAGTATGTCTTTGTAAATACCACAAAAGACAGTTTCTTTTGTCTGATAATGACCCAAAACACATTAACAATATTGATGGCAGTCATGTTCTTGGACAATTCAGTATTTGGATATTAAATGGGTAAATGTTGAAAACCTGGGTTGACAGGGCTGTCAGGTTAACTCTGAATCAGATAAATAAAATCTTCTTTGATAACTTCTTTTGTTCACTGTTTTAGTGTAAACAGTTCTTGAAGATGAAATTTAGAATTCATTAAACTAAGTGAATAATCCTGAGTATTACAAGTATGGGGATTCACTGATGCTACAGCCCAACATAGATTCAAATTCAGTTTGTTTAACATAGCGTACAAAGAATTAGCAATGACAGTGGCTTTGCTTATTAAAATGATGTCAACCTTTAAAAGATAATTAAAAAAACCAAATTCCTATTTCCTACACTTCCTAGTCTATTAAAATACCTTGTATTTTAAAATATGGGTCTCTATCTTTTTAGAAGCAGTTACAGGTACAGTATTTCTTTTTGACCATTGATTTGTGTCAGTCTTACAGATATGCACAATACCATTCAGTTAATTCACCAGTCTAGATCAAAAAAATGGTACTTTTGTGAAATTCTGTGAGTCATCTGAGCTCCCACAGTTTTTATAAAGAGCAACAGAAAAGAAGTGTTAGTCTTAGAAAGGGAAGAACAACTGACAAGCATTTATGGGAATCTTCTGGTCTGAAAGAATGTCTGACTTGTTTATATGGATGTCAGGTGGGAGCCAGAACAACATTTGAATTCAAATTTTGAACAAACCAAAATATAGGGGTTTAATTCATCTTATTATAGAGAGAATGACCAGCTGTTGAGTTTGTATACACTTTCAAATCTAATCTGAAACATTTTTGATCTCAGACGTATAGCAAAGGCTTTGTCTTGATGACAAATAGATGACATGTCCTGATGTCCTCATGGATGACCAATCCCTGCTGTGTGTTGTTCACCACTTTCCCTATAACAGATTTTTTGCAGTGAATAATTTTGAGAGAAGTACATAATATCCAGTTCCTCCACTGAAGAGTTACTCCTACCTTCAGCGAATTTGAACATTCCAAGATCCAAGTTACTTCAACTTACAATTAAGTGTCATCATGTCCATCCTCTTGGTTTACCTCTTTGCCTTGGGCACAGTCATGTACCCAAACACAACCCTGTGTACTGCAGTCCTGAACAGTTAGATAGAAATCCACTTTTTGGAGCTCATCAAGACTTGGGGACTGAACTTCATCTTTGCATTTGTGAAGATGTCTTTACATTTGCCTCAGAGAATGGAATTGTGGAGGATGAAACATTTAGTTAATGAAAACAGAAGATAAATAATTTATCAAGAAATTCTCAATGTTTACTTTTATAGTTATGAATCAAACTGCACCAGGGAACATAAATCATGATAAAGATAGAAACATGGTTATTTGTGCTAATTATTTGGAGTGATCTCTGTCACAGTTTTGATCATGCCAAGTAACTTTCTAAATGAAGAGCTGAGGACAATTCAGAATTTAATATAGGCCATAGACTATTCCCAAAGGACAGATTCCACATCTGTTCCCAGATGTGGGGCAGAGTGAGTAAATAAGAGACTTTAGTTGAACAGACAGGAACATGATGTGCTCGTTTGTCTCAAATTCAGGGAATAGTCTCTAGATCATTTTATTTATTATTTTAGTCATAGATAAATACTCTAGAACATGTAATTCTTTCTCCATAGATTGCTTTGCTACCAGAATTCTAAACCACTTTGGCAAACAAAATGTTAGGAGAAGGTTCCTATTACTTTAATCTAACCTACTGAAAAATTGTTCATGAAGGGTGCTTGCTGTTTTCCAATGTATGTATTTATACTCTTAGTTTATTGCTGAATAGATGATCAAAACACAAGAATGTCAATTTTGAAGGTAACTTCAACAAACTGCTATTTGATTTAATCCTTATTTGAAGCCAAAATAAATATTCTCATTACAAAACAGACATAGTTTGATCTAGAAAAAAACCAGCATGTTTCAATATGATTTGACTGGAAGCTGCCTTTGATCACTTAAACACAAAATTACACATGTATAGACTATTTCAGCTCCTATGACTCACCAAAATATGAAGCTACTGCACTATGACCATTACAAATAAATAATTAAGTATTAAAGAAATAATTTCAAAATTCAATAATAACTTCATATTTTGAATTAGATTTCAAAATATTCTGGAGTTATAACATTTTATTTCAGTTTCTAAAGCACTATTATATGAGAGGAAAAAATTATATAATTGCGAGTAATAAAAAGCATCTTTTTCTAACTTCAAAATTTTCTATTTGGTCTTCTTTATAGTTGTATGCAAAGACAGACCTAGAATGCTAATATTTATTCACAGAGCATATGCACTACAAAAAGTAGCTGTGCAAGTATCTTCTTAACAAAGATCTTAAGCTTAAGAGCTGAAGAAGGATCTTAAGCTGTCCTAAAGGGTTTGTCTCACCAGTTAAAGGTTAGCTTTAGTTTAGCAGTATTATTTGTTATCATAATTTTGGAATTGTAGACATATATTAGAAGATGACCTAAGTACTTTAAGGTTGTTTTGTACCTGGTAGTACAGAGCTAATAATAATAACTTGCACTAATAACATTAGAGGTGTAAGCTTATATAAAAGTAAAGTCTTGCTCTGTTCTCCACAAACCATACAAATACTGTTGAAGTCCTTTAAGATCTTCTAAATTACTGTGGCTTAAATCAGGGTTTTTTTGGTTTGGTTTAGTTTGTTGTTTGGGATTTTTTCTATCCAAACATTGAAGAGAATAGATTTAAACCTACATACTCTTAATTTGTTTTTCAATAAACCACTTCTCTTTCTCCTAAGTTTAAATCAAAACCTTGTTTTATGCTTATTAACAAGTGTATAAACACTTGTCATTTAAGGCCTTTAGAAGATTTAGTTAGATAGCTCTACTGGAGACCCTTTCAGGAATATTTTCCGGTAGGTCTATACTCTCCTGTTATAAGAATCACCTCTCATTTACCCAACACTTAATTATCTACAGGCTTTTTTTTTTTTTTTTAGATGGAAGTCCTGTCAATTGCTGAGGTGAAAACTGACAAAAATCTGAGGATCATATGAATAGTTGATTTTGCATTCAACAAATGTATATTAAGTACATTGCCAGACACAGCATTACTTACTACAAGCAATTTTCTGATGCTGGAAAAGTTTACATTTTAGAAATTGTGAAAGCCAATATATCCAGAACATTAGGGATGGAAAAAATTTAAGAATATAAGGAAAGCTGTATGTGCATTGCTTTGAACACATACTACTTAAGTAGCACAAAATTTTATCAGACCATTTCAAAATGGAAATTCAAGCATGTGTGTGAGGGACAGTAAATAAGATCATTTCTCATACTCATAAGTCCTTCCCTAAACTGATCTGAAAGAGGTATCCCAAAAATGGCAACTAGGTCTGATGACAGAAGACAAATAAAAAATAGTAAACCAAACAGTAGATTGAATCTCAAAAGGCTAACGCACATAAGAATATACAATCAGAAGCACTGTTGCCAAGAAAACCTTATTCAAGTACGTAAGAAGAAAGACGAAAATAATTGTCGCATCATTCTGCAGAGGAGTTCCTTAGCAAAAAATACCAAGGCTGAACTTTTTCATTAAAATTGCCAGTGATTGCCAGATAACCAACACAACTCATACCAGCTCTAAACAGGTAAGAAACAAGGTAATAACGAGAGGTAATAACAAGAAAATAACTGAGAGATGATATTGAAGAAAAACATCCAGGAAGAAGGTATCTGCTTTTTTACATTCTCAGAACTGTACAAGTTTCCAGTCATGTTTAGACTATGCTCATTCTGTTGTTTAAAGCTACTGGTAGTTTCTTTGTTTAATAATTTAAATATTAGCTCTCTTGCTTGGGAAAGGAAAGAGGGTTTATTCTTATTATTCATATTTATACCTTTAGAGGGTACTTCAGCTCTTGAATCTAGATTAAGCTGGATTCCTAAATAACAATTTTGGGAATCTTGAAATAGCAAAGATCAACTCATTTCTTTGTATGGTATATACACCCAGCATTGAGTGTATTAACTGCTGTGAATTCCATTTCTTCTCTTCCACAAATATCATCCTTTAGATGGTCATTTCGTTACTTTGAATTTCATTCTTGGAAGAAGGTTTCTAAGTCTTAGGCAATGCAACACTATGAATCATAGCAGTTAAAGGCATTTGTTGAATGTTTTCTTTAGAGACGTGCTGTTAGCATCTATCTTTGAAAACTCATGAAAGATGGATGAGGTTCGGAAGACTAGGAATACAAAACAAAATAAAAAGACAAGATACCTTTCTTGAAATGGAAAAGAATGAGGAAATAAGTGAGATGGGAAAAGATGTTGACCAGCTAATCAACTTTACTTTGCAGAAAAGTACCAGAAAAAGATAATAAGATGTTTGCAACTACACAGAAGACAAGAAGGTAAATAACATGTTAAGAGCAACTCCTGTTGAATAGTTCTCTTTTTAATTTTATTTTTTCTATGACAATATAGCAAACGTAGATAGAGTAGAAGCTGTAGATTTTCAATATCTTGATTTTACAAAGGCTTTTTATGTGTTGCTATTATTAATTCCTTGCCAAGCAGCTAGGATGTGTTGTATCAGGTTTTGCAGGACTCTACTAAGCAGTCAATGCTACTGATTAATAATGACTTGGACAATGCAATAGGAAGACAGGTTTAGATGTGAAAATTACCCTAACTAATTAGAAAAGTAGCATGATAAAATAACATGACATCTTTTAAGACTGTGTCTGAAGTCCTAAAATTAAGTAGAAATAATCATCTCCACATGTACACACTGGGAAACAATAGATTGTGTGGCAGTTACAGCAAAAGATCTCAGAATTTTAATGGCTGAATAATGATGCACTGAGTCAAATACAGAAAATATTCTAATGGATATAACTACAATATTATCCATAACTTTACTAAAGCCTCAGTACCAGTTGAAAAGAGTAACCATTTTAAATACTCTGGTACAAATATTTTGGCTTTTTGTTCCACTGTAAAAGAGTGATGGTCTCCCTGTCTTACAGTCACCAAACCCATATAGAAGTCTCAGAGAACATTGATCATTTCAAATGGCACTAATAGCTACATTTAGGCAACTGAATCAATGCCAAGATATTGACACATAAGCTACATGTTTACATGTAGTCAAAGGAGATGCAGCCAAGAGAGACAGGAAAGTCTATAGGGATTTGGTTCTTTTATGTAAGGATAGGCTTGAGTTACCACATGTGGTGCCCTGAAGGTTTGAGAGATCTAAATGTGTAGCGCATATTTGATACAAGAACTTAGAAGAGACCTTTGCCATCCTGAAATCATGGAACTGGATCAGAAAAAGTGTCCCAGAGTATTTCAAAATAAATGAACATCCATGTAATTCTTTAGCTTAAACTTTTATTCTGTTTTTTTTTTGCTTTAGACTAAATTACTGCTGTTGGTTGTTTTAGCCATATACTCAATATCTATACAGGAAGTTATCAGATCTATATCAGGTGTGTAGACCCCTACATGTAGACAATAAGTTAGGTGTCTACAGACTGTCTACATTTCCAGGGCTCTGAGGGCACTAATAGGCCTGACTATTCCTGACCAACCTCTCTGGGTCTCCCCGCACCTTGCTCATGGCCTATCTCAGTCCTCTGGCATCTGTCAGCCCCTATCCTGGTGACGCCAGTAAGGTCAGTCTCCAGCTCCCCACAAGCCTGCTCTGGCTGTCCATGGGCCCCACCTAGCTAGTATAATCTCTGGCTTTACGTCCTGATCTTGTCTCAGCCTGCCCTCAGCGAGGTGCCTGATGTCTGAGGGTGGGGCATCCCAGTGCCTCCCAGCTGCTCTGCTCCTGCCTGGTGAGTGGGACAGACTCTGGCTGCCCGCTCCTAGGCTCCAGCCTGTGTGGCATCCTCACAATGAGTCCTACCGAAGTGTTGTTTCCCAACTGTGATGTTCTTACCAAGCACAAACTACAGTAAGGCAAAGATTATGCCTTCAGCATAAAAATAACCAGGCAAAATTAATTAATTGGATGATAGTATTTAATATGATATAATGGCCTCATCTTTCTTAAATTTAATGTATATATTTCAAATCCTTTGTTTTTTTCACTAGTTATTGCCTGCTTCCTGCAGAAAATTAGCATTCCAAAAATCAAAACAAGGTTGCAGTGTAGAGAACTTTAACCAAATTAACACAACAAAAGTGCAGGAAAAACGAGGAGATGGCAAAACAGACCTTAGGATAATGGTGACCAGTAAACTTACACAAGACTTTATTAGTGGGATGTCAGAAAACAAAGATAATCCTAAATCGTTTGTTCTACATCAAATACATAACACATGGAAGATGTTGAAAATCATGTTTTGCTTCTCACAATTCCCAGTACTAACTTGAGCCACTAGGATTTAATCATGTTGTAGCTCTGATAGAATTGCTTTAACACTGAAGCCTATTAAACCAGAAACTCTTAAATGACGATTCCTCCTATACAGCTACAGGGGAGAGGAAGCTGCCATGAATATTTTCTGCTGGTGGCTCCACTAAAGCTAAATTAGTAAAGAGCTTTACCAGCTAGTGAGCTGTTGAGGGGAAGTAGGAAGGTATTAGCACTTGTCCATATTTGGACTTTCCATTGAAGACCTCCTTAAAGTGCCTCTCTGCTTCCAGCAATTATCTGAGCTGGTTAGTTTTGACTGTAATCTTTATTTCAGAGCTGCCACAACTTTAATTAAGACTGATTCACTCAGGCTCTCCAAAGTAATTGGATAAATTATAATTACTCCACAATATACAGCAGTCTTCTATTTGTGATACAACTTTTATTCAAAACCTTTGGATTTCCTGCAAAAACATTTTAGACTGCTATCTCAAGAATGAAAGGCTGGGCAGACACCAGCCTAAATGTTACTCTTTTATCTTGCCTGCTGCATCTTCTTCCTCTACAGATATACACAGATGAACTTCTTATGAAAAATACATGCAATACATACACAGGAATTATAAAACCAAAGAACATATGGTAGCGCATAAAGAAGAATATTTTCATAAAGACTTTGTTGAAAATTAAAGCCTTTTATTTTCCAGAACAAAACTATGATAGCCAGCAAGCTTACTACTAGTGGTCCACATCCTCTGATGAAGGTTCAAGATCACTCCTTATTTGACACAATGCCACATGGGCTAATGTGATGGTTATAAAAGCAAAACAATGAGCACCACGTTCCAATTTTGGTCCTGATACAGGCACTCAAGGTAGAAACAGGTTCTTTGACATGGGATGGAAACAACAGCCCCTCATGACTGTCTATGCTTATTCATCACCTTTCAGACCTCAACTACTTGAGAAAGGCAGTTATTATCTGGAGTCAATTACAGAAATTACAGGGAGCTGTCATAAAAGAAATGAATTATGTAATGCCTGGAAGGATATTAGACACACTTAGTCAAGGAGGTGAATTTTACCAATGTGTGAGATGTATATATAAAACAACAAGAAGGATCTTTATGCATCTAAATCTGCATAATGAGCATACACAGAAATTGAGCCTGAAGAAGGGTCTGAGGTTGTACCACCTAAAGTCATCTTTTAGTGTCTTATGATATAAATTCATTAATAGACAAAAAACTTTAGGTACAAGTTAAATCTCTCAGAGAGGTGAAATGGCTCATATTTTGAACTACTATCACATTGCCCAAATAGAAATGACAATCTGTAAAGGATTTTGAGAACAACAGGAAAAATTATTGAAGATTTTTCCTATGTCTGCAGTTGAATTCTCTGTAGCAGTGTTCTATCTGGCAAATTGTACCCACTCTAACAGCAAATCACTTAGAGAATCAGACGGAGTCTCAAATGTATATTCTTTCACTTTGTAGACTGTTTCATACTGATCTTCTCACTGATTTTTACAGCTTAAGTTATTCCTAAAGTCATTCACAGGCATTTCCTGTATCTTTGGTTTTGTCACCTTTTTCCAGTGTATATTCAAGGGCATTAATGTATATCAGATTATGCTTTAGGTTTTTGTTTTGGTTTTGTTTTTTTCTTACTTAATTTTAATATATAATTAAAAAAATTACTTCAGGGCGAGATGTTACTAATACTCTATGACTTTTGCTGATGCATGAGCTACCAATTTATATAAAGAAAACATTTGTGCATAATCATGCAGCTGTGAGGTCTGCAGTGCTATCCATTTTCTAAGCAGATCTTACCAGTTTTGTATATCCCATTGATATGTCATTTTCCTAAGTGTATTACTACCTTATATTTATCTAAATTAATTCCTTTACTCTGAAGGGACCTCTTATGACAGGGTATAATCAATCAATCATGTTTTATTTGTAGTAATTCAGAATGACAAGTCATACTTCTGCATTTAAGTGACCAGATTAATTCTCAATATTTACACATGTGGTATTGCTGTATCTTTACAGCTCCTTAATGGCAAGTTCATCATTGCTATTCTTGGCTGGCAGTGACAGTAAAAACCAAATTTAGCTATCTCTATCCAAAGAAGGTGATGGAATGAAGGAGTAAAAAAATATGTCTGGTACTAAACACAACTTGCATCTAAATACAGACTTGATGGGAGAAGTCATACTCATGTAAACTGTGCAAAATAACCATCTTGCTTTAATAATAAAGGGTGTGCCTGGCCAATATAAGACACAACTGAAGAATCTCTCCTCGACATTTGTCTGATTGTGTTTTAAGTACAGAGTGACCCCAGGCTTAGACTCCCTAGTATTAGTTCTAAGTACTAGTACTATATTCTAAGGTGAATCCCGTCCTAGAGGAGTAATTTGTTAAGTGTCACAAATTATTTGGCATCCACAAATTAAGGTCTTCAAGTGATGAATGAAAATATGAGGAACTAACTTCGAAAATACTGAAGGAGGCAATGAGGGGATAGATAAGTTTTGGTGATTGTTACTTCTGTATCTTCTATATTTTGAAAGCTCCTGGCTGTATATTTGGACTAATTATACGATTCTTGACAGATATTGTTCCCAAATGTAATTTAGAAGTAATCCTTCCAATTATAATGTATTTTAGTATATTTATACAACAATGTATTTAAGAGATTGAAATAGCAACATATTTGCATGTACAGAAAAATCCTTTGAAGATCTCTTATAGATTCTTATATCACTGAATTTTTTTAAATCTAAACATTAAATTTCCTACAATCAAGATTTATCTCTTCAAGGTTTTTCTAAATTCCATCATCTTCCTGGTTTGATTGATGGATCAATAAACAGGTAAAATTATTCTATGATCACAGTATAAACTAGTATCAACATCATATCTCAAAAGAGAATATGTATTAATGTCCTGTTGATAATTATAAATTGTAATTAAAAAAAAAAGGAAAAATTTTCAACTATTTTCTGAGTTTATGAGATTTATTGTGGAATGTTGCTATTATGCTATAAAATGGATGACTGAACTCTGGAATACAGAATTTTATTCAGAAAAAATGATGTCTAACTAAAAGATTTGATTACCTGAATGGTAAAAATGTAAATGCAGTGATATATGAAATGCAGGTCTAAATATTTTGGAAATACTGAAGAACTGTGTGAGGAACCACTACTGGAATTTTCACCAGACATGTAGAAACAGACAAAGAGTTCTAAGCAAATAATACCTGGCTGTATTTATAGGGAAAATTTATAGGTCTACAGAGTTTAAAATCAATAAATAGATCCTATGTCAAACTTTTTATCATTCCTTTTTACATAAAAGTAAGTCTTTTCAAAGTTCATGGACTGAAAGAAGCAAGTATTCTTTCTGGTCAAAACAATCACAAGCATAACAGAATGTATTAATAGTGCTGGGCAACAGGTGTCTGAACTGAGAATACCTTAGATGTAAAGTGGATACTCATAGAGGGCTTTGTGTTATGTTTTAATCCATCTAAATATATAGATTAAAATGTGAACTGTCTGATGTCATGAATTCAAAATCTTATGTAATTCATCATGGGTTTCAGTGTTCCTTTTGCAACTGTTCAAGACTGGTGTTGAGGTTCTCCAATTAAGAAATTTTCTTTGCTGTATAACTAAACAGGGATGAAAGAAGACTTTGTTGGTTTTTTTGGGGTTTTTTGTTTGGTTTTTTTAATATATCATGGACAAACTGTTACTCTTCTGTGAAGGGGTAGTCAATCTTGAGAACGAAATTAGCAGTTTACCTTATGTTCCTAAGGTGCTAATTTTACACCACCTACTTTTCTTCTCACAGACACACATTACATACAGAAAATTCATCTGTTTTAGGATTCTTAGCCCAAACACAAAAAATTTACTTATCTCAACAAAAATTATTGATGAATGAAACCAAACTAAAAAGCACATATTTTACTTGCTTGCAAGAGCTCTCCCTAAAATGAAGTGCATCATTGAACTAGAAAGCATATAGTTTTTCCTGTGGCTGAAGAGAGAGCCTGTTGTTTGTTCAGACAAAGGACTTCATAAAATTAGGTGTTACAGCACCATCTGGTGACTCCTATTTAATATCTTATGAATAAGTGCAACATCTGTTTAGTGGTAGTATTTTTCTTGAATTGTAATAAAGTTTTCTTGCTAGTATTAAGTAATAATAATAGAAACTAATTATTCTATTCTAATATTGAAACATGCCCACTATTACGTGACCTGATTACTCTTGCACATATCATAATCCTATGTGTTGGCTCTTTGAGCCAGAGATTAACCATTGGTCCATAAAAACAGACAGTAAGCCCTAAACCAGTGTTCTAAGAAAAATAATGTGAAAGTGCTCATATTTTTTTTTAGAATGACAGGCTGGTGCTGTGAATTTATAAACACAAGTTCAATATGTACCATTTTAGTAGCCAGAATAAAAACGTATCTAAATTATGATTTATAATTCTTTCTTAAATGTATTTTTCATATATTTTTAGCAGATATGTCACTAGTTGTATTAAAGAGTAATGAAGGTGACATGAACTTAGTTTATCTGCACAACCAGCAACTGTATTTAATCAAATCATAGAAAAAAATTTCGTTGGAAGGAACATTTTGGTCAGGCCAACCTTCTGCATTTAGAGAAATCCCCTAGTTTGGCTCCCTTTGGAAAGAAATGGAGTCATTATCCAGGGGTATATGTACTAAAAAGCAAATAATCATGTGTGAAAACATAATATCTCCAACAGCAACATCATGGTGAAATCCCTGATGGTTTTATAAATTTTTGTTTTCTCAGAGCATAATATAGACTAAAAGCTCAAGGAATTATCAGTGCTTCCTAACAACATTTCTAATTACTCTATAAAAGCTAATATATGTAAGAAAAAATATATTTAAACCTTTTATATTTTTATCAGTCAGAAGCCTTCAGTACTCTTTCTTGAGGTAGTAGTTTCAGCAATAGAAGAAATATTTTTGGATAAGTTTCTTGTTGATTGTGCAGATGCAGAACAATATTTGCAGGGTGGGAGAAAATGAAGGAGGGTTCCTGGAATAGCAACAGTGTCTCTCCAATTAAAGCAACTGTGCCATTTCAGACTGGAAAAGAACTACTTTTAGACCAATGACAATTTGTGAAGCCTAATACATTCTGTTGCTGTAAACAAGGCAAAGATATTTAGTTTTTCTGGAATAATAATAATACTGTAAAATCATCAGTTAAAGGCACATTTTGGACACATAAGTAGATTGAATTAACCTTGATCATATTTCTTCATATTTCTAAATGCCATTTTGATTTTTTTATTATATGCTTATCATAAGCAACAACATGTATTTCAAATAAACTAATATATATGTATTAATTTCCACACTTGAATATTTTGAGCAAAAAAAATCACATGAATGTACAACTACCAATTACATGTACGTGTTTAATGGTCTTTGCAATTCTATTTCTAGATGATCAGAAAAATATACCTGATATTCAAACATAAGATGTAATTAAGATATGAATAAGAGATGTAGCCATGCTTATTTGAGAGAATCCACTTACTTATCTAGGGGTAAAATAAAACCGCTATTAGAGGGCTATCCAGTGCAACTTCTCAAATGAAATACTGCTTATCACCAGTATGAAATACCTTGCAGATTAAGAAAAAGAAAATATTAATATTATATGTACCTCCATTCACATATTTTAAGCAGAGAAATTGTTTCCATTTCCTAGTGGCCCCAAGAATAAGACATTGTTAAGGCTTATATTGAGTTAGTTATTTAAATATCCACTGTTCATTTTCACATTGTGCAACCCTATTCAGCTACTGTTTAGTCCAGTGTCTTTTCATTAGCACGATGAGTAAAATTGGTGTCTTGCCTTTCCAACAGGGTGGGTACTCTTGCCAATTTTGGTATATTCCTCTAGGCCATTTTGGCTCAAAAACCTACAGTGTTTGCATTCTTAATAGGCAGTGCCCATGCAATAAAAGACTTTACTATCAAATATAAACACATTGGATGGATTCAGTCAGAAATAGTCAGAGTAAAAATATTTTTTAAAATAAGGTAGATTCTCTAAGCATATGTTATATACAAAATTAATTAAGTACCAAAAGTTATACACATAGCTACTTATAGCTTCAGCTTCCTTGCTTTTGTCTATTGTTTTTTCTTTTTTCATTTTTACTGTTAGATTTAAAGCCATTTCCAGGCTTTTCAACAGACTCAGTGTTTAAAATGAAACATAAGTCATACTTTTCTCAAACCACCTCAATATTTAATCCAAACCCACTTCAAAATTCATGCCTCTCTTCTAAAATTATGGATTACAATTACTGATTAAAATTATTAGTTCATCAATATAAGTAAAACAATACCTGCAATAAGACCTGCAATATTAGCAAAAATGAGAACCTTACTCAGGTACCAGCTTGTGGTATATTTCAGTAAATAAGCTTTTGCCCTGAAATCGGACATTTTTCTTTGTTTCACATGCCTTTCAATGTATATACCTCTAAAACACCAGTTAATTACATTGATGCCTTGCAGTTTAAAAATTTGTGTGTCTTATACCTAAAGGATTTATAAAGTCAATGTGCCTTTTAAAAAAGTCAACTCTCTTTTTTTTTTTTTTAAGATCCTTAATGAGGCCAGAAAGTCTTATAGTTGATTGAAGTTTGTTTACTCAGTAAGTAACAGCTATTACAGTTTAGCTACTGAAAGTGATATAATTAACAACTTCTGTTAACTCTAAGGAATTCTAGATATGTCAACATCACAAATAATACTAAATGTGTCGCTGAACCACTTTCAAAACTGCACCTCAGGTATTGGTTACTGGCAGTAACTCTTTCCAATATAAATGGGTACAAAAAAATTTGTTACTTTATTTAGCGAAGACAGGAATGGCAAATAATTCACACATTCTTTCTGTGAAACCTTGCGCAGAGAGAACATCATTTGTGCAGGATATAAAGACTTTTCTGTGAAATCTAAGTTCCCTGAAGTCACCAGTGAAAATCCAAAGCACAGCCTTAATGAGAGTTCATACCCAGGCTCATGGAGTTTAGACAGTTTAGTATGAACTGAAAATTCTTATGTTCTAGTAACAATATGATGTCTTTTTTTTTAACTGCAGTAGATAAATACATATACCATAAACTAAATGTTATAAATGATACTTGTGTCTCTAATTAGAGGACAAAAGATACATAACCACCTCCTCATTACCAGTCATTTACAAGGTTTGAAAGTATGTATGATCATTTGTATAGTTAAACTAGTTGTCTCAACTCTGTCCAATGGAGAACCTTCATCTCCAATATGAATTTTATCCCAGCTATGAGTTTTCATGCCAATTATGTCAGTAGAGAGACACATAACAGTCTCCTAAGGTAGATCATCTAACATAGTTGGGATGAAAATTTTTCAGGAGGTATTTATCTTTCTTCCTCAGCAACCAAATCATTAACAAATACATTAGACACCTGGCTAAACTGGCTTCTAACATTTAGGTGGCTAAAATGAAGTGAGATGACTCTCATAACTATGATTATGATACTTGTGTGTTACCTACAGGAAAAAAATCTGGATTCCTAATATGGGTTTCTCTATGAGAAATATATCAAGCAAATGCAACAATGAGGAAAAAGAAATGAATGAAGGCACAGTGTCTGTGTATCTATTTCCTAGGAGTTCTTTCAAGCTGATGCTAGTTATATCAACTTATTTTTATAATCAAATATATACAGGGTGAGCTGTGGTTAGAAAAGAGAATTTGTAGAACAAAACCTAATAATGTTATTTTTCTGTTTCTGTCACTGTTGCACATAGTACAACTTTTGGTTGCCCATTTTATACTGTAATAATTGTGATAGCTTGATTGTTCATATTAATTGAGTAAATTAATATGATGTAATGCAGAAGCGTCCCTCTCTTGTCCAAATAGGTTTTGCCTCTCTCATATATGTAATATATATCCACTGTGTTATCAGAGAGTCACTGTGAAACCTATATTTCCAGGTTGGTTTTGATATATGCATTTCTGTTTTGTGATCAGTGAGACAACCTTAGTTTATCATTAATTAAAACATTGGTTAAAACTCCTAGAGAACTTTCAAGCTTTTCTTGGGGTTTATCCTTTTATGCCAAAATCTACATTACAATTTTATTGGTATTCCCCTCCTTTCATTAATTGCTTAGGAAAATGTACCCTTTATGAACTAGGAACAAAGTTATCATTGTACTCTGTGAAAAGGAACATAAGTACTTGAACTCTGTCATGCTTGTGCCACTCAAGCCAGCACCTTTTCTTGAGGAAAAACCCAATCAGCTTAGAAAAGGAAGCTTTCTAACTGACTCAGAGGCAGAACATTAGAGTAACACCTGCAGGCCACAAGACAAAAAGGCAAAGAAGTATAGGATCAACACTGTCTGAAGTACAAATAAAAATAGAGACCAGGTCCTGGGAAAGAAAGGTGAAGTAACTGAAAAAGAAGAACAGAGTAAAAACAGGCTGATAAATAAATGTAAAAAAAAAAAAGAAAAAAGTGGAAGGAAAAAAGGGGAAGAGGAAGGGGAAGAGTAGGAACCACCCAACAATTCTTAGGAGGAGCCATTTTTGAAAGGCTTAAACAGGAAACTACAGAAAGGAGACAGATTATATGAAGAACAAGATATCAAGAGTAAGAACTATTTGAATAAAGAAAATAAAATAGGGACTTCTGGAGCAATATCAGAATAAATGGGAACTACTGAAAAAATGGCAGTAGTAGATAAGGCAACAGAGATCAAAATAAATGTATATAGGGAGGGAATGGTTGGACTCTCTACATTTGAAGGATGCAGTGGGAATGAAAATTGAGATGATAAAGTTAGAATTTTGAGAAACAAGCAGTCTTAAAAGGTATACCTGAAAAAAGCAGGAAAATAGAATCTGTCTTGCTAAAATGTGAATGCAAATGACAGCAAATACCTGTGAAATCTACTGCTGGTGTCCTCCCTTGAGAGTTTTGGTTTAGAGAGCACACATTATACTCTTAGGTATTCAGTCAGTTCAAATGGCAGAGTGGAGAGATTTTGGTTGCAGTAAGAAAGTACACAACTTATACTATTGATTTTGATTAGCCTCTTAATAAAGAAGGGCGTTACACATCAAAAATTCATGTTCAGAGATTATTAATGGTCAAAATTCAAGCAATAGGATGGCAAATACCAATTAAGAAAATAATATAAGGCTGTCCATAAAAAACATGATTTGAAGTTCACATCCCTATGGAGAGTTTAATCATATTTTTGGCAGGAATTTTATTCTATATACTGTAGAGAATACAGTTGGGTATGTAATGTAGGCTTGTGTAACAAAGTAGCAAAAGAATCCCCAAACCTTCCACCAAATTACTTGAAGGTGTGTTCAGTCATAAAAGCAAAAATTTTCAGGGGGAGAAAAAAAGGTTCTGTGTTTGAGGTATTTTATTTGTGTGGCAGAAGCTGCATCTTTTTCTGTTTGCTACTTTCTATGACTTTAAAGAAGACTTTACATTTGGGTTTGGATTCTTGTTTTGGTTTTTTGGCTTGTTTGTTTTTTTAATCAGTACACACACTGACACCTTAGAGTCTCGTTTTCATCAACAGTAAATATTCACAGCTGCAATTATAGTCAATGGACATGTGCTGTGAACATAAAGTCCTAGAATGAGCTGATTTCCCTTCAAGACTTACATTAATCAAGTTTGACCTCAAATATCAGTGTATCTTTTCAATCTCTGTCTAAGCTTATCATTTAAGACAATCTCTCTCTCACTGTGGAGGGTATGGAGATGAATTAATTTTTGGATCGTTCAGATTCTAGAGTCATAAGCATTATAGGAAAGTCCATGATAATTATAACTAAATATGCCAAATCTATTTAAGAGTAAGTTTGAATATTCTGCTGTAAATATGCGACTGTGACATTCAACAATGAAGAGAAAAAGTACTGAATTGCTGTCCGTTTGAAAACTATTATCCATTCACTGTATGAAATGTCTGGATAAAAATAATTTAAAAGAATTATTATAGCAACTGTATTATCATGCTGAAAAGGGATAAAATTATGATTTAGCATGTAGTTTTGACTTCTGAGAGTCCATATTTTCCTTCTCAATATTGCTCTTTTGTTATAGTTTTTTTTGTTCAATGCATCTAACTCTGCTTTCCAGTTTGTAAGCTTTCCAGCAAATACAGAAATCACCTTTTCCCCTATTACTTTTAAATTACAAGAGTTGTTACATATTCCTCCCTTATTGCCTAAAGCCCTTGTACTCAAGTTGTTCCAAAGTACTGCTTTTCCTCATTTTCTGATTGACAAAGACTTGAAGATAATATATTGATGTGACCAGAAATTTTAAGCTTGAGATAATGGCAAAGTTTCATCTAACATTGTCCTTGTTGTTTGGTTTTTTCCTAGTCATTGTTTTTCCCTTAAACAGATATATTTAATTTTTTTTTAAGAGGTAAATTTCAAATAAGTACAGGAAATACCTAGAAGACTTTTCCCTGAAAAGGGTATTTGCCAAACAATTTAAGCATTTTAACTAGAAGAAAGGTAATTTTTTTCCTAAGTGTAATCTGCAAACCATATTTTAAATTCTAACAGCAGTGATATCCCTTCATATGTGTATAATAAACACAAATGCTGTGGGCTTTTTCTGTATTTGCAAAAGCTTCTCACTAACACAGATGATAAGACTGTTATACTAACAATTATGCAATTTAAAAAATATCAGTTGTCTAATTGCATTTTACTTTTGACTGTTTTCAAATAACTTGTATTCCCCTAAGAAAGCAATAAATTTTATGTTGTAATGTAACACCTTATGCAAACACAGCATTTTGCATTCAGATCTTTCATATAAACAGCTGTGAATATTTATATTGGTGTTAATTAAGTCTGTGATGGTATTAATTTAGATAACAAAAGCTGACCAAATCCCAAAGTGCTATGGGATTTTTAACATGTGTCTGAAAAAATAATAAAAAACTTGCAAATGAAAGTATGATGTAAGATCTCACTCTGAAGATAGTACCTTTATGACATCCAACCACTGAATCCTCATTGCTAGTAGCCTGCAATATCATCATGGCTATCAACTAATACAATACGAAACAAAACCCTCTTCTTCAGAGAGATGAAGATGAAGAATGAAGTCAAACTGACACTCCAAACAAGGAACTAGATGGCACAACCTCACCACAAAGCATATTAGAGAGGCAAATAACCTCATTCTTTAACAGATTAAATGTGATATAGAGAGTTATTCAGAGTGTCACTCTCCTCAATAAAAAATTAACAGCTCAAACTTCCAGTAAGAAATTGCAATACAAAAAAAAATAAGTGGACTTCCCAGTATTGAAATTAGACATGCTATAATGACCTTATATATATCAGATCCAGAAAACCGGGAAAGTTTTGGAGATAATCAATGCAGATACTAATTCACCTACTTAAAAAAGCCAACACCAGATACTCAGAAATATTT
Organism: Pseudopipra pipra; assembly: GCF_036250125.1. NCBI lineage: Eukaryota > Metazoa > Chordata > Aves > Passeriformes > Pipridae > Pseudopipra > Pseudopipra pipra. Next base: position 52,612,906 of record NC_087550.1, read on the forward strand.
AGCTCTTCTGTTGAAACTGTAGTGTCCGGTTTCCATTCCTTTAAATTTCACTCATCCTTTTCAGGATAGAAATCTTCCAGCATAAATAAACTTCTGTGGATTTAACATGTATTTTCACATATTTGGGTGCCTGAGTGTATGTTAACCTACAAAGCACTGAGCAAAGAAGGTCCTGTATTCCAGTTAGTGCGTTGTAGAGTAATAAGACTTATACGCTCATTACCTCCCAAAAGCTTCTGTCTGACCAATGCTGATAAGATGTATCAATTTCTTGAGAGTATATAAGCCCTGAGTGGTCTGGATTGCATCTTACTCCAATTAGTTCTGTCTTTTTTCAAATCTTTGGCAGAGATTCCAGCCAGGATATGGAACTTTGATCTTTCCTTACAGTTTTGGCTCTGGCTTCAGATTCACTATCTACACTACTGTGGTAGAAAGACAGGAGGTGAGCTCAGATGCTGGACGCTTCTCCACTTTGAGCACTCTGCTCAATTATTAATCTGCTCTCAAGAGAGGGAGGGGATAGCCCTTCAGCAGTAAGAATATGAGCCAGTTCATGCCACTTGGCTTTGAGGTATGGTTACATTCAAAGACCCCTTTATTTATCAGAAGTGATGCAGTTGTCAGTATAGCAACTGGCTTCTCAGGTTATCAAGTTCTGTTTGCACTGACTTTAACATTGCCTATTCCATTTTTCTGTTCATACCAGTCTCTGACAAGGGGCATGGCCTCCTCTTCTCTGAGATGTTTTGGAAATGATGCACTGCGGAAGGAGTAGCGACATCTGAGTCATGGTGTTTCAACTCTGAAAGGATTTCTGGCTTTCTTTTGACTTTTATCGTAAAAGGAAAAGTTAAGCAAAAAGCAACTCAGAGAGACTTCCCAGATTCCTGTGATCCTTTTAAGCAATTGTAACAGAATACACAAGTTTTCATACACTATATCTAGAACTAGAATGCAGGGGGAAAAATGGCTCAACAGGGGAAAAACTGTATGAAACTGCATTTCAGTCCTTAGACTAGTATCAGATCAACTCTCTTTTTTCCTTGGGAACATACAGTAATAAAGGCATAAAGTAATAAATTTAATCATAAATCAGTAGAGAATAATCAATATAAGCCTTATAGTATCATCAGTATAAGCATGGAAATTACTTCAATACATCTAAATACTAGAAGGAGGACAACTCTATTTCAGTCATTACCAACCTAAATTCTTCATCAGTGATTTACTGGATGAGTCCCAATAATACATGTAGTACTCCAGAAAAATAAATTAATTTTTACAAAGTTACATAATGTTTTTTTCTGTGTTGTATACAGACAGGTTTGGGGGGGTTTTGGTGGGGTTTTTCTTGGTTTGCTTTGGTTTTTATTTTGTTTGGGGTTTTTTTTGGCTAATAGCTAATACATCAAACTATGTGGTGCCGTCAACGCACTGGAAGGAAGGGGTGCCATCCAGAGGGACCATGGCAGGGTTGAGAGGGGGACCTCTGTGAACCTCATGAAGTTCAATAAGGCAGAGTTCAAGATTCTCTCTTCTCTCTAGTTAGAAAGGATAGGACCCAAAAGAATGGCATGAAACTGTTTAGGTTAGGGTAGGGAGGTTTAAGTTGTATATTAGGAAAAGGTTTTTCACCCAGAGGGTGGTTGGGCACTGGAATAGTGTCCCCAGGGACATGGTCAGAGCACCAAGCCTGACAGATTTCAAGAAGAATTTTGTCAGTGGTCTCAGGCAAATGCTGTGATTTTTGGGGCTGTCCTGTGCAGGGCCAGGAGTTGGACTTTGATGACTCTTGTGGATTCCTTCCAACTCAGGATACTCTATACTTCTGTGATTATATGATTTGATGATCCTGCACCTGGGTCAGGGCAGTCACAAGCATAAGTAGAGGATGGGGGGAGAATGGATTGAGAGAGGTCCTGCAGAGAAGGACTTGGGACATGGGTTGACGAGTTCGACATGAGCTGGCAATGCATGCTCACAGCCCAGAAAGCCAACTGTATCACTGGCTGCACCAAAAGAAGTGGGGCCAGCAGGTCAAGAGAGGTGAGTCTGCTCCTCTGCTCTGCTCTCGTGAGACCCACTTGGAGCTCTGGGTCTCCAATATAAGAAAGACAAGGACTTTGTTGGAGTGAATCTAGAAGAGGGCTATGAGGTTTACCAGAAGGCTGGAGCACCTCTACTATGATGACTGAGAGAGCTGAAGTTGTTCAGCCTCGAGAAGAGAAGGCTCCAGGGAGACCTTATAGCAGCCTTTCAATACCTAGAGGGGGCCTACAAGGGAGATGGAGAGGGACTTCTTACAAGGACATGTAGTGATAGGAGAAGGGAGAATGGCTGTAAGCTGAAGGAGGCCAGGTTTAGATTAGATATGAAGAAGAAATTCTTTACTCAGAGGGCACTGGAACAGGTTTTCTAGAGAATTTGTGGATGCCCCATCCCTGGAGGTGTTCGAGGCCAGTTTGAATGGGGTTTTGAGCAACCTGCTTTAGCAGCAGATGTCCCTGCCCACAGCAGATGGGTTGAAATTAGATGATCTTTAAGGTTCCTTTCAACCAAAATGATTCTATGATTTTAGAAATAAAGTTTCCTGTCATATTTTAGTCTTTTCTCTTTTAGCCTGTCATTCTCAAATGAGTGGCATAAATGATATTCAAAGAAAGTCTTTTCAAAATAACTCATTATATATTCAGCCTGCTGACTTCAGGTGTAATATATGTTAGTTTAAATAGGAAAAAGCACATTTTAACTCGATCTTTGTTATGCTTAAATTGATGCTGAATATATGGAGCTGAAAAGGAAACAGAGTGAAAGAGATATAAAAATATTACCAAATAGCTTTACACCTTACAGAATATATGTTTTGACAGTTATAGTACAAACCAAACCAAAACCAAACCAAAAAACCAAAACCCCACATCATTAGACAAGTATTAGACTTTTGTATTCAGCAAACAGCAAGGAAAAGATCCTTGTGTTTCTTGCATGAAGATGAATCATGAGTAATTATATGAGATGTGTGGATCCAGAACAGCACAAAAACCCAGCATAGGTTGTTCATACTTTCTCACTGACTGCATGCAGCAAATGATACTTAAATAACATGCTTTGTCATCCTAGGATAGCAGTTCCCAAGTCAGCCTTTGGCTGACACAGTCCTCCTTTCCCTTCAGGAGAAGATTCCTGATTTGAAGTTTACTAGAGAAAAGAGATCAGGAGCCAAGTGGAAGATTAGGCCATACAACCACAGTGCTCCTCAGTGTAGAAACTGGCCTTCAACTGGGAGCTCAGGGAATTGTGAGACACCATTCCTCCCTTTCTCCCTTTAGCATAGAAGAAGCCAAGCCCTTTAGCTTCTCAGATATTCATCATATTCAGACAACCTGTGGAAAGAAAGAGTTCGCTATTAGCTGTGTCAGGAGGCTTTTAACTTAAATAAAAATGCATTACTTTTAATTACCCCTTTACCTACCATTAAAAAGTATTGTGGGTCATCATCAGCCTCCTAAGAATTCTGAATGAATCCAGTACTTTTGCAAATAGTATAGGATGGTGAATGTCTGAGACTTCATTGCTAGTATCTCCGAAATTAGGGTTTATGCATTCAGAATAAGTGAGGTTTGTTTTAGAATTTGTATTATGTCTTTGTTGTTCCCCACTATTTTCATCAGTCCTTTACTGTGTATTCATTCAAGATTTAAATAGTTATATAGGAAACTAAAGGGGCTATTAATATTTATAGCACACCTAGGCACATTTTTCTGGAGGTGAAAAGAATGCAGCATTTGGCATAACACTGCAATTGAGATGTGCTACTGAACACCTAGGAGTGCTTGACTGCTGTAACAGATTATACAATCACTCATTCTACACACTTGTTGTTGCTATTTACAGTTAAATTCTCAAAGGAACTACACTTAAAGCACACACCTGAAGATAGCTGGTTGAAAATTTTTTCTCCACAAAGGAATAAGAAAATACTGTAATTAATTTGTTCTATTAGTATTTATTGGTCTCTTGTCATTAACATTGATTTTCATGTTGAAAATGGACAATCAAAATACAGATTATATTCTTGAAAGAGGATTGCAAACTGTCTAGTAGTACATACAGACAGTATGTACTCAATCTTTCAGGCCTTTTACACAAATTCTTGATATTACTAGATCTGTTCTCTGTTCTTTGAGTCAGTAGAGCCCACATAGGATTCTTATCAAGCCCACATTTTTGGCACGTTATATTATACAATTACTATTTTCCTTATTATGATGCTTTGATACCTTACAAACGTAGAAAAGTTTTCTAATTATGATAATCATAATACTGTATGAAAGGTATATACTGTATAATAATATACTGTATTACTGTATTATATATATATATATACAGATATAATACATACTGTATGGTACAGTAAGATTTACATAAAGCTGAGATACTCACATCTACCCACTTAGTTCCTCTCACAGACATTTGTAGTTAATGGATGATTCCTATCAAATGTCTGACTTAAGTGGTCAGAAGTAAGCTTAAGAGACCTGAATTCTCAGGAGGAGATTGTGTTCCAATTTAGGCATGCAAATGAGGTACTCGAAGTTAGATAGTGTGAAAAATTACACTATGCATTAAAAAAGCAAAACAAACTTTCTGATAGACAGACTTTATACCATAAGGCACAGTTCCTTTCAAGGAAGAATTTCAGTAATGTTTAACAGTCACAGAGAACTCTTAGTATAACTTTACATATAGAACAGCTGGTACACCCACACAAAAAAAAGTACTAAAGAGCTTTGTCAGTCAGAAAATGTAAATACTTTAGTTAGAAAAAGTTCAACACACTTACTTTTCTTTCTTTTATAAACATTTCAGCTAATTACTAACAGCTTTAAAAGCCTCATTTTATCCCCAAAGCATCCTAGAGCTACAAGTCTTTATCTAGGTTTAGTGTTTGTGGCAGAATGCCATTTGCACTAAGTGATCAGTGAGAAGATGTCAGCTGCATCTGATGTCATAAAACAAGAAATGTCCTAGAAACTCTCTATCTGTTCGGACTTAGTGCAAAATCTCCCATTAAATGAGTGAATAAATAGCTCTATTTGTTTCAAGTAAAAGCATATACTTAATTTGTGTCAAAATGTTCTCCTAAAAAGGTTGCTAACTAATCCACAAAGGAATGTCCTGTCAGTAGTCAAAACGGAAATGTACATGGGACAAAAATAGCAGATTGTGCATGTCAAAACTGCTGGCCTGTATTTTAATATGGTTTAGCACTTATCTGAAATCCCTTTGGATTAGACTTTCAGTGACAAATTTCCAGATAATGTAATGTCATAACATTCAAAACCGTCACTGATGATACAGAATTTCTATTAATAAACACAGTTAGGACTGGGTCTTCAAAAATCTCTGTGGTAGGATCCATCTAAAGAGTTTTTTAGAGACAATGGAGAGATTTCCCCACATATCATATGATCTATGTATCTAACTAACTAACAGATGAAGACTTTTCTTCCATTTCTAGATAAAAGGCTTAATTCTGGGTGAAAAAAATCTGGTAGGGAAAGGAAGCCTCATACTCTCCAAGATCTGGTATGTTAGGCCTGGACTGGTGTGTGAGGCCAAACACAGAAAACGTAAAAGACTAGTTTGAACCAATAGGAACACCCAATCCCTGAATTTCTTACCCATGAAATCAGTAAACGTTCTCAACACTGTTAAGATTTTTTCCTATGGTTTCTTCAGGATAAAGCATTCGGGGTACTATAAGTGTGTCAAATTTGATAGTTTGAAGATCTAAACCCCCTATCTCACATGAAAAAGTGATAGATTCTATTCATATGCATTTACATAACTCGCACCATTTCAGATCACATAGAAAAAACCAATATATTTCCTGAACATTGTATCTTGAAAAACCACCCTACTCAGAATGCTTGATTATCAGTTCTGTTCTACATGTGAGAAAGTCTTGATTTGCTATTTACTATCCATGAGTTTGTGAGCAAGTATGGGGTTTTTTTCCTATAAAAATAGGCAGAACAACATGGACATTCATACCACAAGGCTGCTGTAAAATGGATTAAGTTGACATCAAGCAGGCCTTGGTAAAATGATTTCTGAACATATTGGGAGTAGGAGGGATTTAAAGAAAAGGAGAAGTGGGATGAAAAGGAGATACTGAATCCAACTGAAATGCTTCAGTTCTTCAGAACTTAATCAGTAAAATAGCTTGTATTTTAATAAAGCTGCAGCAAATTTAAAATAGAAAAATGTCTTATTAGATATTTCTAGAGTCCATTATTTAATTTTCACTTATAAGATTATCCCCAGTCATATAGATATAAAATCAAAAGTATTATATTGAATTATTTCACTCAAGACATTGAAATATATGGTATTCCAGGACATAAACAGAAGAAGAAAGGTTTTTGTTGACATACATGAATATTTAGAAGGTAATGTCAGGTAGACACTAATGATGTTTCTAGCATCATTCAAATGTAAACAGTGAAGGCTGGATTTTGACTGCTCTATTTTTTTTATTGAGCAGAGATATAGGCAAGTTATTTAGTATCAGTAAATCTTGCACAATGTGATGACCTGCAAATGAATATCAAAAGTAGATGTTGCATGCAATTATAAGAATGTTCCCCACATTCTTGTGTTTATGTAAGCAAATGTGGCAATTAAGGCAGCTTGCAAGATACATTGTCTGACTTCTAGTGAGAGAAGGCAATATTGTGGGCAGTGCATTGATCTTGGACCCGAGAGATTCCTAAGTTTTTGACAGCTTTGCCACAAACATCCTAATTGACCTTGGAAAAGTTTCTTAAGTTGAAATCCACAAAGGAATACGGCCATTCTGTTGTGGAAAAAAGAAAAATAAATAATAAAAAAATAAATCCTTAAAAACTCTTAAGAAGTTAGCCACAAATATTCCCCAAATATCCAAGTTCTGTTTCTGAATATGTCCAGAATCTTTTTCTCAATTGCAAGTCTCATCAGCTGAGCCCGCATTTCATCTTATCTGTTTGATCCGGATTCACGGAGTGGATATGGGTTAAGTAGCCTCTTCTGTAAATCAGTAGTGTTTCACTACCTCAGGTGCAAAGCAGAGTAACAATGCTATATTTTTCTGTGTTTGAATATGTACCACTTCGTAAATTCTTCAAGACTGTTCATTAGACGCATTCATGTGGGGTTTTAATTTTAACTCTGTTATGTCTCACTTTTTTTATTGAATTTTTTTCTTCTGTATAAACATTTAAGTATCAATTTGGGACAGGAGGCAATTTTAAAGTCTTATTTCTTCAGGTCCACACATGGTAAATGTGGGAATCATAGCTTATATGATTTTTCTGGACAAGTTATTGAAGGTAATCCATATTTTAAAAAGGCTACCAAAGCTTTTTCCATGTGAAATAGAACTCTGAATGAGTATGGCACTAAGACATAAGCAGTTGTGAATCTATCCATAAAAGGAAGCACAAAGGGGTTTTTTTGTTTTTTTTCTTTTTTGTTTGTTTTTTAAACTATGTAAAAGTATATGCTGACTATTAAGGCTTACTCAATATCTGTATAGATTGCTAAACATAGATTTATGTTGCATCTAACATAATCCAAGGCATTTTTTGAATTCACCTGATAAAATATTCTGTGCACTCAATTTTGTTGTCTAACAGACTAAAATGTTTTATAAGATTCTCAGAATTCTCAGTAACTCTTTCAGAGAATCAAAAACTGAGGGCATAATAGCAGCAAATCAAATATGTAGCACATCTGATTAAAAAGCAATGAAATCTGGGGAATTATTTTCCTAACACATGGCTTTCCTTTGAGAAAATTGTTTTAAACAAATATAGAATTAAAACTTTTGCAAGGCAGAAACTTTACGGAGTTTTTCTTTCCACTTCTTCTGGGCATTCCTATTAATCCTTAGAATGTCAGCTACCATGAACATAACCGAAAATTCAAATGTGGCAGGCATGTTTGGGTAATATCAAGGATTTTTTAACAAACTTGATATAGTGAAGTTTGCTGTAGTTGTACTCAATAGTGCTTTAAAACAGGTTTCAAGCAAAAGCAGCCATGCTGCAGATCTGTATCATCCTGATGATCACTTTGGCATTTACATACACAATTATATTTGCATATCTTGATGATTTATACATTTTAACTAAATTTTATTCCACAGGAGTGTTTATGTCAAGCGAACATGAACATTTTAAATTCCAAGTTATCTCTAAATTATTGATTTCAGGAGTACTGTGAGGTTTTCTTGCATTACTCAACTTTATGTAAAATGACCAACTAATGACAATGTTTAATTCTGAACTCTGTGTTCCATTAGATTTATAGAGCTCTTTCAGTTCTGAGCCAGAAGCACAGATATGACTTTGTAAAAAATTTATAAAACATAAAATTTTATCATTTTGTTAATTTCTTCATGATAATATAGACATCTTTACACGGGCTGCAGTATTTCAAAATCTGAGACTATTTTTGGTTTAGTAATTTTAGAAGGCATTATGCTTTTATGAAATATATTTGTAACTTGATATCCAAAAATGACAGACCTGGCTTCATCAGTCAATTTAAATATAATAGCAAAATGGTGTTTCTGAAATTACTTCTCTGAAATATTAAAGCAGAGAAATGTTAACAGTAACATTCTTTCTTTCCTTTGTGATTACTCTGGACTGCCTAATTTGCAAAGAATCACATAATCTGAATTTGCCTTTGAAAAAGAATGCAAGATACAGGTTGTTGCTTTTTGTAGTAAGGAAGCAGGTACGTATTATTCTTCATATTGGAAGAATAAATGATGCCATCAAGTACTCACTGATGTGAACTGAGACTGATTATACATAGGATATAAAAAGAAGACTTGCAGGGAAACGGAATTTCAGGAAATTGCACTATTTCCTCAAGAAATGGGAAAAATGTAGTAAAGTCTTTGCGAATTGACTTGTACCTTGGGGATTCATACTAACAGGAGCATTTCAGGAATTTTAATATATTGACACGGAGAGGTTACTTTTCTCAAATAACAGGCTCTGCTTATGTAACCTAACAACCTTTTAGGATTCATGCTGACTTTAAAAAACATGGAATTTTAACCTAGGAAGTAGTCAGTGAAGTCCTACAAATTCTGACATACGTGGAAATGTGTAAAACAGATATGTATAAGATCTCAGAATCTTTCCCAAGTTGGAAGGGACCCACAAGGATAATTAAGTTCAATTCCTGGCCCTGAACAGGACCATCCTCAGGAATCACACTGTGTGCCTAAGAGTATTGTCCAATATACGAATGGAGGGAAAGAAAAACTTCAAGATTTTACAAACAAAACCAAAACTAAGAGGTAAGCAATAGGCATGGTATTTCAGGGGATTTATTGCAGGTGTTCTAATTGAGAACTATGCTAAGACCAAACCCAAACAACTAAAATACCTAACTAATGATTCAAACAGGTTGGACAATAAATTAAACAAATAAAAATTTCCATAGCAGGATGGAAAGAAAGGGAGAAAAATGGAGAGGAAGGAAAAAACTAACATAGTGATTGACTATTATTTTTTTTTCTCCCCAATTATGAAACAGAATCCCTCAAGGCAGAAGTCACTCTGGAGAGGTATGTTTAGAAACTATACTAATGAGACCTTCCTCAACATCCAAGCTTGGATTGCAGTAGTGATCTCTGTAAGAGTCTGAAAGAAAGAAGCAAGAAGAAAAATTACATGAATGTCGGAGACTTTCATTTTCCAACATTCTTATGAAAAAAAAATGCCCCCATAGGTATTGGAAGGTCTTAAATATCCTTGAATGTATCTGCTGACAAACATATGTACAAAATAGTTTATGAAGTAAAAAATGTCATTTCTAAAAAAATTTTTTACTTAGAAAAGTAAAAAATGTTACTTTAGAGTTACTTTAAGTCAGCAGCAGGGAGGAGCAGTACAGCGCCTAGTTGTAAAAAATTAGCTTGTATCGAGTAATAAAATTATTCAATTCACTTTAAACTGCAAGACAAACAAAAAAATATATGGCTTATGTCTGGGATTTTAGAAGATCAAACTTTGAGAAAATAAGAAATTAGTTACTAGAGTTTACTGAACCAAATACCTCAAGAATTTGAACATAGTGGAAGCATGGAATTAAGTTGAAGGTGCAAACACTATTTGAAACTTTCATTGCAAGCAAGAGGAAAAAAACCTTAGCAGGAAAGGGCTACAAACATCTCTGGAGGAAGAAACAACTCCCATAGGATATGAAGAACATATAAAGAATTTAAAAGGAATAAAAAAAGGGATCGATCAGCAAGAAGAGCTATGCCTCAGAGGTCAAAAAGGGTGAAAATAAAACTAGAATGAACAAAAGCTTAGTTGAGCTGAAACTTGGAAATAAAATTAAAATAAATAATGAAAGTTTTTCAAACACATAAATAAATAAGGGCAGGAGAAGAGAAAACTCAGACAGCTATACATAAAAATATTGAGAAAGGAGCTAATTTAAATATGGCAGCAGAATCAAAAAACTCTCAAACAGTGGTAAGGAAAATGATCAATTAATAAGAATGAAAGTAATATAAATTACTATACCCAAGGCAGAAACAAAACTTGAAATGCTTATACTGACCATATGAGATATTCCATAAGCTCTGAACCCTAAACATGAAATAAATGCGTAGATAAAACTGAAAAATGAGTTGCAAGTAATTTCAGCTGACTGCATTACAGCAAATGCTTTTAAAGACTTCTAATACCTATAATGCAGAAAATTAACAAAAGAATTAATAGTAAGCAACAATAAACCAGATGATATAACTTGTGAATCACAAGAAATTGTGAAGGAAGTTACTTGAAAAAATGCAATGTGATATAAAAGCATCTTTCCAGAATCCAAGATTCTTGTATTTTGGTGGAATTACACCTTCTAGTCCACAGTTTCATATTTTGAATACATTTTTTAAATCGACATCAAGAAGATCTATTGATTTACACAGTGTGGTTGCTTTGGAAAAAAGTTTACTCTCCTAAGTAGATCTTTCAACTTTTTATGATTTGTGAGTTCATTGTAAAGCAAGGTTGATTTTTTTCTCTTTTATGAAGAAATATTGTACAGTACATGAAGTACCTCACAAAAGCACGGCAGTATGTTTGATCTTGGATTGTGAGAGTTGACTTTGCTCTTTATGGCATTTAAGACAAGTCATGATGCCACTCTGGGATGGGATGTTGGTATACAGAGTGATACACTTCCTGTGTCCTAGTTGTTGGTTTATAGTCAGGTATTGTGTAGTTGGGAAATATACTTACCTGAGAGAAAGATGTGTTTTTATAAATCCTTAAGGGTTAGAATATCATGTCTATTTGTAACAACTCCTGCTGAGCTGTTTCTTTTCTCCTTTAGTGGCTCATGGGAAGCATTTGAGAAGTACTTGTGTTATTTTTTCCAGAAGCTTTCAGAGAAGGATTTTTATTTTATATTTGAGTTCCAAGATGAAGAAAAGTTTAGGAGTTCCATAAGTTCTTTGTGATGAATTATGTCAGAGAACTCCCTGTTAGACTCATTTATGTAGTCTCTGCTGTGTAGGTTTACTACAGTCTTACTTTTTGGTTTAATAAGTATGTAGTTTCACCCTTCTAAGACAGTACAGATTTTCTCTCCAAGGAATAAAAAGACTGACTGTCATTGGGCCTTACTTTTCTGACTATAATATTGTTGATTTTTTTTTTTAAATATATTTTTAAGCAGTCACTGTCAATGTTTGGAGCGGTGTTTATGCTTACAGTTCACTCAGACTGGGACATACAACCTGATTTTCACTGCTGTTATTACTTCTTTTTATATCTTCATGGACAGGTTTTGGATGCATTATGAAGGTTTTAGATGCATTATGAAGGTTTTGGATGCATTATGAAGGAGAAACTGAAAAAGGATATGGAAGCAAACACCCATCTATGACAAATCAACGGGAAGAAAGGAAAAAATGGTAGAAAAACAGGGTCTGAAATATCACAAGTGCCCCTTGAAGAGAACTACCAGTTCATGGAGGCCTAGACTCAATATTTTTTTGTCAGCATCTTGCATGGACTGCTAAGGTCACTCTGTTGTAGTTCTTAGCTGGAAGGTTGCACATCCTACCAAGCAAGAAGTAAACTGGAGAATCTCTAGCCAGAAGTATGCACCTTACTGCACAGGAACTGCAGGGACCACCAACCTCTGGGTAGGTGGTACCTTTGCACGGTGCCTTATCCCCTTTATGTTACCTTCAGCAGCTCCTTTCCCTCGGCGTTACTCTTCTCCCACAAGCGATAAAGAAATAAATCCTTTCAAAAGATTTTGCTCATTATAGTAGGAATATTTTTTCCCCAGAAAAGTCTGTATCCAGTAAATCCTAATTGGTTGGACAGGCTCTACAGATAATATGCAGATGAATAAAATTTCCAGAAGCCCTGAATGTGGTTTTTATTTTCCTTTCAGAGACTGATCCTGTGAGAATTCAATATCACAGCCTCAGATGAAAAACCTTTACTTATACAGACATTTTTACAAGGGAATTTTACTATGCCCCACGCACACATCATAATGGCAGGTACATCTGGGACTGTGCTCCTAGCTTGAGCAGCAAAATTAAGGATGATGTCCAGATTCATTGCATTAACTGGATAACAGAAAATGTGAGAGCCTGTTTTGAGGTTGGGTATCTCTGAATAGATCTTGTTTGAATCTGTACCTTGTGCTGGACTGGAAAGAAAGAAAATTGGGTTGGAAGACTTGGATTTTTTAGTGACATTCAAAAAATGAAGCTTTGATTCATTTCACAGGAGTGTTTGAGCCAAGCATCAAAGCTGTATATGGAAATAGAAATGGCACCCTGTACTTCTAGGAGAACTAGTGGATGACTTTGCTTTGACCTATTCTCCAGGTGTCCACTGAGTAAATAACAATGATCTAAGGTGATTTTCGCATCCAAACAGAAACACTGGATACATTGTTCATTTATCACTGTCTCTAAATGCATTCAGAGGAGGCAGACACCTCTTTGCTCTATGTCTTTTCCTCCTCAGTATTAGCCATGGTGTATAACACAGACATGATAATATTCTCCTCTGACTCATTCTGCAGGCAGCAATCAATTTTAATTTCTGTGTCTTTCTACACTGATGTGGATCCCCTTAATGTTTTCAGTATATATAAACTAGACCATAAATAAACATGGGTCTGCTTTGAAGTTTTAGATGGTCTAATGTAGGTCTATCTACAATTTTCTGTCAATGTTGCCTTATACTTTAACCCATGAATCTGTCCATTTCTTTTTCATTAGAAGTTAATCTTGGCTCACTAATAAAATGTCAGACCTGCATACAACCTCCCTCTGATAATAATTCCATTTATTAAGTCTTATCATTCCCTCAGGAGACCACATTTCCAAACTATTTTGAATATATTAAAAGAACATTTGAAGCACGGAGCTTTAAAATAGTTCATTACAATTTATGTACAATTAATTCTTTGTTTATTTACTTATAATGGCATTTCCCTTATGATTTTTGTATCTTTCCTTCTAACTGTAAACTTTTGTGTTAATTATTTTTAGTAGGGTTTCTTGTAACTAACAAATTGCTGGAGCCTGACAGTGTGTAGTTCTCTTTTAATTGTATATATTTCTATTTGTGAGAAATGTAGATTGAACCATAGAGCTGAAACAAGTAGCCAAGTATCTTTTTCTTTGTCCTTTAGAAGGGGCAAGGGTGCTTTTGGAGTGGGAAGAGGCGAAAGTGCTGTAAAAATGAAAGACTAATCAATGGCCTAAAATGACCATTTATACCATTCAACATATCAGTTTAAACTAAGGGAATCTTGACATTTCTTTATAAATACATTCAGTATATTTTAGTCTGATTTGGGCAGGTATGTCCGCAGAGAATAAATGCAGCTCAGTGTACTTTAAAGTGCTTTTTAAAGTTGGAAACAGAGAATGGGGAAAATCTAGTCACCCAATATGCACTCAATCTGATCACATGGAGGAAAAAAGTTGAAGTCTGCTCAGGCTTCTATAAACATCAAAATATTGTCTGAGGTCATCTAAATAATCACATAAATAAAATCATTCCTCAAATCCCCTCCTAATCTCTTACATTTCATCAACCCTTTCAGAAAACAGGGACTTTTTTGTAAACTGTTAATAAAATATCCCAGAATATATTTGTATGTCTCCCCCAAACATCAATAAATTACCAGAGAGTAAACCAATGGCATTTTAGTTAATTGTAATTCTTTACTAACTTAATCATAAAATGTTTTAGAGACTTTTTAGACTTATTTAATGAACTCTATTAGTAAAGTACTAATAACCTAGCACACTTAGTAGAAAATAGAAGGCATTATTAACAGAGAGTAAAAAGAAATAAGGAGCATCAGTTAATTTTCCTTATCATGGTTCAGGCTTTAATTTTCTGATTACAGTATTGCTGTAACTTTTTTATTCCTAAAGTCAACATGTGAGGAACAGTTTTCTGTAGAAAAGACTAAGTGTTATGAATCTTGGAGAGCTACTGTGTATTTGATTTTATTCTCCTAGGGAGGTATTAATTACTTGAAGAGGCAATTTCTTGCTCTTCCATATGATTGTTTATAACTATTATGCATATGTGTAAACACTGGTGTGTGTAACATAAAACGCAGGCACGATGCTTCCATCATCTTTTTATCACATAACCACATTGATTATGATCTTCTTTTACAGGGAGTGACTACAATAGCTGCTCTAGGAGGCCATAGGCACCATGTGAAACTCAACTTAATTACATGGTTATGAAGCAAATGGATCACATTTTACCAGAACTCCCAATATGCTGCCTTATTTGTAAATATACAGATTAGGAGGTCTACGGTATTCTAAAGCAGCATCTGAAGGTCAGACACAAAGCTCTAGAAACACCTCAGGCAACTGTACTAAGCCTTGAGCAACCACCAACCATCTGAGATGCTTGTCTTCACAAATAACACCTGTTCTCTAGCTATGTATCACACTTGCTTGCTCCACTGGGATGTCTCTACTCTCAAGCATCTCAAATACTGACAGGAACCTACATGTGAGTGACTTAAATGATCCCCTAGATGTGTAACTTGTTTTAACTTTGACCTGAGTATCAACCATACCGACAGCTACTTTTGCAGCTGTCTACACTACAAAAATTAATGTAATGTACTCTAAATCTCAGAGGAAGCAATTTATTTTGGGAGAAAAGAGGTGTAGGTTTCACAGAAGAGAGGAGGCGTTTTAGGTATCACAGTTTGAATTAATTAATTTTTTTCTCTCTCAGATTACCTTCCCTATTGCAGAGGGATGTCTGCTTTGTTTTGTCCCCCTTGGACAATTTTATAGGTGAGAAGCAGCCACTGGTTCTACCATAAGTGTTTAAAGCAAAATGTGCATACTGTCAAAATCTCCTCTTTTTCCAGTTTAAGACATCAACAGTCCAAGAGTGGGAAAACTTGTGCCTTTTATCTTCTCTTAAAAAAATAAAGAACAAAAAACAACAAGGCAGAAAGTATACACTTGAACTTATCTAGTGTTTTCTGTAATACAGGCAATAGATCTGAGCAGAAAAATACCTCATCTAAACTTAAGGAGACTTAAGCATAATGAATATAAATTACATTCCTGATATTGTTCAAGTTTCTTCCTTTTCTCATTTTAATTTTTCATCAGCCAAAAGACTAAGTGTTTTCCCGATAATTAATCCACGTAACTCCTAGAAATTTCTCTTACTCCTAAGAGACCAGATGAGTCTTTATCTCAGTAAACAGACATCTTTCTGAACCGTTTACTAAACGAATGAGAATCTCACTACCTATTACACAGAAAGTACAATTCTGTTAACCTTTCACTCAGATAGCCCGCTATTATGTAAGCCATCTATCTACAAATGTATAAGGACAGAACATTTCCTCAGTAATACAGCTCATTGCAACAATCAAGAATAAAACAAGCTTCCTGACAGAGGATGTTGAGCATCTTGCCTTGGTCAAAATAAAATATCTCCAGCTCGTCTCCTTTCCTGAAAAAAAAATGAGACAAAAGATAACTTTCACTTAAAGTATTGCAGGAAAACTGGTAGCTAATTAGTAGGCTTTCCCCTGTGGCCTTATTGTTTGAGTTATATAATAGTCTCCACACAATTAATGACTTTTTAAACAGTTCCCCAATTTCTTTCATGATAGTAAATTTATGGTCTTTTTTTTTTTATTTTCTTTGGTTATGTTATTCCAGTGTTAGTGATCCAGTTAACCTCTAGGTATCTTAATAAAAGTGAATCATCTTTTTTGTTCCTGCTTCTGCTAATCTTACTGTACTCATTTTTGTATTTGGAGATTGAGAGATGGCCTGTAGCCCTCACTCTTCCCAAAAGAAATTATATTTCCTTCCTTGATGAAGTTGATCCCCAACTTCCATTTTTGTTATTAGCTTTCGTATGATTACAGATAAATAATTTTACAAGTATTATTCTCCCACAAAGAAGAAAACTTATCAGTTCATCCAAGAGTTGTCCTTTTACAGATTTATTTTGGGCTTTCTTCATTGGCCTGGGTCACTTTATTTCAATTTCCTTGGACCTTTTTCCTCCATATAAAGAAACTCTACCTGCTAATAAAACAATTTAAAAGGGTGTGACAGTTTCTTCAAGTGATGTTTCCATATTTTGGCTATCTTCTGCATAAAGCAAAGTTATGATTGTCCAGTATTTTCCTTTTTTTTTATTTGAAGCCTTTAAGCAAATTTTAGTAAACCTGTCCCAACCTGCTGTTTGAGACAGCATGAAAGTGATTTTATTATCCAAAACTATACCATACAGTCTGACAATTCCTGTGTAGATACAGCTACAGGCAAATAACTGTCAGTGAAAATTACTGCAAACAGGTTATCAGGAGGTTGATAACTCTTTCTATGTTTTTGAAACCAATAATAAATCCAGTGAGTACCACTCATTATTGTGATTTTGAAGATTTTGAATGGATTAACAAGAGCTCCTAAAATGGAAATTCAGCCATGTGAGGTTTAAGTGGTAGCAAATGAGCAAATACCATACAGTAGGATAGCTATGATAAAGTGTATTTTCATTTATATATCTATATTCCTAAAGGAAGACACAAAATTGTGTTTAAACAGTACACTGAACAATATGTTAGAAACAAAAGGATTACCTGTTTCGCCTTTTCCAATTATTCTAGTTATTGGGCTATGATGGCTGAATCAACTAGATGAACTTCAAAGAATAAGTTATTCCATATGCCACTAGTAATAATTTCAAAAGGTCTTTTCCACCGATTCTGTGAAGAGCTTTTGTGAGATAAAGAAAGGTGCAATAACTGGTTTTGTTCTGCCTTGCACTATAGTTTTTGCATACATATGCACAAACATATACACAGAAAAAATTCTCTACTGAGCTACCAAGTAACATTTTCTGAGCTACAGCTTCAATACAAGAATTCAACTACTCCCTGCAAAGGTTACAGGAAAAATTCAATGACTGCATGTAATTCAGAATAATTCTCACTATTTTTTTGGAGGAGGGTTTCTTTTTTAATTGCAATGAATTTTACTTTTATTTTATTTTGTTTTGTTTTTGTGTATAGAATCCTATAATCAGATTAAACTAGATACCCAATATTTAGATCACAACAGCTGTGTGCTTGAATGGATTGTTTGTTAGCCTTCAAAACAAAGAATAATGCAGAGGGGTTTGGTGTTTTTTGGTCTTATAAATTTTTATATCCTGCAAAAATGTCCAGTAATCAAAATACATGGCATTTTTTCTCTACTTACTGTGTCTGTCAGGAACAGTTGTCATTCATCACAGAAGAAAAAGCAGGACTAAGCAAAACCATGATGTGACTGTGACAAATATTTTCTAATGAAAATATTCAAAATGTTAGTAGCTAATTCTATATATCTCCATTCAGTCAAAATTGTTATTTCAATCTGTTACTGCAAGGACACCTGTTAATCATTACTTCTGAAAATGGTAAATATTATTGGGTTGAAATTAAGTCAAATTTAGGTCTTACTTACACTGTCCAAGTAAAACTCTAGAAATTCCTGAAGCTGAAACAAGTTTCCATGTCAGGTTCCCTCAAATGGTCCCACAGTAACAGAGGTGAGCGGCAATGGGCCAAAAACTTCTTCAAGTAGGTGTGGAAAGTTGTTTCTCTTGTTTTAGTCGGAAAGGAGTATACACCAACCAAGTAAGTGTTTATACTTTATTAGATGAAAGCTCTTATGCTTACATTTTCACGCACAATAGATAATTTCATGTAGCTGCCACTGTTGATCCAAAGAGAACACTAAAAACTAACATATTTAATAATTTTCCCCTCTCCTGAATATATGAATAACAATGCATTTGTTGCCTTTATGAGATTTATACTCATCCTGAAGTTTAACTGCCAACAACAATTTCTTTAGCATTTCCAAGCTACTACTACAGCTTCTCTGCTTACTCAGTTTTCACTGTGAGGTCACTGGCATACATTGACCTATAATTTCCATATGCTCTGTAAAAATTAAACCTATAGTCACTTATTAAATTGTCAATTATTAAATTGTAAAGCATTCTTATATGCAAATCTAAGAAAATCTTTGTGGATTTTTTTACAACCTGAGGTAGTTATTCAACAAATGTTCCAGAATTTCAGTTTTCCTCCATAAAATGACCTTTGCAAATCAAGAAAATAATGCTTTTACAATTTATGTATTTATTATTGATATTGGTAAAGTAGTTTATAACAAATGTTCACTGTCAGTTTACAGTCATCATTCAGGACATCTGATTGCATTTATCTTTGCATATATTATATAAGATCACAGGAGTTTAAGGAATTATTTTTTGCTGGTTTTTATTTAAAAGCTGTTACTTGGACCAGTATTTGGGGCTACACGTTATCTTAAAACTGACTTTACATGTAGTTTATCAAGTGTTAAATAATTGTTATATTTTACATCTATGTATAATTAGCATACATGTACATATAAAATATGTATGGATCACAGTTAAAAAGATTTTTTTAGGATGGAACTTCAAAATACTTACTGTGCATTGTAATACATATCACAAAGCTGGAAGTCATTAACTTTCATATTAAGAACTTTTATATCAAGAAACTGCTTTTTCTATGTACAATATACCCCAACTCAGGTCAATCAGCTTATGCCCCTAATGCCTTCCCAAACAGGCAGGGAAATATCCTCTGTAGGAAAAATAACATACGATCAAATTTAAACAGTATGTTAATTTAAAATAAGTATTATCAAAGCAAGTTTTAAATAAGTATGAGCATTTGTACTAGGAATCTGCAAATATTTCTCTGAGCTCTTCATATATGCTAAATGCAGCTCTACTTATTCACTGTGTTGTTCTCTCATCATTCAGATATTAGACAAAAAAATGAAATAAAAGAGAGGAAAAAAATATTCAGAACACCACAATGAACTAAAACCTAAAACTATTGAAGTTATTTTAACAAAATAATTTTCAAATTCTTTTATTCAAAATCACAAATAAATGACCAGATGGTCACATACAACCTCTTTTGAATTTAAATATTAATACCATGTGCCAGAGAAATCAAATCAAGACTCAATCACTTCCTTCATTTAGTATTCCCATTAAATAAACAATTATTTCAATACATATATTTCCAATGACAAGAATGCCAGTGTAATTTATATCTTACTTAAGATGCAAGTATTTTTGTACCTGTTCCAACACAAGCCAAAGGCAGGATATAAAAATACTTTATTAAATAGGTGAACGGGCAGTAAAGCCATATGATGATGACATCTTCTAATTGCCTGCAGTGCATCTGCTAATAAACTACCAGGGCTCACAAAAAAAGCACGTCTAGGATAAAAGCCAGGACCATAAAGGCTAAATTATTAATTAATATCAGGCTGCTATCATAACTTGCTGGTTTCTTGCCTGGATACAGCATGTTGTTGGAGAGCTTAACAGGAAGGGTTTTATAAACGCTGAAGACTATATAATAAATCTAAGCAAGTTTTAATTTTACATAAGCCTGAAGCCTTCATTTTTGGCTTACAGTCAGACTGAAAAAGCTATGATGCAATTGTCTTAGATATTAAGATATTAGCTTTAAATTCAGTAAAATTAATAATTTCCCAGAAACTGTGAGTAAAAACTAATGCTTAGGTTGATGAGTTCTATATGCTTTCTTAATAAATTTATCTGAAACCAAAAAGTCCTCAAATCATGATTTTGAATTTAAATTTTGGAATGGTATACTGAATTTATCACTGCACTTATTCTCCCACATTGTGGTCAAAAGACAGCTGGCGAGATGCATTGTTACCCAAAACTGTAGTAGGATGTTTAATGATAAGTCCATTGGGTTTAGAGTAATAACTTAATCAGGCATCTCATGATACTTGTGCTTTTTAATGAACTAGAGTCCTGGGATGATCACTTATAGTTAGTTCCCTACATGATGGAAAAAAGGTCATCTTGGTTCAGGTCAAAAGGATATTTATTAAATGTGCCAGAGGCTAACAAAAAGAAGCAATATTTCTTACTGGTGTCTTCGGCTGTATCACAATTCTAAATACTGAAGAGTTCATGTAGGTGTCAATTTTCATCCACCTATCTCAATTATGCCCACATATAAAATTAATAAGCACAGGAGAAGAATAATTTATTATAAAAGGAAGCAAAGAAGGGAGATAGATAATGCCAGACCTGTTTAAGTCATTATTTCAAAAGGGGACATTCTAGCCTAATTTCCTAAACTTCCTGAGAGAAGCAACGGATGTGACAGCAGCAGACACAGAATTTAGATTATTTGAGAGAAAAGTATATGTTCTGTTAATTTTCCTTTAGAAGTGATGTAAAAAAAAATCTTAGTGTCATATTTCACAGATTGTGAGATAGTACTGTTTATGATTTAGCGAGAAATAACTGGAAATAAGTAATATGTTATTTATTGTCTATATTAAGGATCATTTTACTTGGCTATGGATAACAGGAAAAACTGTTTCACAGTTATATCATTAGATATTGTTTTCACATGTTATAGTCCAATGGTTTGTTTATTTACATTTACACTGACAAAAAAAGTTAAAGTCTGAAGTAAAATTTTAAGTGTTTAACATTATAAAAGCTGACATTTTATATTAAGTGCTTAAAATTTAATAGAACACTCAATACAGTGTAGTAAAGTTCCAACTATTTTAAGCATATACAAATGTAGTTCATATAAGAATGAGAAATACAGAGACCTAGGATTTACTGTCTTATTTTCTATTTCTACTTCCTGAACCACATAGGATCTTTAAATGGAAATCTCTACTATTATGGACATTTAATTCATAGACAATAAGTGATTGCTGGAAATGTGTAGCTGTATTCTTTTAAGACACTACAGTTTTCATTATGAATCAATTAAAATGGGTAGAACCTCTGTCAAATCCAATGTGACACTCAGAAATATTTCATATGAAGTTTTCTCCACACATCTGTAATAACAGTTCCACCAGAAAATGTAAATCCTAGACCACTTCTTCTGTAAAATTTTATGGTTTCAATTAGTCTTCCTAACCCAGATTATATATATTTATTATATATAATATAATATAATATATATGTCTGTATTTCCTAAATATATATATGTAACTGGACTCTGGTTCATATCGTGCTAGTAAGGCAATAGAGGAATCTCTCACAAAGGCAGCAAAGAAGACTCTTTTTCTCTTCTAATTGTTTCATTTCAGAAGGAAAAAAAAAACAAAACAAAAAACCAACACAAACCACATCACCTAACACGGTGATATTTTCTACTTATTTCCTGAGGTATTTCAAAGCACTTCAGAAACAGAAGTCTAATGCCACTGAACCACACTGACCTCTGAAAGGCAGGGAATTGCTTTGAAATACACACTTACTTGTTCAGTGGTTGATTTGGGAAGATAAAATATTGTCCAAGGCTATACGAAATGACCTCTTATATATTTTATAATGTCAAAGGGTCTGAAGCAGTCATGTTGGGCTGATGGTGCATCTATTATAAACAACATGAAGAAAATAACCTGCCAAAGTATTTACCTGTTTGGACTTAAAATGCACTTCATGCACACGTCTATAAGAATATGTTTTAAAAGCTTGTTTGATTAGAGCTTCATAAAAACACAAAGCCTTCAATTATGAGCTAATCAAGTTCCTATATCTGTTTGATAAAAAATCTTCCTTGGTTTTCATTTTCCAGAACAAATAACTAATAAAAAATTTGAAAAATAAAGTTAGACCTAACTGTCCAGATGAATTTTTCCTTTTCTGATATTTACTGTTTTTCATTGATTCAAAGTAACTTTTATGAAAAATAGCTCTCCAGTGAGAACTGAAATTTGTTCCAGTAAGAAACAACTCTTTCTTGAACAGAAAAAATTTGAGACCAAGTGTGAAAACATCGTAAGACTGAGTTTTATTGCAATGAGATGTCCTGCATTTTTACCAAAACAAACCATTTCACGTTGTTTTTCAAATAGACTTTGAAAGAGATGTTTTATAAAAAATAAAGCAAAGAACTTAAACAAGGACAATACAGTAATGGAAAACATCAGTGCTCAGCACTCTTTTTAATTAAAAAAAAAAGAAAAGTAAGGATTTAAAAATTATTTTTTTCTTATCTCCTTTCTTAACAGCTCCTCTGTTAGGAGCCTGAGTTGCCAACCTGATGATTTCTGGCCACAATTAAAATTTTGAGGGAGAAAACCTGGTGGCAAAAACCCTCACTGACTTCAAGTAGTATATTTGATTTCACTTTTTAATCCTCACAAATGTAAGAAATTTTATATTCTCCTTTTATGAGGTAAATTGATTAAGGTTTAAATATTAATGAGGGAAAAAAAAAAAAAAGGTTTGGAGTTTAGAAGGCAAAGGTATTCGGGGAAAGCTGTCCATGAGAAGAAAACCAGACCAACTGTTACTTTCAAAGATCACAAGAATTGCACTTTTTTTTTCAATTGATCAGTGGGTTAATGTTAGGTGGACAGACTCAATGTAGCATACCACTTAGCAGATAATGCGGTGAACAAGTAGTGTTGTTCCATGTGTACTGTTATAAGTTGGCACCAAAATATGATGGAAAATTTTGAGCTGGAAAATATTATCAAGGATTTAGATTTGACAAGTACTCAAAGATGAGCAGTTTTGTAGTAAGCACTCTTTTTTCAAGTGCTAAAAATTCAGTTAACCCTACAATTTATAAAAGACCCACACTCAGTTTTACACTATAGTAATGTAACAAGCATTGGACAAAAATGTTTCAAATAAATTTCTTTCTAGTGAACTTCAGCAGAAACTGAAATATGAGTATATTAGCAGAAGCATCCTGGCCTCCAGAAACCACTACAAAAATAGTTTCCTCCATTTCTTTACCCACCCTCAGCTACCCACCGCACACACATACCTTGTCTTGCACATCTTTGCTGGAAATAAATGTGGTTTGCAATACAATAAGAAAGCTCGGGATGAAGAGTAAATTTAATTCCAGAGTAAGACTAAAATCAGAAATACAACTCAGCATCCTTCAGTTCGCTTGGAGCCAGCAGACACAGAGTAGACAAATTCTGAAATCGGGATTATACCAACACTTTAAGCCTCACACAACCAATGGGATATTATAGCAGAGCACCAGTGTCATTATAGTTATGAGTAAGGACAGCTTACATTTTAAAAAATAACTTCAGTACTTTAAAAATCTGCATCCTTAGAGTATCTTCAAATTTTCTATGCCTCATATGCATGTCAAGTCCAATTTGCTTTCTATAACTGGGGCAAATACAAGGAAGAGGTAGTAAATTTATATCAAGAGATATGTACATATACATATATAACTATAGGATATACATATACTCAAAAAATCTCTATAAAAATTTGTTATAGATAAAAAGTTATTTATAAAGTTATAAATATATGTGTGTATGTATATAAAATATGTAAGTTTTCATATGCTTCTTATAAATTTCCCAAGCAAATCTCAGTTTCTCAATGTTATCTTCACAAAGCACCTGAACTCCATTTTTGGGAGCACTACAGAAGGAGGCAGGAAGGCATGTCACAAACACTCCCTTGCTGAAGAATTGAAATAGATGCATTCAGTAAGCCCAGTCAAGATTTTCCTGGTTGCACTGCTGACAACCAAAAAGATGTGTCTGCATCACTATTGAAAAATACACGGAATGCTAAAAGATAACTACCATCAACACAGCTGGACCCCATGTATTTAATTCTCCATGCTTAAGACAAGCTACAGAAAGGAAATTCTTCTTTGGGCTGCACTCTGATCCTCACTAAGGCCATGGTGGCATGACTCTGTGGAAGTCAGGAGACACTACGAGCTGAACTGAATCCTCACATACCCAAGATATCAGTGAGTATGTACTACAGAATATTAAGTCTTCATATCAGTTCACATTTGAAAAGACGTTAAATGTTATATCCAGTTCACACACACAAAATAGAGAGCTTACCAAGCCTATACGCCTTGAGGAAACAATGGACCTTCTGTTACAAAAGCCCCTTGATTTTAAATTGCAAAAAAAAAAAAATTATTTTATTTCAGAAGATCACAAATGGCTTAAATTTCCACTATGTTTAAACACTGTTATGTCGTAGTGATAATTGTGCTCAATGAAGTGACACTCTTAAAAATTCATATGAGCAAGTACTGTATCCACTTCACATTAGCAAAGTGCTCACTATAAATAACAATAGAAATATTTAAGGATTTCTGAAATAATATTCAAGAGATTTTTACAGGATTTTTTCATGGGAGAATAATTAATTGTCTCCAGCACCAAAAATAACACTCGATCTTTGCAATCGAGAGAATCTAAAAGAAAAAGATCCGGGATCTGCATTTGCATTAAGGGATTCTTTTCATTTAAGATCTTTTCACTTAATACTTACTATCCAGTCCTAATCTACCTGCAAGTTGTATTCACCCTACCTCATGAAACTATAAAATGGTATTATATGTTCTTGAAAAAGAAAATACATATCACAGCTCAACTTCTATGCAACAACTCCTTGTGTTACTCTGGATGATAAGAAACAAATAGTTTTCAAAATATGCTTATCATCTGCTATAAAAGCAAAAATTATTTTTTTAACACATGTCCAGTGGTTGCAGAGGGCTCCATGATACCATCTAAACTGTGGAACCTGGCTGCTCATTCCAGTTATCCCACAAGACTCTGTATCTTCCCATATCAGACTTGACTCTGAATACACCATCCCTCTTCTCCGTAAAGGCTGACTTAATTCCCAGTTTGCTCAATGAAGGGGCAAGGAGAGAGACCACACAGCAAGTCATTTAAAATAGACTCTCATATTTATTATTCAACCAGATTGCTCAGTCATATTTGGAGAAATTATGCTAGATATTAGTAGGTGGTTTAGTTAAGCAAGAGTAAATCCAGAATAGATCCATGAGATACCATCAATGTTTAATTTGGTGTAGTACAGGGTACATCTATCTGTAGGTAAACCAAAAGGTCAGGGAGTGAGATCAAGCATTGGATCCCTAATTAATTTGTGCTGGTTAGTTGCTAACTCACGCTCTCAGCTTATTTGGGATCCCTCTAGTCAGATGTCTACAGTATACTTCCAAGTCACAGTTCAGAGTAGAGTTCATAGCAAGGCCCCTCCCTAAGGGTAGCATAAACAAGATTGTAATAGATACTTGGTTCCTTTTTATTTAGCTTTTAAGACATAGCCAATAAACTGTTCAAATTTGCATGGAGTAACTCTCAACAAACAAACAAAAAAGGGTATATATCTGCCAAAATACGGGAGAGAAAGAGGGAAGAGGGAAGTGTGAGGGAAGAAGGTAGGAAGGGAGAGAAGAAGAGTAAGGGAGAGAAGGGAAGGGAGAGAAGGAAGAAAGGAAGGAAGGAAGGAAGGAAGGAAGGAAGGAAGAAATAAAAAAAAGCAAAGTGGAAATTAAAAATAGAAAATTAATAGAAGAAAGAAGAATGAGAAAGAGAAGGAGAAGGACAGAGAAAGAAGAAAGAAGGAGAAAAGTAGAAAGAACACAGAAAAAGGACAGTAATATTGCCAGACAGCAGAATTTCTAAGAAGCAAAACAGAAAAGAGACATCTAGTAAAGATATATGAATAATTTAGCTTGAAATAATTTGAATTTAGATTTTTGAAAATCTTTTTTACAAAAAATATCCTATTAATTTAGGGCATTAGGGTTAACTACTATTGTCTACAATAGTCAATACAAATATTATAAAATGAAAATTAATAAAGCTAATGGCACCAGAATTCAACTCAACAAAAGAAAGAAAGTAAATATGACAACCAGTGTTAAGTCAAGCCTTGTGGTGAGTGAACACTGAATCTGGTTCCTTAAAGAGCTAGAAGTCAAGAGAGCTTCTGGACCATGCAACCTCAGCCAGTGGGGAGTCCTAAATGTCCAAGTTCCCTAGGCGTTAGTAATGACCAGTGACAGAGGCAGAGCCTTGAACATGCCTCCAGCTTATGAAGGCTCGGGAACATCAATGTCCAGTCTGTAGTCTCTCACATCTCCTCCTCTTCTTTCTCACTCTGTCACTCCTTTTTCTGTCTTATTAGAGTGTCTGTCCAGGTTAGCTCCTATGACATCCATAGTAATTAATATCTGCAGCTAAAAGAAGTATGTCAGTATATTTACTACTAAGCTGCCTTTTCTTTTTTTTTTTAACATTACTAATCTAATACCACTTATAACATCAAGGCTAACGTTACTGGATTTTTTCTCAAGAAATGTAATCTAACCTAATA
The DNA here is from genome assembly GCF_036250125.1 of Pseudopipra pipra. Taxonomy (NCBI): domain Eukaryota; kingdom Metazoa; phylum Chordata; class Aves; order Passeriformes; family Pipridae; genus Pseudopipra; species Pseudopipra pipra. The sequence goes on from NC_087550.1 coordinate 52,639,761, forward strand.
AATATGATCCAATAAAAACAAATTTGAGGGGGAAAAAAAAGACAACTCTATCCCTACATGAGGAAAAAAATCAGTTCTGACCATTTTTAGGTTAATAGAAGTACAGAATATTATAGTACAAAAAGGTTTACAGCCAGGTCGACCCAGTTATGTTTCTGTCAGCAGTTTTATAAATGAAATGTCTCATCAGTCTGCAATTCCATTTCCAAATACAATCCGTATTTAGATTTTGAACTAGAAAGAGGGTGTTACAGAGCTTTAACAATCATGGTATGGCTCTATTAAAAATCCAAACCAGCAATTAAATAACAAATTGTATGAAAATGACATTTTAAAGCTGATGTTACTTTAATTATCCCTGTAGTTATATATATTTGTATATATACATAATATTTATTAAATGCACAAAATTCACAATGTGGGGGTGGGGAAAGAAGTGAAAACTGAAATCCCAGACTCTGATCTCAGTTGTGTATTTTAATCACTTTTCATTTAAATCACTTCTATTGTCAGTAGCACCTCTTGATGGAAATATTTTTGTAAAATATTTATTATTACTAGTTTCAGAGAGTACATATCAGTCTCTCCCAGACCAGTTTAATCTCTCAGTTATCTGGAGTAACTTTGCTAATAATACAATTTGCATTATTTAAGTTTTTCCACATGTTTATTTTTGTTCATAAATTGACCAGAAACAGAGTTCAATATGGAAGAGGATAAAACAGAAATTACAGAAACCTCTGAAGAAATCAATACATTTGCTTATTGTCATGGGCATTTGATGTAAAAACAGGAATGGTATCTTTTTTTGTTGCATGGTATAAAATGTTTATTCTTATAGATCTAGAAACAAAATAGATGTATATAACAGGGGGAAAAAGGTGTCAAATTTCATCAGGCCAGAAAAAAATCCCCAAAAAATAGATTTACATCCATTTAGAATTCTGTTCCTTCGTGGGGGTAAAAAAACAAAAAAGCAACCACATATATACTCATTCCTCACAGACTCTTAACTAAAGTAAATGAGTACAGCAGTACTAAATAAAGTGACAAACAGGTGTCCTGAATAAAAAAGTTCAAAATAACAACCAGACAAGAATTAAGCACTGCTTGTGTTCCAAAGGGTATCCAAGACCTGAGACATGCCTTCAAATTCTATAGCTTCTTTGATATTTGAATGAGAGAATATGTCTTCTGCACATGCAAAATTTGTAGAAAATTATATCTAGACTACCTACATACCTCCCCATTTATAAGCACCATTTATATTTAGACCACTGAGAGCACTCCTTGGTTCTCAAAGTTGTAACTCCTCTGAAGCACACAATACCAAAAGATGTGTCCCTGGCAAGTTTTAGAAAGCAGACCAAAGTGCAACTCTTCCTCACTGCATTTGGCCTTTTTCGGTTTTGTCCAGGCATTCATATTTCTGTCTATGACTTTCATGAATTTGCTTGAGCAGCCTGAATTTAGAATCACAGTTGAACTGGAAGTGTAGAATTTTGCCCAAGGATCTCAGTAACATATTTCTAAAAGTGGCAAAACACTTTGAAGTTGTGAGGACTTCAGAATCAAGGGGGAAAAAAAGAAGAGGAGTTTGTTAAAAGTATTGCATGGTGGGTGGAATTTGGCTGAAGATTAATAGATGGGGTTTTCAGTACCAGAGGGAACAATACAATTATATGGGTTCCATTTTGCATGTGGTGGAGCACGAGTTTCCTACAGGGTGTCACATACCCAATAAAATGCAATATGGTTGGCAATCTGTCATTGTTAATAGCTCAGCTACTTACCAGACCTTGGCAGTTTTGCTGACCTTATATTGTGTTTTGCAGCAGGAAATCTGATAGCTCATATTCACATTTTCTTATTTTCATTCTGCTCTCATTTTTTTGTATATTAACTTAATTTGGAAGAAAATACTAACATATACTTCTAGAGAAGAATTGAAAATACAACACTACATGGTTAAAATATGACTATAAAAGGAGAGTTGTGGCTTATTGCCTGCATTTTTCAGTTTTTCTGCATGAATAGTCTAACCCCATCTGGGTCAAGAAAAGCTAAATACATATGCAATAATAGAGTCACAGAATCACAGAATGATGAAGGCTGGAAGTTATTGTTGGATATCTAGCAAGTACAGCTAAAGAAGGTTGCCCAGAGCCATGTCAAGTAAGGTTTTGAATATCTCTGAGCATGGAGACTCCAGAACCACTCTGACTAACCAGTTCCCATGTTTGAATACCCTTACAGAAAAATGCTGTTTCAACAGCATTCCTGCATGCTCAGACAGTGCCTCAATTTTTCTGCCACCTGTTGTGGATTTATTTCTTTTATGCTTCCTTTCTGTGTTTAAACTTAGTCCTTGTTCACCCATTCAGACTTCCTACTGTCTTTGCTTGAGTTGCTTCTCATCAGGATGGATTATTCTTGAGCCATGAGAATCAACTAGCTGTCCTCTACCCCTCATTTTTTGAGTACTATATTCCTTGGGGTTCTTCCAAACAGGCATACGAACAGGCCAAAATCTGCTCTTATGATGTTGAGGACTGAGATCCTGCTCCCTCCTCTTGGGATTATGAACACAGTCTCATGGTAACTACAGCCAAGGCTGCTTCCAGCCTTCTCATCTCATGCTAGTAAATACAAGGTCTTGCAGAATATCTCACCTCATTGGCTCTTGATGACCTGTGTCAGACAGGTGTCATCAGTGTCCTGTTGGGTTCTCCCTCCAGCAGATATTCTGCTAGTCATCTGAAGAAGGCCTCATATACCTCTTCTTCATTGTCAGATTATCTGTAGCCCACACCCACAACAACATGTTAGACCGCCCTCTAATCCTTACTCAGAAGCTCTCAGATGGCTCAACTCCTATCCCTAGGCAGAGTTTGATGTTCACTCCTTTACATACAGAGCAATTACCCACTCTTTGCTTTCCACAACGAGAAGAGGAATTTGGTCTTGTGGTTTAAAATATCATTTAAAAACTTGTTCTGCTTGTCTACATACAGTTATTAAAGTCTGTTGTCTTATAAGAACATTAAAATGTAAACTAAAATCTTGATTCAAATGAATCCTTATTACTAAGACTTCATCACTGAGGCCTTCAAACTGTGTTTTAACATATATACTTCCAGATACAATAACACACACAAATTAAAACCTATGTGAGACAATCTCAGCTCTCACTAACATTGCTTTCTGAAATTATAGCAGACATTTAGAACATAGAATTACAGGATCATAGAATTACAGAGTCATAGAATGGTTTGTGTTAGAACAGACCTTTAAAGATCATCTAGTTCCAAGCTGCCTGCCATGGACAGGGACACCTTCCACTAGACCAGGTTGCTCAAAGCCCCGTTCAAACTGACCTTGAACAAATCCAAGAATGGGGAATCCACAACTTCTGTGGGCAACCTGATCCAGTGTCTCACTGCCCACCTCATAAAGAATTTCTTCCATATATCTAATTTAAATCTACCCTCTCTCAGTATAAAACCATTGGTCCTCATCAGATCATTATGAGTCCTTGTAAAAAGTCTCTCTCCATCATTCTTATAAGGTCCCATTTTAAGAAAAGCCACAATATCTAATCAATGACATGCATAAAAAGAAGCCAGAGCTACATTATTTTATCTAGTAGAATCTTAATGAAACCAAAGCTTATCTCAAAAAAGCAAAAGTGGCTGTGCTGTAATCTTGCATCATCTTGAATCCAGACAAGCCACTGCTGTGAGAAAAGCTAAAATCAGTTAAACAAATGGGGGTAGGCTGGCCATGGTCATAAATGACTGCAAGAAACGGAAGATGTATAAAAGTTGAAACAAATTTCCTGAAGTAGGCATTCATATCTTATATATTGAAAAAAAACAAGAATACAAAAAAGCTAAACATTTCAAATTATCAGCTGAAGTCAATAATACAGTATAGTTACAGGGCCAGAAAAAAGCTCCAGATACCTAAGTTCCAACTTTTCTGTTATCAGAGTAATGCATAAAACTTCCATCAACCTTTCTCTCCTCCCATGGTATGACACAGTGAAGTCTAAAGATTTGTCTGCGGCATCATAAAGAGAACAGTTCCAAAGGACCTCACTTATATGCTTGATCCCACCATCCAGATCATTTACAAAGATATTAAATAGCAATATTGATCCCTGGAGGGCCCCACCTGTGACATCTTGTCAGTTTTAAAAGGAGCTATTTACCACCACCCCCTGGGTATGGCCTCTCAGCCAGTCCCCCATCCACCGCAAAGACACTTGCCCAAACTGTACGGCATCCATTTCCCCAGGAGGAGGCTGTGGGAAACCTATCAAAAGCCTTGAAGAAATGCAGGTAGACAATGTCTTCTGCTTACCCCCCATCAACTGAGCAAGTTACGTGGTCATAGAAGATGATCTGGTTTGTCAAACATGATTTTCCCTTGGTGAATTCATGCTGGCTTTTACCAATCATGTGTTTCATCTGCTTTGTGATAGCCCCTGGGAATTTTTATACCATAGCCTTCCCAGGCACTGAAGTAAGCGTGATGGGCCTTATAATTTTATGGATCATCCTTTAAGCCCTTTTTGCAGTTGGAGGTGACATTAGCCTTCTTCTAATCTTCTGGGTTGTCTCCATACTTCTCAAAGATTGAAGAGAGCAGCCTCGCAATGACATCAGCCAGTTCTCTTAACACCCTTAAGTGGGTCTTGTCAAATAGTCTCTGTTTCATCAGAGAAGTTCTACTTTTGCACTAACACACCTGTAGAGATAGCAAAACTAACTTCAACAATCTGATCACATTGTGTCACACATCTCAACATAACTCCTATCCAAAATGTATAAAATAACCTATAAATAACTTTTATGTGAACCCAACAAAGAAAAGTCTAGGAAGGGTCAAAAAGGTCTTATGATTATTATTCTACACCATGCCAGCTCTCCCTGGAGCATTTCCTTCTTCATTTTTGTGGGCTTTTGTGGTTTGTTTTGAGGGGTTTTTTTCTTTTCTTTACAGTTTTTTTCCACAATACTGAAGAACACAAAACATTTAAACAATATAGAGCCTTATAAACAATATAAGCAGTGTGAGAAATTGGGGTTAATAACTATGTCAGACTGGGAATAGTATTCTGGTTTTCTGAATATCCTTTTATATTTGACTGTCTATTTTGAATGTAATTTTAAAATAGCTAATTAGTTAAGTATTCATTTTGAAAGTGGAAATAAAATTCATACATAAAATCTTAAGTACATGAAGTTAAAGGTCTAAATCTCTGGTAGTCACCCCAGTCTCCTGCTGTAGTCAATAAACAGAAATGAGAATATACAGTTTCTGAGCTAATGTGAGCATAAGTGAGCATATATATTTTCTGTGTCATTCTAAAATTTGTGTTTAAATTGCTAAGGTAATCTGATTTTTCAGGGGATATATTTAGCTGCTCAAACATATTCATCTACTGCCATATGAAATTTTCTGAGCATCCAAGGCATCCATGACACTGACACACAGACCGTAGGGGAGGTGCACATTCTGGACCAGCAGTTAGAGGTCAGATGTGATAATTAAAGGCAGCTAAATAATGCTGAAAAACAAGAAAAGTTCAAGCACTTATTATATAGGCAAGATGGCCAGAATGCAAAATCCTCTTACACAAAGTAGACGTCACACCTAGGAATTAGAGAAAAGAAGAAAAGTGTGGACATTTAGCAGCATGGAGATTTTGATAGAGGTATAATTATTGAGAAAATGGGGCCAAATCAGGTGTCAGAAACTGGAAAAACTACAAAAATTCTCTGCCCAAATAGTCATAGATGATATAGCAGAAGCATCTCAACTTCCTTTACCGATTTTCAGACCAGCAACCTCTCTAGGGAACATTTGGAAATAACACTGTACTGTATTTGGAAATAATTCAGTACTGTACATGAATGAAAAACATGCATCAGTGGCTAACTGGATTTACTAAAGTAACTACTCCTGTTAAACAAGCATTTTCTGGGGTTCTTTTTAATGAAATTGTAGTAAGAGTTAGTGACATGTAAAATTTGAAACTCACAATATGAATGCTGTGCCTAAATGTATCTGAAATCTGTAGAACTGTTGGGTATCATTTTAATAACCTGAAAGTTTAAAATACTTTGACCAGTTTCCTTCAAATTTCGAATATATAATACTTCTTGTGTGTAAAATTTCTATGAGACCGAATTTAATACTAATTTTACAATAACATCATGTTATTAACACTTTCTTAGTAAATTTGTCTATTGAAAACAAAATTGTAATGGACTATACATTTTGACCAACTTTATTCATATTTTTAGAAGAAAATATAGCTGAATGCTTCCCATGTTCCTTGGATTAAAACCAGCACAGTTATCCCCATCCATGCTATAAAGAGCTCCTCAGTCTACTTTAGATGTTGCCCTTGGATGTGACTACATAGAGAAACTCAGGAAAATAAATTAAAACTATAGCTATGAAATTAAAGTGGATTACTTAAAACAGATTAAGCTCATATTGAAATTAATGTAATTTATCTAACTATATGAAGTAGCCTAAGTAATCCACTATAAAAATATTAACAAAATTATTTAAGGTAGTTTATTTTATTTATTCTGGAAATTAATTTGAGCTATTTTTTTCCTGAAAGATCCCAAGTGCACAAACATTTAAAGTTTAAGAAACCCAGTATTTGATACGGAGTAGTTTAAAAGTGTCAGATATCTATGTGTGTCTTTGTAAATCTACAGAAATATGTATCTATGTATAGATGTGAAGTATAAATATAAGCATTTGTTTATTCTTATAATTAAATATTAAATACGAGTTGTCAAACTATTTAACTGAGCAAATTTTATTTGATTCTATTAAATGCAAATCATCCTAAGAAACAGGTACACAGTTCAAACAATGACTAGTTAGAAACAATGTGAATAAATGTTCATGGCAGGAAATTGCTAAGACAGAGCAACAGAATTGCAGCACGTCCTGCTGAAATACATAACATTTCATTTCTATTTTGGGTAAGTCTGTAGATGTAAAGACATTGCTTCAGGGTGCACCATAACACTGAAAATTTTTGCCTAGCAAGCAAGGTTGAATAGTTCAGTATACAAGAATAACATTGATGTTGTACATTAGTAAATCAAGAGGTAAATCCTACAATTTTATTAAAACAAAATCGCTACATTTCTGGTTATTTTCTTCCCTTCTGCTTTTAACATATCAGATATGGCTAGTTTTGGCCCCAAAATTCAAAAAAGGCATAGACAGACCAGAGAGGTTTTAGGGGAAGGCCACAAATATAATCAAATGGCTGTAAAACCTGCCTATGATGAAAGACTGAAGGAGTTAGATCTCTTCTCCCTGGAGAAGAAAAATTTCAAAGAGATTTCATTGCAGTATTCTAGTACTTAAAGGGCAGCTACTAAGATGGAAGCTCTCTCTTCACAATAAAGTCAAATGAAGAGACAAGGGGCAACAAGTACAGGTTGTTCCTGAAGATATTTTATCTCAAAATAAGAAAGATTTTTTTTTTTTTTTGCAGTAAGAAGAATCAATCACTGGAAGAACTTTCTTGGAGACATGGGAGAGTGCCTATCACCAGAGGTTTACAAGATGCAATTGGTCAGTGTGCTGGGAAATCTCATCAAGGCTCTCTTTCCCACCAGAGGTTGAACATGACATTTATTGAAGTCCCTTCCAACCTAGGCTGTTCTATGATTCTGTAATTCATTGTGATTTCAAAATTATTTCTACACAGGAAATCAATTCTGAATTATCCACTAAACTAATACATTTCTTTGGATACTTAAAATGGGTACCAACAGGGCCAGGGTTATTCTGAATTGTTTCTACATTTTATACATATTGTATGGGGTTTTTTGCTGCTCCATAGTGAATTTCCAACAAATAGAGTAGGAACAATACCACTTAGCCTACTTTTATCAGGTAGTACTAATTATGTCATTGTTAACACTATATAAGTGAAACAGATGCCATTGCCACTAAGTACATTAGTGCTTTTCCTGTTGATATGCTAAAGAGAAAATTCCCCTACACCACTGACACATGGCTTCTGAAAGAAAGTCTCAAATAAAAATCAGCATTTTCCTATTTAATTATATTTATCTTCCATGTCAAATTTAATAAATTTGCTGTATTGTTTTTAAATTATGCCACTGGAGTATTTCGAAGTCATTACCATTTTTTATTTCTCTGTAAGTAGTGTTTTAACGTAAATGTTGCTTGAGAATTGAAATCTTTTTTAATTGCATCTAATTAAATATATTGGAATGTTATTTATATTTAAAACTCTTCACAATGTGTTTTAGATCTAGTGTCTCTCATTTGAAATAACTGGAACATTTTAGATCCACTTTTTTTTCATTCCAGGCTTTTTTCACTACAGATTTTAAAGTTAATTTTATTAAATGGAAACTCTGGGTCTCATCTGTTTAGCTTAAGAAAAACATCAACTCTCTAGCTTAAATTTCTTATTCTGCCTTTAGTAATTAGCCAGTAGTAGCACACAAGGTTTAACAAAATTTTTATGACTGAATACTCATAAACTACATGGGATTTTTTAAATAGTTTTCAAAATTCTTAAAAAAAAAAGGAAGGAATTATTGATATTTGTTTGAAATTTGAAAATTGCAGATTTTGGCCAGCTTCAGTACATGCATATGTAAGTTTTTAAATACATACATGGGTATATACCACACGGTGCATACAGACATGGCAAAAGCACAGTCTGATTCCTACTTCAAAGAATGGTGCCAAGAAATTTGTACTACTATGCCTCTACTGAACAGAAGAACATGTAGAAAGATTACAAAGACACAATACCTCCCAGAATATTGGAGTGAACTCTGTGGAGTTTCAGCCCACTAATATATCTGGTATGATATAGAGAAAATAAAAAAAAACTAAAAAAAACCCCCCCAACAAACAAACAAAAACCAAACAAAACCAAACAAACAACAAGAACAAATACATATCCTCATCATGGCTATAGGATGGCTAAAGATTTTAAAAGAAATAGTACTTAATTCAGTTATATAGACATATGTTTCTAACAATAATTGAAATGCCTTGAATATCTAACCTAACTTCCGTGTGCTAGCCTAGAGAGATGTGACTTTTTCATAGTTCCTGTGTCATATTTCTTTTATGACTTTTATGAATGCCTAGGATACTCCAGCAGTATGTAGAGGGCATTGTGAAGCTCACTGTGTGGTATTGAAAAGTAACTCGATGAGGTATATTGACTGTATTTGACAAAAATTCACCATCTAGAGACCTCAAATTAAGCACAGATGTTGGGCATCTAGCCTTAGTGCAATGATTGAAGTCTCCTAGTAGCAGATCTTGGAAAATCAATGACAACTTCTTATTAGTTGGAGCTACTATCTTAGATTATTTTTCTTCCCTGGATAAACAGAGGAATGTTGGATGTTTGACACTTATGTCATCTTGGGAGACAGTCTGTCTAGCCTTTCTCTGAAGACAGGCACCTGATGAAGTAGAACTGGCTACTTTTCTTTATAATGCATCATGATATCAAATAGACTTTTTTTATTATAGTAGTTGGAGCACTTTCACAAACTACCCCAGCATTCATCTCACCAATATAAGGTAAGGCTTTCAGCCTTTCAGCTCTAATCTCACCTCCATGACCCATAAGATAATGGAGCAGATCTCCCTGGAACACATGTCAAAACATATGAAAGACAGGAAGGTGATTAGAGACAGCCAATATGGCTTCACCAAGGACAAATTGTGCCTGAATAATCAAGTGTATTTCTATGATGGAATGACTGTATCAGTGGACAAGGGAAAAGCTATGGATGTCATCTACCTAGACTTCTGTAAGAGTTTTGATACAGTCCCCCACAATATTCTTGCTGTTACATTGGAGAGACATGGTTTTGACAAATGGACTATCAGGTGGATAAGGAACTGACTGGCTGAGTCCAATGAGTTACAGAGAATTGTTCAGTGTTTAAGTGGAAACCACTGATGAGTGGTGTCCTTCAGGGTCCATAGTAGGATCAATACTATTTGGTACCTTCATCAATGACACAGACAGTGGCATAGAGTGCACTCACAACAAGTTTGCAGATGACACTAAGCCGAGTGGTGCAGTTGATTCACTAAAGGAATGGGATACCATCCAGAGGGTCTGTGATACGCTTGAGGAGTGGACCCATATGAACACCATAAGTTCAAGAAGAACCAGTTGAAGGTCCTGCATCTAGTTTGGGGAAGTCTGCTGTACCAATGCAGCCTGGGGGGTGGAGTGAACTGACTGAGAGCTGACTTGTGGAGAAGAACTGGTGCATGAAAAATTACATATAAGATGACCTGGCAGCCCAGAAAGACAATTATATTCTGAGTTGCAAAGACAGAAGCATGGCCAGCAGTTTGAGGGAGGTGATTCTCCCCTTTACTCTGTTCTTTTAGGACCCTACCTGCTATACTGAACGCAGCTCTGGGGTTCCCAACAAAAGAAAGAGATTGACCAGAGCAGAGCCAGAAGAGGAACTCAAAAAATGAAGGCTGAATCACATCTTCTAGGAAGAAAGGCAGAGGCAATTGTGGTTGTTCAGCCTCAAAATGAGAAGGCACTGGAGACACCTTATTGTAGCCTTTCAGTATATAAAAGGCATCTTTAAGAAAAATAAAGACTTTCTACCAAGGTCTGTAGTGACAGGACAAGAGGCAGTGGTTTTCAACTGAAAGCCCAACCCCATGGCAGAGGGACTGGACTAGATGATCTTCAAAAGTCCCTTCCAATCCAAACCGTTCTATGATTCTATAATTCTATGAAAGTAAGAAGTCTCAATTCCAAATTGTATAAAGTGTTTTAGGTAACCTTTTCCCACAAGCAACAGAATATTGTACAAAGTCTCAACTAGTAGAACATCATTTTTCTGGCTCTTTCAGAGCAAATCAGAAGACTATGCAAACACTTCTTTCGTAGTTGTCTTGGTTTAAGATAAATGCTGAGATGGAGACTCCAACAAATGAGCCCAACCCCTTTTATTAAAACCTCTCCCCTTTCACCAATACAGAGAGATAAAATACAGGGAGATGTAACTGAAAAAATAACAGTTTACTGACAGGAAATACAGCAGCAACAACAACAATAGAAACAGAACGGTTCAAACCAACAACAGACAGAGATTGCCTCTAGTCTCTCCCCAATCCCCCCACCAAAATTCCAAGGACAAAAGAACAAGCTAGGAAAAAACATCAACAAAAACTGATACTATTAAACTACTCAGTTCACATCACCCATCAAGGCTCAGGTGTTGTTCAGCTGGACAGCAACAGGGACTGCAGAAATGGCAATGGTGGGGCAAAAGGACTGGAGTAGCAAATGTCTCTGGGTAGCAAATGGCTTCCTCTTTGCTGGGACTCCACAGCGAGATTTCACACAGTGGGATTTATGAGGCAGTGGAAGCCTCAGAGTTAGTTTTACTTTTGTTTTCTCTTCAACTGTGGTGGCCACGGCCATGGCTCTGCTGGGCTGTGCTCCTCATGTCTGCCATGGTGGTTTCTATACAGGGGCTCCAACCCACCATGAGTCTGGCAATAGTTACAGTTTAGCTGGTTTCAGTAATAGTTATGACTTCTCGCAACCCCCAAGAGTCAGGACGGCAGCGGCCACTTTCTCAGTACTGGTCCAAGAGGTCTCGGTAGTGAGGCTTCCCAAACTGAGCAGCTGTGACAGACCTTTTGTCTCTTTTCTCCCCTACCAGCAAGAAAAGTGTGGTTCCAAACAAAATGGAGAGTTCCACTTCCTTCCAGGTGGTGTCTTCCTCTCCCCCTCGACCTGCTCCCTGCCTGCAGCTGCAGCAAAGGGTTCACTCTTAAAGAAACAGTATTTCGAAACACTGCTGGAAGAGGGAATAGAAAACAAAACCTACTTTAGCCATGACAATAGTCTATATCCTTGACTGTTTTACTCAAACCTTAGAAACTCTCCATGCTTAAATCAAGGGCTTAGCCTCTCACTGTCTTGCCTTACCCTCTATATTTGCTCTTAGTCGTTGTTATTATCTTGATTACAGTCTCCAACTATCAGTCTCAGTTGCTTACTATCAAATCTTTTAAGAAACAATCTCTCATATTTGAGAGATGCTTCCCAAATACTTCTTAAAAATATCTCATTATTTTTCACTTATCTGCTGTAATAAGTCTTGACGACAGTTAGGCTGATGGTTTGATGACACCATATTAGCTACACAGAATATTCTGAGTTGGAAGGGACCCACAGGGATCATCGAGTCCAACTCTTAAGTGAATGGCTCATACAGGGACCAAACCCATGACCTTGGAGTTATGAGCACCATACTCTACTCAACTGAGCTAATCACAGGGTCTTAATACAGTGCCTTAAATCAACCTTTCTTTGTGAAAGCACGGGATAAAATTTGTTTGGGATTTTGACAAAGAACTTGCAAGACAAGGAAACATCATCTAGTTTTGTATTTGTGCAGTATTTGATCAAATAATAAGGAAAAATAATACTAAAGAAAAAATACTAACAAAATGAAGCATTAATTTCAAATACATATATGTGTTTGTCTGATTACTATGAAAAAGATTGTGATTTTGAAAAGATGTTATCTTACACTTCAAATATTGGATTGTAGGATATTCCAGTTGCTTGGAATATGGAAGACATTTACATTTGAGTAACTATCCAGTAAAATAAAGTATATTTCTCACCAAAAGCTTATTGTCAGATATTTTACCAGAATGATTCAATGTGAAGAAGTTAAAAAAAATGGTATTTTTATTTGACATTTTAAAATATTTTGGACTGTGGACATCACTAATTATGAAACTTTGCAACTAAATGAAGATTCAGTTTCGGGTTTGCTGGGGTTTTGAGTTTGGTTTTGGTTTTGTTTTTATTTGTTTGGTTGGTTGGTTTTGGGGTTTTTTTTTGAAAGGTACAGAAAAGCGTGATATTCCAGAATAGAAAGTCATCAAAAAATTCAGTAATCCAATTAATTCTCATAACCCAATGAAGTTAAATTTCTACATTCTGTTGAATTTATGCTTAGGGTCACATTTCTTCCAAGGAAAAATATTCTGTTATAGCTTCAGTTAAAATTGAGGTGTTTCTAAGTTTTCTAGTTGTATTTTATTGTACTAAATTGTATTCATACAAAATTAAAGAAAATACTAAAAGCAAGGTGTTAGCTCCATGTTACTGCTGAAAACTTGGCAGATAACAAGAAAGACACCTAGTATAACAGGAAGAAAAGTTTTCTGTAGTCTGTCCATTGAAGGGCACAAAAACAATACTTTTAACTTAGCTTCCCACGTTTTTAATTGTAAATGATTGCATCCCCTTTTTTCATCTTTTTTCTTTTTGTAGAATTACAGAATGTTAAACTTGTTTTATCTTTACACCTTCACAGTTTTTCAGGATTCTACACTTCTTTTTTCTTCAGCTTTCAGTATGTAGCCAGAGACTCCAAGCTGTTAGAATACAGAAGTCGTGCTTCATAATCCTTCTCTTCACTGCACACAAAACCCAACTGTCATGGTGGTTTTTTTATTTATTCATGATGTTATTTATCTCTGAAACACTCAAAACAGTGCTCAAGAAACTTAGTTTGAAAATTGTTTCGAGTTATATCATACAACAACATAATGAGTGTGAATGGGATATAATGGTAAAGGATAAAAACAGCTTGTTGATTTTTTTGAGGGTTTTTTGTGTTTTTTTCTTTAATTCCAACTCATCCTTTTGAAACAGTAACAAAAAGGAAACAGTAGACAGCCTTGCTTTTGCAGAACTTATGACACACACAGTTAAAATTTTATACTAACTATAAAAAAGACAATGCAATGTATTGTGTAAATTAGGAACATCCTACATGCAGTTTGAACACAAAATATTCGTACAACATTTATGTTTTGATTACACTCTAAGTGCTGACAAAGTACTGCATTTATGAATAATGCAAAGAAACTGAAAGAACAAGCTTTTTATTTTCCATTCTCAGATCCTGTTTTTCAGCCAAAATGATTTAACAATGTAAAACACATGTTATTGATGGAATATGATTAGAAATACATTGTGTTCTTGGCAGTTAACAATTATTCCTCTGTGCATTACTGATGAAGTCATAGCAGCTATAAAAGCTAAGTGTCAGGAATCTTCAAAAATATAAGATCACAGTCATTTCAGTAACATCTTGTACTTCTAACTCCAATTCTATCTGAATAATGCTTTGCCATAAAAACAAATAGTCAGGAAAATTAACATATAAATCTTTGGTATTTCCATTGATCAATTTAGGCAGCATTTAGAATAAAAATGCAATCACATTAAAAATATATTCAGAAGCACAGTGCCCCATACTCAATTAATTCAATAAGAAAGTAAGAAACAAACAAAAAATCCCTTAAGAACCCATGTACCCCATGCTGCCCAGTGGAGCTTAAAGCTCAGAAAATTTGTTGCATTTTTAATTGAAATGTATTGCATGATTAGTCTTGATTTATGAAGAATTTAATGTCTATGTTTTTTCCATTTCCTTTTGCTGAAAATATCTTTAATCATTTTTTTTAATCAATATTAGAAAAAATGAGTCAACACTGTCACAGCTACAGTAGGACTCTACAGCATAAGTAAAATTCTCCAAATGACAAATATTTCATGTTAGGCTACAATAAATAATTAGCCCCCTTCAAAGAAAAACATCTATAAGTTAAAGCATTATTTGTTTTGGGTGAGTTAAAGAGTTAGTCTAAGTTTTACTTTCAAAAATGACACAATCTTTCTCATAAAGATTTAATTAAAATGTTGACTAATTTAGTCACTTTAACTCTATGGAGTTTTCTTTTGTAGGATGTTCCTCAAGGATTTATATTCCTACCATTTAATTAGGACAGAAGATTGTTCAGATCTATACTCTATAATCAGAAGAACACCAAGATGTGAAGACTATCTTCAGAGTTGGTCATAGCTTGCAGAATTTCCATAAAAACCAAACCGAACCAAACCAAAAGCAAACCCTGAAGCAATGTGCCTTGAATGGGATGAGAAAGTACTGTGCACAAACTGTACCAGCACATTAAGACTTAGGTATGTAAGTATGCATCTATACACTCAACTGAACAAAGGGGCAACATTTTTTTATTTAATCAGTTTTAAGAGCATGTTGGGATGAAATTTACTCTGCAAAGCAAATGCCCTTGTCTTTAACTTAATTCTAGATCCTTTGTTCAGATATAGGTTTCTGAACTGTAGATGTCTGAAATTTGGCATGATTCTGCTAGTAACCTCCTACCATAGAAGGTACTCCTTTCAGTATTCTAAAAGACAAGAGAGTCTGTACATTTCTAGGTAACCATACTGATATACCATGGTAACATGTTAACACGCTCAGATCAAACTACTTCCTACTAGATTTGAACTTGGCAGTGTTAGGTTAATGGTTGGACTCAATGATCTTAAAGGTCTAATCCTCCAGCCTAAAAGATTCTATGATTTTTTGTTTCTAGATACTTTTAAAGAGGTGCCTTCTTCACAATACTCAGCATAAGAGGTTTAACTTCCCATTTCTACGTATTGCTTAAAAGAGTTGCTTTTTTTGGACCACATACTAGGCCATGTGAAAGAAGGGGAGTATATTTTAGACCTTTCTCGCAGTTGCAAAAACATTTACTTTCATTCTGACTGTGTCGATGAAACAGAAACCCTTCTGGAAAAAAAAAAAAAACAAACACAAAAAACTCCAAACTGAATACTTTGGAGCCTTGGTGGAAGGAAATCTGAAGGGAGCACGTGACTGTCTGTGGTCATTAAAGAAAAACATATCCTTTAAGAATTACATGGAGGATATGATATTTATCAGGAGTGAATGATAATCTCAATCAAATTCACTGAGAGTCACAGGCTTTTTTCTCCTCTGTAACCTCTCAAGTCTTTCTGCAAGGAGAACCATCTACCTTAGAAAGAGTTTTAAATAGATTTGATCTTCCTGATAAAGCAAGTAGGTAAATGTCTAACCTTATTTTGTGCTTTTTATTGAATTTGAGGTATATGGTACTTGTAAGTTTTTTATAAATATATTTTCAATCATTGTTTCCTATGTAAAACAGGATATTAGATTTCATCAGAAAATCTTTGAGATTATGCTACAGAATGGAAAGGAGGCACTCAAAAAATGTCTGCTGAGTTTCAACGAAATTTCTTTTCAATCATGAAGTCTTCTAATCTTTTTATCCTTATGAGATAAAAACATAAAATCTTCTACAAAATGAAAGGAAGAAAGGGATAAAGAACTAAATTTGCTTTTATAAAAAAAAAAGTCAGTTCCATAACAAAAGAGGAACTTTGATGGATGTACAGCACATATTAAGGTTATTTAACACTTGTGGGTAATACCTCTGGAGATTCCACATTGCTCTGCAACATCCCTTTCTATTTTATCTAGTTTAGCTAAAGTCACAGCTAGAGCTGGTTACTGTTCTATGGACAGGAAGACTTTCCCTGACCTATAATCCTACCAAAGCATTCCAGTTTAAAATGTTTGGAAAGCTGTTCTTAGGACTCAGAAAGGCTTAATTTAATATCAGAATTTTCTACTTTTTTAGACCATCAAATCTCCAGCAAGAATTTAATTTCATTTTCATGGAGTTCATTTTGTATTTATATACTTCACTCAAAATGCAGAGAGTCAGCAGGAAAGAGAGATGTATTTGAATAAGTGGGAGGTAAATACATGATTAAAACTTTTTGGTTTCACATTTTTCAGATGTCAGTCTGCAATTTACTTTACAGTCAAAGTTAGCACACATTAGTTAGCCCTCATGAAAACAGATCCTATGTCCTTAAGATACCTCATTCCGAAAAATCAGAAACAGGCAGTGATAGTGTCATCCCTTTCATGATTTGCACTGTTTTTTCTGAGTTTTCTGTTTTTTCTGTCATGCTCAATATTGCTCCAAAAGTTCAAGGACTATCTTTAGGTCCTGCTCTGTGTGATAATCCAATGTGGAGGGCTTGGACACCTTGTGATGTGTCCAATGGCAGTAGGGGCCTGTGTTTCAGCAACTGAATTGGCCCCATGCATAAGATTTAATTCAGATCGCAGACAACTTAAAGTAGATGTCTATCTACACGTTTGCATGTAATCTAGAGCACTAAGATCCCATTTTTAGGCTTGAAAGGGAGCCTCTGACCAATGAACCTTCTGGAATTATGAAGAGCTATCAAGTTCACTCTACAAAGACACATTTATGTTTAGCAAGATGTCTTTTCACTCAGTTATACTTCCTATATTGATAGGATCTCCTGAGTTTTGGCTTTTAACTCCCATACAGACATCTGCCTTTAGACCCCTACAGTTAGTTGTCAACAGTGTACAACAGTTTACCACCCAAACAGTGTCACCTCTTTTACTTAATTTTAGCCATGAAAAAAACTAATTTGCTTGCCTAGACTGGTAGCCTAGGTCTTTCCATATTAACAGATATTAGAGACTTCATAAAATCAATTATACTACTTGTCTCAAGACAGGAGTACTGGCTTCCTGGAATGAATACTTGTTGTTCATTGCAGAAGAAACACACATAATTAAGTTCGACTAATTAGGCCCACTTATGTTAAACTTCCGGAGATACAGGTGACATGAGACCAGTGATTTATGTACTTTTATGCATCAGATGTGAATTCTATTTGTTTTCCTTAAATTATATGTCAGCTGAAGTTAAAAATATCAGATTCTTTTAATCTTTTCTCTCAGTGATCAGAATTCAAGGTTTTTTTCTCTTAGCTATTATCAACAACAGCATTAACGACCATATGTTAAGATTTTTAAATGACTAAGATTATATATGAGCGATTTCAAACTTTATCAAAGGACTGAAACTTTACAGAAAGACTAATTTGGATGGTTAAATATGATATGTATTTTCATCACCAGTTCATTCTCTCACAGATATTACATTTGGGAATAAACATCTTCTCTGAGATAGAGACGTGATTCTCTTGCTTATATTGGAATTAATGGATCTAAAGCAGTATTGGAATAACAGTAGTGAGAGAATGATTACATATCCCACTACTGAAACATAATATGATTTGTATACAAAAAATTTCATACGCTAATATATTCCTTTTACATAGCTACACAAGAAAAAAAACCAACAAACCAAACCAAAAACAAAACAGAAAAACCCCAAAACCACACTGTTAAATTTTTAGTCCCCCGACTACACAGTTATTTCTGCAATATTTCTCTTTTTTCAGGTTTTATTCTCCCTGAAAAAGTGACTGTAAGTAACATCTTCATTTTAAAGAGTCCTTTCTTCCATGTATTCATTTGTAAACTCATGTAAACTCATGTAACTCAGCCTAGATACTCAGTTTAGTAAGGGAGAAGGCAAAGAGGAGGGAAGGGACCTTAAATTTTTTTAGTACCAAACAGACACTTCAGGAATGACAGTGAAACAATGAGAACAGCTGAATTTGTGTCACTCAGGTCATAATCTGAACATGGAATTGTAGTAGTCACTGATCCTCTCTGTGGAAGAAACTATGTTCTGTGTCAGATCATGAGAACTGGCAGTAGCAGAAAGACAGTTTCTTGCTTGAGAAGTGACTAAGTTAAATCTTTAGAGACTAAAAGATGAAGGAATCCCATGATGTCATTTTTTCTCAGATTTTCTTTTATTGTAGTAGAACTTTTTTTCTTCTGTATGAAGCTTATAGAGAAAATCAAAGTTTGTAAATAATCTATGATTTCTGTTGAATTTACACATAATTAATGAAATTAAAAAAACCCAAAACAACAACAACAACAAAAAAACAAAAAAAAGCAAACAAAAAAAACCTTAAACAAACAAAAAAGAAACCTGATAGATATTTACCTACCAAAAAATCCCTCACAGAGGCCTTTTCGTTACAGAGAAACCATTAACCCACACACGAAGTTCTTCCTTTCTCAGTCTAAAGACAATTATTCAGTATTTTTTTAATAAGTCACATAACACTGAATTCAATTCTTCGATGTTTATGAAAACACTACTAATGCTTACTACAGCCAGCATACCATAATGCACCACAGAAATCACGCCAAGGAAATAATACAGGATTAATGACAAAGATACAAAAGCTGAGATCAACTCCTGAGAGTTTGTGTTCTAGTATTTATGAATGGAAATAGGTAAAATGGGATTGTTGTCAGACTTCGTCCCAGGAACCTGTTACCTGATTCCAGAAGTGTCAATATAAGGTAAAGGCTGAACACTCAGAAATCTTGTGCTATTTAAGAATGTTGCTACTAGGTCTGATCAAAAGTCCAGTAATCTCTGTCAAGTAACCTTAAGGTAGAATATAATTAGGGGAAGAAGACAAGTATGGATAGAATAAGTTCTTGTTTTCCAAAATATAGTAGATTAAAGACTTCCAGAGCCAGAAGATGAATTCAGTTTCTATTTATTTAAGTCTTTTGTGAACTCCTTTTTGCTTTGGGACTTTGGGTCTCCACAGCATTCTCTGATGTTCAGTTCCAATTCTAGGTGGGTGACCTTATGATATGACTCAATTGTGTTGTAAGGAAAAATATAATTCTTTATGTTCATTTTAAACGTAATTCTTGAGAATATTCTTGCATGTCTTCTTTTCTTTGGGGAAAAATAGTAAATATTTTTATTTCTGATTCAGCTTTTCTAACATTCCTTCCTTTCTAGATATCTATTTCTTTATAAATACTGTTAAGCCTCCTAAGATTCTCCCCATACAAAAGTTATTATAAAACTGACCTTCTTTTGTCATCCTTTTTCTTTTTCTCTTTGAAGAGACAGTGACCAGAACTCCATACAACACTTACGATGTGGAGGTACCATGGATGCTTTGTACCATGATAATGAAGTTCAGAAAAACTAACACCTGTGTGGAAAAGATGCATTTTTACTGGTGAGATGAAAGCTAATGAGTCACTCTTGATGAAGATCAAAGGATGGGTGCATGGAAAAATAGGCTAATAGAAAATGAACCCATAAAATAATGTTTCTCCAAAATTCAAAATTCCGTTTTTCCATAGGAATCACGAGGAAAAGGTTTAAGAAATTTCTTTAAGCAACCAGGTTACAAAATGTAAAAGAAATTTTAGTGGTAAGTATTTGATTTTACTTCAAGATTTTGTACATATATTACAGAGTTTTGACTCTTTTGTGTTATCAGTTACTGAAAGTCAAATTTGATTTAATATTTTTGCATTGTTCCAATTAACATTTTTTTCAATGACACAATACCTGTAAGAAACTTTGTATTTCACTGCTTTCACAGCTGTAGCTTCTCTGTGGTGTAAGATCATTTTTCATCTTAACTATATAGCCTAATCCAGATGTATTGTCTGTTTGCCCAGATTTTCCAGTAATTCACTTGCTTTGGTCAGTCAATTATATTATTCACAGGACAGTGCAAAAGACATCTGCGTACAGTGTGATCAGGAGAATGATTTGCTCTGTTTAGTGGCAGAGCTCTAGGAAGAAGTAGAGATGCTAAGGAGTATTAGGGAAAGTGAAAGGGAAATTGACTGGTGGAGTCACACCCTTTCAACTCCAAGAAAAGTTCAGCAGGAGTCAGAGAAGCCCTGCCCCTCCTGCCATCAGGCAGATGGAACAGACCCAGCAGATGGGGGGGAATGGAAACAGGTCCCTGATCAAAGAGGTAAAAGAGCCCCCTCCCGACCCCCATCACCTCCCCAGGTCCCCTTACAGAACAGGTATGAGGCTCTGAACCCAGAGAGTCAAGTAGGTGACACTCAAGAAAAGGATCTGTCTGGAGTGTCTCTTGGTTGCACCCCCTCTATTAGATGGATCACAATCTCAGCTATTAAGAAAAAAAGAAGGGCAGTCGTAGCCAATGATTCCCTTCTGAGGGGAACTGAAGGTCCCATATGCTAACTGGACCCATCCCACAGGGCCAGGCTGTCTTCCCAGGGCCAGGCTGAGGGATATTAGCAGGAGACTCCCAGAGCTAATTCAGCCCTCTGATTATTACCCACTGTTGGTAGTACAGGTTGGCAGTGATGAGATCAATAAAAGAAGTATCAGAGCAATTAAAAAGGACTTTAAGGCTTCGGGTCAATTAGTTGATGGGACAGGAGCACAAGTAGTGTTCACCTCAATTCCTGCAGGGATGAATGAGGAGTAGGAAAACCCATTTTATCAATAGGTGGCTAAAGAACTGGTGCCACCAGTGGAATTTTGGTTTTCTTCATCACGGGGCAAAATTTATGGTACCAAGACTGCTAGAGTTAGATGGGCTTCATCTATCCAGCAAGGGCAAAAGAAACCTAGCATATAAGTTGCCAGGGCTGATCAGGAGGGCTTTAAACTAGTTTTGAAAGGAGAAGGGGTTGAAACCAGGGTTGAAACCAGGGTTGACTCTCTAAAACTTGAGGTCAGTGACGATAAGGTTGACTGCTTACATGTCAGAATTAGGAGGAAGGCCAACAAGGCCGACATCCTGGTAGGAGTCTGTTATAGACCACCCAACCAGGATGAAGAGGGTGATGAATTATTCTACAAGCAGCTGGCAAAGGTTTCAAAATCACCAGCCCTTGTTCTTATGGGTGACTTCAACCTGCTGGATGTCTGCTAGGAACTCAACATGAAGCAAAGAGACAGTCTAGGAGATTCCTAGAGTGTATGGAGGATAATTTCCTGTTGCAGCTGGTAAATGAACCTACTAGGAGTAGGGCCCCATTAGATCTACTGTTTACAAGCAGAGAAGGGCTGGGGGGAGATGTGGTGGTCAGAGCCTGTCTGGGGCACAGTGTCCACGAAATGATAGAGTTTTCAATACTCAATGAAGTAAGGAAGGGCATCAACAAAACCTCAACCCTGGATTTCCAGAGGGCAGACTTTGGCCTATTCAGGAGGCTGGTTCTGAGACTACCTTGGGAAAGAGCCCTTGAAAACAAAGGAGTCCAGGAAGGTTGGACATACTTCAAGAAAGAAATCTTGAAGGTGCAGGATCAGGCTGTCCCTATGTGCTGAAAGGCGAGCCACTGGGGAAGAAGACCAGCCTGGCTGAACAGGGAGATTTTGCTGGAAATTAGGGAAAAAAAAGAGAGTATATTGCCTTTGGGAAAAAGGGCAGGCAACTCATGAAGTGTTTAGGAATGTAGTTAGGTCATGCAGAAAGAAAATTAGAGAGGCAAAAGCATAATTTGAACTTAATCTGGTCACTTCTGTTAAAGACAACAAAAAGTGTTGTTTTAAATACATTAATAGTAAAAGGAGGCGCAAGGAAAACCTCCATTCTTTGTTGGTCACAGAGGGGAACATAACTATCAAAGACAAGGATAAGGCTGAGGTACTTAACAACTTTGCCTTAGTTTTCAACAAGAAGACAGGTTGTCTTCAGGAACACTGGCTTCCTGGGCTGATAGACAGCGACAGGGAGCCGAACAGACCCCCTGTTATCCAGGAGGAAGAAGTTAGTGACCTTCTGAGCCACTTGGAACCTCACAAGTCTATAGAACCAGATAGGATCCACCCTACGGTGATGAGGGAACTGGCAGAAGAGCTCACCAAGCTGTGCTCCATCATTTATCACCAGTCCTGGCTCACTAGGGAGGTCCCAGATGATTGGAAGTTGGTGGATGTCATGCTGAGCCACGAAAAGGACTGCAAGGAGGACCCAGGAAACTATAGGCCTGTCATCCTGACCTCAGTGCCTGGCAAGGTTATGGAGCAGATCATCCTAAGTGTGATCACACAGCACCTACAGGATGGAGAGGGGATCAGACCCAGCCAACACAGGTTTAAGAGGGGCAGGTCTTGCCTGACCAAGCTGATTTCCTTTTATGACCAGGTGACCTGCCTGGTGGATGAGGGGAAGGCTGTGGATGTAGTCTACCTGTACTTCAGAAAAGTCTTTGACACCCTCTCCCACAGCATACTCCTGGAAAAGTTGGCAGCCCACGGCTTGGACAGGGACATTCTCTACTGGGTTAAGAACTGGCTGGATGGCCAGGCCCAGAGAGTGGTGGGGAACGGTGCTGCATCCAGTTGGTGGTCAGTCACTAGTGGTGTCCCCCAGGGATCCATTTCGGGTCCAGTCCTGTTTAATATCTTTATTGATGATCTGGATGAGGGGATTGAGTCCACAATCAGCAAATTTGCAGATGACACCAAGCTAGGGGGGAGTGTTGATCTGCTGGAGGGCAGGAGGGCTCTTCAGAGGGACGTAGACAGGCTGTAGAGACAGTCTGATTCCAACAGGATGAAGTTCAACAAGGTCAAGTGCCAGGTCCTGCACTTCAGCCAAAACAAAACCCTGCAGTGCTACAGGCTGGGCACAGAGTAGCTGGAGAGCAGCCAGGCAGAAAAGGACCTGGAGATTCTAATCAACAGGAAGCTGAACATGAGCCAGCAGTGTGCCCAGGGGGCCAAGAAGGCCAATGACATCCTGGCCTGGATCACGAATAGTGTGGCCAGCAGGTTCAGGGCAGCGGTTCTGCCATTGTACTCAACACTAGTGAGGCCACATCTGGAGCACTGTGTCCAGTTCTGGGCCCCTCAGTTTTGAAAGGACACTGAGGTGCTGGAGAGTGTCCAAAGAAGGGCATCAAGGCTAGTGAAGTGACTGGAGCACAGGCCCTATGAGGAGCGGCTGAGGGAGCTTGGCCTGTCTATCCTGGAGGAGGCTTGGGGAGACCTTATCACTCTCTGCAACTGCCTGAAAGGAGGTAGGAGTGAGGTGGGAGTTGGTCTCTTCTCCCAGGCAACCAGCAGTAGAACAATAGGGCATGATCTTAAGCTGTGGCAGGGGATGTTTAGGTTAGACGTTAGAAAGAAATTCTTTACAGAGAGAGTGATCTGACGTTGGAATGGACTGCCGAGGAAGGTGGTAGAGTCACCATCCCTGGAGGTATTTTAGAAGAGACTGGATGTGTCACTCAGTGGCATGGTCTAGTTGACAAGGTGGTGTTGGGTCATGGGTTGGACTCGATAATTTCAGTGGTCTTTTCCAACCTGGTTGATTCTGTGATTCTGTGATCATTTGAGGGAATACTAATTAAGCTTTAGATAAACGAAATAAAATTTGAATGTAAAATGATGTAAGACCTATTCTTATCAAAATTGTCCATTGAGTAACACATCATCATCACAGGTCATCACTCTGATGAAATTAATCTGCAAAGCCACCTGTGTGACAGAGCTAATTATATATTAGTGTGATTCATCATAAGTGATCATCAACAGTTGATGATGTATTAGTATGTTTCTTCAAGGATCGCATCATCCAGAAAAAATGAACTTCTATAACTAAATTATGTCACTGAAGTCAATTACAAGACCATAGTCTAACTCAGTCAAACAGCAGGTAGGAACACTGACACTAAATCAATTTTTCTAGAATTTTTTCTTTTGGCTTCCTGGTGGCAGTTTTGCTTCTTTGTGAATCAGATCTCATTACCCTCGTGGAATATTATATTTGCTCTCCAGTAGTCTTCCAATACTTAGAAAGGGGAATATATTTAGAGAGGGTAATAGTGAATGGGGTAAGCCCTCTCATGGGCTTCATGAGAGGAAAGTCCTGTTTATCAAACCTGGTTGATCAAGGGAAGCCAGTTGATGTAATCTTTTCAGATTTCAGAAAACCTTTCAATACAGTTTCTCAGAGGATCTTTCTGGACACAGCTGAATAAACACATCATGTGGTGGGTGAGCACTTGGCTCACAGGTGAGCACAGAGGGTGATAGTGAATGGGGTAACATCAGACTGGAGACTTGTCACTAGTGGGGTTCCACAGGACTCCTTCTTAAACCCTGTGCTTTTCAACGTCTTCATAAATGAAGACTAAGCAAACTAAGTAAGTTTGCAGATGACACAAAAATGGGAGGAACAGTTGACTCCCTCAATGGCAGGAAGGCCCTGCAGAGAGACCTCGACAAATTAGAGGACTGGGCAATCACCAACCAATCACTGAGTGCCAGGTTCTGCACCTGGGATGGGGCAACCCTGGCTGTACGTACAGACTGGGGAATGAGACACTGAAAAGCAGTGTCACGGAAAGGGACCTGGGGGTCCTGGTTGAGGGCAAGTTGAATATGAGTCAGCAGTGCTCTGGCAGCCAGGAGGGCCTGGAGGGCATCAGGCAAAGAATCACCAGCCTGACGAGGGAAGGGATTGTCCTGCTCTGCTCTGCGCTGGTGTGGCCTCACCTTGAATATTGTGTGCAGTTTTGGACACTGCAATATAAGAAAGATATTAAGCTGTTAGTGTCCAAAGGAGGGCAACAGGATGGTGAAGGGCCTTGAGGAAAAGCCATATGAGGAGCGGCTGAGGTCACTTGGTGTGTTCAGCCTGGAGGAGACTGAGGGGAGGCCTCAACACAGTCTACAGCTTCCTTGTGAGGGGAAGAGGAGGGGCAGGTACTGATCTCTTCTCTGTGGTGACCAGCGACAGGACCTGAGGGAATGGTCTGAAGTTTTGTCAGGGGAGGTTTAGGTTGAATATTAGGAAAAGGTTTTTCACCCAGAGGGTGGTTGGGCACTGAACAGGCTCCCCAGGGAAGTGGTCACAGCACCAAGGCTGACAGAGCTCCAGGAGCATTTGAATGGTCCTCTGGGGCACAGGGTGTGACTCTTGGGGATAGGCCTTTGCAGGACCAAGAGCTGGACTGGATAATACTTGTGGGTTCCTTCCAACTCAGCATATTCTATGATTCTGTGATTTTTCACATCACGTAAAAAAACCTGAAAAGCCTCTTGTCAATAGCACTGCTATACATTTCTGTGAAGGTGGCAAACTAGGCATCTATAAGAAATTTTTACAGCATCACATAAATTAGGCTAATAGACACCTTCCTTCTTTATCAATTTTTATATTTGTCATGGCAATGGTCAGCAAAAGTGAGAGAGCAGAAAGCTAAGACAGACAAAACATATTGGATTAGTAGACCCACCTAATCATTTTAACTTTAGGATTAGGATTCCAAAACTCAATTTGGAATGACAGAACTATTACAACATAAAATTACATTGTCCTCCCCTGATGCGGCCTTGAGCAATCCCACATGTGCCATCACTGGATATGAGGGAGAAGAGATCAGCACCTCCCTCTCTACAGGAAGTTGTACAGAGTAATGCAGTTGCCCCTCAGACTCCTTTTCCCCAAAGTTGACAACCCTGAAGTCTTTAGCCACTCCTCATAGGACACTCCTTTACCAGGTTTGATGGCTTTCAAGGACCTTCATATCCTTCTTAAATTGTGGGACCTAGAACTGTGCATAATACTCCAGGTGAGGCCACACCAGTGTTGAATACAGCAGGATAATCCTGTCTTTTGACTGGCTGGTTATGCTGTTTGATGCAGCCCAGAATGCAGCTTGCTCTCTTGGCTCCCAGGCCACACTCCTGGCTCATATTCAACCCGGTATCTCAACCAGCACCCTCAGATCCCTTTCTTCATGTATTCTTCCCACATGCTCCTTTCCTGACCCAGGAAAGGAGCAAATTTGGGCCCAGCATTACTTCATCCTAGGTGCGGAATTCAGAATTTTAACTTCTTAGATTTCATCCTACTGAAGATTTTCCAATGCTCCAATCTATTCAGATCCCTCTGCAAGGCCTTTTGTCCCTCAAGAGAGTTAACAGTACCTCCCAGTTTGGTATCACCAGCAAACTTGCTAACAGTGCATTCCACCCATGTGCATGTACTTGATAAATACATTGAACAGGACTGGCAGTAGAATTGAGCCCTAAGGAACACTGCTGGTCTCCAGATAGATGCAGCCCTTTTTACTACAACACTTTGAGACCTTCCATTCACACAGTTCTTCAGCCAACATCTTCTCTCCACCTCACAGTTGGACAACTTGTTCAGAAGACTACTTTGAGGAATAGTATAAAAACCTTACTAAAATCCAGAAAAACTACATCCACTGCCTTCCCTTCATCCACTACGTGGGTGACCTTATCATAGAAGAATATCAGATTAGTTGGTAGGACTTCAGGAGCTGGACTATGGTTATCCTTGTGGGTCCTTTCCTACTCAGGATGTTCTGTGATTCAGGGTATTCTGTGACTTTCCATTTGTGAACATGCGTTGACTCTGTCTGATGATTTCATTGTCCTTTAAATGCCTTTCAATAGCATTTGAACTATCAGAATGCTCTGCATCTAGTCCCTGATAGTTTTTAAACCTCTGAGCTCACCTTGATCTCTTTTTCTTTTTCTTCCCATTTATTACATCTGGATTTACATGTGTCTAACTTCCATGTCACCCTCATTTGGAGAAGGCTATGAGTTTGACAATATCCTCAGGTGAAACACTCTCCTTATAAATTGAGTATAACAATGCCCAGAGCAAAAATAAAGTTTGAAAAAAAAAAAAAAAAAGGGCAAGTGTAATTGATAGTTCTCCCAGTTTTTAAAAAACTACAGCTTTGGGATTTCTGAGCTGCAACTTGTCCACATCATTAACAAAATGTCCACATCGCTGTGTCTAATAGCCTTTAAATAATTTCTCTACTGTGAATGTGTCTTTGCTTAGACCCCTTTAAATATTTTTTTTTAATTTTATGTATTTGAACCCAGTTATCATTTTGGCCTCCACAGCATTTTATAGTAATAAATCTGACAGTTTAATTACGTGTTGGGTGAAGAAGTACTTCGTTTTCTTCATTTTAGGCTTGCTGCTGTTTTACAGTTCTCTCACCATCACATTGAAGCTGGACTGTACTGTAGTCAGGAAGGGATGAGTTAGAGCAGAAAGGTGACTGGTTCCTTTCCTTGCAGTTAACAACTGGTTTTGACAAAAAAAGATGTGGTTTTCCCACCTTTATTCCTGGAATTTCTGCTACAATTTATTATTTTTTTAGTTAAGAAATAACTCAAGAGCCATAGCATTCCAAAGTGGAAGTGCCTACCAATTTCACATGCGTGTAGGATTCAAATGGCATTTGACAGTACAAATCTAAATCACTTTTTCAAATGTAGGCAATCTCCACTACTGTGAATTCATTTGACTGAATATGAATGTTTGCAAGACAAATAGGTACATCTGAACTAGACACATTCAGTTCTTTTTATGGTCAATGGGAAGAGAAGAAACAGCTTTTAGAGAACAGTTGATTTCATCCTAGATTAGACATCCGTATTGCATCAGATGAATCACATTCTTAAAGTGTCAGTTCTCCTGAATTTTAGCACTCTAGAGAAAGAACACCAACTAAAGTGCTAAAATTTCTTAAAACCTTCCCCACTGTATCTGATAATGAAAGGTCTCAGGTACAAAATCTGCATTTATAGCTCTGATAAATTTTGTGACGAAAATTGAAAAGTAGGGTCAGGATCAGGTTTACTGACACAGTACTCTTCCAAATGTACAGAAAAAAAATGAAACTGGAGTAAAACACTCCTCAGGTACATGATCTGGTGAAAAACTACCCTGTGAAACACAACAACAAAAAGGAAGGGGCATGAGTGATTAAATAATCCCACATTACAGAGGAATCACTTTCTTCAGGTGGAGAAGGTACCAATTAAAAAACAACTATGAAAGATATTTCAATTCTGAATTAAGTTGATTTGACCTGGATGGATCACAACTTCCAATACAGATTAAAGTTACAGTGTGATGATGTTTTATACAATCTTATAACTCTGTCTGAGATGTTTTTCACTTCCTTTTGATGGAGACCCCCATCTCTTCCTTTTCTGGCAAGATGAAAATGACATGAAGAAATCTAAGAAAACAAATGGGAAGCCTGGTGCAAGTGCTCATGGGAGGGGAAAGATACAAAGGAGAGGGGAAAATGATATGAGTATGTGTACTATATTTTTTTCTAGTGGGAAATACATAAATGTGTTCTGGTACTTCCACAGGAAGCGTAGAGGGAAAAAAGTGGACATACAAGCAAGGGATACATAGAAAAAGAATACACATCCTTTGGTCTTTCAAGAAAGCCCTCTCCTAAGGTGATTGTGCACTTTTTTTTTTTTTTTTTTTTTTTTTTTTGTGATGAGAGGCCTCAAGATGTCAGAAATTTATTCCTTTCTTTCTTCCAGAGAGAGATTCAATATTTCAGATTACATTGGATGCACAGCAAGACATACAGCCTGTATGATCCTTGTGGTTAAAAGGGATGCAAGAATATGTTCCATATCTCCATCCATCCTGAGCTGTCAGGTGTAAAGTCCTAAATTCTGACACAGTCTTCAGCTTCCTGCTCAATATTAATCTTATCCAAAGTACTCGCAGAAACATCTATTTTCTCTAGCAAGATAGGAGTAGGTTTGCTCCTACATTGTTCTTTCTAGGAGTTTTATGAAGTGTTCTTTCTGCTTTGATCATGAAAGTACTTCAGGTCCATTACCTTGGCAGCATAAATCAGTTTCACAGTTAAAGGTACAAGCACCTAATTTTTAAATAGTCTTATAAAAAAAAAGACACATAATTTATATTATATGGAAATATCCAAGTGATCTTACAATACTCTGAAACAAAAGAATAGCCTCTACAGACTTTTCCTGTCTTAATGAAGGAAACAAAATAAAAAGAACCCTGAAACCTCATTGAGCAGGCCTGCTTTCCTCTAGGCTTTGTAACATATTCAATCTTCAAATGAAGGCACAAACCCCCAAAGGAACACAGATGGTACAAACCCCATGCACATAGCAATGAATTGTTCAAACTCAGTTAGAATAATCCAAGTAATACAGAATTTGAAGTCCAGATAAAATTATCAATGAATTTAGAAAATAGAGTTTTCAAAAATATAGCTAGTATAGGTAAAACTAAGTTTAGCAGTATGAATCAGATTATGGTTTAATTTTCAACAAAATATGTCTCAATTGACACTATAAAAATTGAAACTGAAATTACAATATATCATCAACAAAGAGAGGACACTAAGAATTTAATAATCTATTATTTCAAGGACTGACTGTGAGAGTCCAACAACAAAAGAAATATTGTTATTGATATAAATGCTGGGATATGGAAGGAAAATAGCATCTTTTCTCATTTTCTTTGAAATTATCTTCATATCTAGTATGATATTGGGAGGGAAAATTTATTATGTTGAGTCTTTTCCAATACAAACTCTACTATCAATGCATAATAAATATGAAATTGCATTCATTAGGTTTAAAGCTGCCAAAACGATATTCATTGTCATGTAAGATGAAAAGTGAAGGAGAAATATTATGTGTCATTTATTTGATCTTGTGAAAACTTTTTTGATACACAACTGACATATGTGAAAAAGTGGGGAAACATAAATTTCATGACCATGTTGTCACACTTTGGTAAGCGCAGTTCATTCTTAAAGTACTCCACATCAGTAAACAGAATAATTGTATCGTAGGAGAAAGATGTAAATCTGAGAAAAAATACATGGCCATACTGTAAATTTTGCTTTGATATTATGAATGCTATATGTTGTTCTAAAAAATCAGTTCCATCTCTCCAGCATAAACAAAACCAATAAAAATTAGGTGTGCTAAGATTCATCAGAGTACAATACTGACAGACAAGCTATGGCAGACACAGCAAGCTATGACAACAGAGCACACTTTCATAACTGGATTACTCTATTCCTGTTGAATTAGATATGACTAACAGGCCTAGCAGAGCAGACCCTGTGTTATTCCACAAAGTCCTGAACAGGCACATTGTAAAACAGAGCACTCAAAAATGAAAACTATTGGAAAGAGTACATGTGGTTAAGCCATGGAGGTATCTGTGGCAACTTAGGTTTGGAGTCTGAAGCATTTCAGCCAGTAGACTTCCGCACAAGAAGAAGAAACAGTGAAAGAATTGCAAAGAAAGGCAGAACTGGGTCTTACTCTGCTAAAAAAAAAGAAAAAAATCTACTATTTGAGATCTAAATCACACAACTTTGTGGGTGTTCAGCAATCCTACTAGTGTTGTATTGAAAAGCTTCAGTGTGGGTGCTAATCTTTAACCCAGAAAAACTGATTCAGTCTTTCTTGTGTATGTTTTGGCCTCTGTAGCCTCTGCACCGTATAACAGCAGTTAAACAGATATTGGCATTCTTGTCTAAATATTGGGAAACTGAAACCTGTCTTTGTATTGATTCAAAAGGGAAACTTAATCTTCTTTAACACCCTACACTAAATTTTGTCTATAATTTATTATTACATCAGTAGATCAGTTCTATAGTGACTGGGGATGTCAAATATATAAACTGAAGACATGATAGAACAGAAATCTGTGTTTAAATATCACAATATTTCAAGGCAAAGTGCATTCAAATTTACAATGTGTTTATTTATACTTCTCTGTTGAAAAGATGTATGAACTGTGCAATGTCAAGGAGAGTGAAGAATGCTCAGTATATTTATGTTCTTTCAAAGCACACATTAAAACACATTTTTAGAAAAAAATTATAGTCTTCCTTAGTACCAGCAATTACATTCAGTATCCCAAAGTTTAGAAAAGATTTGATGACATTAATATACAAACAGTATTTTCTGCTATAAGGTATTTTAAAATCTTGATTCAATATTTTAAATGTTAGACTACCATTAATAACTCATCAAAATGAGTAGAACTGCAGGTTCCATAAACAACTTTAATTGGTATTCAGTTTTTATGGATGATTTTCATTATTAAGTAACTGTTTGAATATAAGCAAAAGTAGGAAAAAATTTCTAAGAGTGCTTATTCTTATATCAATCAGGCACTAGTAAGAATCTGGAAAAGAAAAAAGATTGTTCATCAGTACTGAATTTTAGATAGGAACTCTAGGTCATCCAGTTTCAGTTGTAGAGAAATTAAATACTTTTTCCATTTCTTTTAATCCAGCTAGAGTGATATTTGAAGGCAGTTCCAACTTTTGACTGAATTCTTAAAAATTATATGTCTGAACACCATTCAAAAGGGTTGTAGATATGCTTTTAAAATTTGTCTATAATGCATGGCAAAGTTACATACTTCAGACATCCACTAATTAAGTCTGCTGAGTTCCTCTGACTGCTAGAGAGATCTACTAGTCAAGAAGAAATTATGCTACAGTTAAACTCACCATGTTCTCTAAACAATAGGCACCTTCCTTAACACTGGAGTCAACAGGCAAAGATTTTTGCAGAAAACTGGAAACCTAAGTAGAACCTAACTGGAAACAACAAGACAATGAAAGAAACAATAAGAGTTGACATCTACCAGCTTCTCAGTAGTGATCAGTTTTTACAGGGAAATAGTTGACCTAAATTCTAGCTCAGATACAACTCTTGAACTTGATAAAATTTCGTCCCAACACCAAGCTCCCAGTTTTCAGGAAAAATTCTGATTATGTGGCCTTTAATACACTGTGTTAATACACACTCCTCCAGGAGCATGGAGGCAATGATGGATCTTCTTAATATTTTTCAAATTCAGAGCATTTATCCAAAAATTTATCTAAGACAGTTTAATTTAAATAGTTTGGATGACCTCCTAAATTTAAGTAACAAAATTTCAACCTTGTTTATTTTTAGACACCACCGTAGCCTTTCTGGATCTGTTCCAAAATCTGCAAGCCAGCTAGTCCATCATCTATCATTGTCTTCAATGCTGTGTCTCATGCCTGTCTAAAAGAGATCTACAAAGGAAAGTGGTTCTACATTGTTTTTGAATTTTATCTCAAATTCCCAGCAGTATGTACCTCACATAACACTGTCATCTCCAAATATTTATGCTGTTAATGAATTACAATATTGATAATCATTAACAAATACTTAATTGCAGTTAATTATTGTAATATTTGTGAATTTATATTCACAAGGCCTCTACTTACACCAGCCTTTACTGTTATCTTGACTATTCTTAGTTGCTTAGAAAGGTTGAGGTCAGCTCAAGTGGAATGCTTCCAAAAAAAAGCTAGATGGTACAAGAAATAGTACCAGTGATTTAATACGCAATATTTTCTCCTCTGATTCAATGCTGAATCAGTACCTCTGCTTTTAAGGGGCATCCTGCAGTTATAAGGATGATATTTTAGATGAAAAATTAGTTCTAAGAACTTGACTTCACTATTTCTGGTCACAATTGCATATATTAATCTTGTCTTCCTTGCCAAGTCATCTCCTGTAGAGTTACATTTTGTTGCACATTTCTTTATAGATGTCATTTCAATAAAGATGGTGTTGGTTTTTTTTGCTTTTCACTTTATGGCTTAAACTACTGACTATCCCCTGGGCAAAGTTATTTTGCCCCTTGAAAGAGCTTTCATGTTCTATATGCTTTTCAATGATGACATTTTTCTAGTATAATTTTTTATGGCCATATAGGTATTGTAAAGCACTGGAACAATGTTCTTAGGGGCACTGCAGAATTCCTTTCATTGCAGGCTTTACAGAACAAGTTAGAGAGACTCTTGTCAGAGACATCAGTGCACCTGATCCTGTTTCAATACAGAGTTGGATTGAGTAGTGAGTGGTTTCTCAAGTCCTTTCAAGCCCTGCATTTTTCTTATTCTCACCTTTACAGTTGTTTAGAAGTACTCATTAAGTACTTTAAATAAACTTGCCTTATCCATGGAGAGGGTCAGTAAAAGTACAAATAATAAAAAATAAATAAAAAAAAAAAATCAAAGTGACTAAAGTGTTTCAAATTATAAAAGCCTGAAATGAAACAGAATAAAATTGCAGAGGGTTTCAAGTAATTCCATACAAGCATGTCACTGAGCTGATCTTTGACACAGAAACACTGCTGGCTTACAGTACAGTATAAATACATTGACCGTCTATACAGTCACATTTTCTTTTCTTCCTGAGCAATAACTGAAATTTCTTTCTGCGGTACTCCCTTAACGTTTATAAAAACACCAAAGGAAATATGGAACACAATATCACAGCATCAGCCCTCCAGAATAAAGCTGATACTGACAACAATAATCACATAAGTCACTTAAAATACACAATGAGTTCAATATTAATATTTCATTAGCAAATTAGAAGAGTCAAATAGGCTCTCAAAATGTGTGTCTTTCTTCAAAAATGAATGAAAACATTGTAGTATAAAATAAATGGTTATATGTGCACAAAATATTCCCACCTTCTAATTGAATTTTATTATATATGTATATATATATTGCCAAGCTAAATAGTGCCACTTACTTGACCTTTTACTTTAGGTTGTGCAGCATTAGTTCATTATTGTAATCGTTTTTCTAAATATATTTTATTACTCCAGTGAAAATGATTTGTCTACTAAAAAAAATTGGAACAAGAAAATATCCGGGGCAACATCTAAAATGGACATCAATCAGTATTGTTCTAATAAATTACATGGTAAGTGGCCAACTTACCAACTGGTGTGAAATACCTTAGTTTCATGAAAATGAGCTCAACCAACCTGTGGAATTATTTTAAGGAGTTTCCCTAAAATTTCAACAGGCAACAAAAAAGAATAAAACACAACCATAATATATAATATTATAAATATATATGTATATATATGTATACGTATACATGTAATATCTTGTGGTGAATTGACCCTTTGGAGGTACCCACCAAAGCTGCTCTATCACTCTTGTCCTCAGCTGGACAGTGGAGAAAAAATGATTAAAGGCTCCTGGGTCAAGACAAGAGCAGATAGAATTACCAACTACCAATCATCAGCTACTATCACAGGCAAAACAATCTCAACTTGGGGTAATTATTTGAATTCATTACCAATCAAATCAGAGTAGAATAATGAGAAATGAAACCAAATCTTAAAATACCTTTCATACTCTTATAAGCAGTTAAAGACTGTCTGTTTTTCAGCTGAGTTTTCCTTATTTTTTTTTTTTGTCTTCAAAATATATTCTGCAGAAATGCTTTACATCCAGAAAATTAATGAGGAAAAAAACCCTGAATTTTTTAAGGAAATTAGTAAGGTAGTACCACAAACTAGTTTTAACCTTAATATCCAATGAAAATTAGTCTGTACATCTCAGTTTTATACACTGGAAAGTCATGATGCATATATAGACTAAGGAATACTTTCTAAATTATCTTTTTTTTAAAGAGTAGAACATAAAAGACTGCTTATGATTAGAAATGAGAGACACATGAAATTAATTGAATGCATTCCCTATCTGAAATTAGTCGCTGAGCTATATAGATATTAATATTTCTTGCCGCTGCCAGCAAACAAGGGTAGGATTAATCTGCCCTGGTTTCTACTCATCCAACTAGGCATGTATTTTTGAGCTAATCATCCCAGGCTCTTTCGTTGCCTGTGGAGATTGATCAGTATCTAGAGAGACCAATCATTGCCTCCTAGGCATTTAAGAGAGGCCAATGAATCATCCTTAGCTTGCTTCAATCTACCATGTCAAAAAGGGCAACCAGGACGGTACAGACCTAAGCTTTATATACCTCAACCTAGGGCAGAAATATGATAGAACGAATTGAGGGGTAAGAAAGAAACAGACTACCTTAATTACAAAGATGGTTGAGATTTGGTGTTCTCAGCATACATGAACACTATCAGAAGGAAAAGGCTTGTTCATAATTTCCTACCTGCTCAGTGTTGTCCTTGGGCTGTAATCTGTCAAATGGATTTGCAAACACTATGACAAAAACATATCTGAAAAATTCACAAATTTATTTTTAGGCAGAAATTCAAGCAAAATTGTATTTGATATGTTCTTAACTTCAAATGAATCTTTAAGCTTTCACTATATGCCAAATCCTGTAGCTCTTGCTTAGTCCATCTCCGGATATTTTCTTTTGAAGTCAAACATTTGGCAAAATATACAGAGCCTGAAGAGATGTAATGAATACTCCCAGATATTTTTAAAAATGAAGATGCCAATGGGATCCATGCTCTCTCACCATTTCAAAGACATCATAAGTTGAAGCTGTAAAAGGTGTGGTTCTCCTAAAACATTAGGCTTTCTGCTGAAAGCCAAATGTTCTACTTGCAAAAAAAACCCCAAGAATCAGATCCAATTCCTATTTTCATGTAACAGTGGCCTTTGAAGCAGCTATTATTTGAATCCTTATGTTCCTGATTCAGGTTTCTGCAGAGTGAATTCTGGAATTCCTCTGAATATCTTTACTACTAATGTGACCTCGGAAGAACCGTGATATATATCACCTAGTTCTACTTTCCATTTTATCCATGTTAGTTTATAATATTCTCGCAGCAATAGATTTTCAGGTTCCAGAGAATGCCTAGAACTGTCAGAGAGTTAAAAGTTTTCAATTTATAAGTTTTAAGGAAAGAATAGAAGGGAAAAAAAAAAAAAAAAAGAAAGAAAAAGAAAGGTGTTTCACTGTTCTTTAATTTATTTTTAGACTTTCTCCAGGACCTCACAGTCAAGAAAAATACATTAACTCACCTTCAGTATTTGTCTCTGGAAAAGAGAAGGTTGTCTCAGTGGCTTACACATACCCGGAATTCTGCCTATTTGTCCTTGAGAAATGTTTGGCTCCTCTTATTGAGCTTTCAGAAACATTAAATCTTATGGTGCTATAAGTTTTCTATCATTACTTTGACTGTAATTTATTCCATCTAATCAGTAAACCTCAAATGTTCTTCACCTTTACAACCTTTTTTGATCATACTCTTACACCTGAGAATTACTTTAAAAATAAAATTAAAAAAGAAAGTTTTGTCTTCATCTCAGCCCGTTTCTAACCCCTCCTTCTCAAATACACTACACACTGCTTTACTTGCCATCTGCTTTGCTTCTTCCCAGTCTGAAAGTTCATCCATATTTTTGCCATTTCTGGTGGCTAAAGCTTACTTTTTGACTGCTCTCCGGGTTGCTCACAAATCTTACTTCTTTATTTTATATTACTCTGATCATGAGGAAAAAAGTTTCTCTGATCTAGAGGTGGTAATACTAAGTCAGGGATCCTGTAACATTCATAAGAATATTTTCACAGCCTTTGTTAACTTATTCATAAGTAATACACCAGAGCTGGCTTAATTTTTGCATTTAAAAAAATGTGTTGGTTTTTTGATGTTTGTTTTTTTCTACATGTACTACATTGGATTGGCTGATGAAGCAATTTGTAACTCAAATCTTCTCTTTTTTTCAGTTAATAAAAGTCTAACAGGAGATAGTGCTTTTTCTGGCACACTCTGCCTTTAAAATTTATAATGTCTTTGAAAAATGAATTTTCTTGTTTTTTCACAGGACAATTTTGATCACATTCTAGAAAGTAAAGCAAGAAAAGAAAGAACCAAGTCTTTTAAAAATGTCCACATCTCTCAGATAATTTATCCCATTTTCTTGCCTGTATCGTTACCTCTTTACTAGTCTGGCTTCTTTGGCAGAAGGTGAAGAAATTGTACATAAAGTACTATTATGTCAGTTTATTTAAATAGTGAAATTGAAATTGGATATTTTTTGTGAAGATGAAGAAACTAGAAACTGCCATAGAACACATGAAAAAATTATCTAGTTTTCATTAAAAATCAAGAATTTAATAACTTAAAAATTCAAAATATAATGCAGCAAGTTGTTGTTGTCATTGGACACTAAAAATTTGAGGGGCTCCACAGTATTAGCCAACAGTTAAAAGGTGGGCACAGAGGATGTTTATTAATTCACTAATATTCCACTAAAATTACTCAGAAAATTGTTGGGTAGTAAATGTGTTACCAGCATGTAAGGCACTGTAATTGTCATCATCTTAGGCTATTTTGAGAAAAGGATGTGCTGTGAGGCTGGAGATTTATGGATTACTGTTATACATTTCTAACCATCTTCAAGGTTGTCATAAAATTTTGAAAATAATTGAAAGAAAGCTATCTAACTGGATCATCATTCCATTTTTAGTGATGTGGCTCAAGAGGCACAGTTCAGTAGTTGAGGTCTAAATCCTTTAGAGACAAATTTGGGAAAATAATATCAGACTTAATTATTTTCATTTCGTTAAACTAAATTTGTTGTTTTCATTTAGACCACTACAAGTATGATAAGGAAATTCTTCTTTTGAATTATAACCATATTTGTAATTTTCTTTGTGCAAAATGTCCTGTGTTGACCTGGTATTTAAAAACTACAAATATTTTGAATACTGTTAATTGAACAATATGAAAATCTGGATTAATTATTATTTATTTGATATGTATGTTCTGTAGAAGAAATTAAATTTGAGCTCAAGGTAGCACACACTGTCTGGGTTGCTACCTGATCAAATGTGGCTGCAGTAGAAATACACGTACACTGGTTCTATGGTTTGATTTCCTCTTAACTAGTTTTAGTTGAGTAAGATTATTTTAACACAGTACAGTAGTGGGTTAATAAAAACCTTTAAAACTACTGACACTACTTAAACTTTTGTTGTTGTTAAAAGCATTTATGTCTTATGTGTATAAAACATCTAAAGATATAATTAACATTTTAGCACCATTTCCTTTAATAAAAAGTAGTGTGTAGCTTTTTTTTTGAAATTTCCAATAGCATTTACAGTTAAAAATAAGTATTTAACTATAAAGCTGAAAAGTAAAAATTGATTGACTACCTACCTGTTCTGATAGCTAAGTTCCATCATTTATTTTAAATATATAACAATTAAGCATGAGCCTAAGATGATTGATTTTAGAACACTTAACATAATATGTTATAGCAAGTATGTCTTGTTGTGTGGATTTTAATGGAACGAGCAGTGTATTATCCTCAATGCAATAGCCAATAATACAACTCTTATTGCTATGACTAAGTTGTTGTAATATGCACAGTGGTTCATCTATGTCTGTATCACACCTATATGTCTGTTGTATTCTGACATAATGACATATGATTAGAGTTAAATGAATGTTTAAAATACATACTTTATATACAGAATAAAATGAGTTAAAAGCTCAATGTGTTGCAAAGCTGCTATTGTCATTCATCTGAACCAATTTTTTTTTAATTGTTATCAATTAGCTTACTCTATGATTCAAGTTGCTCAACAGTTTTTTTTCATTTTCAAAACTGTATTTGAGTTATTATATGCATATTTTTAAATAAAATGACAAGCGATTCATGAACAAAAGCATTACATAGCAAACTACATGTTCTGCTGAATTCACAAGTAATCTCAATTCTGAACATCTGCCAGGATTAGTCTTTGAAATCATATCATGTTGTCTCTTGTGCACTTACAGTATAATAACTTGCCATAAGGTAAAATCTGCAGCTCAGAAACTTAAAAGCCCTTACAGTTTAAGCTGGTCTGCGGATAACTCACTTAAATTATACTGATGTCATTTTCAAGAGTGCCTGATTTGATCCAAAGCTATATTTATTTCCCAGACTATGATTTTCCTGAAACACATAGACAGTAATAGGTAATTATTTTAGGGAAATAAAATTGTTTCCTTAATGTGAATATATGTACTTTCTGAAAATTACATTCAAGCCTAAATAGCGTTACTTCACTCTTGAAGGAAGATGTTCAAGCATTACTTATTCATCTCAAGACAGTCGTAGGTATTTTAATGTAGGGACTTCTTAAAAGAGTAGAGTAAGACACACAAAGTGGAATCACCTTCAGGAAAACTACAGGGCCCTTTCAGCTGGGCAAACCCATGGGATTAAATCATGGGGACCTGACATAAACAAAAAGGAAAGACTGAAAGTCAAAAAACTAGTTAGAATGAGGACTTGCAGTTCATCAGTCACCATCATTTAAGTGTATGCAAGATACAGGTAAAGCACTTGCTGAAGAGTCCTTTTGAATAAGAATTGTGTACAGGTCTCATTGAGTCATCATTTAATAGACCAGGTTGTTCAAAGACCCATACAACCTGACCTTAAACACTTCCAGGGATGGAGCAACCACAACTTCTCTGCGTAATCTATTCCACTGCCTGATGACTCTTCTCATAAAAAAAATTTTCCTTATGTCTAATCTAAACCTAACCTCTTCAGTTTATAACTGTTGCCTTTCATTCTATCACTACAGGCCCTGGTAAAAAGTCTCTCTCCATTTGTCTTATAAGCCCTTTTTATCTATTGAAAGGCCATAATAAGGTGTTCCCTGTTCTGCAGGCTGAAAAAACCCTATCAATCTCTTCAATAAAGACTAGTAGCTGCCCATCAAAACTATGGTATACATCAAATTTTAGGAAGGATGAACATAATTCCTTACCTGAGAGTTAATAGTTTTTTAAACACCTGTTACGAAGATAACTTGTTTTTACATAGGAACCCATGTAAGAGAAACCATGCTAGTCCCTAGTACCAGTTTGTGGCAGATAACATGTTCTTTGTAAACATGTGGCATATCAGGGAAGGAGCTCTGTTTTCACACCAGAGGATTTGGCAACCTAGTGATAAAGTTTACAGCACAGTGACTACCTTCTTCACTGAACTTTCAACCCTGACAGTAGCAAAAGGCATTGAGGTCCAAGTGAAGCCAGGCACCTGCTGTGATGGGTCACAAAAGGTAGTAACAGCCATTCACTGAAACAACAAATGATGACCTGCAAAATACTTTTTGCCAAATGTCTCCCAGAAAAGTAAAAAAAGTTGTGTCCTAATTTAAGTACATGCACTTTCGCAGAACAGTGAACCACTGAAAACTACAGTCATATCACTTCACAATCTTTCACTCACCCTCATTTCAAAGGGAAATTTTCTTCAAATACAAGTAGAATGTATTTTCGCACTGATTTCCTTTCACCTTCAGTAACATTTAATCTGTTCAGGATTGACAAACTCCTATTATTTATAATTTATTGTGCTAGCAAATTATAGTCAACAAAAGAGATACTTAATTTTGTTTGGGTAGGTGAATGGTCATTTGAACATTTCTTAACAATCAATAAAATGGGAAACTGAACTCAGATTCACCTTTTACTCCTTTTAATTCACCGGTAATAACTGTATTCAAGAAATGCCAAAGAAGGAGTGAGTATGCAGAACAAAAAGAAAAAAAATAAAAGCAAAACAAAACTTCAGCAAATTCAGAAACTTAAGCCTTAGATACATCAGTATACTAATCCTTGGGATATCTCCCCCTGAGACTTACTACCTTGCATTCCCCAGTTATGCTATGCTTGGCAACATGATCTAAAACAGTAACTAAATGTGATGAATGGACCCTGTCCAGCAACCAAGGCCCACCCAGCCATTCCTTCAACCTCCCCTCAGTGGGATAGGGAGAGAACCATTAGGACAGAAGTGAGAAAAACTCATGAGTCCGGAAAAAATCCACCTTAGTAAGTAAAAGGGGAGAAGAGGAAAAGAGGGAAGGGAAGGGAGGGTTTGGAAAGGGAAGGTTTGGGAAGGTTTGAGAAGGGAAGGTTTGGGAAGGTTTGGGAAGGGAAGGGAAGTTGCAATAATTTATGTAATCTTTGTTTCCTGTGAATCAAATACAAGGGAAATCACTGGATGACTGGAACACTCTTCCAACCACTCACCCCACGCATTTATTTTCTCCTTATCCAAAGTCAAACAAAACTTCCCAAAATGACAAAGAAATTTCAGTTATACCTGCAATAGTGTGTTGACTAGATAGATATTTGACCTCACGTGGACAGTTTTATTAATCACAGTAGCCAGAAACAATATCACCGAGCTATTTAAGATTGTAATAAATTTCCCTTTAATTTATATATATTTGATTGATAAAAACTCAACAAAATCATGGCAGGAGTTACTGATGAAATCTCAAATAGGCTTTATTATCACAAGCTTTTAAGCTGCTGTTCTTGCATTCAAGGTGAGTAGATTAATGCAGGGAACGCAGGAAATGTTTGAAAGCTGTTATGCCCTAAACTATATCTTAGAGGGCTGACAGAAACCATGTATTCTGGTAGAACTGTTACTGTTACTCTTCTGTTCTGATCACAGTTCCACCCAACACTATTTGCACTGCTCTGTGACATAATTATAATTATGACCTTGGGCCTTAAGATCCAGTGTGTATTTTCCTGCAATTCCAGTGGGTTAGTTTGATTATGAAGTATGGAAAAGAAGCTTTAGGTGTGAGGAACTGGTCAGTTTATATAATTTCAGGTTGGAATCCTTGTGTACTTTGGAAACTGAAGCACAAAGAGATCATGACCCTGAGTCATCATCACTCAGAAAAGGGGCAGAAGGAGTTAAAAACCCTTCATGAATTGCTTACTCAGACTCCACTTCAGTACTTCCTGAATAATAAAAGCAAAGCAGCAGGAAACTTCTCTTCCCTATGCTTGTACAACAAAAAACAGACACCTATGCCTCAGAAATGCTATCTCAATAAGAGTAATGGATAATAAGAAAGCAAAGAAACCGGGGCATCATACTCAAGAGTCAAGAAAACTAAGCATTATGTGACTTACTTAACATTATGTCCTTCCTTTACTGAAATTATTCCAAAAGATATCTCAGTGTATATCTTACAAAATATGCACAGAATGACCTGAAAGCCACTGAAATACTGAGGCAAATAATAGTTCATAATATATTTCATCCATTATGATCAGTATTGAAGTATTTTAAGCAACTTCTTCTTTTCAGTAGATAAGACCCCTGTTTTGAATGGTTCTATTTGCAAATTTAGTAGTTTTCCCATCCACAAGTTAAATACAGATGAACCAAAATACTTCAATATACAACAACCTTGACGTACTAACTTATACAAACTGAGCATTTAATTAAGCACATAAAAATAATAAACAAAATAAAATATATTGAGTTGACTGAAAGTGTAATGGTTTGAGAGCCCCAAAATCCTATTCTCGAGTCCAAGCCCCCCTCCCACATCTCAGCCCAGTGTGAGATGGGTTTTCCAAACAACACACGAGATTCAATATGGGGGGAAGGGATTATATTAAAATGACTGTACAAATAAATATTATAATACATTACACACATAATCCTAACTATCTTTTCTATGATAAAGCAATATTTACAATGGATCAAATCTTTTCTCCCTCCAAATAAAAGCACAGGAGGGAAGAAGGAAAAGATCCTTTCCACTCTCAGAGCAACAGCCTCTCTAGAGCAGCAGCCTCTCTCTCTTTCTCTCTTCCATGCAGCAGCTGTAGCTGGATCACTTTTCATTACACACGAGGGGGATCTCCAGGCCCCTCTTGGCCCTTCGACTCCAAGCGAGAGTCTTTATCTTCCGTGGGCTGTGTTCAACGGGACAAAGGTCACTTCACCACGTCATATCACGAAGTACAGGAGTCTTTGCAATGGTCCCTATCTTCAGGGGATTCAAACTCCCTTATAGAGCTCCCGTGCTCTGTCTCAGAGCAGCAGGGGGTGAAGCCCTCCTCCGCATTCTTCTGGCCATCCCGGTCCAGGTCCAGGATGCCTTGAGCTTCTCAGCTCCTCTCTGCAGTGCTGCTGCACTTCAAGACTCCTCTCAAGTGGGAGTCTACCACCCCTCCTCTCTAGGAGAGGTCTCCAAGGAGTTTGGGGGGTTTTGGTTTTCAGTTCTTACCCCAAACTCTGTCTCTTGTTCAGACATCTCTCTGTGTCTCTCCTCCTTGGCTGTAATGCCAGCTTTGCTGCTTCCTCAGTTCTTATCTTTTCTGGCTCTCTGCCACTGTTCTCCATACGCTGCTCCTGCTGCTGCTCACAGTGGAGAAAAACTCCCAGCTCTTAGCTACAGATACTTAACCCAGTCTAACACTGTTCCAAGTCCCTGTAGCCCCCCAGCTGGGCACTGGGGGGGCCCAGCCCCCAGTGGGGCTCCTGCCCCTTCTCCTCATGGCCTCACAACATGGCCACATCTCAAACAACTACTACAACTACAACCCCCACTACCTTCTCTTCCAGTCTGGTGATATGTTTATATTTTGCAGAAGTGCTCATTGGCTCAACCCCAAGGGTAACCACCCCCTGGGGGGTTACCATTTTATAACTTCAGGGGGAAAACTGTTTTTCCTCCCACCACAAAAAGACACAAAAAAAGAAGAAAATTTGATTTTCTATTCAGACTACATTACAGACAGACAATTCTTTCTCCACTAATTCTTTGTGAAAAAAGAGGATTTATGAGTACGCATCTCATACCTTTGTATTGATCCTCAGAGGTCAGTTCACATAGTTAAATTACCCTCCTCTAGTTCTCATTGCTACTAGAAAGATACTTCAAATACAGGTTTTTTTTTCTGAGAGAGGGGAACTTCTGAATTTTGTCAATGGAGTTGAAATTTTATAGCGGCTTTAGTTATGTCAAAGGATTTAGATATTTACACAGTGCAGAAGAAACATAAGCTATTTATCTTTAGTGTCTTTCTTTTTATAATATTTAGGAGAACATGACTAAATCCATATCCAGAGGTTTAAATTATAAAAGTAAAGTAGGAAAGA
Source organism: Pseudopipra pipra (assembly GCF_036250125.1). Taxonomy (NCBI): domain Eukaryota; kingdom Metazoa; phylum Chordata; class Aves; order Passeriformes; family Pipridae; genus Pseudopipra; species Pseudopipra pipra. Next base: position 52,684,010 of record NC_087550.1, read on the forward strand.
GCAAGGGATGGAAGACACATGGAAAATAAGTAAATGTTATACCAAGGTAAACACTGCTAACTCATAATGAGCTGTGATAAATAAAAAGCTTTGAGAAAGATTATTCCAAGAAACCAGTCTATGATTACATGATGAACTCAAAATGTTGTTTTGGCCCCTTTTAGTAATTTTTCCATTGGATACAGTGAACTCACAGCTTCACCCCCTCACACACATTAGAAAATAGGAATATATCTCCCATAAAGTCTTAAAAACAACACTCTTCCTGTTTCTATGCGAAAATAGTTAATTATATATTCCATATATAAAGATCTTTACATTAGTTGAATTCTTACAACCACGTAACTTTCGGTGCAAATAGCTAAAAGACTTATGTAATGCTGCAGATAGGAGCTTTATTCAGCTAAATACATTCCTGATATAACTTGGGTGAGGGGCAGAGGAAACGAAGGTGAGGAAAAGGTAAGTTTTCCCTACAGCAGACATGACTTTGAAGGAAAAAAGTTTCAAAGCTGTTTTTAAACCTGTATCTACAGAAGTAGGTTTCTCTAGAGTGTTTCCAAACCTTTATGTTGAAATGGGTTGTTAGGCAGTGCCTGAATATCATTATTCTGGAATAGCATTTGCAAAATATTTTCCCTGCTATCCCAGGCCAAACAACTTTTCTGTACAAAATGATCCCTTTCAATGAAAACTGTGGAGATTTTTGCACACATTTTTTAGCATTTTTATTGTATTTTGTTGTAATCAGCCTTGATGTAAATCTAGTCTACCTCTCAAAGGATAGTGTTATACTGAATAAAAAGTTGTATAGACTCTGGTTCCCATACACAGTTTTAAAAATAATGGTAAAGAAAATTATACAGAACTGTGCTGTTTAGGCAGACTTCTGATGAATCCAGGTGATTAATAGGATTTTCTATAAACAAACAGCCACACAGAAGTCATAAAATGGAAAGGAGGATTCACAGAATAGCATTATGCTAATCCCAGGAAACTAATTCTAGTGATGTACTACAACAGCCACTGCATACATTCCATTCACCCAAAACAAGAAAATATACTGCAGAGACCACTTGAAAATTTAGTATTACCTTGCTGTGCTTTACCACAAATCAATGTAAATCCATTTCTAGTGCCAATATCAGGATTTTGTAGGCAGCTTTGTTTGCCAGTGTTGTGGTTTAACCTTAACCAGAAACTTAACCACATACAGCTACTCACTCACTCCCCCACGGTGGGAAGGGGGAGAGAATCAGAAGGGTAAAAGAGAAAACTTGTGCATTGAGGTAAAGGCAGTTTAACATGTAATGCAAAAGCAGCACATGCAAGCAAAGCAAAACAAGGAATTTATTCACCAATTCCCATGGGCAGGATGTTGTTCAGCCACCTCCGGGAAAGCAGGGCTCCATCATATGTGATGGTGACTTGGGATTAAAAAGTGCCATCACTTCTCTGCTCCCCATCCTTCTTCTTCCCTCAGCTTTATATGCTGAGCGTGATATCATTTGTCATGGGATATCCCTTTGGTCAGTTGGGATCTGTCTGTTTCTCCTGGCTATGTCCCCTGTCAACTTGTGCACCCCCAGCCTACTTGCTGGTCATGTGGAGTAAGGAGTAGAAAAGGCACTGCCACTGTTTAAGCACTGCTCAGCAATAGCTAAAGCATCAACAGTGTTATCAACACTGTTTTCAGCACAAATTCGAAACTCAGCCCCATACCAGCTACTGTGAAGAAAATTAACTCTATCCCAGCCAAAACCAGCACATCCAATTCCCAAAAGAAATGGGCAACCAGTTTCTCCTAATTCATGAAGAGTAATATGACATGTTTCTTTCTTCATCTAAAATTTCTAATCCTAATGGAACTTCCTAGCAGCAACATAACACAAAACTATCCGTGTTTGCACTTCCTGTGTGAGCACAACCTCCTTCATTCTCCTCTATTTGTCTTTCCAGAATATTACTTTCCTTCTCTCTCCCTTTCCATCCACTAGACATTACTAAAAAATTTTGATCTTTAGAATATCGCCACATTCTAATTTCAAAACTTATCAAAAAAGTAATAGACAAAGCCTTTGCAAAATCTTCAGAATATATGTAATTTTTTAAAATCTCCATTATGTATGCAATTTGGTTAGAGTACACATGCTGGTCTTAAACACATTTCTAATGCTACAACAATTATAAGGATTTTACTGTTATAGGGTAATAACATACGTTTTTAAATTGATTAGACATTTTAACTATCACTCTCTCTTCTCCTCTAACAGCACTTGCTGTGGAGATACATGATTGACACAACCAGTAGTGACATACGACAGCAGAGAATGTGGGCCTGGGAGAGTCGGGCAACAAAAAGCAGCTACTTGTCAGAAATGCATGATCAAAGAAGCCAGAGATTTCAGAGACTTCTGTTAAAAGCAAATAAACAGAAAAGAAATAAATGCGCACACACACAAAGAGGTCTGCAGTTAGAATTTGCATTTGCAAAATGTAATAGAGAGAAAAATGTCATGTTTCTCTATGGCCCTATGTGGTAGAACAAATTCCTTATGAGGTACTTACCTATAAAGTTTATGCAATTATGATACTGAATATCTTAATTATTTATGAGCTGTTACTCCCCCACCTCTGTGAAACTTCTCTTGCCTTTTGTGTCATTAGTGACTAATAGAAAGAAGCCAAGCAAATTCTTCAGATAAAATAATCTGGTCAATATCATGTACAACACCATTAAAGTGTTTTGTCTTTTATAGATAGCAATAAAACGCTATGTATTGGAGAGCTTGTGAGATGGATTTAAAACAAAATTTTAAAGAATAAGATACTCTTAAGGGTTTGACAACCTGTCAGACTAGAAATCACAGAAAGTATGTGGTCTGCTTGAGGGATGTAAGTACAGAAGCAAGTCACCGCAATATAAGAAAGATATTAGAGAGTATCCAAAGGAGGCCAACAAGATGGTGAAGGGCTTTGAGTGGAAGCCAGATGAGGAGTGGCTGAGGCTCTTGGTCTGTTCAGCCTGAAGAAGAGGAGAATGAGAGGAGACCTCAAGACAGTCTACAACTTCCTTGTGAGGGGAAGAGGAGGGCCAGGCACTCATCTCTTCTCTGTGGTGACCAGTGACAAGACCTGAGGGAATGGTCTGAAGTTTTGTCAGGGGAGTTTAGGTTGGATATTAGAAAAAGCTTTTTTACCCAGAGGGTGGTTGTGCACTGGAACAGGCTCCCCAGGGAAGTGGTCACAGCACCAAGCCTGACAGAGTTGAAGAGGCATTTGGATGATAATCTCAGGCACATGATGTGGCTCTTGGGTATGGTCCTGTGCAAAGTTAAGAGTTGGACCCAGTGATCCTTGTGGGTTCCTTCCAACTCAGCATATTCTGTGATTCTGTGAAGTAACAAGTATATTCCAAGGCATTATTCCCCAGTAGTGGCCACGCAGTAAGTAATGCTAATTATATATTCATATAGATCTAGATGGTTGAGATACCTACTCCAAAATTGCCTTTGCATTTAGGCACCACAACAGCACTGAGCTACTCACCTATACAAAGGTTATTTAGAAACACACAACTCAGGGCACCAAATAAATTCTGCTAGGATTTTTGCAGTGTACTTTTGAGTTAGAAAGTGTCTACATTTAATTTATATTCCTTCTTTTTTTTTTGTGACACCTTAAGGGATATGTCCATCCACTTCCCAAAAGATTTTGATAAGTAGAACAGTAATAGTCCCAAACTACCGTGACCTTCCTTTAAACTCATATAATGGTAACAAGAAAGTAATTATGTGTCAAACAAACTCTATTTCAAATTACACAAAGTATGGATAGTCAAAATGACTTAATTTCTGGTTTCTAATTTCTTGTATTAAACTTAACTGTATTGGCAAAATATTCATATCAAAATACTTGTGCTAATGAAAAAAATCAGTTCCAGGCCTTTAAGTTTTATAGCATAATTGCTAAATGACAAAAAATGTGGAATTCACATATAGGTCAGTTAAAGCATGAAGGACTCCATGTTCTTAAATTAGAGAATGATAGCAATAATATTGTTCATTTTTATAACATCTTTCATCCTGGAATATCAAGAGGTGTAATAAATATTACTGATTCCTTCAAAATAATTCATGCAGTAAAGTTGTAGATAAGTCACTGTATTGACATTAAATGTGAAAAATGCTGGCATGGAGGCAAATCCAAAAAGTAAATGAAGTTCCCCTGCTTTTGTTAGAGTAGTCCTTACATCACAAGCTTGCAGGAAGTTCTCTAAAGTGCCATTGATGTGACTGGGATCATAGCAATATGTAATACTGAGAATGGACTTCGATTGCAGGTTTAATTTTCAACAGCCATATGCAGAATGATTGCTTTATGCACAGGAAAAGAGGATTCTATTCACACAAGGCTGGTGAAACATTTGGTCCTAGGAAATTTTGTTAAACACAGTTGAATACAAAAGTATTCATGATCTATTGCAGATATTTAAATCTGAATAGATCTAATTTTAAAGATGACATAACTATGCTTGCATTGGTTTTGACATGTATTATTCATCTTTTTCATCCTTTCCCATTTGCAAGCAAACTGATAGCAACTTTTACATATTTACATGCAGCAGAACAATATCAAATTCACTCACAACTCTTAAACAACATCAGTGATCCTTTTGAAAGGAACAAAAGGGTAATTTGTATAAAGGGTAATATCTCCCTCGATGTTGTTTTATGACATGTCATGACCTGCCTGAAAACCATAATTACCTTTAGGGAATAACTGTAATCTTCTGATTAATAGGCTTTCATGAGTTGGAACTGCCTGAAGTTTGGACTTACGTTTAGATCTCTTTTCCAGAAAAATAAATCCTAATTATTCTGAGTCCAAAAGTTCAAAATTAAATTCAGCATACTAGATACCAGAATAGAAATAATCTTTCTTGAAATTTTTAAATTACATTCTTTTACTTTTTTTTCCTTCAAAAGGAAGTAAGTATTGCAAGAAAGAAAGTCTTTTATTATCACTTTAAACGACTGCAAAACCAACTCAAGAGTATGAAAGTTTGTCAACAGATCAAAAGAATGGGCTGCAAGTTGTCTTTTTGATTAGTGAAGTTACGTATCAAAAAGGCTTCTATTTTGGTTCTGGCTTGTTTTATTTTGTCAGGAAAAGGTCACTAATAAATGCAGTAAATGCATTCTGTACTTCATCCATTGGCATGCAATCTCACTAACTGAAGTGAAAAAAACCCTAATGGTTCTAGAAATCTTGGATTTCTGTCATGTAACAGTCTCCTTATTCTTCTAGAAATGGGAACTTAATCAAAGCTCTAATGGCAAGTTCCAAACACAGTAATAAAAGCAGTCTGAGTCATAGTGGCTATGTGTTGTCCTCAAACAAAAAAATTCAAATCCATTCTGAACAGCTTTTCTCCTGGAAATCCCTTGCTATAATCAGAAGAAATACACAGAGCCAGCTGTTAAGGTGCAGTATAGGCATCTATTAATTACATTTTTCTTTCTGGGGTTGCACTTAGAATTCTTCTAATAGGTCGTGAAATTCTTATATGCACATAGCTTCTGTGGTTGCAAAATAGAAATAGCACACATGGACAACACTGAACATAGTTTCTTATCTTTAGAAATATAACAAAATATAAATATTAATATATTACATTACTTTTTGCTATTTTATTATTTCAGACTGAATAAACTGTATGTGGAATCACATCCTGGAACATCTAAGAATTATCTTGTTCTAAAAGACATCCTTTTCTGTATTTTTTCTCAGTTAGATGTTTGGGGTTCAGTTTTTTTAATCCAGAGATTTTCTTGTCTCAGGTTGTAGATGTCTTCCTACAACACAGTCCTTGCAAAAATAAACAGACTACCAGTGCTATGGCTAAGCAACAAGAGGAACATGAAATTGTTAGAAAAAAACTTAATAATATAGTAATGAAATTACACATTGCACTTGCAGTTTTATGCTATTAAATACTTAGCTACTTGAGGAAGAAAATTAAGAATCCATTACTTTTTGTAATAAAACTATGGCATCGTGTTTTCCCCAGTGTACTGACAAACATTAGTCTTTAGTAATGTCTATAAAAATACATGGGAAAGGTCATAGGCCATTCTCTGACCCTTGAAGGAGAACCATACCTCTTTTCCATATGATTGAAGTATCTCTCTCTCCCTGAGAAAGACGGCATTACCAATACACTACTGGGTAAGGTCCTTAGCTTGTGTTTTTTCCCCAAATCCTCCCTGTATATTATGCATCAAAATGCAAAACTATGGATCATAACATAACATGCTCCAGGGCTATTTCTTTGCCCTGTGTTCACTAGTATAGATATTGTCTCTGGAGTATATCATGTGAATATTCATGCCAATGTTAACTGCTAGTACTTTAAAAGAATTATCTACTTTTCAGCTTTTTTTGGAGCTGAGTCAATCTGTAGAAGTTCAATGGCGTATAAGAATTTTTACTAACTTGCTACAATTGTCTCTTCTGATCTTAAAAGCACTGATATTTTGACATTACCTAGTTAAAACATATACCAAGATACTAGAAATATTCAATTAGAATTGAACCATGCAATTGCATATATGCATAAATACATACACACACAAATTTCACCTCAGAAACAGTGCTTTTATTCTGTCATGTGATACATTTACTTGCAAGACTGACCTCAAACTAATCTTTTGCCCCAGGAGTCTGTATCTTGTTTTCAAGCAACTATGGTTATTCTGTGCGTCATAGTAAAGACTGGATATTTTTGGTGATTAAGTTTCCTAATATGCAAGAGTTAGCAGAATGTTCATGTGTTTTGACTTTCAGCATTTAAAACTAAAAGCTAAATTATGTCAGACTTGAATTACTCAAAGTGAAGAGTCTTCAACATGTTCACTATTTTTTTTTCATTCTTCTTTTATTGTTATTGGTTTTTCTTACTTTTTCTGACCTGATGGAGAGTGATGAAAATTACAAAATACAGATAAATTTTGAAAATAGTAAAATATAGAATACTCTCATGAAGTATTTTTCTCATTTTAATGTCCACACTTGTCAGATGACATCTGTTTTCCTAATTAGATGTATAATTCTGAGAACTGAATTCATGGGACAAATACTCATATTTTAAGGTCCAATTTCCATATTCCTTTATGCAGTCTTAAAACTTGCTTTCATGAACGTCCTGCCAATAAGATTATTCAATGAAATATTTACAGACATCTAGCACAAAGGAGATGCAAACTCAGCTTAAGCATACTCCCATCTCTTATTTAGGCAAGTACATAAAGACTGATTTTGAGGTATTGAGCAAGCTGTAGAAGTCATTGACCTGTATAATTCACAGAATGGTACCAGAGCAAACTTATGTCAGTGGCAGACAGACTTGTTAAACAGTCCATCATGTCCTCAGCATGTATATCAGCCTCAGTGTCCAGTAGGAGTACGTGACAACAACAAGCCTGTCATCCTAATTGCTAGACCAAATTTTATGTTAGCTTTATGTGGAGATAAATTATTCAGAGCAAATAACTTGGATCACCATGAGCTGGCAGTTTAGAGCGTTTTAGGGAAGATATTTACTGAAATTAATTTATGCTTTAAGAGTATGAACGATCAATCAGAAAAATGTGCACAATATAAGCTGCCTTAAAATATACATTTTTATTTTGGGGTAAAGCTTATACATCAATTTCCATGTTATACTTTTGTGTAAGCAAGGAGTCATCCATAATCTGCTTGTAATATAATCCTTAAGGAATATGATTTTAAAAGACAATGTTGTTATTGCATTTAAGTAATTTTTTCCTTATCATTTTACACCACATAGGTAGTTTAACTGTTAGACTGCCATGGGATATTTTTGCTATTGCTAGGGCTATGATATGTGAATATATAAAATCTAAATAACTTATTAAAGTAACCAAACAGTGTGCTCTTCTAGACAAGTTGTTCTATGAGAGACCATTATTGATAATACAGACCAAGTAGACCAACTATAATAAATTGTGACCCAAATATTTTCATTTATAGAAAATATTCTCTCTTATTTATATATTTGCAGTGATAAACTAAGAATTTTTTTAACAAAAATATTAAATCTTCAAATGGTGTGATTTTTGTGTAAAGTTCAGTTAGATTTTCTGTATTTCACATTGCCCAGTGTATCACTTGGGTCACAGAGATCTAAGATAGCATCTGTTCTGTGCTGCTTTATCTCACAGGTCTGTGCATCTGGCCATGAATCGAAATATGAGTCATGTGATTCTAGTAACTCAGCTGTTTTCTCACCAGCACCTGTCCAAGATAGACACTTTTTCTACTAGCTTCCAATTACACATTCTGAGCAAGGTTTCATCACCTTGTATTCCTTCTCAGAACACAAACTCCACAGTTCATCTCAACACTTGAAATTCAAGCACTCAGTACGACTCGTAACACCCTCTCTTCAGGAACATCTGAGAGTTGGAACAAAGAGATAAAGACTTCTCAGAAGTATGCACAGCATGATCGCTCTACCATTAGGAATTAAAAAGATGCCCATTTTTAATCTGGATATCATGTCTGAGGGATTCATTTTGGAAACACCGTAAAAGTCCTGCTTACTGTCTCCTTTAGAACATCATCTTCCCATAGACATATTCTCGATATGGAGGGAGTTCATTTTACCTTCTCTTCACCTCATTATAAAGATTTTATTAATCTTTCAGTTGTACTTTTAATTAACACGTTGGCTCCAACATTTGTCTCTGACAGAGCCTCAGCAAATAAACTACTAGAATTTTATGTAACTACTGTAAGAAAGAAACATAACACAGCCTCCTTACACTAATTAAGGTATGTTCTTTTTCTTTTTTCTTCCTCTTCTCTCTGATTAACATTTCTATTGTATAATTTAATTAGTGTATCCTTGGTTTCAGGCTGCTTGGCTCTGTTACAACTTTCTAAAGGTAAATTGATCAAAACATGAATATAATTTTGTATATATGCAGCCTTCTTTTTCAATTTATAATTAACATTGTTCTGTAACCATCACCTGATGTCCACTAATGCAGTAAACAGAATAGGATTCCCTAACTGAGTAAATCTCCTTCTTTCATTTTCAAGTCAGTCCTTGGCTTTATGTGGTCCATGCTTGGGTTTTCCACCACAGAAAACAAATGAGGTTTAAGTTTAACTTCAAAAAGTATAGAATATAACCAGATTCATACCAACAATTGCAGTATAGGGATATCTCTCTGAAATCCAACATTAAAATTAACGGATCTGTGTGTGGGAAGAAATAAGCTTCAAAAGGCCTGAAAGTGTATCAAATAAGCTTGCTACAAATCAATAAATAACGAAAAATGAAAGAGGAAAGGAACTCTTTATGAAATATGTCTGAACTAACATCGTCATCATCCTCATGGCCTGATACAAAAAGCTTTAAGTTCCTTTGGAGTAAACAGGACTGATGCATGTGTCTCAGAGCCCTGTACTATTTGGAGAGGAATCATGAACATAATGAGGACAAGTAACCTTAATTATAGTATTACTGAATTGAATGGTACATATAATTACAAGTGATGATGATGTGTGCGGCTATGAAATCTAACATGTTAATATTCTTTTCTTGCTTTTTGTGAAAAGTTTCTAAATGATAGGGAAAAAAATTTAATTTGACCAATCACTTTACTATGAAATATGAAAAATATCTAATAAGTGGAATTGTGTCATTATGAAAAATAATTTAATTTGTAATAAAAATATTAAAATAAAAAATTAAATAAAAATACTTACTCTATATGCAGTCAAAAAATATTTTCATTTACATTATGATGGTCATATTGTAATAGAATTTCTTGCTTCTTTTTTTGGTCAAAAAAAATTAATTTCCCAGATCTATTACTATAACACGACACTAATGTACATATTTATCCTGACATAATCAGAGACCCAAATGTGAAAGCCAAGAAACCCCCAGAGAGATAGACATTCTGGCTTGTTTAACAAAATTAAAATAAAATATAATGCAATGTTGTGCACATATTCAAGAAATATTAGGAACTAGAAAAGCTATCTCCCAAGAAAACTATTTTTTTTACAATTTTTGTGTGACTCTAAATGATCCTTTTCTTCTTAAAACATTGGCGTTAAAGATGAACCTGATAAGAAACTGAGCCCAATGAAAAATTCAGAGGTCAAATTCAAGGTGAGTTAAAGCCCTGTCTGATTTTGTATGTATTTGAAAAAAAGGTGCGGATATAAAATGTGCCACATGCCCAGAATTCTACAGCTGGTTATGATTAGAATTGTCAAGACTCTCTCCTGCTTACGACTGCATCGTACAAAGTAGTTGGTTTTGTGTCTACATCTTGAGAAGTGCTTGAACCAGTTTTTGACCACTCATGTTATAGAAGCTAATTATGCTCAGAGCACCAGCCACATCAATTTTTCTTTAAAATCTCTGGTAGAATAACGCCTGGTAATATATAGGGGTACTGATAGGGATGTAGTTAATTTTTGTGCTCAATTTTTGCACAACAGATTAGTGATTAGAGTTTATGTTAAAGGTGGAAAAACACTAAATTCTATGTCCTCTTAAGTCTCTAAATACTTATTCTGGATTCAAATCCTAATTTTTCCTTTCCCAAAAGAAGAACAGACCATCACTCTGGGAAAGAAGAAATGTATGTTCTCCACCTTTGCTAAATCTGTAGAATCACACAGAGAGATATGAAATACTTTTAGGAACATATGGAAGGCAGAAGAGGGACGAGGTAGCCAGATAATTGAACTACTAATTTGAGAACAAGGAACTCCTTAAATCTGATTTCTGCTTTTATAACTGCTTACATGTTTCCCATTTCATAATTTAGAAATAAAATAAAATAAATTTTAAAGAAAATAGTTAATGATTGGTTCCATCAGTGTGTTAAGAGTCTAGGAACTTCTTATGTTTATTCTCTCTCATCCCATAAATCTTCAATTCTCAGCTACCGTTTCAAAGCTCTGTCAGAAGAGATGGAGAGAAATCTCCCTCTCTTTCCACTGGTTAAGTCACTCTCTTGGGAAATACAGGTTTGAACTGCCTCAGGCTGAAGAAGTCACAGAAATGAGATCTTTCACATCTTGAATGTGTGCTCTAGGCATACATATGAAAGGTGGACAACATTAAAACCTCCAGACATATTTTAAAGGAGACAAAGGGGGGAAAGATCCAGTCCTCCACACAGAGAAAGACTGTCAGCCTCAAAAGAGAAAATTTCACCCTCTCAATCATCATCTTAAATAACCAGTAAATTTTGGGCAGTGAAGAATATACCTGAGTTCCTTCTGTTGCTTTCCATTGGTTAATTTGTGTGTTTTCCTTCCTATGCTGGTTAGTGGAAATCATGTTTCCTAGCCTTGAATTCTTTCCTTAAAATGTATATGAAAGTTTAGCAACTGACGAGAAATCATAAATTTTATTCTGGGAGCCAAATCGTTGCATACAGATATGGCCCTCTCATTTCCCTAGAATGGTTCTGATACTATTTTTATTTTCTATGTGCATTTTCTCATGAGCATGAAGAATTGTCAGTGCAACTCTAGGTCTACTTTCTTTCCCTGACAGATTACTTTTCAAAAAAATTATATTTACCTAACCCAGATAGGATCTTCTGCTGCTTTTTTTGTCAGTGGAGACAGGCTGACAATTAAAGAGCAATTCATCTCATCAATGAATTATTTTATTGAAGTACGTGATCAGTTATGCCTAGCTCTTTTGGAACTATAGGGAGAATGTAGATATTTAAACCATAGATTAAGTCTATAAACTTAACTCTGGTATGTTTAGATTATATTAAAAGAATTCTACTTTATGTGTTATTATATAAATTCATATAAAATTTGGTTTTAATAAAGCAAAATCTGAAACAACTCTGTGTATAAACAGTTAAGAACACTCAGTCCTGATCCACTAGATTAGCTAACTATTGGCTTTATATAGAAAAACAGAAATTATACTTGACCATCATTATATGGTAGTTAGAGATGTCCTATCTTTGTCATTCTCATTGTTTTCAGTCAGATTTTTAATGTTGCGTACAGAAGTCTAGGTTGGTGGCAGAATGCTGAATAATTGCCCAGTAGGCTTTAAAAAGATTTGGAAACAGGGCTACAGATTATAATTATTTGCCCTGTTTTTTTGAAATTATATTTTGAATACCTTGAATTAATATTTTTTTTTACAATGATAACTCAATTTGCAATGAAGAACTGCATCTAGTGATTTATAACATAAAGGTAAACTGTTAACCCATATAATTTCGATGAATTGCAAGCTTGTATACTGTAGGGGTGAAAGAAACATCGTACTCTAGAATGTGAACTGCCAAAAGACAGTTGTTTTCTCTGTTAGATGCAAATTTCAAAACAAAATTTAAGGAGAACTGCAAAATACTAAATATTGTAATGCTGTAAATAGTGAAACACCGATGCTCTGTGGAAAGTACATAATTTGGTATAGGTACTATATTTATTACATCACTACAGCCATGATAACATAATTTGATGGATGCAAAATTGTAAACATTTTTGAAAGTCAGTCTTTGCTCTGTACAGCTTACTGTTGAATGAATAATTAAAAAAACCAACCATCCAACCAACCAACCAACCAACCAACCAAAAAACCAAACCACAACATAAAAACCATATGTTGTCATATAACCCTACTACACTAAGAAAGGATCAAAGAAAACAAAACATTCTTTTTTATAGCAAAGTCATGTGTGTTTCATAACCACCAAAGAAAACAATTTTTCTAAATTTTAAGCAAAATGCATAAAAACCCAAATCTTATGAGTGATAGGCTTGAAGCAAAAAGTCCTTCTTTATTCTCCACTTGTTCCATTCTAGATTGTTTGGTATAATGAGTGTTGAAGTTCTGCTTCTTCATAGTTCCATGAAATTGTTCAGGTGTGAGCAAACATGTGAACATGAGTAAAATAAGATCAGTCTTCCTGAGCAAGAACATCAGTGACACAGCTGTGTCACTACATAGTACGAAAAGCAAATGTCAAGCGCTTATTTTGCACTTGGTCCTGAATAGTTCCTTTATGTAAGAAAAACGTATGTATATAACAAAATAAAAATATTTTAAACACAGCCTACTAGCCAAAGAAAACAAGCACACTACACTCATAACCTGATAATGGAATTGCCTAGCTCCTGCCAAAACAAAAATTCTTTTTAAATTTTATGTATCCGTTTAAAAAGGCCACAGCTGTAATTAACTGAAAGGGAAATAGCCATAAGTATATATGTAATTAGTGTATTTATATTCTAGACTGTAACAGTTTTCACCTAAAGCAATGTAAAGGTACAATTGTGATGTTATTAAAGGCAGCTTGACCAAATTGTAAATGGTACAGCTTCAATCTGTCTGTCTACACCTCCAATCCTGCACAAAATCTCAGAGTGCTGTGTAAGATAGTATACCTTATTTCATTTTTAAATGTCACGAAAAAAAATCATTAAAGAATGATTTTTTAATAATAAATATAACTCAATAAAAACCACTTCAGAATACAGGGCTTTTTAATATGAGTTTGTATTAACAGTTGGAGAAACTATTCTGTAGGCATTTGTAGTGGATTGACCCTGGATGGATGCCAGGTACCCACTAAAGCCACTCTCACTCTCCACTGCAACTGGACAGAGGAGAGAAAAAAAACAATGAAGGATTCATGAGTTAAGAGCTGGGAGAGGTCACTTACTGATCACCATCACAGGCAAAACAGACTCAAAATGGGGATAGTACTGAAATTTATTACTAACAGGATCAGAGCAAAAGAGTAAGAAGTAAAATAATCTTAAAAACACCTGCCTCCCACTCCTCCTTCCTTCCATGTTCTCCCTCCTCCCCCCAGTGGAGCAGGGAGACGGGAAATGGGGGTTACAGTGAGTTGTTGTTTCTGCTGCTGCTCAGGGAGAGGAGTCCTTTCCCGATCCCATGACATCCCTCCCACAGGAGACAGTCCTTCACGGACCTCTCTGGCGAGTGCATTCCACAGGCAACAGCTCTTCACAAAACTGCTGTCCCATGAATCACTTCTCTATGACCTGCAGTCCTTCACAAATGAGCTGCTCCACCGTAGGTCCCCTATAGAGGCCACAAGACCTATCTGGGAAAAACCTGCTCCAATGTGGGCTTCCCTCTCCACGGGCTGCAGGTTCCTGGCAGGACCCTGCTCCTGCATGGGCCTCCAACAGGGTGTCAGTCTCTGTCAGATATCCACCTGCTCCAGCATGGGCTTCTCCATGGGCTGCAGGTGGGTCTCTGCACCCCGATGGTCCTCCATGGGCTGCAGGGACACAGCTGCTCCACCATGGTCTGCACCACGGGCTGCAGGGGCCTCAGCTCTGGTGTCTGGAGCACCTCCTGCCCCTCCTTCTGCACTGACCTTGGTGTCTGCATTGTTGTTCCCATGTTCTCACTCCGCTCTTCCCTGGCTGGAATTTTTTCACCTGCGCAACAACCTTCTCTTCTTAAATGTGTTGTCATGGAGGTGTTACTATCACTCCTGATTTGCTTGGTCTTGGTCAGTGGCAGGAAGCCCATCCTGGAGCCGGCTGTCATTGGCTCCACTGGACAGGGGAAGCTTCCAGCAGCTTCTAACAGAAGCTATTCCTGTAGCCCCCTCTCCACATTCCCCTTGCTACCAAACCCTAGCCACAGAAACCCACTACAGCATTATTCTCAGATAATTGCTTTTTGCCCATTTTCAGACATTTGCCCAAATTTCAGACATTTGTTCAATCTCAGTGCTGGAGTTAATCGCCTAGGAGGTAGAGTACTGAGTAAAGACAACCTTCTAGTCATGAAAATTAAAAAATAAAAAAAGGAAAAGAAAAGAAAACAAAGGTTGTCACTTCTACATTACTAAACATTATTTTTATTACAAGTATGAAGCTACAATGCTAAAATAGGAAAAATGCCATTTTTTTTTCAGGTAAGTTGGTTAACATCAGTGGGTCGCTAGCAGGGGATTGAGTCTTTGTAGAAGTGGTCAGCCAGTAAGGCAGGGGGAACATGCCTGACATGATGATATTCCCTGGTCAGAAGCCATCAAACAGTAATAATGGCAATCATGTGAGCAGCAGGAGCCTAAATCAAACCCTACCAGCAATGTGTAAATGGTGATCACCCCTACGGATTCTTCCACATATGTTTTCTGGAAAATCATTAGAAGTACCCTTCCTCTGAGGCCAGTAATATCACCTAGTCTTTCAGTCAACTTGAAAAAACCCAACTGAACAGCAGAAATTTCATAGCACTATAAGCAGTTCAGAACGGTGGTTTGCAAAAGTAGGAGTAGGAAGCCTAAAAACCTGGAAGTACTATCATCATCACATATGACTCAATTCTGTTTTAACAGAATTGCATGCTATGTTTTCCTAATAAAGTACATATATGTGTGTATATATGAATATATATAAATTGGAAATCAGAGATTTCATTTAATTTCTTTTTTTTTCTGCTATTTTTGCTCAGTTCTGCACATGAACAGGTGGAACAAGTGAAGTATGTTTTCCAAAGTAAATGGGGCATGTAATTAGAATGAGTTTCTCTTTTCCAATAATTTTGTTGATTCTAGAAGCATATGATTTCTAATACTCCAAATGAGTAATATGACCAGGCAGGGGTACATCTTGTCTTCAGACAGCAAGACTTTACAAGGTATATGTATTTGATGTCTACATCTGAGATTATTGTCTAGATTTCAATTATTGAAATAATGAGAAAGGTGCAGTTAGAGGCAGTAACACAATTAATTTTAAAATAGGTATATAAAATTACTTCTCTGAACTGACCCTTGGAGAATTCTGCTTGACTTTATAAATGTTAGAGAGAGCTCAGTTCATCTGTACTAATGACAAGATGTAGTACAGAAGGTTTATAAAATAATTTGTGATAAATCGTGCTCTAAATTGAGATTGCTTTATTTTCTCTCATTGTAGATTCATAGAATCACAGAATATACTGAGTTGGAAGAGACCCACAAGGATCATTGAGTCCAACTCTTGTCCCTGCACAGGACCAACATCAAGAGTCACAGCATGTGCCTGAGAATATCATCAAAATGCTTTTTCAACTCTGTCAAGGCTTGGTGCTGTGACCACTTCCCTGGGGAGCCTGTTCCAGTGCCCAACCACCCTCTGGGTAAAGACCCTTTTTCTAATACTCAACCTAAACCTCCCCTGACACAAGTTCAGACCATTCCCTCAGATCCTGTCACTGGTCACTACAGAGAAGTGCCTGCCCCTCCTCTTCCCCTCACAAGGAAGTTGTAGACTTCGATGAGGTCTCCCCTCAATCTCCTCTTCTTCAGGCTGAATAGACCAAGAGACCTCAGTCACTCCTCATACAGCTTCCCCTCAAGGCCCTTCATCATATCGTTGCCCTCCTTTGGACACTTTCTAAGAGCTTAATATTTTTCTTCTATTGTGATACTTTGCCTGATGCCCTCTAGAACATGGTTGGCCCTCCTGGCTGCCAGGGCACTGTTGACTCATTTTCAACTTGCCATTGACCAGGACCCCTAGGTCCCTGTCTGTGGCACTGCTTTCCAGCGTCTCTTTCCCCAGTCTGTAAGTACACCCAGGGTTGCCCCATCCCAGGTGCAGAATCCGGCACTTTCCCTCATTGAATTTCATATGTTTGGTGATTGCCTTGGAGGGAGTCAACAGATCCTCCCAGTTTTGTGTCATCTGCAAACTCGCTTAGTATCCCTTTCAGTTCTGTATCTAAGTCATTTATAAAGCTATTGAACAACACAGGACCCAAGATGAAGCCCTGTGGAACCCTACTAGTGACAGGTCACCACTCTGATGTTACCCTATTCACTATTACCCTCTGCGTTCAACCTGTGAGCCAATTGCTCACCCACCACATGATGTGTTTATCCAGCTGTGTACTGGACATTTTGTTCAGAAGGATCCTGTGAGAGACAGTATTGAAAGCTTTACAGAAATCCAAAAAGATTACATCAACTGTCTTGCCTTGATCAGCTGGGTGGGTTACCTTGTCATAAAAGGAAATCTAATTTGACAAGCAGGACTTTCCTCTCATGAAGCTGTGGTGACTGTGACCAATGATAACATTGTCTTTCAAATGTTTTTCAATACTTCCCAGAATAATATTCTCCATAACTTCACCAGATACTGAACTGGGACTGACAGGACTATAGTTTCTGGAGTCCTCCTTCTTGTCCTTGCAAATCAGGACAACGTTCACCAGTTGTCCTTCACTCTACAAACAGCCACTGCCCTTCTCTCTCTCTCTTCAAACATACTTTTCACTGTTTTTATTTTTAATAAAATAATACTCATTTAAAAGGCACCATGTCATTTTGGACATCAATCTGTTAAAACAAGTCCAGAGGAGGGCCATCAAGACAATTAGAGGGCTGAAGCACCTCTCCTATGAGGAAAGGCTGAGAGAATTGGGATTGTTCAGCCTAGAGAAGAGAAGGCTTCAGGAGGACCTTTAACGCTGCTGATGTTTTTGAGAAAGCACTCAGGATCACTTTTGAGGACAAAAGACAATGCAGAAAGAATCGTGTCTTGCAGAATATACCACCTAAGGAATCTTTCTGCTGTGTCTTTTGCAACTGAATGTGCCTATCTCGTATTGGCCTCTTTAGCCAGCAGCGCGCTTGTAACAAATGTGGGTAGAGCCTTCCCCAAATCTTAGCTCACGAAGCCTAGCCATGATGAGTACTTGAACAGAGTCTACAAGAAAGATGGAGAGAAATTTTTTACAGGGGCATGTAGTGATAGTACAAGGGGGAATGGCTCCAAACTAAAAGAGTTTGGTTTAGGTTAGGTATTAGGAAAAAATTATCTAATATGAGGGTGGTGAGGCACTGGCACACATTGCCCAGCGAAGTGGTGAATGACTCATGTTGAAGGCATGGTTAAATGGTGCTCTGAGCAAACTGGTTTAGTGGAAAGTGACCTTACCCATGACAAGGGGATTAGAAATAGCCCTTTCCAACCCAAGCCGTTTATGCTTCCATGTTTCTTTCCCACTTTCATTTTCCAGTTGATATATTAAAAATTTATACTCTTATGGGAGTTCTTCTACTCCTTTTTCTTATCACTTCCACACAATATTTATTTTGTTTCTTCAAGTTCATTCTGAGTTGAAGATGAATTTACAGTCAAGTGATTATTCATCCAAATGCAGAAACTTAGCTGTTTGCTAACTAATCACCCAGATCAGCTAATCTTAATGTAGTTAGATAGTTTCTAAACTTTATACTACTTTCTAGTTACTAAACCATCTATTAGTCTTTACCACAAAAAGCAGCCTATAAACAAATTAGTCTGCTGAACTGAATGCTAATCTCTGCTTTCATTGAGACAGAAATATCTTAGGATTTCACGATTATTATTTCCTCAGTTCCTTCCCTGTACAAACTAGCAGTGCTACAGGGAAGGTAAGAGATGCTTTCTGTCTTCTCTCCACTGCACTTCTTTCAAGAACAGAGGAAAGACAGATATCTGTCACAAGGCATTATTTGGCTGTTTGAAAATATCAGAGGTTCTTGTCAGTTTTCATTTAGGGGAATCCAAAGTTTTTGATACTTTAAAAAGTAGAAGTTAGAAATGTGTCAGCATTTCAAAACTTTTTATTCTAATTTTGTTTTTCCTGTAGGAGAGTAATAATAATACTGCAATGTGTACAAGTAGACCATAAAACAACCCCCATCAGACTAATTCCTCATTAAAGACTTGACTATGGTTTCTATAATTATTGGTGGTCAATGAGGTACTAAAAAAAAAATGAGAAATACCAGATAAGCCTTATCTCTTTTTTGTATAATTATGAGTAAATTGACATCTTTTATGTTGATATAATTTGCTCAAACTATGATAATGCCTAACATAACTGATCATCCTATTACAATTAAAGATATACACACAATTCATGTACTGTATTTTAAAGAGATTAAAATTCCCCAACTCTTAGAACTTAAACCATAACAGAATAGAAAATTATCATCAAATCCACTGTTTCTCCTGAAATGATGTAGTAATCTGTACTTTTTTCCAGTTCTAACCTGTTTCTTATTAATTGTACTGAGAAAAAGAATGAGCAAAAATATTGCAAGAGACATGTAAGATTGACAAAAATATTTATAGAATTGAAAGATCAGAAAATATAAAACACATAGTTAAGCTGATAGATTCCCATCTATCTTTTCAAATTTGGAGTATACTGTCTTCCAAAGCATCATACTGAATTACAAATCATAAAATTGCCCATACCATTGCATTATGCTGTGTAGTCATTCTTGAATAACCTGCTGCTCTTTATCAGGCCAAAGAACACAACATGACATTGATGGCCATCTCTTTCAAACGAGTTGTATTATTTAATTTATTATATGTTCATTTCTGATCACTACAAGAATCATTGTACCATTTCATTTCAAAACCCGTATTTGGTTGGTTGTTTTCTGAAAGTTTTTCATATTTGATACATAAAAACACATTTCGTGTGGTCTGACTTCTGGGTTTAGCAAATTTTATATTCATATATACATATATAAAACTTGCTTGCAAGTTACCAAGCAACAGCTATGCCAGATTAATCCCGTTCATGACTTTCTGAGCCAAATCACTATGTAACTTGAAATGTTAGTTGATAAGCTTTTTCCATTCAGTCCTTCATGGTAATGAGAGGCTTCTTTGTCCTTAAAAGATAGCTAGAGGTCTTCAGATTGACCTATGCTTGTCTCAGTATTCAATACCCAGCATTTGACAGAAATGCTACTGATATGAGATATAATGATGGTAACTGCACGTGCGCAATGATTACAAGCTATTATTACAATTGTTTAAAACTGCAAAGGTTTAGCAACTCCTACAGCAACAGCAACACAACAGAAATTAGTAGAGTTCACAGTTATTCCTATAATGCCTAGTGTTGAAATCAAACATTCATATAAATTATGAACACCTAGCAAACCTGTTCTTCCACAGTAAGTGACTGAGTTTCCCCTTTTTGTCAAATAAGAGGGTAGGAATACTGAAAGGTTTACAGAAGCATATTTAATTCATCCAATTTAGAAGTCTGTGTAAAAGATACTGATTTTCACTCTATAATATTAAATAATCATTTTAATGTATCAGAAGACAAGATGTTATAGGAAATACTTCAGAGACCACATTACATTAGTTAATTTTGTTATTTAAAATTTAGAATATATTTTTCTTTTTGTTCACTGGGATATGCACAGAAAATTAAGCAAACTACAAAAAAACTCTGAAATATTGAAGTTCTCTTTAAGTAACTGGGCAGATATATAATTATCTGTTATAATGTTCATTTGTTTTTCATAAGAGAAAGCCTGTATTTTGTTTGTGGATCATTTAGCAAATCAGTGTAAGCCCATATATATATTTCAACTGCATTAGTTATAGATAATGATTAATTCTACTGATCTACATTAGAAAAGTTTTGTAATGGCCAAATTAAAAATAGGATGCAAATGACATTACGTTTCTAGATATTTCAATTATCTGAGTGTGGATAATTCTCAGAAAGAAGTCTGAAAATTTATATAAACAATATTTTTTCTATGAGTTGTCCTAATTTTAGGCTATATAATGTCCTTGACCAGTGTACACAATTGCCATTGAAATCACCGGCAGCTCCATTGTGATTAGGAGAAATATGTAGCTTTGTTTGCAATGTTATAAGTAATGTTACACATCAGCTATGTTGTATTTCACAGAGGGGAAAAAAATTTTGATAGTATGCCTCTAAAATCACACTTTCTTCCAATAGCCTGAAAGAGTAGAATCATACAATCCTTAAGGTTGGAAAAGACCTTTAAGATCACTAAGTCCAACCATCAACCTAGTATCACCACTAAATCATGACCTGAAGTGCCATATCCACACATTTTTTGAACACTTCCGGGGATGATGACTCCACCCCTTCCCTGGGTAGCCTAGTCCAACGCTTTAAAATCCTTTCCATGAGAAAAATTTTCCTAATACCCAATCTAAGCCTCCCCTGACATAACTGGAAACCATTTCCTCTCATCCTATCACTTGTTACCTGGGACAAGAGACTGACATCCACCTCACTACAACCTCCTTTTAGGTAGTTGTAGAGAAACAATAAGGTCATCTCTGAGCCTCCTTTTTTCCAGGCTAAACAACCCCAGTTTCCTCAGAGGCTCCTCATCAGACTTGTACTCCAGACCCTTCACCAGCTTGGTTGCCTTTCTCAGGACACACTCCAGCATTTCAATGTCCTTCTCACAGCAAGGGATCCAAAACTGAACACGGTATTGAAGGTACAGTCTCGTCAGTGCTGAGTATGGGGGACAATCACTGCTAATACAGGCCGGGATGCCATTGTGCTTCTTGGCCACCTGGTCACTGCTGGCTCATGTTCAACCAGCTGTCAACCAGCACCCCTAAAACATTTTAATTCATTGGGTGAGGAGGGGGGGTTGTTATTTCATACTTTAAAAAGACACGAGAAATGTATCTGACTGAGTTTATAAGTGCAGGTTTTGATATTAAAATGTTTATTAAGAATAATTAAAAAAATAATAAAAAGTTAAAAAATAAACCAATATTCCTAACTGGAATCCCTAACAATATTCCTAACAGTCCTTGTTCCAGCCAGGACAGGGGTAGATTTTGCAATATCCAGGAGGGGGCATAGCTAGGACCTGGAGGTTACTCTATACCACCTCACATCATTATCCAGGAATAAGGAGAAGGGTTTGCTTCTGAGTTGAGGTAGCTTGGTGAAGGGAACAGTTTGGTATTGTCAGGGGGTTTCTGCAGGGGGTGAGCAATAATGTTTCCCTTTTTGTACCCTCCGTCATTAGTGTTGTTGCTGTTGCTGTTCATTTTCTTATCTCTTTGTTTTCAGTGCTCTATCTCAAGCCATGATCTTTACATTTTGTGCCTCCAATTCTCCTCTCCAGGCTGCTGCAGAAGAGGGGGAGGGGAAGGAAGAAGTGAGCAAGCAGCACATGGTTTCAGTGGGAACATTAAATTGGAGAATACCATTCCTAAACCACAACACTAACTCACTGACTGTTACTCATTTTCTTTATGAAGTTTGAGGAAGGGCTAAGGGAAGAGAAATAATAATTCCTTTAGGAAAAAAAGACAAACTCAAAACAATAGCAACAGAAATTAATTAAACAAGGTTTTTCAAAATACTCTGAAAAGTTTTCTCTGTGCACAGTTCTTCAAATGAGTAGCAGGTCAAACTAGTCTGTATTGGGTCTGGAATTTGAGAAAGCTCTTTGTTTCTTCTTTTAAGGCTAAGGTAAGGACATTCAACCAAAGGGGTATAAGAAGGTGCAGACTATAGTGGCTTTATTTCTTTCATTATTTAATGTAGACTTTGTTATTTGTTCATAATCACTTGCATTTAAATAATCTGTCCTTCACACTTAAGTATTTTTGTATTTATTTATTCTGGTAAAGTTTTACATTTTTGATGACCACCTGTTCAGATAGAAGATTGCATAGATTACCTGTTCCAGGTTTAGTTTACATCCAAATTGTTGTCACATCTGTAAAAAAATGGTATGCTCTCCTGTTGTTGAACACTGTAGGGCCAAGCAAACTAGTTTGTATTAGCATATAGACCTTCTGGCAGGAAAGGAAAGCCTTCTACTTGGAGCTGGGCACTCAGCTCTATCTGTCAGCTCAAAGCTGCCGCTGGCCTTATTATCTCATTTGTCTTAGTCTAAATTGGCAGTTATGTCTTCATGGCAAATGTTTATTTTTACAAATGGGCAATAGAGCAGTAAGTAGAAGACATAAAACGAGGATGAAGAACGAGTTGAAAGTTTATGGGTAAGAATTAAGGGGCAGGCTAACATGGCTGACACTGTTGTGGGTGTTTAGTACAGACCACCTGATCAGGAAGAGGAAATTGATGACAAGACATCTGGAAATGTCTTGTGTAAAGACATCTGGAAGCAGCCTCACACTTGCAGGCATTGGTTCTCATGGGGAACTTCAAACACCCTTGTATCTGCTGGAAAGACAAACCACAGCCCAGGAGTCTCCTACAGAGCATTGGTGATAACCAACCCTGTAGAAGGGTCAGGGTCTCCAAGAGAGTTGGTTAGTATTCAAGTATCACTTCCTCCAAGCTCAATAGTGATGCATCCTTATGAGTAAGAAATAAAGCAAAGGGGGCAGGAGGCCTGAATGAATAAGCAAGGAGCTTCTGGCAAAAATGAAACAGAAGAAGCAAGTTTATGGAATGTGGGAAAAGGGAAAGATCACTTGAGAGTAGTACAGGAATGTTATCAGAGTATGCAGGATGCGACAAGGAAGACTAAGGTCCACTTGGAATTAAATCAGGCAAGAGATGTCAAGAACAATGAGAAGGGCTTCTTCAAGTATATCAGTAGTGAAACAGTCTAGGGAAAATGTAGGCCTACTGCTGAACGGGGTGGGTTCCCTGCTGACAGAGAATATAGAGAAAGCAGACTTACTGGATGCTTTCTTTGCTTCAGTCTTTGCTGTTAAGGCCAGGTCTCATGAATCCCACATCCTGAAGACAAGAGTGAAAGTCTGGAGAAAAGAAGACTTTCCCTCAGTCAAGGAGAATCATGTTAGAGATGACATAGGCAAACTTGATACCCACAAATCTATGGGCCCCGATGGGATGGACCTACCAGTGCTGAGGGAGCTGGCAGATGTTCTTGTTAAGCTGCTCTCCATCATCTTTATAAGGTAATGGAGAACAAGAGGGGTGACTGAGGACTGGATGAAACTCAATGTCAGTCCAGCCTTCAAAAAGGTCAAGAAGGAAGACATGGAAATCTACAGGCCAGTCAGCCTCACCTCCAACCCTGGAGAGATGCTAAAATGGTTCATCTTGCGTGTCATCACTAAGCATGTGGAGGAAAAAAATGCTATCAGGAGTAGTCAACATGGATTTACCAAGGGGAAATCCTGTTTGACCGATCTGAAAGCTTTATTTGTTGGTATGACTGGCTAGGTCGATGAGGGGAGAGCTGTGGATGTTGTCCACCTGGACTTCAGTAAGGCTTTTAACACTGCCTCTGATAACATCCTCATATCAAGCTCGGGAAGTGTGAGTTAGATGCATGAACAGTGAAGTGGATTGAGAACTGGTTGAATGGCAGAGCTCAGAGGGTTGTGATCATGGGCACAGGGTCTAGCTGGAGGCCTGTCACTAATGGTGTCCCCCAAGGTTCAATACTGGGCGTGGTCTTGTTTAACGTATTCATCAATGACTTAGATGAAAGGGTAAATGCCTCCTTAGTGAGTTCACTGACAACACAAAGCTGGGAGGAGTGGCTGATAGCATAGAGTGTTGTGCATACCTTCAGAAGGACCTTAATGGGATGGAGAGATGGGTAGAGAAGAACTATCTGAAATTCAGCAAGGACAAATGCAGGGTCCTGCACCTGGGGAATGACAGCCCCAGGCACCAGTACAGGCTGAGGGCCCAACCTCCCAGAAAAGCAGCTCTGTGGGGAAGAACCTGGGAGTCCTAGTGGACAACAAACTTTCCATGAGCCAGCAGTGTGCCTCTGTGGCCAAGAAGGCAAATGGTATCCTGGGGTGCATTAGGGAGAGTGTGGCCAGTCAGTCAAGGGAGGTGATCCTGCCACTCTATTCAGCCCTAGTGAGGCCTAATCTGGAGTGCTGTGTCCAGTTCTGGACTCCTCAGTAAAAGAGAAACAAGGAACTAACTGAGAGGATCCAGCAGAGGGCTGCAAGAATGATTAGGAGGAGGATCTCTCTTATGAGGAAAGACCGAGGGAGCTGGGTCCATTTAGCCTCAAGAAGAGATGACTGAGAGGTGACATCGATCAATGCATGCAAATGTCTTAAAGGTATGTGTCAAGAGGATGGAGGCAGACTCTTTTCACTAGTGCCCAGCGACAGGACAAAGGGCAACAAGCACGAACTGAACTGGAGCACAGGAAGTTCACTCTGACTATGAAGAAAAACTTCTTTACTGTGAGGGTGACAGAACACGGCAACAGGTTGTCTAGAGAGGTTGTGGAGTCTCCTTCTCGGAAGTTGTTCCAAACGCATCTGGACACCATCCTATGCAACATGGACTAGATGATCTCCAGACATGCCTTTCAACCCAACCATTCTGTGATTCTGATTCTGTATCTTTTCCCTGAAATTTAAATGAAGAATGCTGTAGTTGGTGATTGGCTTCTCTGCTTTTAATTCCCAGGCAGTTTTGAAAGCTATCCTTCTCTTTCCTCACTCAATAAATGTACTATAAAGCTCTGGAAGGAGAGGTTATGAAACTAATGTTAAATACATTTCTCTTCTTTCTCTTTTGAGTTCTTTTTTAATAATGTCAACACGTCTTTTAATGAAGTATTTTAGAAAGCATAACTAGATCATCAAAAAACATTGCCACGGTCATGATGATGTATGTACACCCCATTTAACAGTGCTGACCAGAATAGGCAGTCAGGAAGGTTATACATCTTATTAAATAACATCACATTGCACTCTGGGCCACAAAATGACAATGATAGAATTTTCCAGTTAATCAGCATAGAAAGGCACTGCACAAAAGAGAGCTATAAAAGTTATATAATATGCTTTTATGCTTAGTGATATCTGGCACTGCAATCTCACTTCTAGTCATGTTCCAAAAATGACATTTCTAAAGCCCATTTTAAGTCCTAAGAAAAATTTACTGGCATGCGAAAAGTCCTCCCCCCACACACCCTTTCCAAATCTATGCACATCTCTCTTCAGAATAAGGTACTATAAAGGGGTTTCGGACCATCTTTCTGGACAATTATACAAGGACAAGTGAAAATTATTATGCAGAATTAACCATATTTTTCTGAAATATGTAATAATGCTTGAGTATTTTTTCCAGTGGTACAAAACAATATATAAAGGAAATAAGTTATTTACCTTTTATGAAATACTATCATGATTTTATCATCTGTCACTGAAGAAATGGTCTGTTGCCTAAGAGCTGAATCGTAGACCTGTGGATCAGGTTTGGTTCTGATTTTCATACAGTGACAATATAAAGCACATACTGGGCCTGCAATGCATAGTTGCCCTTTCCAAGCAGAGTAGACTAAGTATGCTGTTGAATGAGACTGTGGCTTTCATATTCCCATCACAGACCTATGAAATTTGTCACTGCATAACTGGAAGATCTGGAGGCAGAGAGAATCTAATTCCAGTTCAGCCTTCGGGCCCATTGACAGTATAGTTTTTGGAAACTGAAAAGGTCTTCCTGTGAGTGTTTATTACACATTTCAAACATGTTGCATCTACAACTCCCTTTCATGAAAGACTCAATCCTATTAAGATCTCTTAGGTGTGTTGTCAGGTTATTTTTACACTCAGGTCCTCCTGTGATGTGCATATATTTTTTCTGAGTTTATAAATGATGCTGAGTTTCAGGCCAACAGATAGATCCTTGACAGAAATTTTGGACATTTGCAGAAGGAGAAAATTAAGTGAGCAATGAACTTGTAAGTTTGAAAGGAAGAAATATGATCATCTAACATCCAGAGGAGACAAATAAAAAAAGTACATTTTAGCTTGTCTAGTTGACCTGTAAAATGTTTTGGGCTTTCTGGAAGCTACTAGTGAATGAAGTCTCTGGACAATTTCCTTAATGTTTCTTTAATAGTAATAATTATTCAATGTTATTTAGACATAACATTTCATGGATTCATTCTGTTATTCAGAAACAGTAGTTTATAGTATTACATAGTACAATTTCCTAGAAAGGTATGCATACTGTATTACCAGGTAACATAATTATGTATTATGTTTCTTCTAAAATAATTGAATAGCTAATAGGAATTGTATGAAATGTAAGGCATCTCAACATTTTTACTATGGACAAAAGTTAAGGTTGTTTACTTTAACTGATGCTAAGATAGATGAATAAATGTTTTATCAATTTTATATGAATCGTAGTATATAATTAAAGCTTTTAAAATATAATGCTTCTAATATATGCATATTTATATATATATAAATGAGATAGTTAAAGAAAAACCTTTAAGTAAAGTAAGTAGTTTTGACTGTGCTACTTAGAAAAAACACTGTTTTCAGCAAAAAAAACTTAATTTTTTCAGTAACAAATCACCAGATGATATCTTTCCCCCTCAAACCACTTAAGTTTTTTAAAAGAAGTGTTTGACATTTATTAACCTGTTTTATGAACTTATTCTTTAATGACATGTTCATTATGGTTTGCACTGACTGACTTCTGATCCCCAAACTAATTTTTTAGGAGCAGCACAGTTCTTGCAGGATACACCTTCAGACACATTGCATTACTTATTCAACACACTATGCAGGAAGATAGAAGAATGTACAAGTTCAAGGGCATTTGTGATGAGTCTTCCAGGTAGAAAAACTGTACTCTTTCAATTTCATTGATCCAGAGACCCAGAAACCTCTCAAGTGGAATTTGTCCTTTATCTTAACTTCAGGACATTAAAAAAAAAAAAAAAAAAAAGAAAAGAAAAGAAAAGAGACTGAAACAATTAGAATGACCATTAGAATGACAGGATTAGAGCACAAAATTCAGAACTAGAATTATACAAAAAAAGCAACTCTGTGATCAAGGAGCATCAGTCGGAAAAGAAGGCAACAGTTTCAGAAGTTGATAAAGTATTTATGGAGCATTGATTTTTTTCCAGTAGTATACAAGCCTTACAAATATGAGGAATCACAAAGACATGGAACAAAGTCACAAGGCTCCTAACATACAAATGAGTAAGCAAAGGCTTGAAGAAATACCAAGAAGATAGGTAAAAAGTTCAACAGTGTGCGCTTTCAACCCAGAGGGCTAACTGCATCCTGGGCTGCATCAAAAGGGATGAGGCCAGCAGGTTGAAGGAGGTAATTCTCAGAGGATAGAGTAGAGGAGGGAGTATCAACACAAGAAATATGTGGACCTGTTAAAGCAAGGCCAGAGGAGGACCACAAAGATGATCAGAGAGATGGAGAACCTGTCCTACAAAGAGAGGCAGAGAGAGTTGGAGTTGTTCAGCATGGAGAAGAGAAAGCTTTGGGGTGACCTAATTGTGCTCTTCCAGAATCTGAAGGGATCCTACTTGAAAGATGGAGAGAGATTATTTTCAAGGGCATGTAGTGATAGGACAAGGAGAAATGGCTTTAAAATGAGTGTAGGTTTAGATTAGATATCAGGAAGAAATTCTTTACTCAGAAGATGGTGAAGCACTAGAACAAGTTGCCCAGAGAATTTGTGGCTGCCCCATTTCTGGAAGTGTTCAAGGCCAGGTTGGATTAGGTCCCAAGAAACACAATCTAGTGAATGGCAGAGGGCTTGGAACTAGATGATCTTTAAGGTCCCTTCTGACCCTAACCATTCTTTGATTCTATGATTCTAATAAGGGCAGCATAGGAAAGCACAACCACCAGAAAGTTTCTGGAGGACATTGATGGTAAGTTCCTAGTACAGATAAGGAAAAAGAGATACAGTTTGCAGGGCCTTACATGAACAAGGAAGCACTTGTCAGGAATCTGAAGGCTGCAGAAACCTGACTGGTACCTCCTGCTCCTGCCACCTGCTACACAGTGGTGCCAGGATATGGTGACCCGTGTTAAGAGAGCAGGGAAGCATAACAGCACATAAAATATTCTATATGACGAAACCTGTGATTTCCTGGTGGTCAGTAATGCCTCCTTTGAGTGTTCACTCAGCTCTCACTTTGATGAACACAGTCCATTCTACTGCATGCTGGGAGCAGCACCACTGGGTGGTGACCATTGGGTCAAACTGAGAGCAACAGTTAGGCAGGACCAGATCACAGCAACGCACAGGAAGAGATAAAGATCATTATGCAGCCATTACCGCCTGCAGCTTGCTGTCTCTTGCAGTCAAAAGTCTTGTATATTAATTGTCTGGTAGCCTGTTCAGAATCCACTAATTTATGGAAATGTTAAAGATTAAACTCCCAAACTGAGAGTTATAAATACATCTGTTTTTCCAAAAGGTCTAGAAGCTAATCCCACAGCAGCCAGACTGCTAAGGACTTCATGCTTCCCAATGTGGAAAGAGAAGGCCTGCAACATGATAAAGGAGGAAAGGGGATCATCCTCACTGTTGGCTAGAGTAACTTTACACCACCTCTGTTGTTCTTCTTTCTCTGAGAGTTGAGTGATTCATACACTTTTTAAAGTTAGAGTATAGATTATGGCTATTGTATTGTGCACTGATCTTTAAGAATATGACCCAATGTACAGAGGGTCTGAAAAAGACTGAAAAGTCTGAGCAATGGAAATTATAGGTAATAGTTATGCTATTGGCTAGAAATTCTCAAAATGATAAGCAGTGCTGATGGCTAAAATCTTTACATGGCAATAAAACTCCAAGTATAACTAAGCCCAGTAGCCAGCTCTTATTTTATCAAATATCCTCCAAAGAACATGCCTGCCCCCATAGCATTGAGTAGTTTTGGGTGACAACCACCACGGCATAGGAGAATTCTGGTGAGGAGGGAGTAGAGCAAAGAGCAAGATCACAGACTTCAACCTCAGAAGGACAAAATTTGGCCTTTTCAAGAATCAACTTGGAAGAATCCCACAGGAGAAGAGACATCCAGGAGAATTAATTTTCAAGAATTAGCTCCTTCAAGATCAAGAACAGTGCACCTCAATGAACAGGAAGTCAAACAAAGGTGCAGAAGTCTATGTGGACAAAGCTTCTGAATAACATGATCATAAAAAAGGAAAAATACAATAGTTGGAAGCAGGTATGGGTACACTAGGAGGAAAGTAGAGACACTGTACAAGTATGGGACAAACAGGGATGAAGCTGGGAAAGCCCTAGCCCACTTGAAGTTGAATCTGGTGAAGGGCAACAAGAAGGCTTTCTACACATCTATCACTAGCAAAAGGAAGACAAGGAAAAATGTAATCCCACTACTGAACTGAGTGAGGAACATAGTGATAAAGTATAAAAAAAACCACTACATATTCATTATCTATTTACCTTAATCTTTTTTGGTAATATCAGAATTTTATATTTTTAGGTCCATGAGGCCCATGGGAAAGTCTAAAGGTAAAATGAAGACCCTCAGGGGAAGAGGTTAGGGAGCACTTAAAAAAAATGAACATGCACAAGTCAATGGGATCTGATGGCCTGCACTCATGAGTGCTTAGGGAGCTGTTTTACCTCATTACAAAGTCAGTCTTGGTTGTCTTTAAAAAGTTATGGCAATTGGAAGAGAATCCTAAGGACAGGAGAAAAGCAAATGTCACATCTATCTTCAGGAAATGAAAGAAGGAATATCTAAGGTACTACAGGCCAGTCAGCATCACACTGTTCCCTGAGAAGAAGATAGAGCAAATAATACTGGAAATTGTTTTCAGACACACAAAGGTTAAGAAGATGATTGAGAGTAGTCAGCATGGATTCACAAAGTCAAAATAATGTCTGACCAACTTGATAGACTCCTTATGATCATGTGAATGGTTTGATAGATGAGGGGAGAGCATTGGATGTTGTTTATCTTGACTCTACTTGGGCTCTTGACTCTTTCTCATAATAGCGGTAACTCCATTCACCAGTACACCTCAGGGGACAAAAAGATGAAAAGCTACTTCCCCAGAAAGGAACTGGGCATCCTGGAGAACACCAAATTGACCACGACTGAACAATGTGCCCTTGCAGCAAAGAAAGCTAATTGCATCCTGAGCTGCATTAGGAAGAGCATCACCAGCAGTCTGAGGGAGATGATCCTTCCTCTCTACTCTGCCCTGGAGAAACAAATGAAACACTGTGCCCCCTTCTAGGCTCCCTAGTACAATGGACATGCTAGACATATGGACATGCTGACACAAGTCCATCAAAGGACCACAAAGATTGCTGAGGAACTGGAATATCTGACACAAGAGGAGTATCTGAGAAATCTGGGATTGTTTAGCATGGAACAGAAAATGGCCACTGGGGATCTTATCCATGTGCACAAATATCAGATGGCAAGGAATAAAGAAAACCAGCCCACACTCCTGACAGTAATATCCAGTGACAGGAAAAGAAGCAACATGCACATACTGAAACACAGAAAATTGTGCTTAAACATAAGAAAAAATTTTCTAATGCAGGATCAATTAAACAGTACAGCAAGTAGCCCAGAGAGCCTATCAAGTCCATCTCCATTCCTAGAGATACTCAAAACCCAAGACATGACCCTAAGCAACCTGCTCTGACTGACCTTGCTCTGACCAGAGTTAAAAGAGGCTGAACTACATCATCTCCAGGTGTTCCTTCCTGCTTCCTCCATTCTGTGATCCTGTGATTCAGTGGGTAGTCCAGGTTCTGATTTCTAAGAAATACAACATCATCTCTAAATGGATATTGGGTCCAAGACTTGTATGTCAGTGTTCAATTTTATAGGAGGAAATTATATAAAATTTTGACTCTGAAGATACCCCAAGTCTAGTTGCTATTGCAGCCAGAACACGGCCTGTATAAAGGTTTTTGAAACATGCTGAGAGAACAGAATTTTATCTCAAAACATTTGGGTTAGCAAAAAACAGGCTGAAAATGATATCTATTGATCTAAGGATCTCTGTTGGACCACACTTTAGGATCAAGTTAAGATTAATTGTCATTTATCTTTAGATTTAACTTGTAACATTCCATTCCTTCTATTTTCTAGCAGCTAATAAATATTTCCTATGTGGCAAGGTACATAATATTGCTGAGCATTTTTATAGCATATAGGATTTTCAGTACCTTCAGAATTTGCCTCCAAATAAATCTGCGCCTGGCACTTCATTAAATACAATGAGTATTTCAGCACACCAAGGCCCTACCAAGCATCAACATTTGCAGAATATCTCTCTCAAAATAGGGAGGAACTGAATTAATCATAATTTCTTAGCAATTGCTGAACTGATGCCCATGTAAAGTGAACCTCTCCTCAGACAGCTTATAGATACACTCAGGTAAAAGTTAAACTTTCACCAACATCCCAAAGGTTATAATCTTCATTGCATATCAAAGAGAAAACAGTAGTAGTGGCATTGCAATTTCAACATTGATCATAGGTCTTAACACTGCCTAAAGTAAACATATTTACAGAAGACAGAACTATGGTTAATAAATATTTGCCCACTCTGAGACCACTGCCGAAAACAAGTGTGTAAATTCTTTGTGATGAAAACATCTATTAAGAAGAATCTGACACTGAAACAGCATCATCGCTTCATTCCACATAAAAGAAGGAAATAGCGATTGAATGACAAATACTTACAGTCATTAGCAAGTCCCTTAAACTGATATCAAAAAATTAGAAGGCCTTATATACTACCTTCCAATATCTTAAGTCATGTCTTTTCATACCTTAATTTCCTGATAGAAATAAAAACTGGCATTTGTACCCTTGGAAAATATAAACTCGAGTCTTAAAGGAATTATGTTCATTAAAGCAGAAAAGCTAGCTGAAACAAAGGTTCAAAATTTCAGATTTCAAAAACCTGGTCCTGCTACTTTTATTGTCCTTCCACTATCCTTTAGACAATGTCTACAATTTCTAATGCTTCCATATTTCAATCTTTTCAGAAGACTTCAGAATTTTGAGAATTTTTGCCTCTTCAGGAGGATTTGAAATGCTTTTTCCCCATTTATGCATTAAGAATTAATTTCTCTTGATGCTATTGATCATAGCATTTTGATGTCACTGATCAACAGTGTTTGAAAAAGTAGTTTAAGGACTAATACTATGTCATGCTTTGTCAACAGTCATTGACACATGAGCAGTTAGTGCCTGAAGGTCCCCCAGAGCTACATTATTATTGAAACTGTGTGGAAAAACTGTGTTTGCTCTACTTACTGTATTTACTTCCTCTCTGGTTTTTTTGGGCTTTTTTTTTTTTTTAGTAATGATTTACATTTCTGCACAAAATGGTTGTTATAAATAAGTCACCAATGCGTGTGACTCCTGCCTGATGACAATAAGTCATTGGATTCAAACTCCAAAAGTCACCTTGTTTTCTAAACTTGATATTCCAATTCTCATTTTAGTTTGTGGCAGGGTCTTGAAAGACAGGCTTTAGGTATTAGATCTGTTGGGGTTGGGGAGTTGGTTTTGAGGTTTTTTAGTCTTTATAGTGCTGTGAAGCTCTATTTGTGCTTGCAGGAACTAAAGTTGCTAACCTTTCAAACTATTTTTATTCCCATTTAGCCTTGTTATGAGGCAGGGGTTGACTGAGCTCCTCTCACCAAGGAAGCTTTTGTTCTCCAATATCAAGTAAATGTAAATACTCACATTGAAGATGTCATTCATGTTTCCTTCATCTTATGGTATATTTGAGTCTCAAGAGAGTACACTACTCTAGACTATTAACAGATCTGCAACTCTTATACAAGGATTTACTTACCACTGCTGAGATGGGAGTGGAAACTAAAACAAGTAGCACAGCAGAATAACACAGCAGGAGATTTAAATTTCCACTTCTTCAGCACCCCTTCTAGTATGAACTTCTCCAGTGCCCATTACTTCTTTATGCAAATTCTTGAGCAATGAAGTGGGAAATTCTTCAATTCTTTATTCCTAGCAGTGTCTTTTAACTCTCTTACAAGAGACCTGAGGCATATAAGTTTGCATTCTGTCTAAATTACTAGGTTTTATTTTTAATCCTATAGATGTTCTCATCACGGACAAATTACTTTCTGAATCCTGTCAGGCTCCTGGCCTTGGTGTTATAATAATCCTCACTATTCAAAGTTCCTTTTCTATATTGTCAGCTACAGTTCAGTTTGAGGAGATGTCACACTCTGTATGTGTGCACATATGTATTTGCATATATTATTATTACTATTATAATTTTGCAATATTGCTGCAAATAGAATAGAACCTTGTGTTTTACTTTAACCTTTCCATAAGAGTGAACTGTTGCAGTGCATGGACAATGGCCTACAAGAAATGAGAGAGGGACTTTTTAAAAAGGGCGTGTAGTGACAAGACAATGTGGAATGGATTCAAACTGAAAGAGAATAAGTTTGGATTAGATATTAGGAAGCAATTCATTACTGGGAGGGTGGTAGAACAGGAACAGGTTGCCCAGAGAAGCCATGGATGCCCCATTCCTGGAAGTGCTCAAGTTCTGAGCAACCTGGTCTAGTGAAGTGTCCCTGAACACAGCAGAGGGGTTGGAATGAGATGGTCTTTAAGGTCCCTTCCAACTCAAACCATTCCATGATTCAATCTATTCCTGAAGGAAAGGTTTGCTTTTACACTCTCTGAACATGTCTATTGAAATATCAGCATAAATAATTAAAACTACTCATACAGATTCTGTTCAAGATGCCTCTGAAAGAAAAAAAGTAACCCAGAAGAGTGAAAGCCACTATTCCTGCATCTTTGTAGCAAGTTCTACAGGACAAGTGTTTGTTTTGCAGTTATATTTTTTCCTTTTCAACTGTAAATTTTCTACTAGATGGAAATAGATGATCTTTAAGGTCCTTTTCAACCCAAACCATTCTACGACTCTACTTTTCAGTTAACTAAACATATCATTAAAAGCCCAAGAGTGTTTGTGTTCAGACAAACCTTTCTACACTATTCAGTTATTAACATCTACTAAGTTGTCTCTACCTCAATAATCAATAAACTAGAGGTTCCATAATCATTAAAACAGGTAGATTATATAAAAAAAAATTATTTCTTCATGAGCTGCAATATCTCATGGCTACCTAATGACAAGAAGTACCTCATTTCTCTGAGTCCACAGAAACCAATGGAAATTTATACAAAAATAATTATTGTGATAAGACAAGGGAAAATAATGCATAAAAATTTTATCTGAAAATTATTGATCTCTCTGACTTTTTAAATGCTGAAAGTGTTTTGTATGTTACACATAATTTTGTTGATCAGTTATAAAATATTTTACAAACCAACTGTCTGTGAAAGTGCTTGTCAGGGCCCAGAACTTAAGTTAACAGTAAACATTCTCAGCCTTAAATATGACTGGACCAGTTTCAGTCTGAGTGTTTCATGTGGTTTAAATTAGTTATGAAACAAAATATGCACGAGAATCAGGAAGTTGTAATATGTGATATAACTACACTAACAGTGTTTAAATCTATGCTTTGGAAGAACAAAATTCCTTCAAAAAAAACCTTAAGAAAATATTTCTTATTTCAAACTGGAAGTACTTCTATGACAACTGAAGAATGTTTACTTAATATCAGCACTGAGAATTTTTACTTTAGTAGAATCAAACTTCTACCACTTTGAAATTTTCCTAGTAGGAAAGGTCAGGTACTGAGAGATGTCTACATACACCTATCCTTGAATTCCTGAACCACTCCTTATATGAAAAGATGGGCCTGAATATCTGGTTCAATTGTACCAGAGAAGCTTGCATATTCTTTTCTAGTGCTAGGCAACGATTGTCCTCTGTCTACTGACCTATATACTGTCACCAAAGTCTTTTATATCTGTTTCTATCTGGTTCTCCCTGAATTGCATCTTTTTGTTCATAAACTTTAATGACATCTGAGCTGTCTGAATATGTTCTCAGAATACTTCATTAAGATGTGCTCACCTTGCTACTGCATTACACACACACAAAAAAAAAATAAAAATCAATACAGCAACCTAATCTAACTACAGAGTACCACTCCTCTTTTCCTTTTAACAATGAGCATGTAGTCTTAATGGGATCTAGAGTCTCAAAAGCAAAAATTCTGTGATTTAGACCAGGGCAACCTTCCACAGTCTTCTCTGATGTTGGAAAGTAAGTTTCCTTCTTCTACCAACTTCTAACTACATGATAACTGTCACTTTAGATCTATTAAATATAATTACTTGTAATATGTGCAAGCTCATTTTTGCCACGACAATAGCATTTTTCATCCATCTCTAGTACTCCCACTGTTATGTAAGTGCATTACGGGCAGCAATCCCACAGTCCTGTAGCAGCAAGTCTCCAAGTGGAGGGAAATCTGCCTAATTTAGTCCCCCATCTTTCACATACATTTTCTCCTGTATAAAATATCTGATACTTTTCCATATAGACAGATGAAATAAGCAGCTACTTCTAGGTACCACAGAGGAATATACTGTATAACTATATTTAGATACCAAAATTTATACATCTGGGTGGGTTTTAATTAATGGAGACTAGAATACTTCAGATGAGAAAAAAGGATTGTCTATTTTCTAGTAAACTGAATTACTTTCTAAACTGCCTTCACTAGTTATTCCTAGATCATCATTGACTGTAATGATAACATAAATACCTAAAGAGGTCTAAAATTGTGCACTGAGACAATTAAATTTAATTACCTGTAATCAGTATCTACAGTCTACAATTTGGGAGCTGAATCCAGTACCTAAGTACGAGAAAAACCTTCTTAATAATGGAATTCAATGCTTGCAATGTTTAGATGTATACAGTGATTCAGTGCTTGCAATGTTTAGATGTATACAGTGAACATAGCAGCTCAAAATCTTGTCAACAACTCACAGGAAAGTTTAGATTCTAGATGGATATGAAGAGCAAACCAAGATTCAAAGATACCTCGACAGTTATTGCACAGCATTACTGCTTATGATGTCATGGATAAGGAAGCAGAAAAGGTGAAAACTGGAGACTAAAAATGCTGGTGTATTAGTGTCAAAAAAAATGATAAAAAATCAAAATGTAAAACTGCCCAAAACTAATGTACTTCAGTGCTTAAAATCATCTTGTACTCTGCAAAGTTTATAACATCCTATTTTGATCACAGTTAAGTTCTTTATCCTGAATGTTTTATGTTTAGAACATCTTACACAGGCTCTGCCCTAATTACCTAAAATAGTTCTCCCATAGTAATGTAAGGATTTCAATTTTACACCTACTGGATTAAAAAGACACAACCGCAGGCTGTCTATGTGTGATTATTTCCTCAAACTGAATTTTAAATAACTTTAAAACAGGCTTAGTCAATTATTGTAACTGTAACTGGTTTTGTGTTTGGGTTTTTTGTTTGGTTTTTTTTTTAGCTTTCTTTTTTTTTTTTTAAATTGTGATTATTGCTTGTTCCTTATCTTAGTATTTCAATTAGTCATTTTCTGTAATTTTATATGTATTGTTCAGTCTGGCCTCTTCCAGAATTTAACTGACAAATAAGTGCCAAAAAGGTAGTCTATAGAGTTAGAAACATTTCTTTAATATTTTACATGAAAATGTTGTAAAACTATTTAAAGAGTTAAAATTTCCTGTTCTGATCAGAGGAAACTGAGGCACCAATACTAAAACAGACATTGCCAAACACTGAACTAATGGCAGACAGCATGACAACACTTTTGTTTTCAGTCCAAGAATAAAACTTTTGGTTTTTTTCATGAGTGGCAAAAGTTCTTATCTCATGGAATTGAAATGTCTGCCCCCGGTTTCCTTATAAACATTTTCTTCTTCATTGCCTCCTCTAAATCTATTCTTTTCAGCTCTGCTATTAAAATTAATCCGTCTTGTCAATTGTCTCTCTCTAGACATTTAAACTGATACGTCAATCTCCTGCTCACAGCCCTAGCAATGCCTGATACTCCATCCTGAACCCCATGTTTCAGAAGAATCCTGACTTTATAAGTGCTGATGCCTACCTCTCTGCCTAGGCTTCTTTCAGAGACAATGGAGAGGAGTAATCACATATAAGACCTATTCACCCAACCTCTTTCAGAGCTCCATTACTGCAAAAGATTCTTCATATCTAGAAGTGCTTTCTGTCTCCACAAATTATGAACGTCATTTAAAGTATCTGGCACAGATGTAGATGCCTACAATGTACCAGTTTTCATGCGTTCAAAAAATATCCCCTTGTCTTTTTTCTCTGTCAAAGTTTACTAAGTGACATAACCAACCTTCATTTGAGACATCCAGAGACATATGGAAATCAATATGGACCTGGGCCCTCTGTGTCACAGTATCTGGCGCAGTTTACCCAGAGAATCTGTAGATGCCCCATCCCCAGAAGTGTTCAAAATCAGAATGGATGCAACCTGGTCTAATGGCTGCCATCCATGCACATGGCAGGGGGGTGGAACTAGATGATCTTTAAGATTCCTTCCAATCCAAAACATTCTATAACTCTCTGATTCTGACCTACAAGAGACCCATGGCCTTCTGCAGCACTCACTGGCAGTCAGTGTCCTGGTCTCTACAGACTCTCCAGAAACAGAGATCTCTGGAGGAAACTGAACTGAGCCCAGTCAATCTCCTCCTCTTTGCTTCCACTTCTGTAAATATCTTGCAAACTATGTTCACTGAATATGCAAACTGTCAATCATGCCTTTCCTCTTTTTCCAAGTAGCACAGCTTCAGATTTTCCTGTTCAGCTTATCACACATCTTTCATTATAAAAAGTTCCATGGTCCTATATTTTCCATTTTGTCTCTTCTGTCACCCTTCACCTTGCATCAGATTATGCCAAATCAAAAAAAAAAATCTTTGGAGATTTTGTGAGTCAAAATCTTTACTCTTGGCACCAAAATAGAAATATAACCAAAACCAATGTTAATGATTCTCTGCATTGTAAAAGCTGTGCAAACTCAAACTACCAGACTACGAATCATATGCTAAAGATAGGCGCTCAGATCAAAGTAATAAGCAAGGAATTTTACAAGGAATATTGCAAGGAATACTCATATTCATGCACAAACCCATAAGCATCAGCAGCAGCAGCAGTGAAGAAGATCACAATAGGGACACTTTTAATACTGGTTGCTTCTTTAGTATACAGAAGTGTTTATCTCTTGAGGATTCTTTTGATACACTAGAGACACTATCACAACACATCAAAAAAAAAGGTGTTTCTTTAAGCATTTTTATTTCATTGTTAATTCAGTTCATTTTAGTGATACAATTAAAAATCTAAAAGCATTGTTTTGTAGAAACCACAATTTTGACCTCAAAATACTGAAGTACCACTGTTATTCTTTTTTTTCTCTTTTTTTTTTTAATTTTCTTCTATTTTTTTTTTTTTTTTTAGTTAGAATTTCTCTACACAATGGCTTATCAATAACAGGAAAGAATATATATATCAATGTTCCTGAGGCTAATTCTTGGACCTGCTGAAGTCAATGGCAAAATTCTAAATGTCAGCCCTGAAATTAAGATGAATCCCATAAAAGTAAGAAATTACTATATTTTTCTTTGTTTTAAGGAAATGTGTCAATGTTAGGCATATGGTTTCTTTCATGAGAGATCCATTCACAGGAGTGGGCTAATGGCAGCTGCCACAATCTTTCTCCCACTCCTGATGCAACAGAGCTTTTCATAATTGTCTGTATTCAGCAATATTTTGTTTCACAATTATTTTTAGTTTCAAAGTTGTATTAGCTTTAAATATGATACTATAAAAAAAGGAGTGATAGAAATATGGAAAATAAGATACACAGTAGAGCTCTTAGCCCGAATTTGGTTGCTTATATATAGCAATCTTTTCTGTTTGAGATTTCCTTGGAAAACCTGCCTAGTCTCTGACTGCCGCTCCAATACATTATGAATCTCTCATAGGTACTCTTCAGTATCTGTTAGCTCCATACAGGTATCTCATGCATTTCAGATTCTCTCAGGTGGCACTAGATGCCTGTGTCTGGACAAGTGAGTCACAGTACTCAAGCAGGATTCTGTGCCAGGTTAACAGACACTTATAATTGGGGATCCAAGCTTTCATATAGTCATAGAATCATAGAATATGCTGAGTTGGAAGGGACCTACAAGAATCATCAAAGTCCAGCTCCTGCTTCTGCACAGAACCATCCCCAAAAATCACACCATGTGCCTGAGAGCATTGTCCAAATGCTTCTTGAACTCTGTCAGGCTTGGTGCTGTGACCACTTCCCTGGGGAGCCTGTTCCAGTGCGCAACCACCCTCTGGGTGAAGAAGGGTTTTCTAATATCCAGCCTAAACCTCCCCGACACAACTTTAGGCCATTCTCTCAGGTCCTGTCATTGGTGACCACAGAGGACAGGTCAATGCCTGCCCCTCCTCTACCCCTCACAAGGAAGTTGTAACTGCAAGGTCTCCCCTGAGTCTCTTCTTCTTCAGGCTGAACAGGCCAAGAGACCTCAGCTACTCCTCATACGACTTCCCCTCAAGGCAATCAAAAACCTCAGCTTTGTTACCTGTGTGGACTCACTCACACAGAGAGTAGAACTGTCTAAATAAAGATGTCTAATACTGCTTTAGATGAGCTGTGTTGTAGCTACTAGCAACTGCTAAAACTGAAGCTACAGCAGGGCATCTCCTTTCAGTTCTATGCAGATTTGGATTGTCTCAGCTCTGAGTCATTTTTTGTGGAACTGAATAGAAACCTCTTTCTAACTGCAAAGGTGTCACATAATCCTACCATTAGCTTTTTGAAAATCAGCTTGTTCTGTTTAGTATCAGACTTCAAAATAAGCCTATGGAGAGCTGATCTGAGGCAACATAGGTATCCATCACTTTACTCTGGCTCTCTACTCTGTCAGTCAAGATAATTGTATGCCTGATTTAAGAAGACTAAATCTCCACCCATGTAGGTATAGATTTTAAGCATTTCCAATTGTTTTTCTACACAGTGACTAGAACAAGATACTTGCTTTACTCAAGTAATTTATATCATATGTTCCTGGAGATATCTAGCCAACTTCAATGACTGAATCATTAAGCAGATGTGTTGGGTTGATTTTAGTGGCAGTCTGGAATACCTGGGTTTTTTTCTAATGACTATAAAATAAGGCAAAATGAGTAACGCAGATGCAGATATTACAACACTAACATCTAAAGTTAGCTGACATGCATTCCACTTTGGCTTCCAATTTTTTCCCTTCTGCTCTCCCTGGTGAATTGTATTACATATTCATTAGCCTCTGACATTGTTCCTGCTTACTTTCTTCGATAAAACCCAAAATCTAATGCTTTTCTTTCAAGTTATGCTTACGGAATTTTTACATTACTTTGCTCTTTGCTTCCTAATCCCACCCAATTTATTTTGTTATGCAGTGATATTTTACAAAGCAATCCCAGAAACTTCCTAATTAAAATATCTTTGTGTAAAATAGTTTAATCTTTTAAAGACCGGATATTATACTTGCTGCTGTCCCTTTGATCAGTCTTAAAATGTGTGATGCTCATTCTGAGTTGATCAGTAATTTTTGTGTTTTGTAAAGAATTGTTTTATTCATTTGAAAAATTTTGGGATTTGTATTACACCAAACTATTTGTTAGAGATCTGCAAGCTTGATGGAAATTATTTAACTCATAGAACTTACATAGACTTATTGCCTTATCTAATACAATTTTGAATTATGGGAAAGACAGAAGACTATTTCAGT
Source organism: Pseudopipra pipra (assembly GCF_036250125.1). Lineage (NCBI taxonomy): Eukaryota > Metazoa > Chordata > Aves > Passeriformes > Pipridae > Pseudopipra > Pseudopipra pipra. The sequence continues at coordinate 52,725,389 of NC_087550.1, forward strand.
TCTACAGTGGAATAATTTTTCAGTAGTTAGAGCACAGGAAAGAGGTGAATGTTGGCTCTGGGGAAAGACTGACTCTGGGCTCCATCCTGAAAGACTACATACCTCCTTTAATTATGTGGGTTGACCCTGACTCTGTTGTTCCACCTCCTCAACCTGACAGGGGAGAAAAATATGAGAAAAAGCTTATGGGCTGAGATAAAGACAGGGAGATAATTCAGCATTTACAACCACAGGCAAAATAGACTCAAATTGGGGAAATTAATTTATTATCAATCATATTAGAGGAGTGTAATGAGAAGTAAAACCGCATCTTAAAGACAACTTCCTCCCACCTCTCCCTTCTTCCCAATTTTCTCTCCCTCTCCCCTGCCAGCAACTCAGCTGGACAGGGAATGGGGATTGTAGTCAGTTTATCACATGTTGTATCTGCTGCTGCTTCCTCTTCAGGGAGAGGACTCCTTAACACTCTTCCCCAGGATGGGCTACTGTTTCCCCATGAGTACCCAGGTCCTGCCAGGAGCCTACTCCAGCATGGGTGTCTCATGGAGTCACAGCCTCCTTCGGGCATCCAACTGCTCCAGTGTCTTCCACAGGCTGCAGCTCAATCTCTGATCCTCTATGGACCTCCACGGGCTGCAGAGGGATAAGCTGCCTCACCATGGTCTTCACCATGGGCTGTTGGGGAATCTCTTCTCTGGTGCTGGAGCAACTCCTCCCCCTCCTTCTTCACTGACCTTAGTGTCTGCAGGGCTATTTCTCTCATATAGTCTCACTCCTCTCTTCCAGTTGCTGTTGCACAGTATTTTTTCTTCCTTCTTAACTCTGTTATCCCAGAGGCACTATGACCACCACTGATGTGTTCAGCCTTGGCCAGCAGTGGGTCTGTCTTGGAGTTATCTTACACCAGCTCTATCAGACATAAGGAAAGGTTCTGGCAGCTTCTCACAGAAGCTATCCTTGTAGCCTCCCCTGCTACCCAAACCTTGCCACATAAACCCAATACAACTTAATATGCTAGTTACCTACTCAGCTGCTCTTATAACCTCTCTATATGAGCTCCTGTGTACTCTGCTCTCCACTGAGAGGATGTCAACCTCTGTACTCAATGTCTCTCAGAAAGTGGTTGCAGTCTGGAAGGTCTGGGGCCAAAGTTGCCCCAGACAGTTTGCAAACACAGTTTGCAATAAACTTTAGCTGAAGGCTCTGATTGTATGACCCCATTTTCCCGCCTTTTTAACAAAAACCACTTTTGTTAGATTTTCCTTGGATCTACATAAATTTACACAACTTCACAGAGTTCTCATCTAAATGAACATATACTGGCCTAAAGTGACATGATACAGAGAGAGATTATGACTCTTGGATGGTAGTTATCTATTGTGGTCAATCTCTGGCAGTAATTTGTAATGGAAGCTGGTAAAATTTTTCCTGGGGCAAAGTGATACGTATGAAACTTTTGTTTTCATAAACAAACCAGCTTTTTTTTTTTTTTTTTCTTCCCATGCTTGTTAATGGAATTGGAGAAATATGGGGGTGCTTATATTTAGGAAATTTTCATAGAGTCATAAATTGTATTTCCTTTTGTAAGAAAGTGGTAACCAGACAGCATGGTTTGTATATCACCATGCAACTTGCTACTGCTCAATTTAGATAACAATTAAAATTAAATTTGACATTAAGTAAATAAGTTTATTTGAAAAGCCTTTGCTTACTTCTGATATTAGCAACTCATCATTACTGTATTTATACTCCATTGACCTTTTAGAATCTCAGTCCACTTACACACTAAAACTCCATAACTGTGTTCTGATTAGAGTGCATGTCTGGGTCTATAGGATGATTTATCAGTTGGAAATTATTTGAAGGGGATGTATCATCATAATATATTTCTCAGATGGATTTTCCATAAAGCTCACAACTGGCATAGAATGAGGTCACAGGGACGTTATTCAAGCTAAAGATTCCATTCTTAGTTTCAAAAATCTCTGGAATCTCACTTCATTTACATAATACTTGCAGGAAAGGCATAGCAATAAGCCTAACAACAAGAATACAAATTTAATATTTCTGCCTTATAGAGCATGTAGTCTTTTCCAAAATAATAAATGAAAACTATATCACATTTGAAAATAATCAAGTATAGTAAATATGCATTATGTATGGTCATGAAAAGAGAAAATAGGAAGGATGCTTTACACTGTATTGGATGGTTCCACAGAACTCAGTTACAAGGAACATGAAGAAATCCTTTATAATCAGATAACAGGAAAACTTAAGAAATATTAATATTTTATTTTAATGTTTGTTTACTAATCTAGTATAATTTATTAATTTTTTTTCCCATAACTTTTTGTCTGTTTTCTTCCTCTCTTCTGGGATGATGGTAGAGAATTAGAGTAATTGACAGCACAATAAGACAACTTCTATCTAAAGTTAGTAGAGGGAAATCCTAGCTCAGAGAAGAAGAAACAATCTATATCAGCTTAGCTAACTACAAATTTTGTAGTATCCTAAACTCTCCTGGTTTGAAAGTGACCCCCAAGGAACAAGTCAACTCCTGGCCCTGCACAGGACAACCCCAAGAACCACATCATGTGCCTGAGAGGCACATGCTTCTTTTTTCTCTCCTTTAATCAGTAAGTGAGAATATTATACTATTTCTGAAATATATATACATATATATATATATAATCTGTTTCCTTGTAAATTGTTCCACTGTATGCAGAGGGACATATTTGCCCTATACATGACTGCATCGAAAAGTTGTAAGGATCACACTGAAGCACAGGAAATATGGCATATTCACCTTATCAACTTTTGAAGGGAGTTTCTCCTTATAGTAATGAAAATAGGAAGAAATGTCAAAGGTATTTGAGATCTGTTTCAAAGGTTCTCCAAGCTAATGTAACTGATGTATGACTTATCTAGCTATTTAAAAACAACAACTAAAATATATTTGATTCATTTAAGGAAAATCTTTGCACCATGTTCCAAATTTAAGATCCATCATCCAGATCATCCAGCTGCACCAATAGATTTTTGTCACAAAACAATGGAACTGGCCACACTCATTCAGTAAACAGAAGTATTGCTACACTAGTATCAATCCTTAGCATGTACAATTATCAATTATCAATTATCAAGCTACATGTTGCTGTGCATATCTTCAGGTGAAAAAAAATTAAAATTTAAATCTCTGACTGCCTTTTGTAAAATGTATGATGCCCTGGAGAACCTTTTATCCATAGGTGGAGAAAGAACACACAGAATATTTGTGGTTGTCAGTAATCCCCAAAATACTCCACTTTATAAAAAAATAAAAATAAAATTTTTCTATTTCTAAACATGAAGATGGCAAGCACTCTGCCAAAATAATCAGAAGTTATGAAGTAGGTATACAATGTATATTTAATGTGTTTACTGAAATATAGCATTACTTCATATCAAATTACACTGAATTGCACCCTACTTGAGGTAGTGTGTAGGGACTTTCATATTGTATAATGTAAGGCAAAAGTGGTCAGATTTACCTCAGAGAACAGCAGGTAACTTATTCTGGGTACTTAACAACTTACTTTGGGTAAATAAGTTGGTGTCCTAGTTCCTTCAGAACACAAGTGGCTCTGCAGCAAAATCAGGGGCCTTATTCTAGACTCTGAGCCCAACTGGTCAAATAGAATCACTGAAGCAATACTGTGTGTAACTTACTCTCACTTATTCAGTCTTTAAAGGGTAGTTCCCTACACCATCTCATATATAATCAGTATCAAGCCCTTAGTTAACCCTTCTTTATGCATTTAGGATATTAACAATGATTACAGTCTTGTTTCACTGCAATAAAGGGCATAAATACCCAAAGAATTGTCATACTATGTATGTTTTCTGGGTTAGTGCTCACCTAGAGATTCGAATGCCACTTACTGTGTCAACAGCACCATTTGTTACCAACATGTTAGCTTTTTTTCTCTTTGAGTTTTGCAAGAACAGTCTAGTAAGTGAGCAATTTTGATGGCGGCAATCTACATAACTGAGTGGAATGAAAACAGACAGAAGAAGTGTTAAAGCTGTGAGTCTTGAGAGCTCGACATTTCTTCTCTAAAACCCTAAACCAAGTCTGAATTCCCATTTAGATGCTTCATTGGATATGGAATTAAACAGGACACTGAATTAAAATCTGCACAGCTTAAGACCCTAATGTTAATTCACAAAAATAAATGGAAAAATTACTATTCATTTCAAGACCATTTTTGGACCAGATCCAAGAAGCAAAATTTCCCTCTTACAAACAAGCAGCAGTTCTTCATGGGGCAGTCAGTTCCTGAGCTTCAGTAAAAGCTCTGAATGAGTAACACATTATCCTCTTTATATTGCTGAATCATGGTCAATTTGTGGTCCAGCAGCACCTCTAAGTCCAGATATTGTATATCTGACCATATTTGCACTACAATAATCTAGTTTTGCATTTCTGTCAGGCACATATTTTTCAGGAAATTCTTATATGAATTAAGTTAAAAAGTTCTTAAATTTCATTCCATATGGAAATTAATAAGTTACACCAAGGGGCAGATGCCTTGTGTTTCAGGCTGTGAACAATTTCAGCACTACAAAGCTCATGAATTTCATATATTTGAAGGAGCAATGATATCACCAAGGGTGTAACTGGTTTGTTTTCCATTGGACATATCTGAACCTGTTGTTTTGAATAGTCCAAACAGGGACAGCTGGGCACAGAGGTCTCACCTATTGAAAATAACGATCAGGTAGATGTCTAGTTAGTTAAGGTGAATAAGGACCTGTTATGGACAAGGACAAAGCAAATGGCAACCCACAGTGGATAAAGATCCTGGGGTTGATTTAAGAACCAAGCAGACTGGAGATTTTACACCACTCTCTCTCACTCCCTCCCTGCCTTCCAGATGTATGTTCAACAGGTCCTGACATCCCTTCCCTACAGGGATGTAACTACTGGTCCAGGAAGTTTGGGTGGAAAGTCATGTTATGCTGCTGCTCACAGTGACCAGCCTCATGTATTACTACCCAGAGTCCCAGGTCAACCTGTGGCATTTATCTGTAACCTTCACCCACTTCCCAGATTTTTCCCCTCAGTCAAGACCTTCACCCACTTTGAGAGACCACTTCTTCCTAAATCTAAATAGTCAGTGTGCATAAGCACAATACATAATCAGCTTCCTGACCGGCAGTTCTGTCTCATGTCGCTGTCGACTGGAATATTCAGGACATGACACTTTTGTTCAGTCCAAGATTTATCAAAATTTTCAGACACATATACACTCAATTATCTGACATGTTAGCATTTACATTTTAAGCTGTTTTTTCATGTAACATGACCTTGCAAGAAACACTAGAGTTATAACAGTTTCAGATCATAATATACTATGAACAATTGTGAAAGAAATTCATAGGTGATTCTGCTATTTTCAGATTTTTTTCTTATACGATTTTGCTCTGTCTCTGCAATGCTGCCTTTGACAGAATAGATATTATTTTCTAAAATCTGGATTTCACTTTGCAAGTACTTTTTGAGTATTGATATTTTTTACCATCACTTTTTTGCTTTTGCCAGATGTTACACACTTCTAACAATATAATTTATCAAAATGAAAGCCCGTAACTCATTTCAGTAATCACCATATAAAAATTGATTAAGCGAATCAGCAATTAAAAAAAAATAGAAAATTAAAACCAAAATAATTTACTTTGTTTCAATAAATGGTTATATCTGGAAGTCAAGACTAAGGGTATAACTTGGACTGAAATGCTTAACCTTTTCATAAGAGCCCCAGAGTGGCTAACAATAATCATGAAGGATTCCTGATACTAAAAGCTATAACCAAGCCTGTGTGTCCAGGTTCAGGGGTCGTAAAGAAACCATCTGTGATAAAACAAATGTCAGTTTAAGATCTATACATAAATTTAAATGCCACCATGACAAATTTACAAGACATTACAAAATATTGCATGACTCAAGAATTTAATTTCTCAAAATTCTTTGTTACTAAAGCTGGACTGTTCCACGCTCAGACAGAAAGCAATCTCATTTTGTCTCTTAAGAAATTTCAACGCCTTTTTTTTGCCACGTCCTACCACTCCAAATATTGTGGATGCCAAGACTGCCAAGACGTCTGGAAACATAAGGCATTGTATGGGTGATTGGTCTGAGGGTGAAAAATTCTGCCTGCAGAAAACGCAGGTACTCCATGAAAGCAATACCTAAAACAAGGGCCAGAGAAGGCTGACGGATGGTTAATTTGTCTGATGAGGCTCAGTGTCAGTGCAGGTCAAATAGACTTGTGTGTATTCAGTCATCATAATTTCTCTGAAGCAGACAGAAATTTCTCCTGGCTTTTAAAGTTTCAGGGAAGGCTAATGGAGAATTTATATTGTTCAGCACAGAAAAATATGTACTTTCTGTATCTTGTGATCACCATGTATTGGAAATGAATAGGATATTTCTAGTTGCAAGGGCACTTAAAACATCCAGACGACACCAGAACATTCTGGGAAACCAATTTGCTTCTATATTCTTTACCTTGCATAACCACAAAATTCAGTACTTTCGTTTCATTAGTCACGTATATACAGTCAAGTTCACAATAAATATTTCTGTGATCTAGATGTTTAGTGCTGGCAATGCAGAGATCTGGTCACTTTCAATGGGTGGAGGAAAGCACAAATTAGGTACTAGCAATGTCTCTTCTTGCAGAAAACAATAAAATTTGTGCTGTTGCAGCATTTGTTTGCAATTCAAATTTCGCTCTTGAACAGGTAGTTTACCTGGCATAAATTTCAACTGAAATTAATTGCCACTGTAAACCAAATTGATTTTGACTTTGCAAACGTGTGCTATAAATATTTCATTTTCAAATGATGGACATTTTCAGTGGCTTATTATAATGAGTATTGATTATTACAAACATAAACCAGATAAAATTAAGTTAGAAATGTTTCATGTTTAGCAGTCAGAATTGCTAGTTCTTCTAGAATTAGATTTTATTTATGATTCTATGACTTATATTAGCTCTGGTAGACATATGCTGGTGGCATGAATGTGCAGCCCCTCTGCAAAATCCTCTTTTCTTCTCAAAGGACTTTATTAGCCAACTGAAAAATTGAAGACTACACTGAGAGCTGAAAATGAGACAGAAATATCCCAAAAAGGATCTTTATGTTGGAGTGTTCATTTACTCAATTACATATATGCCTCATTTATGTTATGTTCTTGCTATCAAGAGTTACATTTTTCGTTTCAATTTTCAAGATCTAATTGTTGACAAAATATTTTAAAATCACTACTTTCTTGAGTGTTCCTCTCTTCAATTTTTGGTGGCTTTGCCATTGAATTTAAGAACTAGGAGGTGAAATGTACCAGATAACTCAGCCTTGTCAAATACTTTTAGACATGTAAGGCATCTCCAATATTGCAGATCTAAATAGAATTCAACTCAAATATTTTAGTACATAAATGGATGGATCAGATAAAAGAAAATAAGAGGCTTACATCAGGTTAGATATTAGAAAGAAATTCTTTACAGAGAGGGTAATCAGCCATTGGAATGGGCTGCCCAGGGAAGTAGTGGATTCTCCATCCCTGGAGGTTTTTAAGATGAGGCTGGACGTGGCGCTTAGTGCTATGGTCTAGGAACTATGGTGATAGTGGATCAAGGGTTGGACTTGATGATCTCAGAGGTCCTTTCCAACCCGTCTGATTCTAGGATTCTATGATCTTAGACAAGCCAAATCAATAAAGAGATTTAATTCAATTGAGTCATAATTTCATACTATTTATTTTTTTATTGCTTCCTTATTTTCAATATATGTTTGTTTGGCCCCTGTGGAAGGGCATTTGTTTTTATACTTTTTTTTTTGCTTTATGATGAATAGATATTGCATGGAGAACAAAAACACCAGGGAAAACCCCAAAACAACCCATAAACAAAGGCTTTATTATTAGCCTAATTTCTGTGTAATAACATGCAGATTATAAAGATTAACACTAGCAAAAAACATTATGTAGGGCTATACTGACAACAGTGGTCAAAAAACAAAATCACAAGCTTAATATCACATGAAAAAGCCATGGCAAATTTTAAATTGTATTCCTGTGGCAGAAAAACAAAAAAAGCAAAAGAAACAGGTTTCGAAGCTGCATTAAGCAAAATAATGATCAGTGATTATTCATGTTTGAATTAAGGACATAATTTAAATGCTTAGCTAGATTTGATCTTGAAAGCCTAGCTTCTTCTAAGGTCAAGTTCTTAAATGGCACAAATTGTTTTATATGGAAATGATGAGAAAAAAAACTGTAATTAGAGTGGATCTGGTCCCATGTAAATATTTTTAAACCTCCAAAAGTGAACTAGAATATTAAAACTCAGATTGTTCACTTTCCATATAAAATAAATTCCACACTAGACCTTCGTACAACACATGATGTGACCTCACAATTTTTCCTAGTGTTGCCAAAACCAGTGCTCTAAAAGGACCAAATCAGAAAAGCTCTATGAAAAAAACAAATTGTTTTGCAAAAAGCTCTTTAAAATTAATATATCACAGTAATAGCCCAATAGCCCCTTTTGCCATTGATTATTAATAGATTTTTCATTATTTAGGTTTCTCTAAATTTGTTATTTTCAGTTGTTCAGTGGACAATAAATATAAACAACTGCAACCTGCAGTTGCTTACCACAGCTACTTGAAATTTACTGTACATGTTTAGTCATCACTCACGTGGTGATGCCTCTACTCTTGATACAGCTGACTGCAAAGAGAAAAGTAGAGAACAGGAAACAGCAAATAACAAATAAGCACATCCATATGGGAATGCCTTTCTTCTCATATGGGTAAGTATCTACAGAAAAAATGGTATTCCCCAAGTATCCTTATAAGCAAAAACTTATTCCTGTAAATATTTACAGTTTGCAAACAAAAGCAGGTTGAAAACAGTTAAAGCAAACACCCATCTGGATTTAAACAAATATTTGTAAACATTGTCTTGATATATTTCTCCATATTTGTTTACATAAATATTTTACCCTCACATGCTTTCTAAAATGCAGAGGAAAATAGAATGTATGAACCATGGAGCCTTTAAACCGATTTTAAATTTTTTTTATTTGCCTTAGTCTGTATATGAACTAGAGTTAATGTTAACTACAAGGGAGCCTTTTTTCATTCATTAATCTTGTGTTTTTAAAACCAAGTACATCATATGTCTCTGTAAATTTTATCATTATATTCTCTGATTGTTGTCTTATGTAATATGGAAAGTAATCAACTATTCAATTTTGTTGGAAATCGCAAAAAGACTGTCATATAAACTGTAAGAAAGCAATTTTCTGAATTCATTGACCTTTCAATTGAAATCATAACACAGCATAATCACTAGGCATTTAAATTAGCAATCTAACTCAACGTAGACGGATAACAGTGAAATCTCAAGGGTTTGTTGCCTGAACAAGACCACAGCACTGTAGCTAAAAGGGTAAATGTGCTTCATGTTTAGAGATGACCTTTAAGTCCCACAGCTGCCTATCATACGTCTTGTTAATCTGCCCTATTGTTTGGTTCATCTGCTTATTTTATCCTTCTTTTTTTGAGGAAGAAGTTTAGTTTTCATTCAGGTCCAACACTTCTGCCATAGGTGCAACACAGATTTGTGTGCTTTACTTTGTCTTACTTTAGGTTCACAGACATCTGCCTGAGGAAAATGTTTAAACACTGAAAAAAAGATTTATTCTTAAAAGCTTTGTCTTTTAAACAAAAAGTAGAATACAAAGGGAGTTTCATAATGCTTCTTCTTTGACACATGTATCTGATCAGTAGCAGGATTCATCTGATATGATTTTAACTTCCTTAAAGTTAAACATCTAACCTTTATAGTCTGAACAGTCATCTGAGAAGAACCAGCAGTCACAACTTTTTCTAGATATTCTAGTACCTAATCAAAGATGAGGAAAAATAATGTCCAAATAAAGGTGTCTCTCCATTTCTGAGGATCAAGAGCATCAGTCTCTCTCTCTGATAGCAGACAGAAGAACTCAAAGACAAGCAGGGAAAAGAATTCCAGGACAAGCTTTTAGAAGAGGTCACTTTTGAGGGAAGAATTAAAGATTAAAAATTTTCATTTTTAACAATACCTCTTCTATGTGCAATTATAGTCTGTCTGTGGACATGAAAGTGTAGATGCATAATTTCCTTTGTTCGGACGAAGAAAATTAGGTTTTCCGTTTGAGAGCCTTTGAAATTATATATACACACGGACAGAGACTGGATACACCTAGTAGCATCACACTTCAGCATTTGTCACGTCCCGTGAACATAGGGGAGATTATTTAATGAAAAACAAAATTAAAGCAAAGCAAAACAAAGTAACTGATTTACTTAACCATGACTTTAGACTATGAGGTCCATTGCTGTTGACTGGAAAAACTTTGGAAGAAACCTAAGGAGTTTTGTTTGATAAAGGACTGGAAAATTGGATTCATTGATGTCTTGATTCAATGGTATCCGAAATGGCTTTGTGATTACTTGCCAGTCTTAGTGGCCCACACCACTGAAAACCCTTGGCACTGACAAGAGATATTAAGGATTGAATGCAAAAGGCAGTTGGACAAATACTCTTATCCTATAAATCACCTCCTCTGGACATTCATGGTTATAGTTTGGTCCAGTTGAATTTCTATAATCATTCCTGCTTTTTACAGAAGTAATTATGGTAATCATATTAAAACCTACTTACTCAGTATTACCTACAGGTTAGCTGATAATCTCAACAATTCTGTAATGTAAAAAAGTAACATCCCAAATGACCTGACAATACATGACACTTGATAGCCTGAACAGCAATACCAGAATGTTCCTCTTTGTAAAGAAACACAAGATGAGTGATAAAATTTAAGTTAGTCTTCCTTCTGATTGGGGGAAGGACTATAGTTTTGTGTACACAAATTATTCTGTTCTTTTAATCTAATTTTTTTCCTCTCTGACATATAAACTTTTCTAAAATAAGCAGTAATTTTCAGGGTTTATAACATTCATTATCCTCTCTCCTTATCTTGTGTAGCAGGCTTGTGCTTTTTTAAAAGGATATTTTTCTCCTTGTATTGCTGTTTACATCTCACAGAGTACTTTTACAGAGAAAATGTCATGTTGTGAAGTCTCCAGGTATCCTCCACACAATGATTTTTTTAACCACAACTCTATTTTATAAAAGGGCTTTTAAACAGCGAACTCAGTTCAAAGTACTGCAGAGTTTGGAGACAAAACAAAAGTTCCACAGTAAAGAAAAAATCAATAAACTTTCAAATAAATCAAGATTAAATCAAATCAAGCCAGCTTTAACAGAGGATTTTAAAGCCAAACAGTGACTTGGCTTACCTGATAGCCAACCACAGGTACAACAGATTAGATATATACAAAACCAGTGATAAACATCTGTATCCTCTCAAATCTCATGTTATAAACGAGTAAAAAGACATTCAGCTAGCCCCTGCCACCTTTATTGGTAACTAATTGTTCCACAGGATGTCTTCCTGATTTCAGTGGTGACAGATCTAAAATTAGATGTTATTTTATATAAGATGTCAGAAACGGGCTTTTATCATCAATCAGCTATATCATTTTGAGTAACCGTGAAGTAGGGAAAGCTAATAAACATATTGGACAAACCAATTAAATATTAGAATGACTGAACTGAAATTCAGTAAGCTGTTTTAAAATATGCAGACCTTAACTACTTCCTTTTGTACAGAACATATGCTAGATAATTTTTTAGAATAGTATGTCTCATTAAACATTATATGTATTCATCAGTCCTGGTGGGGTGAAAGGTTTATAGCACAGAGTCAGCAGTAGAAGGAAAAATATTTGACTTGAACTTACATATTTGTTCTTATACTGTAAGTGATTTTGGCATTTAGAAACTGGTTCTTGTTCTGGGCTCTCTAAATCTCAGCTAAAATGCCAAACTATTCATCAGCCATCCATTTCCCTTTCATCCAAGTGCTCTGCCTGGAGTAGAACCTGACACATCAGAAAGTGTACTGATATTCTACATACATGCATAGTCAATTTATTGTTTTAGTTGGCAGCCAAACCTGGCTAGTTTTGCATAAAAATAGCACATTGACTTATCCATTCAGTCATAAAATATAAAGTGATCATCATAGCTAAAACATGAAGTTTCTTTTTAAGCTATCTGCAGCATTATTAGCAGATAGCTAGCTCATAGCAACAAAACATTAAGTTCCAGCTCTCTGATGATGGTTCATAGTTTATGATCTGTCTTCAGTAGTCTAATATTTTAAGTGATCATGATCAACATTTAAATCACAAGAGGGAAAAGAAGAGTTAGGCCCACATTTCGCTAATAAAACAATTCTTAAATGTACCCAGTGAATTCACCAGCCTCCATAAAAGCTGTCAAACAAAGAAAAAATTCTGAATGTCTTTAACCACATATAAGAGCCCAGCCGCAGAGCTCAATCAGGAGTTTTACCTTAAAAATATACAAGGCTCCAAAAATTTGCCCACTAAGTCTTTAGAAGAGGCCTTGGTTCTTTTAACACTTTAAGGGAGAACACAAAGGAGAAACACCACACACATTTTCTCAGAGGGTACTTTTACTGGTAAACTTTAGAAAATAAGAGATCTTGGCCAAAGTTTAAAAGGCCACATTCAACCAAAGCATTCCACAAAGCATTGACTTAGCACATCCTAGCCTACATGACTTGGCAAAATCCAACCCATTCGGTCTCAAGTTACCCAAAATATTAAGTAAAGAAAGGGAAGAAGGAGTAAGAAGAGAAAAGAAGGAGAAGGAGATTATTAGTTAGCTACCACTAAAAAATCCTTTGCAAGTCCAGCTTTCACACAGCCAGGTAGCAAGTCCACAGCAAAAACGGAGCCCATGTTGCTGGTTTTATGCACTTTGGCCCCTGTGACCACCCCTCTCAGGCGAGACTCCTGGCCCAGGGGCCACTCTGAGGCTCCAGGGCAGGGTGAGGGGTGGTGCTCCCACTGTACCAGCCATTCTGAGGCTGGGCTAGGGGGTCCGGGGGTTGTGGTGTGGAGCAGTCCTCCCAGGCTGCCTTTGACTGACAGCTGCTGCGAGGTCACCCCAAGAGGCTCAAAGGGCCTGGCATCTGGGACACGGCATTATCTCACTTCCATGAGATTTGACTTGTCCCTTCCCCTACACACACACTTGAGTTGGTTCAACCCAAAAATTTTTATAATAATCTAGTGTCTCACACCGCACAAAATTGTAGTACAAAATTTGGGATACATCTCATTTAGCTTTATTAACATAAAAGTTAGGCATCTAACTTTGAGGTCAATAACTTCCACAGCAAGCAAGAAAGAAGTCTGGGATTTAGATATCTGTCTTTAGTATATCAGAATGCAGGTGAGTCCTACTCTTCAATGTGCAATATGTTTACTGCCCACTTTTAACAGGATAAATATTTTCATCTGTTACTGATATGAATAGATTTAGGAAGCATTTAGACCCATCTCACTGGAAGGTGACACCTTCAGATGATTGAGTATCTGATAGGATGGGTCTTACTTTCATGGTTTTGCTGTTAGTTTAATATTTTGAGTCCTCAAAAATCACTGTACGTTCTTATTTACTCTTACAGTGCCTTTACAATGATTTGCTGTGTGATTAGTGTTAAATTCAGAACAAAAGTCCTAAACGTCTTTCAGAAAATGCTGCTAAACACTGGTATTTGTCTCAAAACTTGTGCTCGCTGGTGGGGTTTTTTCAGTTCAATTTTGCAATGCAGATCATCTTCACAACAGCTGCACTAATAGCCAATACTCCATGCCAGGTCTTATTTTCTGTTCCACAGAACACATTAAATCACTTTTACTCACTAGTTTGCCAATTAGGTTTTTCCACTGAATGAGTTTTCTTCATCAATTAAAATTATTGGTGATCATCTAAAGTAATTTACCTAGTTCATTGCCACTATTTCTGTGCCACTATTAAAGCTGGCACATTATGCCTTTACCAGCTGCCTTTAACCTGTCTATTGCTCTAAACAGGCCAATGCTGATAATTTCAGTTACAATGATGGATCTCAGTCACGTGCTCAGTAAGAAATTAGGATCAACTCTGAATTTACCTTTTTGTTCCCTTTACTTAGATTCATAGAAACATAGAATAGTTGGGGTTGGAAGGGACCTTAGAGATCATCTGGTCCCAACTCCACGTCATGGGCAGGGACACCTTCCACTGAACCAGGTTGCTTAAAGCCCCATCCAAACTAGCCTTGAACTCTTCCACGGATGTGAATGGAGTTCCATTTACAACTTCTCTGGGCAACCTGTTCTAGTGCCTCACCATCCACCCTCACAATGTAGAATTTCTTCCTAATTATCTAACCAAAACCTGCTGTCTTTCAGTTTTAAGCCATTCCCCCTTGTCCTGTCACTACACACCCAACTCCCTTCTAGGTCTCTTAAGTATTGAAAGACCACAGTGAGGTCTCCCTGGAGTCTTCTCTTGATGCCTTAAGGTCCATCTGGTTTTTTGATTTTTCTAATTTTTATAAGTTTTATAAGTAGTTATATAGCAGAAGTAGGTTTTAGAAGCAGCAGCACTTATTCCCTTACCCTTAGCATAGTAACCACAACCCTTTTACCCTGATTCCCCATATCAATACCCCTGAATTCCAGTAGAAATGTTTAGTCTCTCTTTAAGATAGGCCTCTTCTATTTGAAGACATCTAATCCTGGTCTGAACCACAAGAGTACAGCCAAGAACTGGGTGACTATGTGTCCCCTGTACACCGAAGAAGATGAAGATTGATGAAAAAAAGGATCTCCAAGACCCCAGCCCCAATTCCCAAGGGGTGGGACTGAGGGTGGACCAGGGCAAAAGCCAGGGGGTGGAAAAATCTGGGATTGGAGAGACAATATTATAAATGGTAACACCTGTAATAGAGGGGGCGTGCGTCTTGTAACCTTATGCCTCAGAGGCACAAATTAAACCCTTTCTTTATCTCAGCTTTAAAACTAAATTGTCTCGGAGGTTTTTTTCTCCCTGAATTTTCTTTCGGGCATCATCATCTCCAGGTTAAACAACCCCAACTCTCTCAGTGGGTCTACATAGGAAAGTTGCTGCAACTCTCTGATGATCTTTGTGGCTCTCATCTGGACTCCCTCTAACAGGTCTAAGTCCTTATTATTTTGGGGGCCCCAGAGCTGTATACAGTACTTCAGGTGGGGTCTCATGAGAGCAGAGTAGAGGGGGAGAATCATATCTCTTGACCTGCTGATCACATTGCTTTTGATGAAGCTCAGGGTATGGTTGGCTTTCTGGGCTACAAGCACATATTGATTGGTCATGCTAAATTTTTCATCCCCCAGTAGTCCCAATCCCTTCTTCTCAAGACTGCTGTCAATTCACTCATTGCCTAGGCTGCGTCCATGTTTGGGATTGCTGTGACTCAGGTGCAGGACCTTACACTTGACCTTGTTGGAATTCAGGAGGTTTGCATGGGCCCACCCCTCTGGCCTGTCAAGGTCCCTCTCAATGGCATCCCTTCCCTCTAATGTGTTGAACACAGCACTCAGTTTAGTGTTGTCAGTGAACTTGCTGAAGGTGCCTTTAATTGCTCAGCCTACATCACCAACAGAGAGGTTACACAGTGCTGGTCCCAATACTGACCCTAAGAAGCTTTACTTCTCGCTGGTCTCCACTTGGACATTGAGCTGTAGACCACAACTCTTTGAGTATGACCATCAATTCAATTCCTTATTCACCAAGTGGTCCAATCATCAAATTCATATCTCTTCAGTTTTAGAGACAAGGATGTCATGAGAGACAGTGTCAAATGTTTTGCACAAGGCCAGGTAGATGACACCAGTTGGTCTTCCAAACACTGTAGCCCCATCGTAGAAGACCACCAAATTTGTCATGCACCATTTGCACTTAGTGAAGCCATACTGACCATCAGCAATCACCTCTTTATTTTACATATGCTTGAGCATAATTTCCAGGAGGATCAGCTCCATTATCTTGCAGGGCACAAACCTAAGACTGACTGGATTGTAGTTCCCTGGGTCTTCCTTTTTTCCCTTAAAAAAAAAAAAAAAGAGGGTTAATTAAAAAAAAAATTAAAATTAATTAAAAAAATTTAAATAATTTAATTGAAAGAAGATGGGCTACAGTTCCCATTTGCCTGTCAGTGGGAATGTCACCAGATTGCCATGACTTTCCAAATATGATGGATACTGGCTTAACTACTCCATCAGCCAGTTCCCTCAGGACCCATGGATGCATCTCATCAGGTCCCCTGATTTTGTGCTCCTTCATATTCCTTAGATGTTTTTCATCTATAGTGGGAGGTTTTTCCTTCTCCCTAAAAGCCTTTGATTTTGGTCTTGGATGGTGTGGCTGGAGCACTTGCTGCTTACTGGGTCCTTGCTTTTCCCATTGTTTGAACCCTGTCTATCTTCTGTCACATTAACTGGATTGGTTTCATATCCCCTTTCAATTTTCCCTAGTATTTTTACTGTGTAATACAGAGAGAAATCTAGAACTTTTTTCATATAAATCTTATTTAGCAATTTCATGATATGGAAACCAGCATTACAAGCAAACACAAGCAAATAAACAAAAAAAAAATCAATGAAATCAGTTATATATAAAAAAAAAAGACTGAAGTAATGTTAGTTGAGTATAACTGAAGTATATGTGACCAACCATTGAGTAGTCTCTATTAGCAAATCACTGACTATAAATACATGGGAAGTGTTGCTCCAGCCCCTTGTCCATACTTGATAAGTATGATGTGATGAGGTTTTTTTTTTTGTTGGTTGCAGTTACCCACTGCTTCAGAAATTCATGATGAAACAGTGCAAGAATATAAACTTAATAAGAGACAAAAATTCCCCTGATCCAAACTGCTTTAAATGAATAGTGACCACATCAACACCACAGGGTAGATGTGCTCTACAATATTGGATCTGTAAGTATACAATCTGAAAGCATCCCAAATGCATGCCAGAAAGAAACCTGGGTGTGCATCATCTTTGTGTACTCTAAGATTTCCTTTGCAGGGAGACGTGCACACAAAGAAAGAAACACAGTGCATTCCAGTCTAGATGACTGGAAAAGCAGGTGCATGACAGAGCACATCTGCTCAGCAATAAGATAGCAATTCTGACTCAAACCCAAATAATTTTATCCAAATCCTCTAACAAAGGTTACAGGCATCTTTTTCTTACCTTGCCTGGGCTTCAAATCTTCTTTCAAAAAGGAGTAAACTGCTATTGACCAAGATATTATTTTCTAATATGGAACTAGTTTGTAGTCATTTACAGAAATATTGGGAGGTACAGGGTGAAGTTGGTGGTCTTTGCAATTTACAGTTTCTTTATTCCAGAGCTGAAGCTGCTAATATTGGTTGCAAAGTGTGTACAAGTGAACCGAAAGTTTTTTGCTATAAACCCACAAATATTCCCAGTGTCAGCTTTTATTTTCATTAGGAAAGCATTACTTTTAGTAATGCTTTAGAAGCATTACTAGAAGTTTCTAATGTTAACACTTATCGATAATTTAATTTAATTTAAAATATATATAAAAACAGTCATTTAGGAAAAAACTTATAATAAAAACCTTAAATTAAGTGCTTTATCTTCTTGTGCAAAGACTAAAGTCTCTCTTGCCTCCTTTCTCTCTCTTTTACATTTGTGGGGGTTTCAATCCCACAAAAATCCAATCTCTAAGCTTCCCCCCCCCAAATTACCTCAACACGAAAGAGAAGTTTTCAGGCAGGCACACCTCAGTATGGGGGAAGGGAAGATATACAATTTATTACTATACAAAATAAATACTATACAAGCTAAAAAGCAACTATATACACAATATTAACACAATTCTACCACCCCTCAAGCCCTCCCACAATCAGTTCAGGAGAAGCCCTCAGGCTGATAGTTAAGCTGTCTCTCTCTTATTGGGGTATCAGGGAAAAGGGTTCCTCTGACCACCCCCCCACCAATCTCAGCTCCTTGCTGAGGTCTCATCTTCATCACGAGATCCAAGGAGATAGCTTTGAGTCCTTTCTCCTTGGTTCATGAAGGTTTCCTCCCCAGAAAGCAATATGTTCCGTTCTCACCCTCCAGGTTGCAGGTTCTGGGTCTCTGCTCAGTTCCGTAGCTGCTGCAGTTCAGCTTGGCTTGTCACGTGCACACATCCTGGGAATCGTTCCTCCTCCATCAGTTTTCGGCTGCCCCCCATCTAAAACCACCACAGGGGCAACTCCAGAGCCCTTTGCCCCGTCTCCAATTCTTGCCTGGAGTTCTTCCAACTGTTGCAACGAATCACAATTGTTTCTCCCGGCAACTGAGCTTCCTCCAGTCTGTCTCCTTGGCTCGGTTCCAATACGGAGCCTTAAAATCCACCCCCCACCAGCCTCAATGCAGTGGGGGGGGGAAAAGCCCCTCTAGCTTTGGCTACAGGCATTCGGTCCAGTTATAAGCTGTCCCAAGTGCCCTGCAGCCTAGTTTGGGGCAGGGGGGGAAAGAGGGCCTGGCTCACGAGGGGCCTGCCTCTCCCTCTTACCTCAACAGCTGTGAGTCTCTCTCCCTCACAACACTTCATGCTGCCTCCAGCCCTGGCTTAGCAAGGCTGTGGGGCCCAGGGCCACCTCCCCAATTTGGGGGGGGGGGGGTGTCCCTGGCACCCCTCGGCTTTCTCACACACATTCCGACACAAACGACCACACACCGACACTCTGCCAACAACTTCCAGCAGTTGTTGACATCTAATTTTCACAGAAGTGAAAAAAACCAGCTCCAATTGGTTCCTCAGGAGGACTTTCCTGAGACCAATCACCTCTAACCCAGGGCCCCTCCCCAAACCTGGGGGGGGGGGGAAGTTCAAACCAAGACAACATTTTATGCCATTCAATGGTGTAGGAAGAATACAGTAAAAATCAAGGCATTTCCCCCCTTTTCCAATGAGTGCTACTAATTTTTTGTTTTCCATCTACAGTATTCCAAATTTTCTAAAGGTACAACAGCAATAGGAAAGTATACAAAACAACATTAACCATGAAAAATCCTTTTGTATTGTACATATTAGTGGCAGAACTAAGATTTAGGAATATAAAAAAAGTTCAGTGTATTTGCACTCATGTTGTAGTGGGTTTCTGTGGCTGGGTTTTGGTAGCGGGGGAGGGCTACAGGGGTGGCTCTGTTAGAAGCTGCTAGAAGCTTGCCCTGTCCAGTGGAGCCAATGCCAGTCAGCTCCAGACAAACTTCCTGCTACTGGCCAAGGCCAAGCAAATCAGGAGTGATAACGCCTCTGTGATAACACATTTAAGAACAGAAGGTTGTGGTGCAGAAAGAATTCTAGCCAGGGATGGACTACCGCTAGAGAGGTCCGTGAAGGACTGTCTCCTGTGGGAGGGACCCCACGGGATCAGGGGAAGGATTCCTCTCCCTGAGCAGCAGCAGAAACAACAAATGACCGCAACCCCCATTTCCCATCCCCTGCACCGCTGGGGGGAGGAGGGAGAACATGGAAGGAAGGAGGGGTGGGGGGAAAATGTTTTTAAGACCGTTTTATTTCTCACTCTTTGGCTTTTATCCTATTAGTAATAAATTTAAGTACTATCCCCACTGTGAGTCTGTTTTGCCCATGAAGGTAATCAGTAACTGACCTCTCCCAGCTGTTATCTCAACTGATGAATCCTTAGCTGTTTTTTTTTCTCCTCTGTCCAGTTGCAGAGGCAGAGTGAGAGAGTGGCTTTAGTGGGTACCTGGCATTCAGCCCATTTTTTTCCTCATTTCACTGAAAATATAATTAATTGGTAAAGCACTGTAGTCCCAAAATTTTGTTAAAGAAAAGAAATGGAGATGTTAAACTTTCTGTATATTTATAGGCCTAATTATAGTGATTCATTGTCACATTCTCTGATCTGGAAATTGATTTAGGCAGTAGTTTCAATGAAAGATCCTCTAACATGATGACGAATATATCCAGTAAGACAGTTTTCTTTATAAGCGTCAAAGCACATTGGCTACTTATGATCGTTTATGTGTGTGCATATATATATATACAAAGTAAATTAATATATGTATAATGTTATCTACATAAGTCAGAATTCTATCAATTTCTGGTTCAGCAAGACAGAGTTTATCTGGAAACATTTTATTTAATAATAAGGTCTAAACCACATCTACTAAAGTAATGTTATAGGACAGTTGAAACATTTTAAAAGAAACAATGTAGGCAGTTTTTATGAATTTAATAATATCTTTAAGGTTAGACTATAGTGGCTAAGCCACATGTGGTGTGTTGACCTTGGCTGAATGCTTGGGCCCATCAAGCTTCTCTATCACTCCATCTCCTCAGCTGGACAAAGAGAATAATACAAGTGGCTCGTTGGTCAAGATCAGGACAGGGAGGAATCACTCAGCAATTACTATCATGGACAAAACAGACTCGACTTGAGGAAATTAATTTAATTTATTACTAGTTAAAAGTCAAAGTAACGTAATGAGAAATCAAACCAAATCTTAAAACACCTTCCTTCCAGCCCTTTCTTCTTCCTGGGCTCAACTTAACTCATGATTTTTCTACCTCCTTCCTGCCAGAGAGGGAAAAGGGGGGACAGGGACTGGGGGTTGTGATCAGTCTCTGCTGTGTCTCTGCTGTGTCTCTCCCACAGAGGTAGTTCTCCACAAACTTCTCCAACGTGAGGGTTTCCCGTGGGCTGTAGTTTTTCATGAACTGCTCCAGTGCGGCTCTCTTCCATGGGGTGCAGTCCTTCAGGAACAGACTGCTTCAACATGGATCTCCTGTGGGGTCATGAGTCCTGCCAGTAAAACTGCTCCAGCATGCTCTCCAAGAGGTCACAGGTCCTGCCAGGAGCATGTTTCATCACAGGCTTCCCACAGTGTTATAATTTCCTTTGGGTGCATCTACCTGCTCCAGTGTGGGATCCTTCATGGGCTGTAGGTCGATCTCTGCCACACTGTGGACCTCCATGGGCTGCAGGAGGACAACCTGCCTCTCCATGGCCTTCACCACTGGCTGCAGGGGAATCTCTGCTCCAGTGCCTGGAGCACCTCCTCCCCCCTCCTTCTTGGCTGACCTTGGTGTCGCAAGGCTGTTTGTCTCTCATATTCTCATCCTCACCTTCAGCTGAAGTTGTGCACAAGATTTTTCCCCTTCTTAAATACATTATAACAGAGGTGCTACTGCTAAGGCTGATTGACTCAGTTTTGGCCAGCAGTTCTATCAGACATATATGAAGTTTCTGACATGTTCCAATAGTTTGATAGTCCCCTCTGCTATCAAAACCATACCACACTAACCCAATTACACCACATACTTCAGAAAAGAATCTTTTTCTTCCATGTTTTTAAACAGACAAATAAATGTCTTTATTTTTCACTGCAGCTGAACAGCAATGATGTAACATGATGTCCCTGGAAGCCTTGAATGTGAGCTCTCAGACTGTTACACAGCATTGGACCCCATTCAAAAGGCTGAGTTATATCAACAATATAAGGTCTAAAAAGTTACATGTCTGATCAGTAGAGAAATATATTCAAACATTGAATTATGTACTTCTTTTCTATTTATACTGAATGAGATCTAAAATTCACGGGAGTCACTCTGGTAATATGTGATTGATCCCTAAGAAACAACTGTAAGTACATAATAGATGATTTGTGAGACTCCTCTCACATCAACTTCCACAGCTCAACAAAGGATACATTTTTTTATTCATCTCAGACAAGGATTTAAAATTTAAAATTCCTTCAGGAGCTTGGGCACTTAAGGGATGCTTTTAGACATGGGCAAATGGATCACTGTTTCTCCTAAATATAATTCAGGATATACTCTTATACCATATTTTTGTGTATGCCATACTCTTAACATTAGTTCAGTAAACTGTTTTGTAACATTATATTCATTTATGCTGAATTATTATTTTTTCATAGAATCATGGAATGGTTTGGATTGGAAGGGAACATTAAATGTCAGCTAGCCCAACCTCCACTGCAATAAGCAGGGACACTTTCAACTAGACTGAGTTGTTCAAAGCTCTGTCCAACCTGACCTTGAATGTTTCCATGTTTTTAATATCTTACATCGTATTTCTCCCTGCAGTTCCCTCATCTTTAGGTTAAATACATTGCAAACAATGTGAAAAAAATTAATAAGGTCTCCATTACTGGTCAGTTCAATTTTTCATTACATAAATAGTATTATTCTTTACTAGGATGATAAAAAATAGCTCCAGATTTTCACTAATTGCAAGGAAGAAATATAAATGAGAGCTGGAACATTTTCACACCATGACAAAACTTATTGCATGTATATGAGATATTCTAAGAATACTGAGATTTTATTAGGTTGTCTTATTATGTTGCACATTTCCAAAATGTAAGCATCAGTAGCTAACTATTTCATTTCCCTGTAAAATTCTAAATTTGACTAGTTTATGATGTAGACCATTCAGTTTCCATATATTTTTAAAATGGAACCTGGTTTAGAGATCATGTCTTAGAATATATTGTGAAGCTACTCTGGGAATGTAGAGTCTGGTCCTAATATCACAGATCAATTAAAAACCTGCATATACTTTAATGGCTCCCAAACTAAGGCAAACTTTGACACGTATCAATTGACAAGCTTCATTAACTCAAAAATTCCACTCTAATAAAAAAAAATTGTTTAATAAGGATATAGTAATTTGTCTCCACAATCTCATAATGGAATACTTAGTAATCAGGCACAAATACGATCTGTTGCTACAATTTAGGATGCTTAGTTGACTTCTCAGTAGTACATAGACACTGATGAAGTATACTGCTGGTCTGGATGCCAAAAAGAGATAAAGGAACTGATTTTATTCATTAACCAATCTATTCTTGTAGTAACAGAGGGAGCAAGAAAAGAGACAGTAAGCCAAGGTGGTTACTGGGGTGCTTAGTTCCCCAATGAGAACATTTACTTACATATTAAAAATTAAATATTAAACAATATGTTTTGATAGCAATCAATTAACACAGATAGACACAAATTGTCTCTGTGCTGTGTGTGATTGACCAAGAAGATGATCTGCCATCTAAAATGCAAGCTCTGGGGTCCATTCTGGAAAAAAAGAAGAAAAAAACCAAAAAAGTCTTTGTATTTTATATACTCTCTTGACAATGTATTCTGATATATAGTTAGATTAGGTCATTTCTTGACTTCAAGAATATCTATGGCTCTATTTCAATCCAGGCATTTTTGAGTTGCAAGGTTAGCTACTTCTGACAGCTGTATTTCCAAAAAAAGAGAATGACTCTCATGTTTTGATTAATTTAAGTATGCTCTTGTGGTAGGTTGAACATGGCTAGCAGTTAAGCACCCATACAGCCACATACCCTCTTTCTCTCAGGTCCTAACTCTTCCCAATAAGACAGGGGAGAAAATATGAAGAGCAAGAGCAAGGGAACTCATGTATCAAAATAATGATGAGGAACCCATTCTCCAATTACTTTCATGGGCCAAAATGGATTTGACTTGGATAATTTAACTTCATTTAAAACATTTAATTACTAATTCAAATATCAGTAAATACCTCTTCTGCCTTCTCTAGACTTAATTTCGTTCTGAGTACTCTCACCTCCCCTTGACAACCTCTACTATACTTGCAACCACCTCAGATTACAATCTGTCCATTAGGTGAGGTGAAAGGCAGTGCAGGAGGTTGGAAAACAGGGGTTTCCTTCTATTCTTTGTTTCTTGCTCTCTTCTTCCCTTGCACCCTCCTTCCTTTTCTTTTTGTCTGCTCCAGCATAAGTCACCAAAGTGCTGCAGTCATTTTGGAGGCAAATATGCTGCTCTGTGGAACACCACCTAGTGCTCCGGCCTCTTGTTCATCTCTCTTGACATCTTCTACTCTTTCTTACATATGTTTTATCAGAACCACCATAAACTCTTCCAGTCAGTTCTGAGCTGACTCAGCTATGACCTACAGTGGGGTCTGTTGTGGACTGAAACCAACTGTGTTCAGCACAAGGCAGCACATGGCCTCTTCTCTCAGAAGCCACCATGCAGCCAGTCTGGCTACAAAAATCTTGCCACAGGCACCAAGTACTGCTTTATGGGAATCTTGTGTTAAATTATATTCTTCACAATGAGATAAAATTCACAGAATCACATAGTCATTTAGGTTGCAAAAGACCTCCAAGATCATCAAGTCCAGCCTTTACAGACCTCCACCTTGAACTAGACCTTATACGCCAAGTGCCACATTCAGTCAACAATTAAAGGGTTGGTTTTGACCCATTCCCTGGCCAGCCCATTCCAAAGCTTGACAACCCTTTCCATGAAGAAATTCTTTCTTTGTCCAACCTTAACCTCCCCTGGTGCAACTTGAGGCCATTTTCTCGTGTCCTGATGCTAGTTTCCTGGGAGAAGAGAATGATCCCCCACCTGGCTACAACCTCCTTTCAGGTAGTTGTAGAGAGAGGTAAGGTCTCCCTTCAGCCTCCTTTTCTTCAGGCTAAATCCCTGCTCCCTCAGCCACTCCTCATAAGACTTACTCCTTGCATCAGCTTCATTGCCCTTCTCTGGACACCCTCCAGCACCTCTATGTCTTTCTTGCAGTGAGGGGCCCAGAACTGGATGCAGCACTTGAGGTGTGGCCTCACCACTGCTGAAAATAGAGGGAAAATCCCTTCCTGTTCCTGCTGGCCACACTATTTTTGATACAAGCCATGATGCCGTTGGCTTTCTTGACCACCATGACATACTGCTGGCTCACGTTCAGACAGCTGTTGACCCCAGACCTTTTCCATTGAGCTGCTTTCCAGCCATTCTTTCCCCAGCCTGTAGGGTTGCATGGGGGTTTTGTGACCCAAGTGCAGGATCTGGCGCTTTGCTGTTTTGAACCTCAAAATGCTTTTGCTTAGGTCACTGAAACTTTGTGTTTTGGTGAGATTATAATTTATAGGAACACAGACAGAGAAGGTGAAAAAAGGTAGGAGAGGAGTGAATGTTAGCTTTAAAGGTGGAAATCTAAGATCTTCATCATTTTTGAAAAGTCATGGTGGTAAGGCAAAGTCCCTGGTGACCAGAAAAAGAGAAACATCACTCCAATTTTTAAAAAGGGGAGCAAGGAAGACCCAGGGAAACACAGCCCAGTGAGCTTCACCCCTGTGCCTGGGAAGATCATGGAAGAGATCTTCCTAGAAGGCATGCTAAGGTGTACAAAAGACAAGGGGCTGATTCAAGTCAGCATCACAGCTTTACTACAGGGAAGTTGTGCCTGGTCAATCAAGTGGCCTTCTATGGTGGTGTGACAGCAATGATTGACAAAGGATGACTGACAGATGTCATCCATCTAGAATTCTGTAAGCCCTCCAATACAGTCCCTTATGGTATCCTTATATCCAAATTGGAGAGACATGGATTTGATGGATGGACTAATCAATGAGTAAGGAATTGGCTCGATGGATGCAGCCAGAGATTTGTGGTCAGTGGTTCTATGTCCAGATGGAGGCTGGTGATGAGAGGTGTCCCTCAGGACTCTGTCTTGGAACTGGTGCTCTTCAATGTCTTCATCAATAACATAGACAGCAAGATCAAGTGCATTGTCAGCAAGTGTGCAGATGACATGAAGCTGAGTGGTGCAACTGACACCCCAGAAGGAAAAGATGGACCTGGACAAACTTCAGAAACGGGCCCACAGGAACCTCATGAATTTCAATGAGTCCAAGTGAAAGGTGCTGCACCTGGATCACGGCAATTCCAGACATGAGTACAGGCTGGGAGAAGAAGTCATTGAGATCAGCCCTGCATAGAAGGACTTGGGGGTTCTTATGGATGACAAGCTGGATATGAGTCAACAGTGTGCACTCACAGCCCAGGAGGTCAACCACATTCTGGGCTGCATCAAAAGAGGTGTGGCCAGCAGGTTGAGGGAGGTGATTCTCTCCCTCAGCTCTGCCCTGAAGTACTGCATCCAGGTCGGGGGTTTCAACACAAGAAAGACATGAACCTGTTAGAGTGGGTCTAGAGGAGGGTCATGAAGATGATCAGAGGGATGGAGTGTCTCTCCTATGAAGACAGGCTGAGACAGTTGGGGCTCTTCAGGCTGGAGAAGAAAAGGCTTCAGGGAGACTTCATTGTGGCCTTCCAGTAGCTTAAAGGAGCTTATAAAAAGGAGGGAGAGGAACTTATTGCACAGATAGTAATAAGATAAGGGGCAAAGGTTTTAAACTGAAAGAGGGCAGGTTTAGACGAGATTTTAGGTGATGAAGCATTGGAAGAGGTTGCCCAGGGATGTGGTGGATGACCCATCCTTGGAAATGTTCAAGGCCAGGTTGGATGAGGCTCTGAACAATCTGGTCTGTGAGTGGTAGGTCTGTTGGAACTAGATGATCTTTAAGGTCTCTTCCAACCCTAACCATTCTATGATTGTATGATTCACCAGTACAAAATCAGAAATCCATGAAATAACTATTCTATAGCACTTTGCATCCATCTGTCCAAGAGAGTTTAATAAATGTCAATATGAGAAATACTTCTCACAAATAAGACCATAAAGGCACAAAAAAAGGAAACAAGAAATAGTAATTGCTGGGATAAACCCAGATGTCCAGCTCCCATCCTAGAAAACAAACCAGTCAACAAACCAGTTTAGTCACATAATGTCTCTTAGCAGTGAATAGAAAGAAGCAGTTATGCTGAACAATTTTAATGCCTGTTTTACAATGAAATGAATCATGTCCTAGACCCCATTGACTGTATCAACCAGATTTTATTGACTAAGAAGTAAGACATGCGTAAAAAGCTCAGCTAGACACATCTAAACTCTATACTTAGTGAGACAAATCCCACCTAAACACTTTGAAATCATTATGCAGTACATTAAACACTTTTTAGCTTTATTCCTCTTCTTTAAAAAAAATAAATGAGAGTCATTGGAAAACTTCTCTTGTTTTCTTGGGTTCTTAATTTTCTGGTGAAAATGAAAAAAAACCCACCCAAATCATAACCCTTAACTAAAAATACATCAAAAGTCCCCTAGGAGATACAACAATATAAAGCTTTCAAGAAAACAAAGACAAAGTAAAAGAGGAAGGCAATTTTTGATCTTTCAGTAGTAAGTTAGTATATTTTTCACTGGAGCCACTTATGAAATTATTTTATCATGCCAGATAGTCATAACAACAAATTAATTTTATTATTACTTCTGCTTACTCCTGTTTCTATATACTTTGCTTCCCTTATATATTTCCATATATGCAAATATCAGCCTATAATTTCTCTATGCATCCTGAAACTAATATCCGGTGATGGAATGCTAATTTAATTGAACTTACTTCGAAGTGGATGTTGAGCTGTCATTCCAGCTGAAGTTTCGATAAATCTTGTCTAAATCCTGTGCAGTTCCTTAAAGAATAGTCTTTGCAAGCTCAGAAGTCTTTTCATTAATTTGTTTTGATAGATTTAGACTTCACAAGAGAACTATTTGCAGCAAACACTTGTTCAAATATAAGCTTTCATGCTAGGGGAAAAAAAATACACCCCAAATATTATGTTCTTTAGTTTGGTGTTTCCAAGGATATGAGAGTTATTAAGGGTTGATGTGCATCTGGCACTGAGGTAGTTGACTAAAAAGTTTGTATTTCAGAACTAGTTACTATTTATGTTATTTGTAACTAGACCTCTACAAACCACTTATTAAAAAAACACAACCAACCAACCAATCAACCACAATCCCACAAATGGTACTCCCATATTGTATGTTGACAGAAGCATGATTTCTTTAATGAAATTCCCATTTCTAACAGTGAGACCCAAAATCTCCCTAGGAAGATTTTTCCTAATGTTGCTCCATAATGGTCAAGATCCTCTGCGGTGGTCTGAAAAACAAAGCTAAACACAATTCCATCATGGGGTAAAATTGAAATGGTTTATTGAACACGAGAATACAATTTTAAAGGCTTAGAGGGCTGGACATGTTAATGAAGGGGACAATCTATGTTAATTAGGGAGTTACACAAGTTTTTACTGCAATTTTCAAATAGTTAATTTTTCTTCAAGTAGGATTACATGGGGGATTGAGGGATTACAGGGGTTTAGACATGGTTTTAACAATCATATCAAAAAGTCCTTTCTTAATTCTACTTGGAGCCAGGTTTAAATCTCAGGGTTGTGCATCAACAGGTCTCAGGACAAGGGTCCAAATTTCTTCAGATCACGAGATGCTTGTCAGCTCTTGTTTTCCAAGATTTGTGATTCAAATTTACCAAGCTTTCTTTTGCTGAGCTGGGTTTGGGGTCCTACAATCCACTGTCCTGGTATAGTTTTCTAGGACTTTTTGACGAGTTTTATCATTAAAATATAACTGACTGACAGCGCCAACTATTCACGAGTCTTGGAAAGGTCAACAAGATGCATCTGGAATACATATTTACAACTGAACTTTTGCTTGAAAGGTGACTTAAAATAATGGAACTGTAAATAAGGGGGTGCAACAGAATATGAATGAGAAAGAAACTTTGAAAGGCTTCTGAGAAAGTTCTTTAGTAGGACTGGAAAATTACTTGTATTTAAGGCAATCATAAAAGAATTATTTTCCAAATTTTGCAGACTAAATCAAGCCTCTGAAATATGGTGTTTATCTTTCCAACTTTTCTGGCATAGCAACCATGAAATGTCTCTCCTGTATAATACCTATAAGATTTTTCATGTTCAGCGTTATTGCCTAAAATAACCAAAAACTGTAAGAATGATTTTGTTCCCAAACAATAAGACATTCTCAGAATATATAGTCTCATAACTGAAAGGCTACCATGCTGAAGTTGAAAATTTACACCTTAAAGAACAACATCTTGCACAGGATCCAGAGGAGAGGATGATCTGAAAGAGATACTGGTAGATTACAGACACATGCAGAACAAAGAGCTGTCTCTGTACTTACAGTGATCCTCTAGTAATTCGATAAGCATGAAATGAAATTAATAAATTTGTTCAGTTGTTTTGTTTTGTGCCCAAAGAAATACAGTAGGGATGAGTAGGAAGCAGACTCCTGAGAAAGACTGAGCAATAGAAAGGATGAAATAAAAAACAAGCCAGAAAAGTGCATTAGTATTACTATCACATAGAGGCTACCATTTTCTAGGCTTCAAAATTACAGTTATGCAAAAAGGCAACTTTCAGACTCACTGGCACAGAATCTTGAGTGTCAAGGCAAGGTGAATGGGACTTCTAATATCTCTTACGAAAACAGAATAGCAAGTTGTTTATCCTCAGTTCATCTGCAACATGAGTCAGCCCTGACAGGACTTGAATCTGTGATCAAAGGGGGCACATAAACCAAAGTTATTAGTGATATAACTGTAGCAAGTACAAGCAAATCAAAGTATTTCCCCAAGGAGTTTACTGAAAAAAATACAGAATATAAACTAAAGCTTTCCAGCTTTAAATATCTTAACCCCCCCCCCCCCCCCCATAGGCTATTATGTGTGTAAAAGGTTTATTTTGTGAACATTAGAATGTTGATGGTTTGACTGGTAATATTTTCATTTATTATTATTGAATGAAAAACAAATGAATACTTGAGGTCTACAAACATTACATTATATTATAATATATAATATTATTAGATATCTATTTTATTATATTTATTATATTGTCTAATTATTATATTATGTTATGTACATTCCACTACATTTACTATATTTGTTTTAGTTATTATATTATTTGACACCTTATGTCTTTGGATGTGTGGATCTCTTACACTGTAGACTAATACACACAAAAGCTTTTGCTCTTGTTTGTTGCAAACTATTCTTGAAATACCAAATATTTATATTCTTTCAGTGCTTCAACCACCAAAGACTACATTTAACTTTTTCAAAGTTCTTATTAAATGTCTACAATTAAATGCAAGTCTACTCAAGTCAAACATGCTTCAAGTGAGCACAGATTTGGATGACTTGAGTGGAATATGGATTTCATATGTTGATATACTTCTCATTAGCACACTAAATATTGACTACCTTACACTGACATAAAGAGCTAAACTTTTTTAGGATACAGGTGATAGTTACATGCGACTGCAAATCAGAAATTTGCAGCTTTGTCTAAACTGCAGTGAAAATACAAGGTGTATCCCATGGACACAGTGACTTCACTTTTCAGATAATTGCTCTCTTGTCAGATTCTTCGGCCTTCTTTCCAGTAATTCTACCTCGTTACTTTTTCATGTATTTTTAAAAATAAATTTAAAAATTATAATTCAATCAAATAAAGTATTGATGAATATTACCTAAAGTAAAATTACTGTGAATTCTGCAATATAGTTCTGTCTCTTTATATAAACAAATAATTTTTGTTTTAATTAGATAAAATTCTGAAACTATTTGGTTTGTATCCTTGAAAGTTTTTAGCAGGTCCACAATTATGTTTCTCTTCTGATTATTTTTATTCAACATAATGAATTATTAGGCATTTTTCTGGACTACTTCTGTTTTCTATATTGTTTCTAACTGGTGCTTGACTTTCTAGACTAATATCAGACAAAATTACAAGTTAAAGCTTACCAATACTGGGCATGTTAGCCAGTTATTTCAATATCTTACAGATTATGTTATTCATAGATCAAAATATGATATTAGGAAGGGTTCTTTTGCAACAGTATGATTTTTCCCATGTGTGTTTGACTTGTGATACAAAATAGCCCCATTAGATTTTGTTACAATATATTGCATTTCTTTCTATCTAATATCATTCTATGTTTTTCAGACTAAATCACCATGATTTTCCCAAATTTAGATCTGCAGAGTTATCACACCCTCATATATATTTGTATAATCTCTTCTACCACTGACTTAGTTGATCCATGCAAAATTCATCATAAGAACAACCACATTGGCCTTCAGTTAACTCACAGAATATATGGGATTGGATGGGAACTTTGGAAGCCATCTGATCCAACATCCTGCTGAAGCAGGGACTCCTACAGCAGGCTGCCCAGGATAATGATTTTTAATATCTTCAAGGAGGGAGACTCCCAACCTGTCTGGGCAACCTGTGCAGATGCTCAGTCAGCCCTATGGTTAAAAAGTGTTTGTTGATATTTGGAGGAAGCCTCCTATGTTTGTACCTATTGTGTCCATTGCTTCTGTCACTGGGCACTGCTGAAGAGAGCCTGGCTCTTTCCTCTTTCCACACTCCCTTCAAGTATTTATGTGTATTAATAAGATTTCCCCTGAGAGTTCTTTTCTCCAGGCTAAACAGTCCCAGCTCTCTCACCTTTCCACATGAGAGATCTATTCCCATAAAATTTTTGTGGCCCCTTGTCCATGTTCTTCTTGTACTGGGAGCCCAGAACTGTACAGAGAAGTCCAGGCATGGCCTCACCATTGTTCAGCAGAGGGGAAGGATCACCTCCCTCAACCTGTTGGAAATACTTTGTTTCATGCCATCCAGGACACCACTGGCCTTCCTTGCTGCGAGGACACACTGCTGGCTCATGTTCAGCTTGATAACCACCAGGACCCCAAGGTCCTTTTCTGCCAAGCTACCTATTAGCTGGATGGCCGCCAGCATATATTGCTGTATGGTGGTGTTCCCAGAGAAGACTTTATACTTCTCTTTGTTGAATTTAGTGAGATTCATTTCAGCCTATTTCTCCAGTCTGTTGAGATCTCTCTGGATGGTAGCATGATCCTCTGGCATATCAGTGACTCCTCCCACTCTGTGTCATCAACAGACTTACTGAGAGTACACTCTGCTCCATAATCCAGATCATTAAAGAAGATCCAATAAATTGGATAACACCAGACCTATTATTCATTGCTGGGGAACGCTGCTAGTACTTGCCTTCAACTAGATTTTGTTCCACTGATCACCATGCTCTGGGCTAGTCTTTTCAAGTTTTCAGTCCGACTCACAATTTGTTCATTCAGCCCATACTTCAAAAGCTTCTCTATAGGGATCTTGTGGAAGACAATGTCAAAGGACTTACTGCAGGCCAGGTAGACAATTACCAGTACTCTGTCCCCATATATCAAACCAGTCATTTCAGCACAGAAACTGAGCATGTTGGTTAAGCATAACTCCCCCTTGGTCAATCCATGCTGACTACTCCTGATGATTTTCTTTCTCTTAATGTGCCTGGTTTCCAGGATTAGCTGCTTCATTACTCTCCCAGGTATTGAGATGAGACTGACCAGCCTGTTGCTTCCTAGAATAACAATAATAGAGTCTTGAAAAAAGAACAAAAATAAGGGCAAATATACAATTCTACTTTCCTAGAATCTTCTCCGAGGTTTAAACCACTGGTAGCTCAGGAATTTCTGCAACGGTTTTTTTCCTTCAGTTTTTGAACATGTGTAACAATCATAGAATTTCTAATACATTCCTTTAATTTTTAGATGATTTTGACAATGAGTCATTACAATTTATTGACTGGTAGCATTTGGCCAAGAATCTTCACACACATAAAATACTTAATCTAGACTTTAGACAGAAGACATTGCTCAGAAGATATTACTTTCTTCCTTTGTTTCTGTGAATACTAGAAGGAAAAGAACAGCATCATTTCTATTTAGGGTTCTGGATTTCCTATCCACAAGGAATATCAAACTCTTGCTAAAGAAAATGAGATCAAGTCAAGATGGCTTGTTTGCAGGAATTCCATGTGGACTATTACTCATCTGCTTTTTCTTGTAAGTGCTTACAATTAGTTATGGATTTTAAACTTCTTTGTACAGGTCTTCAAGATCAACCTGATCTAATGGGTGGCATTCCTGCCCGTCATGGGAGGAGTTGGAACTGGATGATCTTTTAGGTCCCTTCCAACCCAAAACTTCCTATTATTCTATGATTAATTAGTAAAAGAGAATTACGTAGGAGTGTGGTATCAAAAACTATTTTAAATTTCTGTTTAGATTTTTCCTTGTGCTCCTAACTGATCTCTAGGTAAATTCAGGGAGACGTTAATAATGGAAAAGTAAGGTTTTGATCAGTAATATATAATAACATGAATGCATTAATTTCAATATTGCTCTCATATATCTGATTTTAAAAATGGTAAAACTAGTTAGAGCAACTAAAAATACTCACATGCTTGCTCATAACTGTTCAAAACCCCAGGTGTTCCCTTGCATATCTTTCACATGCTTGTCATTATGTGACGAAGAAAAGGCAAAAATATAACAATAAGGCTAGAATTTTGTTTCAAGAACAGAAGCGAATGTAGAACAGAAAGGCAAAGATAAGAAACCTAGGTAGAAATTATATTTACTGGGACTCAGAAAAATTAAAAAGGCCCCAACAACCCTCAAACTATTACCTTCCTGGGGGTAATTCATAAGACATTTATAAATATCTGATAAGAAAATTTGTTTAATAAATCATTCTGATATAAGAAAATTATTGAACAGGGAGTACCTATGCTTCATAGAAACTTATCACTTGTTTCATAGACATATTGCATTCCATTTACTTCATAAGTAAATTTTGAATTTTATGAGAAATCCTGCATAATTTTTCATCTCTAAAGCCACCGATATGTGTGGAGTGCTTCTGGGTTTGCAGACAGGTGTGGAAGGAAAATGAAACAATTTCTGAGTGCGTTGTTAAATTAACAAAATTCACAGAGAAATATAATTTCAAAAAGAGCTTAAATGATAGCCTGGACATGAAGTGTATTCCATAAAAGCAAGCAAAAATAAGTACAAACTATGATGGATTGGACCTTAAATTAGACCCAAAACATCACATGACAGGAAATCAACAGTAATGGTGATCAATTGTTTCAGTTTTGCATCACTTGTAAAATATAAGAATGGTAGATCAGCTAGGAAATAGGATTTTAACAATGTGTGCTTTTGTAGGAAAACAGAGTTGCAGCATATATACATGTGCTTCATTTCCGAATAACCTTGCAGCTGACAACACACAGTCCACTGAAAAGTTATAGCAGCTCTCCAGCTGTTTAATTTAGGGTATGATAAATGGCAAGTTGTTTGGATTTCTCTACTAGAAGGGATGAGGTTCAAAATCAAGCTGAATATCTGCCTGCTCTTTCTACAATTTCACAGTAGGGTTATCAGAGACTGTTCACTCTGGACTAATTGAAGAAAAGTTCAGTGCTGTTGGAAATAGGTATCTGTGAAGTAATGTTTCATTTCAACCAGGAAGAAAAATTGTTCCGTGTCTTAGACTTGAAATAATTACAGCAGCCCCTCTACTGAAAGGAGAAATATGTGAGAATACTCAGTTAAATGTGATATGTGATAATTTATCCTGTTGAACCTTAATGCATTCATATAACAGGAACTATATGAAAGACATTTGAGAGCTGCAATGTCATTCCTTACCAACATAGGAAAATAACGTCATGGCTCACAGTAAACAAACACTTTTGCATTCTTGGGAATGGTAAACAGTTCTGCAGATTTTTTTTTTCAGAACGCCATTATCAATATGCATCATTATCAATTACAAAAGCCTAGAACATACACAGTCTACCCATATCTTTAGTCAGTTAGTACCAAGAAATCTGAAAGCATACCTTTGAAGAAAGCATGTGGAAGAGAAGTATGGATTCACCACCTATTGCAATAAAGGGAGATTGCACATCCTAAACTGTCTGTTTCTAAACCAGAATGGTATGAGGCTTTTCAATCTTAGAAGTAAAAACATTTTGAAGGGTTTGAAAAATTCTCTTTCTACCTTTATTAAAATATCTGTTTAGAAGTTTCAATGTCTATTTTCACATAATGATTGAACTTTAATCCATCAAGAACCAGCAGATATATCTAAAGCAGATATTATGTTTAGTATTTTTTTGTTATAAGTGGATATCTTCCAGATACTTTCACTCTCTGTAGTTAGATGACGCTATATACAGCTATCAACATGAAAGAATGGGTCATATTTTATGCTATTTTCAGATCTATTACCAAACATCTGAAATGCTAACCAAACTAATAGAAAGACATTTTCGCAGGAATATGACTGCTTCCGAGCACTAAACAAATACACAAAAAGGCACAAAATAATAGTGACCTATTAGTTGTCTCCATTCTTCATATTTTTGTAATCTTTTTATAAAGGAGAACATGATAATTTAGCTGTCTAATCTTTCTAATCCTTGATCCTAATTGCAACACACCCCAAGAATTGAAGAAAGAGTTTCTACCAGAGCAATTATGACATAAAGGAAGTGCAATATTTCAGGAAAGTTCTAATCTGCTCAATTAGGGAAGGTCGTATTGTATTGCTGCACCTGCTGAAAGGAACAGTAACACAAAAAATGTTTCAGTCTCAGAAATCAGATGGTTTCATTGCTTAAACCTGGCCAAGAAAGGATAAAATCTGACTGCCAAGGGCAGTAGCAATCACGGGTGCACATCTGGGTCTTACTCAAATCTCAATTACACCTGTGTAAATTAAAAATAACTTGATCAAGGCCATTACATTTAGAGCAATTTAAAACCAATGTAAGGTTAGAATTAGGCCAGTCATTTAAAAAAATATTAAAATGTATTTAGAAAGAACATATCTTGCATAGATTTTTTTTCTACTCTTCTTGATTACTTTTCTAAATTCCAAAGATATATTTGTGTAATATTTATTAAATGCTAAGTCATGCTATAGTAAAAATGAAACACTTTTTTTTTTATAAGCTTTCCAGTTCTAAGCCAGCTGGAAGACAACATATGCTTGCTTGCTCCTTTAAAACAGATTTTAGTATTTCATGGCTCAAAATTATAGGAGCAGTAATTTCAATTCTACATGAGACATGCTAGAGGTCAGGTATAGAAAAATACCCAGGCCAACAGTAAATAAATTATTTCATTTCACCTGAAAACATATGTTTACATTCCACCTATGCTTTGACCCCTCAACTGAATGCTACTCATTCAGTCCAAAAAACTGCCCTTAATCAGTAACAGGGGTTGGCAAGTCTGCACCATTTCCCAGCTCAGTATAGCCAATATAGTCATACCAGCTTCTAAAACGTGGGAGAAATGAAGCAGTGGTCTTACCCTGTTAGTTATTTTCTACAATTATGACTGCATTGACTAAGCCTTCTGGTAACTGAAGACTCTTCACTTGTTCTAAAAACACTCTTCATACCTTCAGAGAGTGCATCAACCACCCTTGTTGTAGTTATCCCCAAATATTTTTGCATTCTTTGAAGTGATTAGTCTTTCAACATGTGCACACAGACTATGTTCAAATGCAAAACAATTTATTTCTTATCTTTCACTACTTTGCTTACCCTAAATCCCTCAGACAATCCATTAGTTTATTATTGCAGCATGGCTACAGTAGCAGTTACAGTACAGTTGAATCTGAATTGTAGTAAGATGCCTTACAAAGGCTATACCCCATCCCTCACACTGGGGATTACAAGAGTAGAGAATCTTTCTATGCATAACACTTCTTAAATTATTCTGATCATTGTTTAATATTTTAGAAATAGAGAAAGAGCTATATCTTTTAAAAGGATACAGTTAGTACCCAGTTCCAGGAAGACAAATTCTGTTTTTCTAATGTGAATTAAAGAGCAGCCATGTGGCTTCCATTGAGGCTTCACCAATTGATTTTTATGTTCTATGAGGTTAAACTGCTTGCTATAATTAATGCTGCCCCCAGGTAGCTGTAACTTTACAAATAATATTCTGCATGTGATAATAGGTCTCACTGGCCATGACAGCAGCATGGGGTCACATTAATAGAGATTAAATGGTCTTGAAAAAAAATTCAGTATAAAATTTATGTCTCCAGCTCTTTTCTCTTACAAATAAGTCTGTAGTAGAAATAGGAAAAAAAAAGAAATACCCTACCAAATCCAGATAATATTTGTCATCTTGCTGTTGTCTTGAATTGCCAAAATGCAATTCATACCTATTCTCGTCTTTATTTTGTATGGATCAGGTTTCATCTTTCAAGTGCTGTAAATCCATAATAAGGTTTTCGAATGCAGTATTTAAAGTGCCTGCTGGAGTACATTATATTTAAATTGCTGCTCGCACAGCTGAAACACTTGTTCAACTCTCTTCCTGGTTTCAACAGTATGTACTTCAGTATTTTTTCCAGTCCATCTCATCTTATCTCATCTCATATCAGACACAGCAATATAAAACTAATGATATTAACATTCAGTCTGCTCTTTTTACTCCATCTGAAAGCACAAAGATGAGGTACAATATCTTGTTTTCATCCCAGATACGATGAAAATTGAAGAGCTGGTGGACGTGTATACAGAGTTTTTGAATAGTTGTAGAGGTATTCCCAGGCCAAAAATAAGAACATGGTATATACCCAGTATATCTAATATCTATTAAGACACAGATAATGACTATGAGGACCTGTCACTATTGAAAGATGTAATTTAAACCATCCCCAAATTTTAATCCAGAGACAGCTGGTTGACTCTCTCAGAACACAAAAAGCCCCAAAATAAACTCACATGAGTGTAATTTGCACAGTCGATGGACCAATGTCCTGGAGCAAAACTGGGAAAGAAACTTACTATATGGACACACTAATTTTTTAATCTTTTGTATTCATGTCATAACCACTAGCTTAGAATTTAAGACATTTAAGATATCAATATAAACAAGTCAATGGCCAATTTAGAATGAGATATCTAGTGGGTCTCAAGAAGTATCAGTTACTTAGGTTAATTGGTGAGAACACTAGTAACTCTTCTGAAGGTTGAATGGCTGAAGAATCATCTCTCCCAGGAACTGGGGACAACCTCACATCTTCTCAAAGTACAAGATGCAGATAGCATCTCTTATTTTCTCTAACAGAAATATACAGAACTTTAAACATTTTTCTAGATATAAGTGTAAATATAACATAATATTCATAAATATTTCTACTGCTGGAACATGAAAGAGAAAATTCATGTTTCAGACACAAGATTTCTATGGCAAAATCACCCTCAGAGCACAGACTACAGACCAAGATAAGACTGCATATCTCATTTCCAGTCCTCAATACAATGTCTACATAATCTCATTTCGCATCCTTAAAATTTTATCTGTTATGTTCTCAAGTGTATTGAAAGAACAACTTCATAATCTAACCTACTACTGTTAAATAAGTTCTTTAAAAATTAGCAGCTGCACTGCTTATTAAATAGTTATTTTCTATGTATGTAGGATTTTACCCTGTTGATAATCACCCACACCCACACAAATGGGACATTTAACCATAGCAGTCATGTAGGCATCATTTCAGTAGTGACTCATGCCATTGCTCTAGTGTTCTGACCTCACTGTGCCTCCCTAGATCAAGTTTGGCATTATGACACTGATATCTTAAACACTAACAGCTCTCTTGAGACCAATTGAGGCAGCTTGAGATGATCTCAGAATATTAAACATCTACATCTTGAATAGCTTCTGATTCATGAGGAGGGTACTTCCAACAGTCAAGCACTCTCCTCCGAAGTGAGCTCTAAGTCTCAGAGGTGGTTAAAAAGTGAAAAAGGCAGGTAGAAGCCAAAAAAGCTTGAGACTGCTTTGTGTGATACTTGGCCTGGTTAATGTTAGTGAATATGTTATGGGTCAATAGAGCAGTCACAAATTCACAATGCTCTGATTTTGTATTCTTCCCATGAGGCTAAGATTGAAAGAAAAGTGCCATTCAGGGAACACATAGTTTATTCATGACATTGGTAGAGAGAAAGAAAGTATGAGGTTTTTAACCTTTCTTTTATGTAGCTTGAGGCCTCGACCAAAATGAAAGTTGCAGTATACTTGCCCTTGTACTAATAATGAAGACATTATGATTGAAACACAGAAGTTAAAGCAGGACAAAATCAAGAAGTTTTGGAGTTCTTTTTAGGCAAGTAAAAAGGTACAAAACAAATAGCAGAAGATAAAAAAAACATTTAGTCCCACAAACAGATGTTCAAGAGTTTTGCAAATTTTCTGCTAAATGAAAGTAAAATTCTTCAGTACTCTGCTGGAGAACAATCCTATCTCATGGTCTTTAAAAGTGCCAAGAGTTTTGTACAACCCTTTTTCATTTGTCATCTCTCTAAAACTTTAAATTATCACAATAATAAAATAAAGCTCAGTTTTAAGTGCTCCTATGTGAATGGATGCCTGAAAGGATTATTATAGGTTTTGAAGGCAGTAACCTCTTGGCCATACTTTTGAATCTAATTTGGCTAAATAATAGCAATAAACTGTTACAATCCAATTAATATTTAATGGAATAAATAAAATTACATGTCTATTGTTATTTTTGATTAATGATCTAAGACTGATTCTCCTTGATTCTTGAAAAAAGTTATATTTCCATAATATCATTTATAGGCAAATACATTTCAAAAGATAGGCCTATTACCTTCTTAATTTGACTGGTTTAGAAGACATGAAGGCAAAGAGAATGTGATACACTAAAAGGACATGTGTCTTATTTCCTTTATATACCAGTGTTTTATAAACAAGTTCTGTGAGTGCTCTCCAACAGAATAGCAAAGCTGTAATCATGAACTCTTGCATCTCCTCAAATTCTATGAGATAGTTAATACATATATTATAGGAAAAAGCCTTGTTAGAGAAGAAGTGCAAAAAAAAAGAGCTCCTTATTCTCTTTTCACACCTACTCAGGCAGCTGAAAACAAACATGAAATTAAAGGTAGTGAATATGCTTATCCTGTTATCATGTAGGCCACAAATAATTGATGATCCAATCTTGAAGAGGTTGTCTTTTGAGGAGCAAATATTACAGCTACTAAATCACTGTCCTTTCTGAACCATATTGTTGCTTAGATGAGAGTGACTAGATAAGCATTTAATCTATCTATTTGTGGCTTTGATTGTAACAGTTAACAGACATCTTCAAAGAAACACAGTAATTATTGACCTGGTCCTTCTTAGTATGAAATTTCAATACCATTGACTGAGGTGATGAATAAAATCATATCTATAAGGCTTAAAAATGTATTTCTACAACCTGGCTGGTACTCCAACAGATGTTTGTGTAACAAAACAAAGCCAATGAACATGAGTCTCAGAAATCTGAGTATATCAAAGTTTTCCAGATGCTTCAAATTTGCTGAATCCCAAGGTCACTCCATGGCACTTCTTTAGTATTTTATTTATGTAAACAAAAGAGGTTTGGGGATTTGCTCATGTTGGTCACAGTCCTACTGTACTCAGCCATATAAAGTCTTGTGTTTAAATTTTAACACACAAATAATGCTCATAATCAAGCAGCAATTTCATCTTAGCTACTGTCATTGTATATAATTTTAATCTAGACATAAATATCTATTAGAGTCAGACACTTTTCATTCTGAATGATTATGTTTAAATAAAGAGGCTGCTCTCTCTCTTTAAAAAAGAGGTTACTCATTTTGGAGATAAGAAATTAATATATGTATATTTCTGGTCAATTACCTAGTACAGAAAAAGCACTTATAAAATGAAAATGTTTATTTTTAAAAAGGCACTTATATGACTACAAAAAAGTATATTTAATTAAATTATGTTATTATCTATTATGATATATTATTTTCATATACTAATATGTTCTATTTCCCTTAAATGATGGAAATTTTAGCTACACTTTTGATATACCAAACTGGAAATCCAGTTTGGCTATTTCTTTTTGGGCAATATACCATCAAATACTCCACTAAAGGGATTTTCTGACAAGAATTTCCAGCCGAGAGGTCTTAGAAAGGGATTTTGTTGTTCTTAATCAAATGTAAACTCATCTATATTGAAAGTAATTGTTTTTACTTTTTCAAAACAAAGCAGAAAGACATTTTCTGTAAGGGTTGTTATTTGAAATATATAAATAGCTCCTGCAACTGGAATAATCAGGCCATGACATTTAAAAATCCAAAAACCTGAATTCTTTCCTTTTGTTTTTCACTGATTTTTCACTTTCTTTTACAACCAAACAAAAAAATAATAAAAAAAGCCCTTGAAAGCCAGCAGTGCTTTAAAAGCTTTCCTTTAAAAATATTTAATAATTTTTTTTTTTAATTTTACAGACACTAATGTAAACAAATTGAGAGATATTGCCATTATAACATCTTTCATTATTTTTTCACTTATTTTCTCTCTCACATTTTTTCTCTCTGT
Organism: Pseudopipra pipra; assembly: GCF_036250125.1. Taxonomy (NCBI): domain Eukaryota; kingdom Metazoa; phylum Chordata; class Aves; order Passeriformes; family Pipridae; genus Pseudopipra; species Pseudopipra pipra. Next base: position 52,766,522 of record NC_087550.1, read on the forward strand.
ATTGTTGAAAAAAAGGGAGAGGTCTTAATAAAAGTGGAGGGAGCTCATTTTTTTTGTAGTCTCTGCCCCAGCATTTGTGTTTAAACCAAGACAGATATATAAAGCAGGAATCAGATATTTCAATCCTTCTTTGAGAAACACACAGGGCATGGTGAGATTTTTTAAAATTTATTTTTTTTTTCCTCAGGCAATTTGAATCCAACAAAGTTATTCATGAATTTCCAATATAATAGAGCTTTTGTTTATCATTGCACCTTTAGTTACAATGAAAACTCTGACAAGGCTCAGTATTTCTTTGGTTTTTGTTAGTCAGGAGAAAACGGTTGATCACTCATAGCCTGCATGCAACTTACTTACTTCCATGCAGTTGTTTAAGCACTGGCATAAAAAGACTTTGCTAAGCTTTCTTAAGCATTCTGAATGTCCTTTTTCACATGAAGAAATTATTTCATCATGAATTTTTATAAACCAAGACTGTTTGAATCCCAAATATGTTTAAAAAAAAACCTTTGTAAACTTCACAATCACATTTCTTTAGCCTCAAAAATGGTGAATTATGTTGTCCGTAAGTCACTAAAAGCTAAGTCTGTCAGCCAGACTGCTTCACTTATTATATGAGCTTTGGTTGTCAGTACCCAACACGAGCCTCTACAGGAGAGAAAATATCATCCAGCTGTGTTAGACCAGTTGTGATTTCTCACAACCGCCTTCTAAGGCTACAATATTAACCAGTAATCCACAATATTCAAATTTTTAAAATATTTTCTTTTTTAAAACATGTAGTTAAAAAAAAACCCTGGCTGCTGTTACGTGATACCACCATTATTGATGATCTGACTGATGTTGTATTGTCAAAAAACCAAATGATCAAAAGATCTTCAGATCTCCTTTTCCTGCTGGATGATGTTTTCTAGAAATCATTCTCCTCTAGACTTTCCCAGTTGAGATTCATCTTTCTTGAAAATCTCTTTAGACTTTACTTAGGTCAGGAGTTGCAGAATATTTACGCAATGATGGTGATGATAGGAGTTGAGTGTTTATGACTAAGAACCAAGGGGAAGGCCCAGAAGGCAGATATCATGGTTGGAGTCTGTTATAGTCCCAACCATGATGAAGAGGGAGACAAAACATTCTATAAGCATCTGGGAGAAATCTCACTATTGCTTCTTCTCATGGGGGACTTAAACTTACTTGGCAGGAAAAATTGGAGGGTCAGTGGTGGCAGCAAACAGCAGATAGCTAGGATTTGATACCAGCAGACACTTGCATGGTGCTGGAATGAGGCTGCAGAGCTGATACAGGCAGTTGGAGCAGGACTGCGGACCCTCCAGATGGCTGGAGAAGCTCCCATAATCCAAGGAGATCCAATCCATCAGTGACCTGCTGATGACTTTTGCCTAAAATTATACCTTGACTTGCTGCTAATGAGCAAATTCTATTTTTTCAGGAAATAAGGCATATAAAGGTGATCTGAAAAAAACAAACAAAAAATGCACCACCGACAAAAAATATGCAACCATTTTCCTGAAAGTTAAAAGGAAACTTAAAGATTAATATTTGAAAAAGAACATAAGTTTATATTTCTGTACCTGTGACCAAAAATCATGAAAAAAAAAAAAATACAAGCACTGTTCAAGAAGTTTTCTAGACATTTCAGGAAGGTTAGGTTGTTAGGCTTTTTTTAAAAAATAAATATTACTCTAGAAATTGGATGTAGAAGTCCAGAATCTGTCTGATCTGTATATTTATGGTGAAAAATCTATACATCTGTAGTGCAAAATGTTTGTCAACATAATTAGGAATTCAGGAATGAATCACAGAAATGGTCAGTAAGCAGCTTAAAGCCAATTTGAGCTACCAGTTTCCCTCTAGAATTAAATTTAAGCTTTTCATACCAGACACTAAGAACAGATTTATCTTCTTTATACGAACACAGTGGAACATAGTTGTTTAAATAAATCCATGACATTTAGAACCAGATATCATGAAACACTGTTTCTTTAACATTCCTGTATTACTATGAGTAAGTTAAGGTATGACTGCAATGCAATCAAAGAAGAAAATCAGATGTATTGTAAAAAATTACTGGGCTACTCACCTACCACCAGAGAGCCTGCAAAGATACATTTACTAGATTACATCAGACACATATCTTTAGTCTTCTGTTTATCACAATAATTCTAAAGTGCTAAGGTTCATTTCTGAAAAATTATGTAGTGCAATACAATACTATAACTAACTAACAAACTAAGTAACTAACTAAAATTAATTTCACTTATTTACATTTTTGGAATTTGCATATTAGCTTTATTGGACAATTTTGCACTGTAGCACTCTGGGGTTATTGATATAACCATAGAATTGCAGTGTTTATTTTTACCTCTAAATATCCTTTCTGCTCTGCTATGGCAGGTACACTGAGGATCAAAACAGTTTAGCTGCATCTTCTTTACGTTGTAATTTCTTGCCAGGTATATTTTCAGTAGCAAAAACTTTTTTTTTTTTTAAATTTTGGTTTTGGTTGGTTGGTTTGTTTGGTTGGTTTTGGTTTTGTTTGTTGGTTGTTTGGGTTAGGTTGTTTTGTTTTGTTCTGTTTTGTTTTGTTTAGATTTAGTTCAGAATCTACAGTTTTCTCCAAGACTGGTTGGAGTCTCTGGCCACACTCTTTTCCTGTCACTCATCAAACAAAGCATCATCTGTGTAAAAATTACCTGTCTCTATGAAATAAAATAAATCCATTGCATTTCTAAGTGAGATGAAACAAGAGTTAAACATCATACAGCAGTCAGAGGAAATAACATTTTCCAAGAAACTATACAGTGTGCATAAATATGAGCTCTAGTTTTCTATTGTCATATTCCAGGATCTGGATACTGAATCAAATTAAAAAATACTTGGCATCAGCCAACTCTCAAAAATGTTTCTCTTTGCAGTTAAATGAAAATATTAATTTCTAGGTATTTGCTTCTTTGAGCCTATCTATAAGTACCTAGTTTTCTAAGTAATTTCTCCATGATTTTGCATTTTTCCTGTGGTTCAACAAGAATAAAGTGCATGAAATAATTATATATTTTTTCCTTCCATCTCTGATATCAAGATTAAAACAAAATGTCTTTTTTAAATTCTACTTCAGAGTATGGTGAACTTTTCCAGAATCTTTATCTATGCTGTCTTCATACTCAGTGGCAGGGTTGTTTTTTTTTTTTTTTCATTTGAGTTGAAGTCAAATGAGTTACCAGGTATAATTAATTATTTGTGGTATAGTTTTTGTAAAAATAAAAAAAAATGGTATCTTCTTCTATATATTGGTACATACATTTGTCTGATACAATTATATTTGTGGACAAAATAATCTGGATAAGACCCAAATAATTATCCTGTCTCATTTTTGTTACCCACATATATCTTTAAAAGTACTAATTTCATTATTTCTGGCATCACAGTGTCTTTTATATCACTTTGAATTAGTACAGTTCCTATGTAACTTTTAACCATTTCTTCATTGCTATAATAATATAGGAATAAGTCTTCTAAATCCATGATAGTTTATCCCCTTTGCCAATAAGGCACACCCTATTTTGATACTTGCAATGTCTTATGGTCATAATAATTTCTTCCATTTTTTCCAAAATGTTAAGGTTTGGCTTTGTCCTCCACATTACATAGTTTTGAATAGACTCCAGTTTTTAATTTCCCATATCTTTCTATTTTAATGTCATTCTTCGTTGTACATTTTTCGGCAGTTCAAGAATCCTAACCATTCTCTATTGCATTCATTTTTGTTTGGGTAATTTGGTTTTCTTAGCAAATTCTGCTTATTATGTTAGCTCCAATTTGTTTTCAACCAAGTTCTTTAAATGTTTCTTTGTTGTTTTGTTTTGTTTTTTAAATTTTCCTTTCATTTCTATTTCATAATAGGGGATTCCAATTACTCCCCCAAATTGCAAGATGAGATCTTATCCATAGATGCATTACAAATTTCTCTCTGCTTTTCTTTTAATAAACTCTATTAAAAGCACCTTTCCATCTATTTTACGTGAAACTCAGCACCTCTCATTTCTTTAATAGTTATAGTCTCCTCTGCTTAAATTAACTGAACAGTATTAAAATCAGGTAATGCTTCAGAAATAGCTGTTTTAGAAAAAAGACTGCCTCTAAATGTCTTCTTTTCTCCTGCTACTCATTTATTAAACATTTCAAGTGAAGTTTAAATCTTCCACATTTCCAAATGCTTTCAAGTCCAATGAAATTTTCCATGACTCCAGTTTTCTTTGCAGTTCTCATTTAATCTTTCTTTTGATGCTGTGTATTGCTCAATAATCAATGAAAAATGAAGTGTCTAAGAGTGGTAGGGTACCTTGAGACTCACTAGATTTCTAACTGACCAGCATTGTGAGGTATGGGCTATGGCATCTTATAACATTCAGTGACAATTAATTCAAGATTGCATCCATTTTTAAAAAGCCCATCATGGCCTTCCATGATGGAGTGACTACATCAGTGGACAAGGGAAGAACTAGAGATATCATCTGACTGGAGTTCTGTAAGGCCTTTGACACAGTCCCCCAGAACCCCCTCCTCTCTAAATATGAGATATGGATTTGATGGATGTACTTTTTGGTGGATGAAGATTTTGTAGGATGGCCACATTCAGAGGGTCGTTGTGTCCAGAAGGAGTTCAATAGCAAGTGGTGTTTCTCAGGATCCGTATTGGAACTAGTAGTGTTTAATATTGTCATCAGTGACATGGACTACGAAATCAAAAGCACCCTCAGCAAATTTTTAGACAACATCAAGCTGAGCAGTGCAGTTGACACCTGAGAGAGATGAGATGCCAACCAGAGGGACCTGGACAAGCTCAAAAAGTGGCCTCATGGGAAATTCATGGGGTTCAAAAAGGCCAAGTGCGAGATGCTACACCTGAGTTGGAGCAATCCTTGGTATCAATACAGGCTGAGGGATAAAGGAATTGAGAGCAGTCCTGAGAAGAAGGACTTGGGGTACTGGTGGATGAAAAACTGCACATAAGTCATCCATATTCACTTACAGCTAATAAAGCCAAAACCAGCCTGGGCTTCAACAAAAGAAGTGTGACCAGCAGGTCAAGGGAGGTGATTCTTCCCCTCTACTCCACTCTTATGAGACCCGACCTGGAGTACTGCATCCAGCTCTGGAGTCTCCAGCACATGAAGGACATCAACGTTTTGGAGTGAGTCTGGAGGAGGGTCACCAAGACAGTTAGAGGAATGGAACACCTCTCCTATGAGGAAAGACTAAGAGAATTGGGATTGTTCAGTTAGGAGAAGAGAAGGCTTTGGGGTGATCTAATTGCAGCTTTTCAGTAATTAAAGAATTAATTCAGTAATTAAATATAAGAAAGATGGAGAAAAACTTTAAGATTTCCTTTCACGCTAAAACAAGGGGCAGTGGTTTTAAACTAAATAGGACAGATTTTGACAAGATATAAGACATTTTTCTTACAATAAGGGTAGTGAAACACTGGGACAGCTTGTCCAGAGAAGTTATGGATGTCCCATCCATGGAAACATTTAAGATCAGTTTGGAGATGGCTTTGACCAACCTGAACTAGTTGAATATGACCCTGCTCATCACAGGAACCTTTTAAAGGTTCCTTCCAACCCAACTGTTCTATGATTCTAAGATAAAATATTCTTCTGTGGAATCCTAGTTTAGGCATGTTGTTTAACAACTACCTCACAAAGATTTTAGGTAATTTGCCCCATGAAGGCAATTCAGTTTCTCTAACATAAAGTTCTCTGTCGAGTCAAGGGAGGAACTCCTTTAAAGACAAACAGGAAGACATACAGTCCATCCAGATAAAGTGGCTTTTTTCATTTAATATGTCTGCTGGATTTGGCTGGGGTACAATTAATTTTCTTCATAGTAGCTGGTATGGGGCTGCATTTTGGATTTGTGTTGAAAATAGGGTTGATAATAGAGAAATGCTTTTGTTACTGGTGAGCAATGCTTACACAGCCTCTAGGCATTTTCTGTGCTTTGTACCACTTTAGCAGTGAACAGGTTGGAGGTGCACAAGAAGTTTGGAGGAGACACAGCTGGGACAGCTGACCCCAACCGACCAGAGAAATATTCCAGAACATATGCCATCATGCACACCATGTAGAGATGGGGAAAGAAGAAGGAAGAGGGGGAAAGTTTAAAATGATGATGATTGTCTTCCCAAGTAACCATTAGGCATGATGGGGCCTTGCTTTCCTGAAGATGGCTGAACACCTGCCTGCCCATGAGAAACAGTAAATTAATTCCTTATTTTGCTTTGCTTGAGAATAAGGGTTATGTTTTACCTATTAAACTGCCTTTGTCTCAACCCAGGAGTTTTCTCACTTTTAGTCTTCTGATTCCCTCCCCCATCCTGCTAGTGAGTGAGAGTAGCTGTGTGGGGCTGTGCTGCCAGCTGGGGTTAAACCATGACAATGTGTAAGGAATTTTCAAATGAGTTTTTCCAAAAAGAAACTCAGTTAATTAGGTCAACTATCTAGCTCTTTCTACTAGAGGGAAATTATAGGAAATGTCTATCTCAAGCTTCTTGCTAAAAGAGGGGAGAAAAGCACTTTTTTACCTAGTAATCTACTAGTTTGGACATTCACTTATACAGGTGGTTGTTATAGGACTTAGTAATTTCCATAAAGTCAAAAGTGGGTGCAACAACAATTGCATGGAGTTTTGTTTTACCTTCTAGTTAACATCAGACCATTTTAAAGTCCAGCATGTAAGCAGCACAAGACCAACCAGAGAAGAGAACCTGATTAATAGGACAGAGAGCTGAGTTCAAAAAAGACTGATAGTTTCAAATTTCCTTGCAGAAACCCTTTTCTTTTGAAAGGCCATCTAATTGTAGTTTGATATTAAATTTTACAATTGGACAAAAATTTCCTATCTCAGAAAAAGATGCATCTCAGACCTGTGTTAGCAAACAAAATTAAATACATAAGATATTTGCAGAATAATTAAAAGAGGCACTCAAGTAGATGTCCCATGAATGAAAGAACTTACTGTTTTAACCAGTTCCCTGAGATACGCAGACTAGGCTTCTTCTTGTATTTTAAGTGTCATTTAGGGATACTGAATTCTACATCTACCAGTATCTACAGATAAAGACTCCATTTAACTTTCTTTTCTTTTCTTGACTTTGCAAAGTTCCTATAGTAATCTGTTCAATACAGTTTATGAGAAAGTATATATTTTCATAATTTTCTGCATATGCTACCTTTATTTTTGTTAAATGTCCTTACTGTTATTATGTTGGCATATATTTATAACTTTTTAAAATCTTACTCTAAATTATAATTTTCCCATGATTCTCATAATCCTTATCATTCTGCAGCACACCTAATGCATATTGTTCCCTTCAGTGTTTGCTAAGACGACATACTTTTTGAGTCACAGCACACCTTTGCTGCAAGACTAATTTACTTCTACTCCTCTCCACACTGTATATTAGGCTATAGCACTAAAATTAACATATGTAATTTACATAGAAAACATCTAGTGAAGGCAAGATCACACAGACTCTCACTCAAATATTGATATAAAAATTGGTACAAATTAATAAAACCCATCTTTTTCTGCTAACCAACTGATCAACCAACTTAAACATTCTCTTAACTTTGGAAGACTTGGGAGAAAGCAGCAAACAATTCAGGGGTTAATATTATTGCCTCTCTCACTTGTATTCAGTAGTGTGACATCTGCTGTGTTTGACTATCTGCAAGTCATAACACTTTTTACCACTTTTGCATAATGTTTTTGGAACAATATGAAGCATCATTAGTGTATTTCAGTTCCAAACATTATTGTCTCATGTTGCTTTATTACCATAATAAACTTGTGAATCATAGTAACTAACACAGTAGGTCTCCTGTAGTGGACTCATTTTCATATCCTCTTTCGTTATCATAAATGTGATCCAGAAAACTGTACAGTCAGCAGTTCTACACAGCTTATTAATAAAGTACATTACAGGGATGCATTAAAGCCTCCACAGCTGTATTATAATGAAACACTCTACTTATAATTACAATTATGCTAACACTTAATAATAATTGGGCCTCTGTGTCTGTAGCTCATTTGCTCAATAGGAGATTGGGTCTTGTCAGAAGTAGCCATTCCCTCAGCAGGTGACCTGGTTGCAAACATAACAGTTTAAACAGAGCATGAAGGTAGTAATGGCATAAAAAGGGCAGATCTGCAGGTGGGGGTACCATCTGTGAGGAAGAAAATGTGAAATAATGAGCTATGTGGGCTTCTCTCTTCATGGAGATCAGCTATCCAAGGGTGAAAAGAGGAGAAACAAAGATAATGGATGAAAGAGGGAACAAGGTAGACAGGTGAAGAAATAACCTCATCAGCAATACACAGCTACCGTTAACAATAGGTAGGACTACAGTGTCAAGAGTAAACAGCTAGTTTTATATGTCCCAGTAATGCTACCAACTTTTCTTCTGAAGTGAAAAATTAATTTGAGAAGACCAGGAGTTTACTGTTGAATCCAAACTTTCTCTTCAAGGTTGACAGCAGGGATCTTGTAGATAGGCAGATTATTGTCTATTACAGATTCTTGGTCTCCAACAAAAAAATACATCAATATACTCTTACCTTAATCAAGCAACAGCAACAGGAATAAAGCTGTAAAGCTATTCTTACAGTCTAGAGATGTAATTGTGCAGTCTGGACACTCTTGGTTGGTAGCAGATTCTCTATAAGTCAGCACTTCTGCTGTATGAAAAGGAGGGTCTTGCTTTCAAGAATTAAAAGGAACAGAAACAACCCAAGTCTGTATACCTAATTATTACCATCCCTACCAAATTAGCAGAAGCAGAGGTGATACACCTACCTCTTGCATGAGTCCTGCATCATGAGATGAAGTTGTTGTTCCTATTGCTTTATAAGCCGTTATCTAGATCAAGGCTGCATCTGCTTTTGGACTCATGATGGAAAGATAAAGAAGATTCCTACTTCCAGTAGGAGTACCTTTACATGGGATTATCTTTTCCCCAGTGTTACAAATAGGCTTATTGTGTTCATATTTTATACAAGTATATACATTGCGAACTCTTTCAGACAATGTGTGGAAATAGTGACTACATGTATCTTCCTGTTACTGCATTCTAAAATGACTGACCTTTTCAAGGAAGTTCTTTCATATCTTGTAGAAGAGTGACTGAGAGTTACTGGAGCATTATCAACTGTTGGTCTATTACTAATGGGACAAAAATGTCCCTTCCATAGTCACTCTCTAAGATAGAGTGTGGTCTGGTGGATTTATGCCTTTTCAGTGTGAGTAAATAGTATAGGAAGAGGAGCCTATCTCAAAGCAGAATATATCCTTTGCTGAATCTTCCATTGCAGTTGAAGACTGTTGGCAAGAGGGAAAAGAGAGAGAAAAATTCAGCTAAATCTGAAATATTGGTCAATCTCTGATTAATGAAAGGAGGAGAAGCTGACAGCTTGCTTGCAATTCTCAGTTGCTTTAATAAAAAAATAGAAACAATTAGGAAGGTGTTTTCTGTTCCCAACTTTATGATTCTTCTGGCCAAATTTTCTTGGAAAAATCTAGGAGGATTTAACTGTGGCTTAGAAAAGATATGAAAGAGCATGAAAAAGTAATGAGAGAAGTCAGGAGGTTTAAAGAATTAAATTTGAAGCATATAGTGGCTGGTTCACGGAATCAACATTAAACATATAACTTGAGTTCAGGATTGTGCATCAGAGACGCAGAAATAAAAATAGTCATCTGCTTTGGCTTATGTATCTATCTTCAGTTAGAATGAATGCTCCTTTTATCCCTCTTCTTGGGGATGGTTATACAACTAACTTAAACTAATGTTTACCTGTCTAGGACTACATGAAATGAATCTCCCTCCAGTCAAGTTGTTAAAGGATGATATAGGAATTAATCTCTAGGAGAAAAAAAATGCATGAAAAGTGACCTTCAGATACTGAAAGGACAGAAATGGGACCATACAGACCCAGTATTGATACTTATTTCAACATTTCAAAGAGTTTCTGAATTAAATAATCTGAGTGTCCTGTTACCAGTCCATGTTGGCATAAGAGAAGTGACATAACACTGCAAGTGTATAAATGTCTAGTGGAATATTCAGATCTAGAAAGATCTAGGCTCTTTATTTAGTGAAGCAACTTAGGCACCTCTAAAAGATAAATCTATACTCCTACAGGGTGTTCCCACCTAGAACTAGAGTTGTGAAGACACAGTTGGTGATACTTTAGAATTATTCTTAAATGCTGTTCAATTAATCCCACAGTATGCCTTTCTTAGGATATATGAATATCACTATCCAAAAAAACATGCTGGTGATATGTTTTTTTGATGGAACTTTTGAGTTCATCAAAAATTACTGTTAAGTATTTTAATTTTGGGGGTGGATGTAGCATAAGTGCCACACACCCATGTTGCTTTTAGTAAAAAATATTTATATGTGACAATCAGTGTAATGCTAAAGAGTGAAGTAAATCACATATTTCAGGTGGAAAAAGTGTTCATTGAGCTGTTGTTTGCTTATAGGCAAATAATCTGGAAAAAAACCCTTTTTTAACTTTTTTCTGGAAAGAGGTATCAGGGCTTAATAAAAATGGAACGAAAGTGTAAATTACCACCTATGGAGAAGTGAACGAAGTTTGTTCATAAAGAAAGGGTCCAAAATGTGGTCCCTCTATAAGGATTAATATAGTTGTATCTTTTATTTTTTACCAATTTTATCTTTCTTTTATTAGTTAAGCATTCTTATACAATCAGAGACATTTGTATTAAAAATTAACAAGAGATCAATTTAGATATTCTTTAGCCATAAAGAACTGTCTTCAAAAACTATCCCATCTATTTCTGTGAAGCTCGACATATAATAGTAATAGAATCTTTCAGGTTGGAAAAGACCTGTAAGATCATCAAGTCTAGCTGTAAAGCTAACCCTGCTAAGTCCACGACTAAACCATGTCCTAAGTCCCACTTCTAAAAGTCTTTTAAATACCTCCAGGGGTGAGGACTCAACTACTTCTCTGGGCAGATCTCTTCCTGCACTTGCTAAGCCTCTCAGTGAAGAAATGTTTCCTGGAAATTTAAAACCCCCCTTAGTGCAACTTGAGGCCATTTCCTCTCATCCTGTCACTTGTTGCCTGACAGAAGAGACCAACCCCCATCTCACTACAACCTCCTTTTCATCTACTCATAGACAGCAATAAGGTCCTCCCTAACCCTCCTTTTCTCCAGGATAAGAAACCCGAGCTCCCTCAGCCACTCCTCATTGGACTTGTTCTCTAGACACTTCACCAACTTCATTGCTCTTCTAATTTGGTATTTCATCTGGTTTAGGAAAACAATTTAAAACAAAACCAAACCAACAATAAACAAACAGACAAACAACCCATACTATCTTAAAATCAGATATTCTTTTCAAAGAACATCAGAAAGCACCATTACAAAACCACAATAGAAGAGCATACACATTAGTATATTTTTTAATTTTATCAGAAAAATCATTTTTGTAACTAGTAGGATAACATACATTTGAACTTATAGAATCACAGAATATCTGCAGTTGGAAAGGACCCATAGAGGATCATTGAGTCCAACTCCCTGCTCCCCACAGGACTACCTAAATCTAACCCATATAACTCAAAACATCATCCAGATGCTTCTTGAACTCTGACAGGCTTGGCACTGTGAACGCTTCCCTGAGATCCTGTTTCAGTAACCGTCCACCCTCTCAGTGAAGAACATCTTCCTAATGTCCAGTCTGAACTTCCTCTGAAGCAGCTCCATACCATTTCTCATGTGTCCTATCACTGGTCTCATGAGAGAGAGAAGATCAGAACCTTTCCTTCTTTTGTTCCCCTTGAGGAAGCTGTAGATTGCAATGAGGTTACACCTCAGTCTTCTCCTCCCCAAGCTGAACAAGCCAAGTGACCTCAGCCACTTCTCATAAGTCCTGCCTTCAAAAGACTTGGTTGCCCTCCTTTGGACACACTCTAATAGTCTGATGTGGTTATATTGAGGTGGCCAAAACTGCACATGGTTCTGGAGGTGGGACTGCACCAGTGCAGAGAGGGATAATCACCTCCTTTGACCAAATCTCTCTGCTGTGCTTGATGCACACTACATAACAGTTGACCCCCTTTTGCTGCCTGGGCAACTGTTGACACATATGCAACTTCCCAGAAACCAAATCCCCCATGTCTCTTTGTACACAGTTATTCTCCAGCCCTTTATCCCAGAGTCTGTACATCTAATCAGAATTACCTCATCCCAGCTGAAGAATTCATCACTTGCTCTTGTTGAATTTCATACAGCTGGTGAATGCCCAGCTCTCTAGTCTGTCCAGATCTCTCTGTAAGAACTCTGTACCCTCAAGGGAGTCCATCTAGTTTATTACCATCAGCAAATTTACTTAAGGTAGATTAGATTCCTTCACTCAGACTATTTATAAAGACTATATATAAAGAGCATTGGCCCTAAAACTGAACCCTGGGGAAACCCACTGGTGGCTGGCTGACTGCCTGATATAATTTACTATAATGTTTTGAGCCCAATCTATCAATCAAACATTCACTCAGTGTATCATGGGCTTGTCCATCTGTATGCTGGATATTTTGTCCAGAAGGATCCTATGAGAGACCATATATGTGAGAGACATTGATACATATAGTGTTGAAATATACTATTGGCATATGTATTCTAAATTTTGTTCCACTTGAGTATTTTCACTAATGAATTAGTGAATGATGGAAATAGATTTGAGTAAGATTACATGGAATGGTATTTTCCACTCATACAAAAGTCTTCCATCTGATCATAGTCATTTATCTTCAGGTTTGAATGATTAGGCCTGATTTACCAAAGCTGAAAGTGAATTGTCTTCTTTTGATTTGTGGGTATTAGGGAAATCTACTTGCAGATTTATATAACACTACTTGAGTTTATTTATGGATTTATGGATATTACAATATTCAAATACTTCCTTAAGCAATTTCGATTTTGACTGGCTTGCTTTATATAAAGCCTTTCTTTGAAATGTGCCAGTGTTCAGTTTTGCTTGTTCACTCAGTAGATTTAGCATTCAAGAAAACCTTTTCTTATTAGCTAGACTGTTTCACTTAGAGTATTGTAATTCCTTAGCAGAACTCTCAATATTACTACATCATTGTTCATACGTTATTATTGATTATACAATTTAAAGTCAGTATATGGCCCTTATGTTTTAAATCTTAAAAATACATTGCCAAGCATTTCACTGTTATGGTTCACACTTTTTCAGTATGGTCAACTGTTCTCTATTATTTGAGTCCATCGAAACGCTATATATTTTTATCCAGAATTGGTAATGGGCTCTTCTGCCACTGTTTGAAGAAATGGAAAATTATTAGCTCCAGAAATAGATTGTAGAATATCATAGAATCATAGAATCAGCTGAGTTGGAAAGGACCTCTGGGATCATCAAGTCCAACCCTTGATCCAACACCACAGTGGTTACTAGACCATGACACATCCAGTCTCCTCTTAAAAACCTCCAGGGATGGAGAATTCACCACTTCCCTGGGCAGCCCATTCCAATGCCTGGTTACCCTCTCTGTAAAGAATTTCTTCCTAATATCCAACCTAAACCTCCCCTGGCACACCTTAAGACCATGCCCTCTTGTCTTGCTGATAGCTGCCTGGGAGAAGAAACCGACCCCCCAACTGGCTACAACCTCCTTTCAAGGGAGTTGTAGAGAGCAATGAAGTCTCCCCTGAGCCTCCTCTTCTCCAGGCTAAACAACCCCAGTTCCCTCAGCCTCTCCTCACAGGACTTGTGCTCCTTCACCTGGACCTGCTCCAGCACCTCAGTATCCTTCCTGAACTGAGGGGCCCAGAACTGGACACAGTACTCCAGGTGTGGCCTCACCAGTGCTGAGTACTGGGGAAGAATCACTTCCCTGGACCTACTGGTCACACTGTTCCTGATACAGGCCAGGATGCCATTGGCCTTCTTGGCCACCTGGGCACACTGCTGGCTTATGTTCAGCTTCCTGTCAATCCAAACTCCCAGGTCCCTTTCTGCCTGGCTGCTCTCCAGTCACTCTGTGCCCAGCCTGTGGCTCTGCAGGGGGTTGTTGTGGCCAAAGTGCAGGACTCTGCACTTGGCCTTGTTGAATCTCATCCTGTTGGAATCAACCCAACTGTCCAGCCTGTCCAGGTCCCCCTGCAGAGCCCTCCTGCCTTCCAGCTGATCAGTCCCCCCCAGCTTAGTGTCATCTGCAAATTTGCTAATATCTGTAACTATATTCTAAAAGGTTTCCTTTGATCATCTCTTCATGCTAGTCAAAAATATTGTAAAAAATAAACTAGTACAAAGAAAATAGTTTATGTATTGCACTACGTGTCTTTTATACTGAAAATTAAAATAGATTCTAGGGAAATTATCTGAAAAATCTTACTGAATTTCAGGTTAAATCATCTCATGACTCCTATTTTGTAAGAACATATGTATCCTCTGTGACCTCATATTGCAAACAAGCTTCATCTGGAGTCATCCAAACAGCATCTGTTTAACTTTTGGAATAATATGTTACTCAGCACATATAAAGATATGAACATGTAGGTGTATAAAAAATCAGTATTTTAAATGTATAAGTCACTAAATAATCTATAAAAATGTTTTCTAGCTCTTGATTTTTTCCCCCTCTTTTTAGTAATACATTCTTGAAGAACACCAATGTTCTTTCAGTGTTACTACAGACACCAATGTATTTTCTTCTTAACAACTATTGAAGGGATAGCTATCATTTATTTCTTCTCTTCACAGTTTGGAAGGAAAGCTGAGTAATTAATGAAAGCTAATTTTGAAAATCAACATACATACTTTAAATTAAAATAGCATATTACAGCTACATTTCTGGAACTTGAGTTTCTTGCATTACTACACTGAAACTGTCACTATACAAAGGAAAAGAATTGGGAAAATCTGTGAAGAAGTATGTGAGGAGATATAAGTTTCCTCCTTATATCTTAAAAATGCAAACAAGATATGAGTCATAGAAATAAATTTTGATCACAAGGAGACCACCAATGGCTCTCAGATGAAAGATGAATTAAAAGTAATTGACAGTCTTTGTAAAATAGTTTCTAGTCTGCAATATTTTATTGCAGTTTGAAGGAATTATAGGGTTTATGAATTAAAGGTTTTCAATAATAAAATCTTTCCAACAAGAATTTTTATCATAACTTTAGTGAATTTAAATTGATGCTCCATTTACAATATAAAAATCATATTTTACAATACAGTTTATCACTGTAATGATTCCTAGCTCTCTCATAATTTCTAAATAGTAAAATACATTATTTTAAGATTATTAGTAGCAATGATATATAAGAATCATTAAAAAAAACAGACATATATGCTTCACTTTCATGAATTCTTTATTAAAATAGTGTCTTATAGAGAGAAGATGGCTCTTTAAAGGAACTATGATTTGATAGGTCAAGAGTTCTTGATAACATATTTTTTACTTTATATTGGCTGTAACATATTCAAAAGACTTCAACTGAATATATTTAACCATGCAACATCCTAATAACATCACTTATATACATTTTGCAAAATACTCTGCACAATATTATAGGCAGTTAAAGTATGAGAAACATATTAAGAACATCCCAGAATGTGTATGAAAAATATTGAGATTTCAAAATTATAAGTGTCATCTCTTTAGGTATTTAAGATTTCTGCATAGTGAGTGAAGAGAGAAACACCAACATTTTATAGTTCTTTTGATCTCATAAAAAAAGTGCTGAATTTTCAAGCATCACCGTTTTCTCTTAAAATTCAGTGGAAGCATAGGTAAACTCATAAAAGCATTAAATGATATGAATATATTACAATTATTGTATTAACAGCCTCCCAAGATTCAAAATTGAGGTTTTCCACTTCAGTGAGTATATGAATCCTAATAAAATATGCATACCTAACCATGTAAGACCTAAAGAGCAATTTAACACTATTACAACACAGTTACTTAATCTCTTACTTTTTCTGTTTGTTTTGTAAAGGTTCAAAAGAAACCTTCAGAAATCTGTCTTATAAGTAGATTTAGAGTTGGAAAAAGTGAAGAGGTTAATAGCAATTCTGTATGGGACATGCTTTTTAAAGTTGCTTGTCTGACTCACAGCTTCTAAATTTTAGTATTTATATTAAAATTGAAACAAGCAAAAACTAAATGTGTATAGATTGTTATTTATAGCACTATCATATTCATTCTTCAACTTAATCAATGAGTATTAAAACTGGAAGTGGCAAAACAAGTTTGTACTGCTTTCTTCTTCAAAAACACAAACAGTAAATCATAACCACGCATAATTTCTGCTGTTATATATTGTAAAGGTTATGTTTATACTATGAGCTGTGAATTAAATTAATGAGTTTTCTCAGCACCATAAACCTCCTCCACCAAAAGAGGAGCTAAATTGCAATAAATCCCTGTTTATGTGAACATAGTTATGGGACAGCAAAGATTTAGAGTTCCTCTATAGGGAAAACTGGCCCAACACAGGAGGAAAAAAATTACAGTTTCTGTATTGTGAGGTGGATGAACAGAGGCAAAAGCATGAACATTGTTTTCACTTCACTATAATAATGCCAGTAATTTATTAAAAGCAATTGCTAGAGCAAAGCTTTTTTTGCCAGTGCTTCAGCCAAAGTGACAATACACCAATCCAATATGTTTTCTCCTTTTATGCCTCTGAATATTGAAACTATTAAATTACACATCATTTTGCATTATTATTGGAACGAATATTTCTTTTTTGTCAAAAATATTAGTGATAGCATAAGAAAACTGTCTTCTTTATATAATGCATACATTAAAAATTCCTTACACGAACTTGAACAGCATTATTTACTTCTACACATTTACACTGGTGATTTCAGGTTACTGTGGTTGTCATTTCTAAATGCATTCCTCATAGGAAAGTACTGTACTTTCTGAATTTTCTGCATTTTGTTTCATTAGTCTCTCATTTTACATTTTATTTCATAAAATACAAGTAAAGGTTTCTATTATATGTACAAAAGAACAACTTTATTAGCCCCTCTTTAATTTTTAAGAGTTTTTTTTCTTGAATTTTTTTTTAATATCTGCTCTTAAAAATAAAAACATATATTTCCATGGAAACTTTATGCAAACACACCTACTTTCCAATGTGCGTTGTAATATTTTCTATTTATGGAGAAAAACTTAAAATAACCACAATAATATTTTGTGGACCTACAGCTTTTTTTACTTCCAGCAGCTTCAAACAGAGGAGCATGCAGTGTTTGCTCCCCTGCCCAGGCATAAATGAAAGTGTCAGAAATTAAAGCCTCCCCTTTAACGTATTGCAGATAAGTTGTCAACACAACAAAAAGAGGGACATTCTTATCACTCTATGCATTGTTAAACTGTGGAACTGACTTTTATAGAACGTAGCAGATGGCCAAATCCTATATGAACTATAAAAATTATCGGATAAGTTCAAACAAGAAAAACATGCATGAATTGGAAGCTTGGTTAAAGGAAGTGATATTCTGTCCTTCCTACACTACAGCTTTGTGTTCCAATGCTCTTCCCAAAAGCATCAATTATCTGCTATCAACAAAATATTCAACTCTATGGTTCTTAGTTTACTGTGGTTCTTAATCACTGAATGTTTCTTATTTGAAATTCTTATGCAATAGAGTGTCTTCTTCACTCACCTACAGGAACCAATCTGCTGCCATCTCATCTGAGAAATGGTAAAATGGTAGTAGTCACTGAGTCTTTTATATAAGTGTAAAAGTGAATGAGAGATCTTTCCTAGAAGTAAAATTACTTATTTTAAATCTAAGTGATTGAATAATAAAAAGTAAGGCTTTGAAGGAAAAACTGATTAGTTTGGATTTATATGCAGAAGGTGCCACACAAAGGCACATGGCATTGCAAAGGTGGATTTAGTTTTCAAAACTACTGTATGCATAGCAACATGTTGCTATGCTATAGATATGATTTCAGGTTTATAGTTTCTTAGGGATGACACAAGATTTTTAACGAAAAAAATCCCACATCCTTAGAATCTATACTTTTTAGAGGAAAATAATTCTGTTGCCTTGTGCAATACATTTGTATTGCTCTTCCTTCTCCCTTGAACCTCCTCAACAAGTTCACACATTTAGTTATTTCAAAATACTGGAAAATGTCACTTATAGCCAGTGAAGAGAGATGAGACCTTCTAGTAAAGAGTCAATACAATCTCTGCTGATTGTATTCTTCAGGATGCTACATCCATGTTCTTCAGCTGCCTATTCCTTTTCATTGGTTGTAAAAGAAGCATAAGCTCACTATGTCAGACATAGTTCTCCTTACTGTGGCAGTCTGCATGTAGTCCACCTAATTAACAGTAAGTCTTTAACACAAAACAAAGAGGCAGAAGTGTTTCTTTTAACATGTGGAGAGCTAAAATTAATGATATCTGCTCTAGAAGCAGAATGGGATGCCATGGAGTCTCAGTGAGTATGAAATTAGCAAAAAAACAAATAAAAAAAAAATCCTCAGTTAAATCACCAATGCCAAATGTTCTTGCTCAGGTCACTAAGTCAGAGTAGCGTCTAGCACAGGTAAGTTTATGGATACAGAAAATGTCAGATATAAGGTTCTAGTGAGATTTAATTCCCTAGACACACCAGAAAAAAGTCACTTAATTGCAATATTCAGCTATTCCGTTCATCAATCTTACTAGGAGAAAAAAAAAGAAAAAGGTTACTGTTTAAGCTTTGCACATCAGATAAAGCAGAAGGAAGAGCAGAATATGTCCTATTTAATAATTAGTTATCCTGTTGATCTGATACAACAGGATCATTCTAAAGGACTGACACTTCTTATCAGTTTTTAAATTAATTTTCCCCTTGGAGGTCACACAATAATAGAATAAGCTGAGTTGGAAGGGATCCACAAGGATCACTGAGCCCTGCACAGGAGACCCCAAAAATCCCACCATGTACCTGAGAGCATTGTCCAAACACTTCTTGAACTCTGGCAGGCTTAGTGCTGTGACCACTTCCCCGAAAAGCCTGTTCCAGTACCTGACCACCCTTTGAGTGAAGAAACTTTTCCTAATATCCAACCTAAACCTTCCCTGACACAGTTTCAGACCATTCTCTTGGATGCTATCACTGGTCACTGCAATGAGGTCTCCCCTCGGTCTCCTCTTCTCCAGACTGAACAAGCCAAGTGACCTCAGCTGCTCCTCATACAACTTCCCCCTAGACCCTTCACCATCTTCACAGTCCTCCTTTCGATGTTCTCTAATAGTTTTATATCCTTCATATATTGTGGCACCCAAAACTGCACACAGAACCCGAGGTGAGGCTGCACCAGTACAGAGTAGAGAGGGACAATCATCTCCTGGCCGAGGGGCTGATGATGCTTTGCCTGATGCACTCCAGGAAATGGCTGGCACTGCTGGCTACCAGGACACTGCTGGTTCGTATTCAGCTTTTCATCAACTGTCATGTTAAGAAGCCACATGCACTTCTTGCAGTGAGGTGCAAATTTGTGGATCCCTTTTCATAATGGGTAGACAAAACTCCTTGAGCAGAGACAATCCTTACATTTTAAATCTACATAAAATTGACAAAATGTTGTCACAAATGTCATAATTTCTATCCTACAGTTAATGTTACCTGCACAGCAATAAATATGTTTCAAATTCACTTTTCATCAACATAGATGACAAATTCTGGAAATATCCAGCTCCTTATGGCTTAATTAAGAAACTTATTAGTCATCTGAATATGCAACTACTCATCTCTGCAGATTTTCTCTAAAAGCGTTAACTGCCCAGAATCATTGGTTTTTTTAGTGTATAAAGGCTTGCAAGTGTATTCATCTAATTAAAAGCAAAATTTCAGGAATATTTATAGACATACCAAATCTCCAAGCTATGCTTTCCCCTCCTCCACTGAAATGAGCAATTGGTTATTGCGTTTATGTCCACAGAAGTTTTGAGTAGTCTAGGCTTTTCCAAATTTTTCCAAGTTCCTAAATGGGTTATGGACAGTTGCTGACTTGATTCCTACTAGTTTAATTAAATAAAACACCCAAATCCAGTGGCACTGTAACTGTACTGACTGTTTTGTGAAAATTTTTTGTCTTTCTCCAAGTGAAATATAAATTTTGTTTTCATTAAGAAGCATAAGAAAAAAACAGTTTCTTCCTCAGTACAGAAAACTAACAAAAATATACTAAAGAGAGGGATGAAAAAATGTGAAAACTTAGATTGTCTAAAATTCCACTAGTTTCTAGAACATCTCTTAATGTTTTGCTTTACTTTGTTTGCTGTTAGGTACATCGAGTAAAATTGTTTTAGATTTGCTCTAGTATAGCAATTCCTCATTTTACAAGGTAAAGTTCAAGTGAAAATCTGTTAAAATAAGAGTCACTCAAGCTCCATAGTAACAACAATAACATTTTTAGATACAGAGATATATAGATATGTGTAGCTAATAAAATGTGTTGTTTCAACATAAGATCATTATACTATTTTTCCTATCTATCTGCTCTTTAAAAAGCATTTTGCTCAAAAAATGCTTTGCATCCCTCTCATGAAGTAATAAGGACTTTTACAAGACAAAAGTTTCTTCTTTAATGACTTTTATGTTTGGAGGTGTATCCCAGTTGCTATCTGAGGAATGTGGTTGCTTCTCAGATAAAGGAAACCCAAAATGTCCAGATCGTCTCACCAGATAACTCAGGTATTACACTAAAACCTAGATGTTAAGTGACGTATTTTATTATGATTTATGGGCAATCACTTATGACTTGCTGCAATATGAATTGTAATTTACTGAGGTACTGATGGGCAAATAGAAGGACTTAGAAGATAGCTTTGCACATATGTAACAGAAATTTCCGTCTAAATACTAGTGATCATTCTCTACCAATCCTTTATTAGGCAGAAAAAGGTAAGGGAACTATGTAACATACTCTCCAGAGAACTAAAATTTATTATAAAATTATTGATTAATGATATTTATTTGATTTATAAAAAGGAAGGTTCCTTTTCTAATTTTTTCCCCATTGTGATTATAATTATTAGCTATAACTTAATTATAATCTGTTTCTGAAGTAAAATATGGAAATATGTAACTAAATAGACAAGAACAGTGGAACAATTGGAAGCAGAGTCTGTCAAAACTATACTCAGTTCATCCACTGGAAGGTTTTTATTATATTAAATTTCCTCAGAAGAAACAGGATGTAGTGTTTACACCCCAATCCTCTTTGTGAATACTAGAAGGGGAAAATAGTTTACAAAATGCATAAAAAAGTGCATATATAAAGGTGGTCACATCTGCCACAGTGCTGCAGTCATATTTGTTCAGGGGAGGAACTTTGTGACATAGTTACCAACAATGGCTTTTAACTGACTCCTATAATTTTCATGTTCTTCTAGTAAAACTTTTGGAAACAACAACATTTAAGGTCTATGTAAAATGTGCTCTGAGGGCATTAGAACATATTTCAGCTGTTATTTTTACTGTTACACCAGATATAATCACTAGATGTTCACTATTTTACTATTTTGAAATAACTGAGTCATACAACTACTTAACAGAAAGATTTTTGACATGAGTTCTGGAAGCTAGAAGATTTTTTTCCCTCAGAATTTCTTCCTACAACTAAAACTTTCTAACTAAGTGGTTTGGAATTGCTTGTTTTCCAATAAGGCACTCTCTTCAGGAGTTACTCAGGGCTTCTGTTACTCACTTTATTTATCACAGATTTCTTCTGGACAAGGAATAATTAGACAATCCGGCCTATGATCAGACTATAACAAACACAATTAATTTAATGTAATGATTAACGTATCATAGCCTCCTTACCTTATAATAACTATCTGAAAGATTAAACTTCTCATCTAGGCTATTTTAGGTCTCTCAGAAAGCAAAGATTAACAAACATGCAAATAAAAAGACTTATCCTCTTTCTTAAAATAGGTGCCGAAGTTGGATAATACATCATCTACATGGCCTATCTTCTCTCATTAATCAACTACAGTGGAAACCAAGACAAATAAAGCTTATTGTAAACACTTTGGAGCTTTCTATGGAATGCTATTTATACACCTCAGCATCCTGTTCCAACAAGTTGCTTGTAGGTATAAACCTAAAACAGCAGATGAAACCAGTCTTGCTCTGAAACTCTTTATGCTTGGATAGAGATATTGCTTTAACTTCATAGAATCATAGAATCATAGAATCAACCAGGTTGGAAAAGACTTCCAAGATCATCAAGTCCAAACCTTGATCCAACACTGCTGTGGTTACTAGACCATGGCGTTAAGTGCCACATCCAGTCTCATCTTAAAAACATCCAGGGACGGTGAATCTACCACCTCTCCAGGTAGCCCATTCCAATATCTGATTACTCTCTCTGGAAAGAATTTCTTCCTAATATCCAACCTAAACCTCCCTGGCCCAGCTTAAGACCATGCCCTCTTGTCCTACAAATAGTTTGTAGGAAAAATAGCTTGTCCTACAAATAGCTTGAAGTAACTTGCTATTTGTTTTCTGTAGTGCAGACAGTATTTTTTTAGCAACATGGTTGTTCAGTGCAACAAACCCAACAAAGTAACACATGTGTAAACCATACTTCCTAACCTTACAGTTGACACATTCTTGAAGCTCAATTCATCTTGACCAATAACCTTTCTGATTCCCTGGAAGATGCAGTGACAATACAGTGAGGATTATAACTCTTCACATTTTTTTGTACAGATTTTGTTCTCCCTTATGTTTCCACAGAGACCACAAATGCCATGAATAATACAGATGCTAGATTTGGCATTTCGAGTATTTTGTCCCTGGTTTTTGTTAGCTGTGGGACTCATGTTGTTTTAAATAAGCAGCTCAAGCGTCACAGTAAAATACAAAGAGTATGAAAGAATTAATTGTACTAGCCCTCCAGACTTAAATTCTAATGACACTAAAGAGACAGAAATTACCTATGTGAAAGGAAAATCTTAACTGTGACCTAGCTGGTTTTATTAGAGTTAATTAGGTCAGTGAAGTTGACCTAATTTTTTAATTAATTAATTTATTCCAAAGGAACACACAAAAATATTGCCACACTTTCATAAACCAGGCAGGGTAATTACATTGAAGAGATTACAGAATCAGTTTTTAACCACTCATTTTTCATTTGAATAACTTGGTTCTTACATAACAGTTTTAAACTATGCTGTACTGTAGCTACAGTGTAGGTGATGTTTCTTACAAAGTTAAATAAATATAAACCGGAAAGTACGCATTTTTATTTCTTTCCCAAATTCTCTAGTCTGTATTATCTGGGAAAAATTTATAAGCATTTTTTTTCCATACCTTTCCTATATATTTCCGAATAGAAAATACAAATAATTTTAGCAACCAGAAGACATCATCAAAATTGTGGATAAATTTCCCAGAAGCTTTTTCTATTAATGTTTTACAATTAGTTTGGTCATTCTTTATACTCAATTTCCCTGCTGTTATTTAATTATTTAATTATTTTCATTTTTATATGTCTTAGAGAAGATAAGGTATTCCTAATAATTAGAGAAAATTTTAATTGGTTTTGAATATTATAAATAAATCAGCAAGAAAAAAAGTAGACCTGATTAACTGTGTTGTATTCCTAAAGGAATTTTGAACTCATTTAAGTTAAGTCACCACTAAGATTAAACACATTTTTTTATATTATAGAATCATAGAATCAACCAGGTTGGAAAAGACCTCCAAGATCATCAAGTCCAAACCTTGATCCAACACCACAGTGGTTACTAGACCATGGCACTAAGTACCACATCCAGTCTTATCTTAAAAACCTCCAGGGATGGAGAATCCACCACTTCCCTGGGCAGCCCCTTCCAATATCTGATATCTCTCTCTGTAAAATATTTCTTCCTAATATCCAACCTAAACCTCCCCTGGCACACCTTAAGATCATGCCCTCTTGACCTACTGCTGGTTGCCTGGGAGAAGAAACCGACCCCCAACTGGCTACAACCTCCTTTCAGGGAGTGGTAGAGAGTGATGAGGTCTCCCCTGAGCCTCCTCTTCTCCAGGCTGAACAACCCCAGCTCCCTCAGCCTCTCCTCATAGGACTTGTGCTCCAGTCCCTTCATCAGCCTCGTTGCTCTTCTCTGGACCTGCTCCAGCACCTCAGTATCCTTCCTGATATGCCATATGATTTGAAAATTATTTGTAAAGAAACTGACATAAGGGAAAAAAAGTTTCATAAAACGAATAAGACTGCTTATATTATACTATCAGATCAAAATGTTTAGAGGAAATTTTGAAAAATGAGAATGACTGAATAATTGGAAATCTCATTTTATGAGCAATAGATC
This sequence comes from Pseudopipra pipra, assembly GCF_036250125.1. Classification (NCBI taxonomy): domain Eukaryota; kingdom Metazoa; phylum Chordata; class Aves; order Passeriformes; family Pipridae; genus Pseudopipra; species Pseudopipra pipra. Next base: position 52,790,955 of record NC_087550.1, read on the forward strand.
TGAAGCTAGTTCATTCTTGGTTTCGCCTGGTCCATTGCTGCTCAGTCTAGTAAGCTCCATTGAAAGTTCTTACATGGCATGTAAAGATGACACTTTATTATACAGTCTTTCTGCACAGAAGCTATATCATTTTGATTCTACAATGCCTTATACAGGCTTATCATCTGGGAACTCCAAGTCGACAGGTTTTTGAGCTTGATCTCTCAAATTCCATCACATAAAACTTCAAATTCTGGAATTTTAAGAAGTAAAAAATCTGCTACTTAGACACATATAAACTTGTTGTTTGCTGTTATTGAATGTAAATATAAATAAATTACGTTCAAAACTATTTAGTAATATCTCATTCCTTTACCTCCTAGATTTGCCCTAAACCTTACCTCTGGAGAGATAACTATTTTTCAGAGAAGGAACATAGAATTGTATGTGTACATATGTATATCACAGTACATGATACACTGCACAAACCACTGGGTTCTGAGTCAGGAGTGAAGGAGTATGTCACAGGCTGGCTTTTATCATACAAAAAATGTTGATGTCACTTCATCACTCTATGCCTTTTTTTCCTTGTTTATAAACTGGAACTTGTCTGTATAAACCAGACTCATATTTTTGTGTGAATTTACTACATTACTTCTAAACTGATTATGATTATTATTATTAATTATTAGTGGTTTTGGCAGTATGATTTCCTGGACATAGTCTCACCAACTATTAAAATTAACCTATGCTTCAATGATTATAAAAAGACAATAACAGCAAGTGAACCAAATTAGTTTTTAATTTTTTTTTATTTATAAAAATATGAAACAATAAGGTTCAAAGATGTTGATATTAGGTATTTTGGTATCCTAATAATTTAAATTCTCCATTAAAATTTTGTGAGTTAGGGAAATATTTGTATATTAATTTGGCACCCTGGCCAAGAGCCAAAAACAATTTCCAGGATCAGGGTATGCTCTAGTCTGTGTCCATTAATACCTACCCAGTTCTTCAGATTATCCTCCTGACACTCAAAAATGTCGCTGGTACATTTAAAGTTATAATGCATAGTAATGTGACAACAGTAGTATGTTGTTTTGTTGTTTGTACACAACAAGGTTCCAAGTTTCTTCCTGCATGGTGTATCAGCTCACAGTGTATGAAGACTCAGGAAACTGTTTGCAACAATCTTGATAAAAACAAGAAGTCAAGAACTTCTACTTATCTGCCTGCATATACTGAATTAATCAAATATGACTACTGGAAAAAAACTGAATAGAATATAAATATGATGTGTAGAGGTGCTGTCATAAAGAATACTAACAAGAAAAGGAAGCTGGGGTTATTATGGGGGTAATAGTGTGCAATTTTTGGCAGGGAAAAGCCTTGCAAATTAGTTGTTCTTGCAAAAAAGTTGTTCCTCCCAACTATGACCCAAGTCTCTAGACACTTGAAGTAGCTGACCCAGTAAGGTCAGTAATTTGAAGCACATGTTGGGAAAGAATCATAGAGAGCACAGAAAAAGCAATCACATTTCTAGGTAATCGCGGGGTTAATTAGTATGGGGAAAGTTCAGAAATTATGAAGAAAATAATTAGTTTTCATAGATGTTAAAGGAATTTTTTTTCCTTCTTTTTCCTTTCTTTTATATTCCATGAATCTTTGGTGAACCAGAAAATTAGATTTTGTTTTGCAGGAGAGAGTTTTTGTCCTTCCAATCAACTACTAATATCAGTGTGAAGGTCCTGTGCAGGGCCGGGATTTGGACTCCATGATCCTTGTGAGTCTCTTCCAACTCAGCATATTCTGTAATTCCGTGATGCTGTGAGTTCACAGATGCCAAGCTCTGCTATGCCTGTCACGTCAGCATGATTAGGAAATATGGGGCTCAGTATAGAGATCCAGCCTGCCACTTCTGGAATGGTATACTGCTATCTAAGGAGGAATGAAATGAAATAAAACCATTCCCAAAGAAGTGTACTTTAAAGTAACTCTAAAGTTGTATCTGCAGGAGAATTGAGATATGCTAATAGTAGTTTCCTTGCTAGTACCATCTCAAATAGTACACTTGTCCCTGCCATTCTGAAGAGCAAATGCCAAAATCAATGCTACTTTTCAGTCCTTGACAAAAACCTCTGCCTTGAACCAGTTTGCTGAACAATGGATCTAGGAGGTCTGCAGCAATAAGAAGCAAAAAAAGACAGTGAGGAACAGAGTTTCTCTTTGTGCTGCTCTGTGGCTCTTTTCATATCTGTTTGATGTGATGGGCATATTTTAAAAATACATAGATAATTTCAAAATTATGCAAAGACTCCAACTGACTTGGGTACCAAGGAAATCTCTCTCATCAGCAAAAATATGAACCTCCTGACTTACGGAACAATGGTATTGTCCTCTAACCAAAGTTTTTACTATCCCCAGTGACAAGACAATTTAAAACACATGCAAGTCTACAGAAGAGTTCTAATTGCTGTATTTGGCAACAAATAAAAATCATCGAACAATCATCTTAAATATAAGGAATGAAGCAAATAAACAAATCCCCCTAAGCAATAACAATAAAAACCAAAACAAAACCCACTGCTGTTTTTAAAGAGAAACTGCAAGTCTTCACATTATGCTTTACTTGCTCTGGCATTCTTTTTGTACTTTGCAGAGTAAAAATTATTAAGGATTACTTCATTCATGGAACAATATATACTACAAATGAAACATCAGAAGAATAGCCCTCTGTAGCAGATCATATTCATCATCATGGCTAGGCTTTGCGAACGAAGATTTGGGAAGGGCTCTACCCACACTTAGTACAAGCACGCTGGTGGCTAAGAAGGCCAATACAAGATAGACAAGTCCGGTTGCAAAATGGCACAGCAGAAAGACTCCTTAGGTGGTATTGGCAACACACGATTCTTTCTGCGTTGTCTTTTCTCCTCAAGAATGATCCTGTGTGCGTTCTCAAAAGCATCAGCAGCGTTAAAGAGTGTGTGTCTCCAGACCTCCCAGCTGGAGGCCAGAGTAGACCAGTTATGTTGATCAATATGGCCAAGGCTGAGATGTTGTTTCAGGGAGTCCTTGTATCTCGTCTTCGGGGCTTGTCTCTTGTGGCAGCCAGTGGCAAGTTCACCATAAAGCAAGATCTTAGGGAGGCGGTGGTCCTTCATCCTGGAGACGTGTCCTGCCCAACGCAGTTGTGTTCTCAGCAACATGGCCTTAATACTCACAACTGCTGCCTGTTCTAGAACAGATCATATTGTAAGGCTTGAAAAAAACAATGCTACAGCCTAAGATTTTTGTACCTATATCTTCATTTTACAGGCAAGATTGATAAAGACTGTGCATATAATATATTTTATTTGGATTTGTAGCAACCCTTTGATCAAGTTTTACATGACAGGCCTCAGCTTAAAACTACAAGCTTCAGAGATCCAGATTAAGACATAGAAAAGGATAAAGAACTAGTTAAAAAATAGACTAGTGTTTATGTGGTGGAAAAAAAAATAACTTACAGTGGTTTTATGTGGGTCAGTGTTCACATCTGAAAGTGTTAACCCCTGTGGAATGTGTGAGGTAAGTAACACCACCTAACTAACTACTGATAAATGCAAGGATGACACAGAGTAAATAGAGAGGTGGATGGCATGATCCACATTGGGGTGGAAGGTATGAGGGGAGCTGGGATACATCCCCCTCAGGAAGCACAGATGCCTTTTCTCAGAAGTAATTTCGGTGGCACAGGCCCCCTGCTGCACGCAGGGGTGACGGTAAGTGCATTGTGCAGTCTCCGTTTTTGACTGAGCACTGGACTATCTCTATGAAAAGCTGTTACCTCTGTATGTGCTTAAAATATTTGCTTTGCTCACTTTCTTATGACCTGTATCATTCAAAAGGCCACTAGTGTGGGGCAAGGAGGGAGATAAGGATACATTATGTCACTGAATCTCTGTGGAAATATCCTTCAGTGAGATGGATAAAGTTTGATAGTTTATGGTACAGAAAAAATATTATAGCAAAGTCTACAACCCCTTAGAAGTGTTTATGTTTATTCTATAAAAGAGTTCTGAGTTTCTCATGTTCACTTATGTGCATTGCTTCAATGCAAATTAAGTTAATAAACCCAAGTGTAGAAATGTAAATAAAAGTAGACTAATTTTAAAGATTAAGTGGAGGAGTTCCTCAGTGTGGACATGTCTTCCACTGGTGAGCTCAATGCTGTCATTTGGGCCCAAAGCCTGGGTGACAGCATGTTCTCACTGGAGCTCTGTCTGGGCAGCTGCATCAGTTGTCATGGGTACAGAGCTTAGAGAGGGCAATGTCACGCCAATCCACAAAAAGGGCCGGAAGGAGGACCCATGCCGGGGTCCGAAGAGGAAGGATGCAAGTAGAATTTCTTATTCACCTGTGCACACAGTCTTTTGTCCGCTCGGGAGGGGAAAGGGGCAGAACATAGGGCGGAGCATGAGACAGACAAGCAGGGGGACAAACCAGGATAGGGACACGGGCAAAAGGGGGAGGAGTGGGGGAAGCAGGGGGCAGGCAAACTCATGGCAAACCTGGGCTTGTCCAGGCTGTGCACTGTGTAGTGTGAATACAATGAAACCACATAATAACAGTAAAGTCCATATGATAACTGTAAGGTACATATAATAAAGTCCTGCCAATTGCTGTATGCTTTTCTCCATACCTGGAACTGTTCCCATCCTGAATCTTGTTCCTTCACAGACCCGGGAAACTATAAGCCTGTCAGACTGACCTCAGTGCCTGGCAAGGTTACGGAGCAGATCATCCTAAGTGCAATCACACAGCACCTACAGGATGGACAAGGGATCAGACCCAGCCACCACAGGTTTAGGAGGGACAGGTCCTATCTGACCAACCTGATCTCTTTTTATGATCAGGTGACCCATCTGGTGGATGAGGGGAAGGCTCTGGACATAGTCTACCTGGACTTCAGCAAAGCCTTTGACACCCCCTCCCACAGCATTCTCCTGAAAAAGCTGGCAGCCCAAGGCTTGGACAGGGGCACTCTGTGCTGGGTTAGGGCTGGGATTAGGGCTGGCTGGAGGGCCGGGCCCAGAGAGTGGTGGTGAATGGTGCTGCATCCGGTTGGTAGCCAGTGTTGGGCCCAGTTCTGTTTAATATCTTTATTGATGATTTAGATGAGGGGATTAAGTGTACCATTAGCAAGTTTGCAGATGACACCAAGTTGGGGGGGGGGGGGGGACTGTCAACCAGCTGGAAGGCAGGAGGGCTCTGCAGGGGACCTGGACAGGCTGGAGAGGTGGGCTGATTCCAACAGGATAAGGTTCAACAAGGCCAAGTGCAGAGTCCTCCACTTTGGCCACAACAACCCCATGCAGAGCTACAGGCTGGGCACAGAGTGACTGGAGAGCAGCCAGGCAGAAAGGGACCTGGGAGTTTGGATTGACAGGAAGCTGAACATGAGCCAGCAGTGTGCCCAGGTAGCCAAGAAGGCCAATGGCATCCTGACCTGGATCAGGAACAGTGTGACCAGTAGGTCCACGGAAGTGATTCTTCCCCAGTACTCAGCACTGGTGAGGCTACACCTGGAGTACTGTGTCCAGTTCTGGGCCCCTCAGTTCAGGAAAGATATTGAGGTGCTGGAGCAGGTCCAGGTGAAGGAGCACAAGTCCTATGAGGAGAGGCTGAGGGAACTGGGGTTGTTTAGCCTGGAGAAGAGGAGGCTCAGGGGAGACTTCACCTACATCTACAACTCCCTGAAAGGAGGTTGTAACCGGGTGGGGGTTGGTCTCTTCTCCCAGGCAGCTGTCAGCAAGACAAGAGGGCATGGTCTTAAGGTGTGCCAGGGGAGGTTTAGGTTGATATCAGGAAGAAATTCTTTACAGAGAGCGTAATCAGGTATTGGAATGGGCTGCCCAGGGAAGTGGTGGATTCTCCATCCCTGGAGGTTTTTAAGATGAGACTGGATGTGGCACTCAGTGCCATGGTCTAGTAACCACTGTGGTGTTGGATCAAGGTTTGGACTTGATGATCTCGGAGGTCCCTTCCAACCCAGCTGATTCTATGATTCTATGATTCTATGATTCTACGATTCTAAGATTCTATGATTCTATGATTCTATGATTCCATGATTCTATGACTCTATGGTTTTCTGCCAGATGAAAGCCGTTGCTCCCTGGTTGAGCCAGCAGAGCTACAGCACCCTCCCTGTGTGCCCTTCAGCCCAAAATGCCATGCCACACCCTGGTTGATATCCCACACCCTGTTTGACAAGTCTGTTCAAAGAACTCCTGGTCACTTATGGTCCCCGAGGCTTCTTTTATACATATGTGGGGATTTGCTTTCCATTGCTTCTGGCCTTGCTCAGGTCCCATCAGCCACTGTCATGCAAACTGTGAGCTTCTGCCTGTTCTCTCAGCTCCCCCTGTGGTTCCTCCAGATTGTGTTGGCATCAGAGTTGCTCACATTGACAAATTAGGTGTAGCATCTAGATATTTCACGGACCAGAATTTGAGGTAGAAAAAAGAGGCCAAACTCTGAAAGGATCAATCTTCCTCTGCAATAGTCTGAGCAGCAGAGCTCTTATAAGAATATGCCAAGTTTGACAAACTTAAGTATTCCCTTTCTCTTCTGAGTTTTTCTTGTCAGAGCGCATTCAGCTTTTCTTCAGGAACACTGTAAATGCTTCTCCTTATGTCCAGATGCTTATGATTTTGTTAATTCATTAAAGTGTGAATATTTAGACTTTTTTTAACTCCTACCTATTATGCATGATTATTCAAATAGTCACTGCCTTAATCCAAATGACATCACACCGTAGTGAGTTTTATTCATCAACTAATATTTTCTCTGTACATGGTGAAAAATAATAATTTCATTGCTTTTGATTCTATTGATTTTCAATATTGCTTATTGTTTATAAGCCCTTGCCTGTGAAAACTGATCATACTTAATTTAGTTTACTTTTTCTTTATCTTTATTGTATGGGTTCCTTTTAATTAATTATCAGCCAAAATTGCATTTCTCCTGCATTTCTCAAATGCCTCTGGGTAAATCTCTCTCTGCCTTACAACACTTGCACTTTATGCAAGGGATATATTACAATTTCTCATAGAGAATATCTCAAATTCTATTGAGGTTAATTACTTAAAGTATGTTTTCTTAGAAATTGTTTTAGAGTATATTCTTTTGGATTTCTTTTAATCATAGAGAAGATGCTTTCACCTCATAACTTCCACATGATCAATGTCCTCGATGGTCTTAAAATTAAAGGAACAGCAATATACAGAATACAAAAATTATCTCACAGGCCCAGAGTCTGTGCTTATATTATTGCACACAAACATGAGGCATTTTAATCATTCATGTCATGGCTGACATTGCCCATTCTGCTTTAAAAAAAAAACAAACAACAAAAGTTAAAACTGCAGAATGCTTAATAGCACTGGTCACAGAATATCGTTGTATTTGTATACTTACAGTAATAAGAGAAAGATCTTCAAAAGAAAAAATTTATGAGAACATTGTAGAGATGTTTGATTAAAATTCTCCAACTCAGTAGGAAAAATTACAATTTTTTTATCAAAAGCAGCAGAAATTATTAAACTTATTAGGGAAGCCTCCAAATTGAAACAAAATAATTGCAGTCACTAGCCACCTGAACTTTTTGGACAGAAGACTCCTGGGATATAATGTTAAAACTGTGGAGGTCAGAAAGAACTGAGAAAGATTAAAAAACAGAAAACAGGAAAGAAAAAAAGGGTGAAGAAGGAAACAAACAATTTAACCATCAGATTAAATGTAATTCTGAGAAAGGACTACAAAGATTTTAGACCATAATGAGTGAAGAAAACATGTTTCACTAAGGCAGGAAATTTGTCTTGTAATTTCATTTTCCATACTATTCATCAAGTCCATATTTTGTATGAGGTTTTGGAAACACAAACATCACCTGAAGAAAGCATTGGATCTTTTCAACATGTTCTCCTCCTAACTGTAATAACCTACAAGATCCCAAAGCTTTTAGTGTCTTACATAAAAAAGGATGACATTAAAATAAAAAGATCAAAGTTATCGGTGATACATTATGTTTACTTTTGATCCTGCAAAGCAATCACATGAGAAAACTGACTTGTAGCCTTCATTTGGATTTTCATTGGATCCCCCGCCCATCTTTAGCAAAGTTAATTTAATGAGTTGAATTTATGTTGAAACTTAAACAAGTTAAGTTTAACATTTATTCAAGGACAGCAAAAAAAAGAGGTCTGAAGTATCAGGACATATAAGCAGCAGAATGCATTTTAATCCCGATCAATAGTAAGTGAGGGACAACTAAAGCTTGAAACGAGAGTACAAGAAATTCAGAAATTTGTCCATTGATCTAAGCCTCTGCACTATGTCACCTGTCCTTCTGTCTTGCTGTCAATCCAGAAACCAATCAGGGGTTCCCTGAGTTACAGCAAGGTCTACACTGTCTCCTCTGAATCCCTAGGAACAGTATTTCTTTCCCACACCTTGAGGAGAAGTTATGCATACGTTCCCCGCTTTTCTGAGATATCTATAATTTAGAACTGCAGATTCTTACCTCAGGAGCTGTCACTTGGCCTCTTTGTTGGCCTCTGTCATGCTATCCTGAGCTGCAGGTTCCTCACCCTAGAAGGTAGATGCTTAGGTGGAGAGGGAGCAGGCAGAAAGCATCAAGTTCTCCAAATGTTTCCATGTGATACAGAGTACAGGACTGTTACTTTCTGTGGGCTTGCCCCATGCTTTTTGAAGGAGCAGTACATGTACAAATCAAATATGTCCTGTTACAACCACATAATTGCATATTTTCCTGAATATATTTATAGAACTCATGCTTGAAATTGAAGATATGTGGAAAGTCCAAAGAAACACCTCTGTCCATTTACTTCAGGAGATGTGGCTACACCACTGTGATCAAGGTACAAGAAAGCTATTTTGTGCTAAAAAATCAGAGGTCAGATAGTTAATCAACAGTACATTACATTGACTCTTCCTATTACATAGTTTTGCAATTTCACTTTACACAAATTATAAAGTCTTGAGTCTAATGGCAAATATAGCATGACACAATTATTATTCACTGAAGTCTGTTTCAGCAAAGGGGTTCCTGCACGCTAACCCACAGAGAGTCATAGATGGTGAGGAAAATTACAGAGACAAAGCTATTTTGTTTTTCATACTTGGCCTAATTACAAGTATATAATGAGGGGGCAGACTCACTGAGTACCAAGTGTACCTGCAGAGAACAGAGTCCATTTTCAAAATTTGTCAGTTTAGTGAAATTTATGAAGCTTGACATCAAGATGAGAGAAGTAATAGCTTTGAGAAGAGAAGCACAAAACTGGAATGCTTTTCCATTTTAAAAAGTAATTATGTTAACAAATATTTGAAAAATAAAATATTCAAGACTGGGTATTTTAAAGTACATATTGGATAAGTATAAAAAAACCCTCAAAACAAAAAGAATACTTTATTCTGGTTATATGCTTCTCTTACGAATTTGTTTCATTGAGATTATGGAATACTTGAATTCCCACAAGTTACAGAAAAAACCTTGTTATTGGCAAAATGCATACATCATTTATGCAAAGCTGAGAATTGATTATTAGTCTCACTTAAAAGTCTTAACAGCGTAATCAAAGAAGTATTACTCCAGTTGCATTGATTTTTACATTTCTAGGTCAAAACATATGCAGGTAGAATGATGGGTACACCAACTCTATAGTATCTACCCCTTTCTTTGGCATTATGCTCAGCCTCCTAATTCTTCTCTGCATCCTGTGGTCAATGGTTTCAGTTTCTGGGGTTTGAGATGTCAAGTCATCGGTATACCAAGTCCTTTGATGAAAGAAATATGATGCTAATCTTAATGGTTTCTCCCTCCTCTAAAATCCACCTGGGTTCACTTTTATACATATATTATCACATTCCACACCCTTCTTTTACCTGCAAGTCCACCATGTATCTGAATTTACTGTATATGCTGTGACTTACATATAATGGATACTTACTCTTTTTTTTGTCACCGCTATAACTGGTTTTTATCCAGCTCCAAGAGTTACGTTCCTTTGAAGACCGGTAGCTGAACACTGGTGAGTGGGTTAAGAATGTTGGGATCTGCTTTGACCTTGTGCCTGTATTTTTCAGGCTTCTATGATCACCCTGTGATCTCTATCACCCCTCCTATTCTAGATCTGCAGCCTGTCACAGACAGTAGCAGTAATGTATTTACTGGGTTACAATTGTTCTTATTTGCAATACAGGAATTTCTGATCCAATTTCACATTGAGTAAAAATGTACTTTCCCACAATAATACTACAGTACTTTATCTAAAAGAGAAATATTGAATTGTTTTGACAGTGAATAAATAATATATTGACATTTTCAATTTTGTCAATTTTTTTCCCTCTAGCTGACTGGTAGCCCAAAAATTTTTAATGGGAAATTTTAACTCATTAGTAGAGAATTAAGAGAACTTTTGCCAATGATATCCCATATAATTGTCAAATAAACCTCCCAAAACTGAATGCTAAATTCTATTTCCTGATAATTACATTTTAAGTTATTTTATTTAGTTCCTCACCAGTTTAAATATCCTATGACAAATGTATTTACTGAAAGTTTCTAAGATCTATTACCATTGTTACGATTCCTTTTTCTTAGTTAGATTTAATGCCATGTTTATTTTCAATATTTAAATATCTGTGAATTTTAAAATAAAAATTTTATTCATAAACCCTCAAATTCAGCAGATGAACAACAAATATGGTATGTTTTATTCAATACTTTTGTTTTCTATGATCTTTATACTAATGTCCTTTTATCGATCATGACTACTTTTCAAGAGACAAAAGCAGCTATTGTCTATAATCATTCCCACTGAATTAATTAAGGTGGTCACACTACCTGCTGTGGTTAGACAATGATATTGAGTACCCAAATGGCACTGTAAAGTGATAACTGTTGTGTAAACTAAAGTTAATTTAAGAAGTTTCAAAATAAAACAAAATAATCCTTCATATTTTCTAAATCACCAGCAATATTATTTCAACAGCTCTACACTGTGCTTTCAAAAAAGAATGCACTTTAGGAGGTTTGGGGTTTTTTTTGTCGCTTTGCCATGGTGATAAAGAAAATCTTCAAGATTACAATCCTTAGTTCAGAATATTATAGAGACTCTGAAATAAGAAAGTCAATGCTTATTAGGCAAAGCGCTGACAGAAAAGAGAGGAAAAGCAAGAAACTAAAGATAAGAGAAACAACAGGAGGTTGCTTGTTGAGCCTAGTGACCTTATTTGCTGCTCTTAATATGCTAAAATTATGCCAATCACAGAAAAAAAAGGGGGGAAAAAGTCCTTTTAAATTCAATTTTTCAATACAGTGGTTGGATATTGTTGGGTTTTGTTTCCCGCATCTGTTCTCAGCACTTTTATTTTTTTCCCCTCAGGGTAATACTTTAAAATGCAACTTGTTGTAAGCTAAAATGGAAAAACCCCACCTGATTATACCTCTGTAAGTTATTGTTACTGACATGTATGCAAACTGCTAACTAGTGCTGTGTGCCCTTCATTCAGTTTGCATTATTTCCCTGACAAGCAGCACCAAAATTACTGGGCAGGAGTGAAATACAGCATTGAACTAGTCTCAGAGCTTATTAAATATTTAATAAGTAATAGGAATCCATCAAAGAATGGACTTTCCCTTACCTGTGACAGCTGGAGGCAAGAATTGTTTTACAACTTGGCCTGAAAAGTGATGCTCTATGAAAATGACATGAGCCTAAGAGGTCAGAAAGAGGAAAAACTATTCTATTGTTAGCATTTAAATATAGAGTAATTTATGAATAGCTGACTTATTTGCTTTTATTATTATGGGACCCCAGAAACTAGGAACTATGACTGCAGACATAGTTTTCTGCATTTATCTGTTCCAGTACCCAACCACCCTCTGGATGAAGAACCTTTTTCTAACATCCAACCTAAACCTTCCCTGACACAACTTAAGGCAATTTCCTTGGGTCCTGTCACTGGTCACCACAGAGAAGAGATCAGTCTTATGTCCTATTACCATAGGTCCCATTGCATTTGTTGCAGGTTTTTTTCTCATTAAATTAGATGAGGGCTAGAAATTTAATAAGCACAAAATTTTAGAACTCTGGCATTCTGCTTATAATTAAACATGTGGAAGACAGGGCTTCAAACAGTTAAATAAAAAAGTATAACAACAATTTTGATGTCATAACTCTTGAGAGATGGTAGAAGACATTTGTTGGGCTAAAAAAACATCTAACCAGGTAAAACAAATTATTGATTTTCATATTTGGTACTGTAAAGCTTATATTTTAAAACATATATTCCAGAATCATGTTCCCTGCAGAAGGGACACTGACTCCAAAGAAGTCAGGCAATCCAAATGATCTGTTTCATGAGTCTGGTGGAGACAGAGAATGAGAAAACATAAATATTAGAGTTCATATGTAGTCAAGCAAATCTCTTCAGCTTCTACACACTTAACTTCTGGATTAAAATAGAAATTCCAGACTGCTTCTGGAATCCGGAATCCAGGATAGACTACTGTACGAAACTAAACAAAATTCAGAAGACAATATATAGTAACAAATCCTATCCACTGATATGAGCATTCAACTAAGAAGAGTTTAGTCTCTGTGCCTATAATTTTTATTAATTTTCTTAATTGGTCAATGGATAAAATAGCTTCTGATTTTTTAAGTTGCCTAGGATTTTTTGCTCTGAAATATGTTAAAGAGAGACCAAAAATCTTTACCTTGAAGAAATGAGAAGACGTCAGTAACTTTCTACAAGGCATAGAGTAGCCCTTTTCTGCCATCACAAATAAAGACAGAAAAGCTAGTAAACCCTTGCCTTGAGGAAGGATTGAGAACAGACTAGCAAATTAACGCATACACCAAAATCCTTGTTAAGAACCCTGAGCATTCAGTAAATATTGATCAATATGTATGGTTCCCACTGGAGTTGAACACACCCTGAGCTTTTCACAACATGCGATATTCACTGGGTTAACTACACACACAAAGAGTATATGAGCAGTATGTTGTAGTTTTAGTTTCTAGTGATATAGATAACTTTCCAATGAAATAAGGAATACTTCCCATATTTGACAGAGGTTCCCAGAAGTCTCTGTGGTACTTATAAATGAAGGCAGAGAGATCCAATGTTGTGATGGACTTTTGCACCTTTTAAGCTGGAAAAAGTGAACTTATATATCTCCAAGGTTAAAAGGGCTTGAAAGCTTCAGTTTTTGATGAAGAAAGCGCACACAGGGGATAAGTTCACCTTATCTTACAAGACCTAGATTGTTCTCATACAGACATTGTCCACAACCGATATCATTGTGATTGATAACTAGTTTAAGGAGGTCCTAAGAGACCCAAAGAAATAAGGAATTCCTCAACAATGTTTAGACTTTTATCTTAAAAAGTTTAACTGTCAATCTTGATGAGATGATGAAAAAAATTTATTGTGCTTTATCATGGATTATGCCTCATACTGTTTATACTTCTGCTAAAAGAAATATTCTCCATAACTGTAAGTACTGTGTTAAAAAGAACTGAATATTTTCTGTGAAGTGTCTTAAGTATTTAATGTGTTTCTTAGTAAAGCAGTGAATTTAGTATGGTGTCTGTTGTTTACCTACCTGTCAGTGAACAGTAAGACAAACTATTAATGAGTGCAAGATACTTAGCAGTGCCTCTGCGGGATAAAGAAATGTTCTCTCAGCCATTCCATCTCGAAGGCAGAACTGACTCAACTGACTCACTGAACTCCTTAATAACATCTGAGTTAGGGAGACTGAGACCTAGATTGTCGCTAATATCTAGGAACATGACTTCTACTGATTTTAATGGGAGTTACATAACTTGAGTGTTTCTTGGGATCTGGCCTGCTCAGCATACCTGTTATTACATAAAAAAATCATAGTGACACATGGATGTTTCACATCCAAAACCTGTGTCCTATAAATTGAGCCTGGTCTCAACATTAAGTTTACATCCTTGAAAACTAAACTACCCATTTATATTTACACTAGTTTCTGATGAAGAAACCAAGATTTGAAACAGATTGCAACAGAAATATCCACTGCAGCCTTCATTTCATCAGGGGACAATTACATATGGGTGACTATCTCTCCACAAGGAAAGAGAAGAGACCATGAGGAAGGTTGAATGGGCAGTGCTTTAATTGGTTGGATCTTCACTATGTTCCCCTGATGAAGGTGTCAGCAAAGACAGCTGATAACATAAAGCTATATCCACATAATTTTGTCAATGTGATTTAAGGAATGAAAAAAACTGGTGTTAAGCTCCTATTCCCTATGAAAAATTTAGCAACAATGTGTTTGAATAGATATTACATTTCATATAAATGTGGATTACATTGCATTAAAAAAGATCCCAGTAAAGTGAACATTTCACTTATGTATTTCTGAAAATACGAATGTAAGCAGTAAGAAAGGCAGCACTATCCTCTTCTGTGCTATTTTTACCTTCCAAAATAGCATCTTTCTATGCCAAGAATGAAGATGTTGCATGTTTGTTGTTTTCTCCTTGTTTTAATGATGTACCAAGGACAATCTTTGTTAGAGAAGTAGGTGTGGTGTAAAGAATAACTAATGAATTCAGGAGGAAGGATTCATTGTGCACTTTTAGTAAAAGGAACTTTCTTATTCAGTCTTTCAGGACATGATCCAAGTCTCATTGAAGTCAGTTTGATTCTCTGCTCTGATTATTCAATACAGAACCAGCAGAGACAAAGTAAACAAGACATGCCCTAATAAGTTCCATAGGAGCTACGATCTTGACTAAGGAAATCAATATAACTTCCGTATCTGGTTGTATATCATTGTAGCCATTGTGCAGTGAGTACTTTTACCCTCTGGATTTAGACACTGAGAGTATTTATTTCATCTAGTCATCAGTGCACCAGTTCCCAAAATCCCTATATGCTGAGAAATCCCAAATACAGCTGAACTTCACAGCCTGCAGTCTTCTAGTATCTTCTGTATCTTTTGAGTTTCTATCAGTTTCGTATCTCACAGAAAATATAGAACTTCGTCCAATTCAGAAACCTAAGCCTTAGATACATCAGTATCCAATTCCTTGGGATATGTCCTACTGAGACTTACGCTTTCCCCAGTTATGCTGTGCTTGGCAACATCATCTGAACCAGTAACTAAATGTGGTTAGTGGACCCTGCCCAGCAACCAAGCCCCCACCCAGCCATTCCTTCAACCTCCCCCCAGTGGGATGGGGGGAGAACCATTATGATAGAAGTGAGACAAACTTACGGGTCCAGAAAAAATCCACTTTATTAAATGGATTTTAAGTGACCAAAGGATTTAAGGGATAAGGAAGAGGGAGGGAAGCGATTATGTTGATTTTAACAGAAGAATCAAGGATTTGTGCCTGTAAAGAGGGAAATGGCTCAGAGTTTATCTACATAAATTACAAAGGGAACAGATATATCAGTTTTAATTTATTGCAGGTTTTTTTTTCCCCCAAGGTAAATCACATTCAGGGGAACATTTTTTTTGATAATAACATAATTTGGTAAAACATTGTACTCATTAAGGCATAAAGGTCTTGTCCTGAGTTGAACCATTGCTCAGAAGCAACAGAACGACAGTGGCTGTTCATATTTTTTCTTTCCCTTTGAGCATATGTGAAAGATCCAGGGACAGTCTAACTCTTAATTCTTGCCTAGGTAATTACCTCCTAAATAAGTTAATCAGCTTTCTTACCTTCTAAAAGGGTGCATGAGTAAAAAGCAATTTTTGACACTAACACCTTGACATTAGGAGAATGTAAAGTGACTGATGAAACAACATAAATAGCAATAAGCCACTAAGAAGATTCCCTCTCCAGTTCTTGCAAATGTGATTTTAGATCAACTGCGGTTTCATTTCTTCAGCTACACTTTTTGGCAGCACAAAAACTTCTCAAGTACAATTTGTATGATTTTGACAGCTAGTGATGCTATATGCTGTATTTTGCTGCTAATTATCCAGCATAATTTTCCTGAATTTTTAAGACTATTTACTACTTCCCATTGAATTCCTGTTTCCAGCTTTTTTTTATTTTTGGGTGCTACATTGTGGTAAAAAACATTAAAAATATTTACATACAGTAAACTTTATGGGTAATTATTTGAAGGACTGTGGTCCTATCACAAAAGAGCTGATTGCTGCTGTATTTTACCTTGACTGTACCTTGACTTTACTCTGAGGGCCACCACTAAGCTGCAGCTGGCACAGCTGGCAGCAGCACACCTGCTAAGCAGAGCAGGCTAATGAGAATATCTCACACCAGCATGCTTTTCTTTATGGTGGAAATATGGTCCTTCAGCAGAGGAAAAGTCCTTGTCCCTATCTGCAAAGTCCAAACTCTGTGTGGGTCTGCCACAAGCCTGTTCACTGCTTGCCCTGAAATGACAGCTGCAGTTAGCAAGCAGCATTACATAGGAAAGCCTTGCATTTATTTGCTTTCCTAACACTCCTTTTCAAATTTTTGTATGCTTTTTTATAGAATTCTAAAATATAGGCACAGACACTAAAGATAAAACTGTACATCTCTTGCTACTTTACTTTCATCTGTATAAAACATTATGAATATTCTCCTCAGGTAGCAAGTATACAGCTGGTCACCATGGATTATGAAAATGGTCAGTCAATATTTGCTCACCTTCAAGCAAGGAAGGGTAGAATTTTTAAAAATTAGATGACTCCAGCAGACTTTTCCATGTCAGTAGCTGATCAGCTCCGAAAAGCCATACACTGGCAAAGTCATACCATTTAAAGTGTCACAGCCTTTGGAGAAAGTGTGCTTTTCTAAAGAGCCTGGACATTATGCATGAATACATTTTACAAACACTTTCTTAAATATGTATTGAATAAAATGTGTACAGATTTTTCATTTTCTAACCAACAACTACTTGTTAGTATTTTAGTCTCTTAAAATAGATTGCAGATCTCTAAGAACTTGGTTAACAAATCCTTGCAGTGTGATCGTGTGACAAAAAAACCTTTTCCAGTGATCTTTTCACATTAGGACACCCTAGGTATTAGCTATTTGTATAAGTTCGGTGTATGTTCCTTATTGTACATAATGATTTTTTTATCATTAGTCCTGAATCTAGACTGTTATTAACTAACAAGCCTTACTCATACTGAACTGAGAATTAACTGGCAGAGCA
Source organism: Pseudopipra pipra (assembly GCF_036250125.1). Classification (NCBI taxonomy): domain Eukaryota; kingdom Metazoa; phylum Chordata; class Aves; order Passeriformes; family Pipridae; genus Pseudopipra; species Pseudopipra pipra. Next base: position 52,808,169 of record NC_087550.1, read on the forward strand.
ATTCATAATCTTTATGGAAAATGAGAAAACTTTACTACTTGTGCATAGTAACTGAATTATAACTGTAGCAAAAGGGTAAATATAATAATTGCATAAATAAAACTATTCTAATTTTTTTACATGATTCACCCTAATTAAACAGGCTTTCAGTGTTAATTGTCTGATATTTCACTTTCAGATTTATTAGGACACTGTTATCATGAACACTCTGGAATCTTGCCCATATCAGCTTCAGTTTTTTGTTTTGCTTTATAATTTTTACAGCATTAGAAAACTCTGAAGCCATCCTATTGACAGAAGTAAACATTTCATAACTTCTAGACTGTATTCCCCCCCCTCCCCATACTCTGTAAAGCCGTAGGGGAAAGGTAAGAGATTTTGAAGGTTTTTATTAACATAAACTAGCTGGCTATTATTGAGTTCAGAATGTCATTCTCTAAAGTGATACTCTGAAATAATTTTGATGTTTCTTAAATTGTTTAAAATCTGTATAAGAGTTATAAAGCTGGTGATTAGTTATTCAATAAATTAAATATGTATTTGAAAGCGGTACTTTTCTTTCCCTATATCTTTGAAGTCTAATGGAATTTATTTGGAATTTAAATACATATATATTTGTAAGGCTTTTACTCCACAAATTAATTTCAGTTTTAGTATTAAAGAAGAAGCTAGAAATTGGATAATTTGTTAATAGTAACTCCAAAACTCTATTGAAAGAAAAAAAATGTCTCGTATACCTTGGAGTTCAGGGACTGGTCTCTCTGTTACCTTAGACATTCTTCTCCCTAACCTTTGAAAATATTTAAATACTAATAGTTTTCTATCATGTTTCAAGATATGCCTTGTAGAGGTAACAACCCAGATTAAAGAAAACATGGTTCTTGTATGCTTAATGTTCAACAAAAGTTGTTTTGAATCATTGGTAAAATATCACTCTGGCTGGAATGTAACTGTTACTACACTTACTTGTACATGGTAAATTTTAAGACCTTGGACGCAAATTTCTGAAGCTCTTGAGCTGATCAGTTATTTTAGTTACTTAATCTTTTCAGTTCAACTACATGAGTAGCTAGTCAGAAAAATAAAATTTAAATTATGTTTCATGCAAAGTTTTTACACATTTTTAGTATATGACTCAGAACTGTGATTTCCTGTTCTCTACCAGCATATCAAGTTTATTAGTTTATTGAAACAGCATCAATGCTCTCTTAAGTAAGGGACTTGGGAGAAGCCCTCTGAACCAATGCCTCCTTGCATATACCCAGAGGAGGTCAACAATTTTTTAATTCCTCTGTTTTTCACTCTCCTCATTCCGTAGATTACACAGGAGACTAGGGCACATAGAGGGCACAAAGTAGCTTCAATCAGGTCCAGCTAGAGAGTTGGGGGAAAAACTGTAGGGCTTGCCTGACATCACACTAGTTTCTCCACATGAAAAACAAAGCAGAGAAAAATAGTAAGAAAACAGAAGGATGAAATTAGGAATGAAAACCTGACAGCGTCTTGAGAAGACCCAAAGTCTTCCACTAAAGTTGAATATTTGTAGAGGTGCTTTCCAAACTAGAAATAAGCTGTGATCCTGAAGGCTTTGGTAACACCAAGTTTTATTTGTAACTCAAGTTTTCCCACCATCCTGTAAGACAGTCTATAAGGTTTGTTCATACCTGAAAAGGGGACTTTAAAAAGTGTATATGCTACAGTTAATTGAAACTAAAAATAAATATCTGTTCCTTTTGTAAACAAGAGTTGGCTGTGCCCTGTGTTTTTGAAAAGAAAAAAAGAAGTTTATTGAAAATTAAAATGAGTAATTAAAAATGTCTTCTCCTTTATCCCATTATAGAAAATCTTTTGTTTCCCAAAAGAGGAGAACATAAGCTGCTTTAAACAGAACAGATCCTAGCTAGAGTAATCTGAGTTGTAGGCTATGCACAATTGAAGCTGAAGCTTGTTCTGCTTATAGTCATTCTCTAAATGTGTGATGCAAGCTAAGAAAACAAAAGATTTTCAAGTCCTCCACCCAGGGTTTCAAGGGAATAATAACGAAGCCACAAGTCAGGTACTTCAAGATACCACTGTATAGTACGTGATACAAAAACGTACATGAATGCAGAAGCTTTAGCGCTTCAAAAGCCAAGGTCGGCACAAGGTGTGCAGATTTCAACAGCTGTTTCAGAGGGACTAAGCTGTCATATAGTGACTGTCAGTGGGAGAAAAAAATCCAAACTTTACTTTGGTTCACCTTAGCACATTCAGTAGGTGCACTTAAAGTGTCTGTCTCGGCCTTGTTCAGCTTTAACTGCACTTCAGGCTCCTTCCGCCCACCTGTGTTCTCTGCATGGACAGGAGTGCTGCTTTGCTTACTCTGCTGATGACAGTGCACAGACCCCTGGCAATGGAAGAGCCCATTAGCAAATGGTGTCAGGAAAAAACTGGGCTGTGTGACAATCAATAACAAAGCTTCTCATTGACTATAAAGAAGCTGGATTTCACATTGCAAACCAGAATTCTTACACTTTGGCTTATCGCAGTTCTTTTCATCAGCATTCAGGAGCTAAAAGGATTGATCCGATGACACCTTTTATTTTTAATTTACTTATGATGGAAAACTTGTGAATAAAAAGCCCATGTTTGGCAAAGAAAGAATTTTGGGACCTTATTTATGAAATGAAATCTCTACTATTTGTACACTCTGTCTTACTGAGAAAGCAGTTAGGACTTTTCTGAATGTATTATGAATATTTGTTTAATAAATTTCAAATCACAATGAGGACATGAAGTTACAAATACGCTCTTGGTCTTGCTTGCTGTGGGTATTGGAAAGGGAAATAAGAAAAAGAGATAAAATTACAACCAACATAAAAATGTATCTCTTCCCTTTATTTAGTGTCATAAAGTGATTAATTCTTGGTGTCCCAAACTGCTTCATTCTTTGGAATAAGAGTCACAAATTCTCACATTTATTGTTTAATTGATTTTGATAATTTAAATGGGGGAAATAAAAAAGTATTCTGTTTATTTAAATGAATTTTAAATAATTCATTTGATCTGGTTGATAAAGAAACAGTAGAATACCACTGGCAAATTAGTATTTAGGACTGTTTAGAAGCTGATTTCTTTCTTTCTTTCTTAGCGTATTCTAATATTTCACTGAAGATAAAAGAGATAATTCTGAATTTAAATAGAAATAATTTTTAAAATTAACATTCAGTCCAGAACATCAAAACAGTGTTTCACATAATTTGATTTTTTAAAATATTATTCTTTCATGTATTTATTGATGTACACATAAGAAAATACTTTTGTTTAAAGAATATAAATTTACATTAACACACAGTCTACTCTGAAATCACTGCTTTTACTGCATTGTTAGTAGTGATTAGGCATTATAAAATATTTTATATTCATAGTGCATTTAAACTTAAGATCATTCAATTTAAAATATTTAGGCCAGATTTATTTGAACATTATTAGATAAGATATTGAAAGGAGCTAGTCTTGATTCTGGGCCTGATCCAAGACTAGGATATTTCCATTGCCTCAGTGCCAGGTGCTGTCACACGTTGGGATGTCTTCTTTACTGATTCTGTCACCTACAGCTTGGATACCTGGTTTGAGTTGGTTACTCCAGACTCCAGATTTTAGGCTGTGACTCATGAGACCACAAGTGATGTGATTTCTACTTAAGGACTCAAACTGTAAATTTATTTGCCTATAGTCCACTGATATTTCAGGTGCAGATGTACAGACTTTAAAGACGAACTCTATTGGTTCAGAGGAATCCTAGCCTCAGTACACATTCCTTCATTCAAGCTATCAAAATGAGCAATGTTGTACAAAAGCCACAGGCCTTTGTTGCCTCTTTAGAAAGGACAGAGACCTTCACAGCAGTGACCCTTGTGTGAAGTGATGGAGCAGTGCAGCATAGCTGGAAGAATACTGTGAAGCTCTGAAAGAAGAGATATTTCTATTTTCTAAAACATCGAAGTGAGATAAACTCCCAGGTTCTTAGAGCATTGGCTACAGACACACCATGCACTAAAGCACAGAGCTGTATAAATGCTGCAGAAAGTGTATCTTTTATACAGTGCTTCCCTCTGCTTCAAGGTACATCAGGGTAGAAAAGCCTGGTTCTTAGAGCTCCATGGAATGAGTACAAATCCTCAAAGGAGGAGACCTTCATTTGTGAACAGCTTGGCCCACGTCTACAGTAATTTCTATCTCACTATTGAGAAATCTGTGAAGGGCAGGATAAGAATTATTTCAATTTTGCTCACACTTTTTTTTTTGAGGGGAGGGGGGGGCAGTGAGGGGCACAACCCATAGTACTTAGACCTGATTGAAAACGAGATTGATTTCAACGTTCAAATAACAAACTAGGAAATTTGGTGAGACTGTAAAATGCCAAATAGTAACACACATTTCCAGCCCAATAGCTGCAAAGATCTCAAACACATCTTCTAATCCAACCAAAGATTTTGTTTTAGCTTTCCACATTTACAATAACAGGCACCTTTCACTCAAAGCCCAAGTAACCTTAGACCTTAATAGCTTTTCACTGCAACGTGAATCATACTTTCCTTTACTCATTCCCAGTAATAGAAACGTGAATTTGAATTATTGGAGTAAGAAAATTATAGGTAGTTTATGTTTGTTGTAGTCTTTTTTTCTATGATTTTGAGAGAAGATGACCATAATTTGTAACCCTGGTAACAAGGACTGCACATCCTTTTGTTAAATCTGACCCAACAAACTGCTTGCTCCTCTGGATTTTAGTTAGAGGGAAAAAAAAAGAAAATGAGATTAACTCATCATTTGGGAATTTCCTTCTTGTTGTTACTGTTTAATTATTCAAGTAGCATTAGAGAATGAAATATTATAAAATTATTTCAATAGCAACTGCTTCTGCTGGTATTATTTTTAATTATCTCAATCTTAAAGGAGAAAAAAACAATTTCCTTTAAATAAAGTTTCTGGATAATAACATCAAAAATCACCATCCATTTAAGAACACACTTGATTTCATCGCATGCCTAATCAGCACCTATTCAGATTACCTAAGAGTTGATTAAATATTTACTTGTAGTTATGGCAAAACCAGACCTAACATTGAGAGTAACTGCATAAGACCCAAAAAGACCCCAATCTTTGTGAAAGATGAGGATCTTGACTCTCTGCTCCCACTGTAGTAAACAGAAATCGAAGTTCTTTAAAGCTTGCAAGAGGTGCTTTGTAACTTCTAGCATCTTGTCCTCAATTAGCATCAGTTTACAGCTGAAACATTGGTCTGTTAATTTAAATTGATTTGATGTGATGGAGCAGACTGTGTTCTAAATGTTTTTTCCTAAATCACACTCAATTAAATAAAAAGCTTGTGATGTGATATCAGTGCCCACAAGCTGTAGGGTTTGGCTGTATTATATAAATCTTTCTTTTTTAAAACCAAACCATCAATCTCTCGTACTATATCCTTTGAATATCACTGTTGAAAACGTATTTATCCCCTGAAACATTCCTGTTCTAATGACCAGATTCCAGCTTTTTCTCAAATATGTTGTTCTGTCTGTGAACTTTTACCCACTACCTGCCTGAATACGTCCAATTTCACAACCATGTTGCACAAAGTAGTGAATTTCATCCTCATAGTCCATTTACCAGATATTTCTCCAGCTCTTAAATAAAACATTCAATTACCTAAGCAACTGTCACACCACTGAATTTTGTTAGCCAACAGAAAATATATGCAGCTATGTACAACCCCCCTCACACATTTGTTTTTTTGTTTTGTTTTGTTTGTTTGTTTGATTTGTTTTGTTTGTTTGGGGTTTTTCAGGTTTTATTTGTTACAAACCCAAACCCCCTCTACTGATAAAGAGATTAGTCGATAGTTTACCTGTACTCTGTCAGGTCTGGATTGAATCACTGGATCCCATATGTTCTTATGTCTACTAGCACTAGTTAATGGCTGATCATAAATTCCAGGCAACTTTCTTGCTAAACTTCTTTAGTGAACAATCAAGTCGTATCCTCTTTATGTAATGGAACACCATATGGTGCTGCTGATAACACTGTAAAACCTGTGCATGAGCCTCCTTGAGACACAGTTGGCTAGAAAAATTTGACTTGGAAATTTTTGACAAAAATTTCTATGCTGCAGTGTAGTAGGATTTCGCGGTGGCAACATTCAAGGACAATGCACAGGAACAGGAAGAACCACTGACTCATCTATACGATTTCTCAAATACGCATATACACTGTAATTCTTAAAAATTAAATACACTGTCATTCTTAAAAATTAAAGCACAAATGTATCTAAAACTAAACATCCCAGAAAACATCTACCATTCCTGGTTCTTTAGCAACAGAGAGGACTCAGGAATCAGGCTATGTCTTCGAGACCCGCAACCCTCTGGCCTTTCTGAACTGCGTACCTTGCTACTGAAGGAGAAACTTCCCTGTTTGCACTGAAATTTCCCCTTTTAAAACCTTTTCAACTCCCTGCACTTGTGCTGCAAATTTTCCAGCTCTGACAGGAACCTGCACCTTTAAGCTTCTGGGCAGAGAGTTGCTCAAAGTCAAGGCCCTGCTGTTAGCAAGCCCATTGATCCACTGGTGTAGTGCCATTAAGTGTTGATGGCCCTTGATTGCTCTATCAAAGCTTCCCAGCTATAGCCTCTTCTCTACATGTCAACCTGCCCCTCTAAAATGAATGCTCTAAGCTGTGCTTCAAAATGAAGTGTAAAACACAACAGGGTATTCACAAAACACTAATGTGGATTATATATTGACATTGACATATAAATCACCCTTTTATTGCGAGTTAGAAGAATTGTCAGTCCCTCTTTTCCATCAATAAAAAGACTTGAAAATCTAACAAAGGAATAGGGAAGAATGGTGTTTGAAAGACTACCACAAGTATGAGTATGAACAGAGAAGTGCATCTCTGGGAAAATACATGGATAATAATGCTCTGACTTATAGCAAAGAAGGACAATCTCTTACTAGGGCTGAGCTAAATGAAGGGCTATATGAGTCTCAAGTATTGTCAATCATGTGTCCCAACTATCCTAAAAAGTCGAGTTTTACATGAGACTTTTTAATGAGCTCAGCTCGATTCATTTATTGGCACAGTCCATACAATTACTGATGATTTGCATACAAAATCAATGAAAACTCCCATAATAAAGTATTGATTTATTTAATCCAATTTCACCCAGTCAGGCATATAATTACTCACAGTTCTGCAAAAACACAAACCTGTTAAAATCCAAATATGTATGAAATCACCAGTGCTTCCCAGATTAGCTTTAATCTGTTGATTTATAACATGCAGATTGATATTCCCATTCAAACAACCCTCCATCTCTTGAAAGTATAGATGTACATTGAAAGAGCAAATGAATTTTATATTTTATACTCTAAATAGATGCCAGATGCTCAGCTGGTGTCACCTGGTAGAGCTTTATTAAAGGAAATGTCAATTTATACCAGCAGGTCCATGTGACAACATGTTTAGGTGAGAGTGAATTTTTGTTATTTGTATACAGAATTCTTTGTTCCACTTGATTCTTCTTTAATCTTTACTAATAAGTGTTAGCTGAATATGGTGCTTTGGCTTGGAAACAAAAAGTACAACCTAATGTTGCCTTTGTATTTGTCAAAAGAGCTGCATTTCCAAAAAATACAGAGAAAAGAGAAATAGTTTTCAACTGAGTTTAAAAGGCAAATGAAAAGAAGAAAAAAAAAAAAGGTTGCAGGAAGAGCACAAGAAACTCCATAAGGACTAAAACTCAAGAGCAGAAAAATTCATGCAAAAATAATTTCAGCAACAAGTAAATGCAGTTATGACTGCAGTCTCAGATGTTTCCATAGACTTTTTTTTTTCTCTGTGTTTCCAAGAATGACATGAATATGTACAATAGATCAGTCTATCCCAGTCTGAGTTTTGGTAGGTAGCTTCTTGGTACTGCTTTGCAGTTGTTTTCGAGCTACTTTTATGTCTTATTTTGATATGCAAATAACAGAGGCTTAAATGTTAAATCACCTACCAAATTCCATGACAATCTTATTTCATTCTACCTTTCAAATATCCTTTTCTGATTTTGCTTTTTTAAAGGCACAAAAGCTCTTCCCATTCAGATGAGAAATACGACTCTAAACTAGGCTATGTAAAGTAACAGGAGGATTCTGAGATTAAACCCAGACAAGTATTTAAACAGTTTAAAAAAAAAATTACAGTATTTTTAAAAACAGAAAGGTTTTCACAAAGGCATACTTATAAATAGGAAAAAAATATACAACCAAGTGATCTAAACAATGTAAGCTTGCAGTGAGACCAAGCCTTCCTCAGACTCTAAAGGACTTGAGTTTCCTCAGCAGAATTTTTTTTCTCCTTGTTTTTAAGATAGTATTTATGTATACATGAAGAGATTCATGATAATGCATTTGCAAGTGTTATGACCAGCCAAGAAGTGAAGAAAATGCATTTGTTACCTACACATATAAAGAAGTGCTTATAAGCAGAGTCCCTATACCACAGTGTCAGAAACTACCACTGAAATAAGGACTGAGCACAAGTTAGAAAGCTTTCGCAGCACAGTACCAGCTGAAGCTGGGCTGCTGGGAGAACCTCTTGAAAAATATTCTCAATATCTCAATGAATGTTTCCACCAGCAGAGGCAACAGAAGTTACAAAGAACCAGTGGCACGGTCACAGGCCAACATGCCTGTGACTGTATATATTTCTCATGTATATATATATATATATATATATATACACATGAGAAATATGAGTGCATATTCATATATATATATTCTCCTGTGACTATATATACTCAACACAGAAAATTCCACAACAGTGTATGCTAAAAAATCATGTTCTCACAGCTGTCTTATTTTGTCCTTTCTTTTTTTAATGAGCACTGGACAACACATTCTGCCCAAAAGAACTTCTATTTCAATAACTAGGCAACAAAGGTAGACCAGTGATCAATTATGTCACATTTTTCCAGTAATCAGTGCCTATGATATCAAGGTTTCTGTCTTATCCTTGAGTAGTTCACATACCACAGCTTCCTAATAACTGGCAAATAGAAAGGGCTTTCCTTTAAAAATAAATGAATAACAACAGTGGCTCAAACAAAGTCAGAGGTAATATTGAATTAGGAATAATTAGCCCTGGTAGAACCATATTCACATGAACAAAGCAAGGTCCAGCTACCTCTGACAAGGATGCTGGGATGCAATTGAAAGCATTCAGCAAACCAGCTGTCTGGACAGAAAAGGAAGACTAATACTTTGTTCAGTTAAAACTAGCAGATGAACCTGAGAGGCCAGAAAGCAACTACTTTACTGGGAATTAGGCTCAGCCACACCCCATTTATGTGACGGGGGTATAGATCTCTGTGGCCACAAACAGGCAAACTTACTTACAATTCACAGAGTGTACTGAGATTACGGTATCTGCTTGTAATTTTTGTGGGTACTTTATAGACTATTCCAGTGCTGAAATTGCAAAGCAACTTGAAGATCAGTACATTAAAATTTTATGAAAGTGGATCAAAAAGATTATTTTAAAAGTTCTTCTGGGAAATGTTTATTTGTGCATTCAACATTGCAATATAAATTACTGTGAGTTAAAGATTCTAAACAAAGAGCATACCAAATGCTCAAAAATAATTCACTTTCCTATATAATCACCTTTTCAAAAGGTATCTCTCCCTTGAGTTTTTTAAGTGTAGTTGACAACTAGTGAAATGCTGCATAACACAGGCCCACTTTCCTGTCAAAAATAAGCACTGACTTCAATGGAGCTTGCCAAATTTAGATTAGCAGTGTCCAGAGCAGGAACTGGACCTCAAATATGATAAGTTTGTTCAAATTGTTTTTAAAACCAGTATTTTTTCTCAGTTGTGACTCTGAAGATTTGTAGACTTCACAGTGGAGTAATTAAAAAAAAAAAAAAAAAATCTGCTACTGGACTACAACTCTGACAAGCACATACAAGGGTTTTTTTCTGTTACTGTGCTATTATGTCTACCATGCATTGGACAACATAGTGTAGTCCATCGTGCCTGCAGCTTTCCTCAGCTTGCAGTTTATAGTGTTCTCTGTGGCAGTCATTATACACCCTGCAGCCACCAACAGTTGCTAAATATGCTTTTGAAGTTCAATATATGAGCTCATCTTACTCTCTGACAGATATTGAAAATGTTGTCTGTGGAATCAGCTCATTAAGTTAGAAGATGTAGGTATACCCAGTGGTACATACGTAGGTTTTCTGGAGATTTTCTTAGAAACAGCCTACCTATTTCGGAAGAAACTATATGCACTTCTTAGCTGGAAGGACAGTGTGGATCAAGTTTAGGGGACAATGAAATGTTGGCAGAGGAGAGGCAGAGACATTTAACTTAGAGATTTTGTTTTACAAAGTTTAACTGGGGGAAGTATCTAACTCAACATTGTAAAATTATGAAATGCAAGCGTGTAATTAGGAAAATGATTCTATGACATTTAATTAGATCTGTTTGATGTGAAAACCGGATGATTAATCATCTCCTGTATGCAAATACTTAGTGCACATATATGTCAAATATAAAGTCTAAGGAGTTCATACATTGTCTGCAAAATATATTAATGACTAAAATCTTTTAAATGAGTGTTCAGATATTACTAGGGGAGTAAACAATACTGTAGAAGGGAGTTGCCATTTTTCGCAGTATTCTAGTTAGGGAGTGCAAATGTGGTATGATGACTGAGGAGCTGTTACTCATAGGAGTGTTATTGAAATGTTTTACTGTACTACAATGCTTTTGTTTTCTTCTGCTTCACTGGACTAAGGTAAAAAAGGATATGTACCTTTAAGGGATGGAGGCTATCTGTAACTGAGTGTACAAAATTATGGAAATCAGAAACAAAATAAAACAATTATCTGTTTCATAGAACCATAGAATGACTTGGATTGGAAGGGACCTTAAAGATCATCTAGTTCCAACTCCCCCTGCCATTGGCAGGGACACTTTTCATCAGATCAGGTTTCTCAGAGCCCTATCCAACATGGCCTGGAACACTTGCAGGGATGGGGCCCCCACAACTTTTCTGGGCAACCTGTTCCAATTCTTCACCACCCTCACAGTAAAGAATTTCTTTCCAATACCTAACCTAAACCTACTCTCAGTTTGAAGCCATTCCTTCTTGTCCTGTCGCTACATGCCCTTGTAAATAGTCTCTCTCCATCTTTCTTGTAGGCTGTCTTCATGTATTAGAAGGCCACAATTAGGTCACCCTGAAGCCGCCTCTTCTCCAGGCTGAACAATCCCAATTCACTTAGCCTTTCCTCATACTGGAGATGCTCCATCCCTCTAATCATCCTATCCCTCCTAATCATCACCTCTAAACATCTCAGTTGTGTGAGAGCAGTTAGGCCTGCACAGCAATATCTTTGCTAGCATTATTAGGTCAACATTAATTATATGTCCTCTGCTCCAAAATTAAGCTCTCTGCTGTCGAAATACATGCTCCTCCTTCATAATTTTTTTTCTTCCTGAAGTATAGATTGTGTTCTTGTTCAATGCACAGTAAGTGGCTTTTGTTACTATACATATTATATGGTTACTTCAAGTATGATAATGAGTGTGCTTCATAAATGTATATATATATATTTGAAGAGGTGTATAATAAAAAGCACTAATCACATCTCCAAATGCAGAAAACAAGATAAAGGTAATTAATTTTTCAGTTCCCATTTATTCTTAAAAAAACTGTGTCTTTGTCTTGAACTCATTACATATTTTGGAAATCTTCGCATATGTTTATTGATAGAATTTAGCCTTTTAACTTCAGAACAACAATGTGTATTCTGAAGAATCCTCATTTTTATGAACTATTCTATATGCATCCTCTTGATGTAACTGCATGGGATTAAGTTCTCAGCCATACGTTCTATTTATATAGAAACATTTGTAAATATATTGAGAGAGAAATTCTGAATCTCTAAAAGCAAACAAATAAGAAAAAAAATTACCTACAGATACCAGCCACTGAGTTGGTAATCGAATCTACAGCATCAAATCTTGAAAGAAAATCATGGGATTGCATATTCAATACTTGACATTATTTTCTTTTCTCCCAGAGAGAATATGACTTTCCTGTGCAAAACATTCAGGCTGTAGTTTGTGTCCTGTGCTCTCAGCCCTTCAAATTGTTTAAGACTTTAAAATTTAATCAAGGGATTTCTTAATGGAGGCGAATGAAGAGTAACATCAGAAATACATTTGACAAAAGGGTAACAAATTTCTATTTAATTATTTACAATGGCCCTGTACTGCTACTTAGAGATACAAAGTAGTCCTGAGCATCAGATCCTGCAGTCTGGGAGGACAAGGGCATCAACTTGTTCTCACATCATGCAAACAGTTTTCAAGATTGCATCTTGTTGATCTTGATGAAATTACTAGTCCAGGATCTGATGCAGCATGCCAGTAATTTATGATCACAGGTCACTCCAAGCTGAAATGCTTTCAGGGCACATCAAGCCTACTTGTCATTTGCATGCAACTCGTTTTATCACCTAAGAGATGTTTTTCATCAGGCCACTGGGCAGGTATTTGCAGTTCTGGAAGGCCTGAGTTTAAAAAAAAATGACCTCTTTTCATCCATCACAACATTAAAACAAACATCAATGCAAAATGTAATATTAAAGCAATTAACCTATTATCTTCAGGTCAGGTGTTTGTTATTTTGCCATTTACAGAACGACAAACTCTCCCACTTGGCTGCTGATGTTTGGACTGGGCCAGCTGTCTGTTCTTTCTAAATGCCGTTTCAGTTTATTACGTGACAATGAAGAGCTCTTCTTCCTGCCATTTGGGATTACTCCTAGTTAAGTCTATAGCTGAGCAATTTTTCCTATATTGCCTATTCAAGGGGAAAAAAAAGGTAGATTCGGTAGCAATATGTTATATTGTTCTCACCTTGCATCTTTTTGGACAAGTGAGTTTTTTTATGGGTTTGTTTTTTTTGTTTGGTTTTTTGTTTGTTTTGTTGTTTGTTTTTTTTCCCCAGAGGAATCTCTCTCACTCCTAATGCACTGAGGGAAAAAATAAGTAAATAAGTTCTTTGATATTGTTATTTCTAATGTTATGTGACTGACAGGGGCCACAGGCTTCCTACAAGAATAGTAAAAATTTAGAAAAGCAAGGTAACATTTCTCAAGGCATTTCAAAATTAAAGGCTAAATTATAGAAGTAATAATGCCGAGCTCCATATAGACCTAATGGAGGAAGTTTAAATATTTGAATAATTCTGATTGTGGGGGACAGGAGGCAAGGAGTTTGCAACAGGAATAAATTTATTAGCACTAGCTTAGGTATCTTCAGTATATGTCTGTGCTAGTCATCCTAGGTTTCTTTGCAAACATCTCCAAAAGGGAATTCATCCCACCCAATAAATCCGAAAAGAAAAAGGTTCCTGAGGGCTCCAATTTCTGTCTAATGGCAATAGGGGAAGAGCAGATGATTCATTTAGATTTAGACACAGAATTGATGGTTCTCTGAAATTATACAGGATGAACCCTGCATCAGGCACATTTTGACTCTAGGTACAGACTGTCAAGTGGGTTAAACCTTTGCTATGGCATACTTAGTGCACAGCTTCTGTATGTCACAGCGCACTCCAGCTAGCTACCATGCAGCAAAAGTCTTGCTTTTAGTCTAGAACATAACAGTGGAAATGTTAACGTGATCAAACAAAAGCATTCTAACATAAGTAAAAAAGTATTATGTCTGTACTGCTTTTAAACTACTCAGAGTAGTTTAAAACATATTCAATCCAAAACAAGTTAACTTGAATCTCTGCTGACGATACTCAAAACAAGATAATTGTTGCCGACTATCCTCCTTCCTTGATGCATTTAGACTACATGATACCAGTCCAGTAAGATTTCTGTCTTAGTCGTTGATCTGAAGATCAAATCTAAGTAAAGTATTTCAACAGCAAATCGATTTGTAGCTCTCTTGTGATTGCATTAGCCATATGAGAGTCTGATCTCCTGCTCCCACAGACTGAAACAGAATAGCCAAAAAATGCATATGAATACATGTTTAGTGAACAATTAGAGAAAGGTTGCATCCTGAACATATTTAGATTCCTTTATATACGCTTTCATGGTGATTTATTTGGGGTTGGTGGGGCGGGTGGATTGGCAATCAGACAAATATCTCTCCATTTTTTGCTATTTCCTCTAATAAGACAAACAGCTCAATTAAACTTTCTGTCATGTCATTCTGTCATCAATTCACATACAACAGAAGGTGAAAAAAACACCTCTCTTCTCTACTGCTACTGAAACTGTCATACACAATTATAACCCAGGTCATATAATTTCCTCCAGAACATTTTCTGTAATATTCATGGGAGATGAAGGTGCAAAGAGCATCCAAGGGTGTACTTTCATATATAGGAAGAATCTGAATTAGTCTTTCGAAAGTGTAAGGTTTGTTCCTTGTTCGTAGCTTTTCAGAGTGAAAGATCAAGTATGTTTGGCCAACGAAGTTAGTTCTAACCTCCAGCAAATATAAATAGCTATTGCAAGAAAAATAAAACATTTTTTCTATGTTTTGTTTTCCTATAATATATGCCTTTCAAGATTTGAGCAAAAGTACCAATTAAACTAACAATAAAAGCTTGACATTTAATGTTGAAACAGATAATAAGGGAACACAAGTGAAACCTTTCAGGGGAGTAAGAAAACTGAAGGTGAGTCATAGCACCTGGAAACATTCGTTGATTCTGTATGAGATTTAAAGGACAATATACATGCAAATTATAAAAATATAATTTTATAACAGATAAAACAACTTGGATGCTATAGTGCCAGACATCTGTTTTATATACTGCTGAATAATTTAGTAATGAATTTTAAAATTAGAATACGTTGAGAGGGGCCATTAATATTGCATGAAGCGTTGTTGAATTACATGGTATCAAAATTACATCTGTTATAGAGTGTTTCTTCCAGTAATGGTCACCTATGTTTATACATAGTCACTGCTTTTCTTAATTGTAAGTATTTTAGTGACGTTCTGGAAAGTGAAATCAACAGATGTTCTATAGTATATAGCTATTCCAGATGGCAAATACTCCTGCTTTAATAGCCTAAATCAGCCTTTTTTTATCATCAATACCTAAACCATCATTACAAACCTGTTTTTTTTTCTTGCAACTATTAATTTGACAAAAAATGTTGTAAATTTTTCAGTGTGCCCTCAGAAAGATGACTAACACCAAAGCCTTAATCCTGTAAATTTCTACTTGAATATGGTACACAATTGATGTTCTCTGAAGTTCCCCAGAGAAAGGTTAGAAAAATGTGAAAACTATTGCTGTTGAAGAGAAATTGGTCCTATTTCTTTCTGTATCCGACCAAGTGTGAACATCTTTACGTTTTAAACTGCCATGCTTCTATGTTCTTACCTGACAAAAACACAAGGCTTTCTGAAACAGTGACTGGAGAGTAAAACTTCCTCTTTGTTCTTAGAATGTAGAAGGATATCTGTCTTATACAGTGAATTACTTTCTACTAGTACCTTATACAGTATAATTCTATAAGGATTATATTGGCTGGTAATTACTGCTACTACTTATATTGAATAAAAAATATTTTCTCATATTCTTTCAGTGAATGCTGTCTTTATAATGGGACATAATTACTTGAAACAATATTTCAAGAAGCTGATAGACTCTTTAATTAGCATTTTGAAAGTAATAAAAGTTTTTACATCTGACCCTTTTGGTTTAGAAAGGCACAATCCTTGGCACAGCATTGTTGCAAACAGCTACTGCTATTTTCCTTACTGAAGCCTAATTACAGAGATTTAGGTATCTGCCTTCCCAAATCAAGCCTATATTCATTTTGCTGCAATATTACTGTCAATCTCAGCACAGCTGTGAAATATAACAACTCAGCCTGTTGAACAAATGAAGCAAAGAGCTTTATGTTTAAAATAATGTCAAAAACTCAAAAAAATGTTCAAGACCAAAGTTTTTTAGTTGATATTAAGGTACCTTCTATGTTTAGTCACCTGGTAATTCCTTGGATCACCTCCTGCTGAATCAAGTTGACTTTGCAGGCTTCCAGGTAGAGACTTAGCACCAATGCACACTGTTTTTTTCTTCCACTCCTGCCTCAAAACACAAGGTCATATTTCCTCTCTTCTGTCCCTTGATGGATACTCTCCAGCTGAAATCTGTTATGTAGCCATCTGTTTATTAACTTCTAGCGCTCTGCAAAACGCGTCTGTAAAAGAATCTAAATCTTTCAGAGATACTAACTAGCACTTTAGAAAAACAATTTCCATTTTCTGCATCCCAGCCTTGAGAGTGAATTCCCTCTATCTTCTGCCTATTTTCACCTTCCTTATTGATCAAACTTGTTCTTGGTCTGATATTTATATGTGTGTGTATAAATATATGCTCACACAGAGAACAGGTGATTGGAGGCAAAGAATATGAGAGTATGTGCTCAGAGTTCAAATTCCTGGGCAGGTTACTTCAGGTAACTGTTGTTCTGCAGTTCACACTATGTTGATTCACAGGTACCACTCAGTTGCCATCTTTTTATGGAAGTAGACAGACACATAGATGTATTTTGGCTGTGGCAAAAGCTGGAAGAAGAAAGATGGTGGTCTTTTAGTGGGAGGAGGGAATAGAAACTTTCCAGGCATGATTTTGGTGCAGACAGGAGTTTTAGCAGTAACTTACAAGACCAGCTATAAAAAAAACCAGACGAAGAAGAGAAAAGTATTATCACAGCTCACTTGCTATCTAGTATATTGTGTGGGGGTTTTTAATTTTTTAATACATGGTTAAGAATCACTGCCTCCTACTACAACCTGAAAGTCTTAACTTTTAAGCCAGTGGGGGGGGACTAACTTGAAAATATATTATTAATATTATAAGACAGGTGTTTAAGATCAGCAGTATTGCTAACTTCAGGGGTCAGACCATAAAAAGAGCTGACCATGGAATAGCTAAATGCCCAATATGCTATAGCGAATACACCGTGAGCCATATTTCTAGCTAATACAGCAAACTAATTACCACGGCAGGTAAATTACTGACAATCCCATGTCTTACATAAGTGTGTCAGAGTGTAGGTAAATTATCTGAATAGGCTGTTGAGCTCTTCTGAGTCATTCTAGTTAAGCCTAGCTGATGGACACAAAAGGTGGATGGTGCATGCTACAGATACTAATAAAATCCGTTCTGACATCCTTTCTTATTCAGGATGCTTGTAGCTAATCCCCAGTTCAGTGACATACTGAATTTGAATAGTTCCTACAGGGCAGTCTAAATTATGTGCTCATATAAACATATAATATAAATATATATCGTATAGATTATACAATAATTATTATTATTTTTCGTTAAAGCACCACAATCATGATACAAATAATCAAAAATTCAACATTTTTGCAACCCATACCAATTTTCATTGGTTCTAAATTGCAAACTTAAGGAACTAAATATGATTTTCTCTCAGATTATTCATATAGGGAAGGCCTGACACTCTCAAAGGCACCACTTGTTGTCAGAGGTCGACTTAGTACAGAATAAAACTGAAATAAAATATATGAGATAAACAAGGAGAAATAAAGATGACTCAATATAGGCACAGATTTTTTTTATATGCAAAAAATACAGTAAAGCTTTATTGAACACTACATATATTAGCCTTAACTTTAACTGTTTTGTGTTAAATTCTAAATGGAGAAGACATCAGTAATGTGTGTACTGTTGTTTATTTAGTACAGGTCCATAGCCTTCAATACATTTCAAAGCATTGTTTGCTGCTTTCTAGTTTTGAATTAGTCTCTCAATCTTCCTCCAACAGAAAACTACCAGCTGTGATGATCAGTAACTCCTCTTTTTTGTCATAACAAAACATGTAGTGCCATATCCAGTCTGATGGATTCAGAGGAATGAATTACCTAAGAGCAGAACGACAACACTGAGAAAAGGCTCATGCTGAGAGGACCATGGCATGGATATAGGTACAATGTAATCAGCATAACAAAAATACTTCCGTCTGAAGAGATTCCAAAATTTCTGTCCAAAATATATAAATGAAAACAGCTTCTTCTTAAAACTTCTGAACTCTTTCTATTTTCTGGCGAGTTTAAGTATCTGTTATTATTAAAACTATCTCAAATTTTAGCAGGCAGTTCATTCTCTTGGTTTTCATTAACTGCAATAGATATGTGTTTTGAATCCCTACAAGAAGAGATATCCACTTATAAATAGTAAATGTATTATATTTAAGAAAAACCTTATTTTACAGATCTGTCTTTGTCACCACCTCAAATTCAATGCAGCCTCAGAGATGATGTCTTTATGGACAGAAATTACCTCAAAAATTGTTTCCATTATTTAAAGATCTGTAGTGACTTATAGTACCTGGGAATCTACTATACTTTTGAATGGAAGGATTCCTGCTGGCATTGAAGAAAACAGAAAGAACTACAATTTTATAGACAGAGAGTTGATATATTGATGTCTTTGAGAGCTTGAAAGTAAGATGAAAAACCTCACAAGTGCTGTGTCTGGCATGGGGCACTGCCAGACAGCACCGGCCAGCAGCTCCCCCATCTGCTCCCCTGCATGTCCCAGTACAGACATAGGCTGCAAAGAGGAAAAAAGTATTTTCATCACCTGAACTCTAGCAGACATGTATCACTGACACCATGTTGTTATACACAGGCAAACAAATGTACTCCTGCAATAGCAGACAAAGTAATCGGATTAGTTCATAGCCAGGACTCAGCAAACTAGCACTAGCTACCTCAGCACAGTTACAGCCTCTTAAAAATGGAGCTTTTCAGAATGGCACATGCCTGACCTTGTGTTAAAAATAGCATTCACCCTCTGCCTGACACTGGTGCTGCAGGGCAATATGCACATCTTACCCACAAGGAAACAGAGGGGAAAACAAAGTGTAAATGTTTCACAGGACTTCTGAACCAAAAGTTGCTCAGTAAGGACGTTATCTCACCTAAACCAGTTTTATAGCTCTACAGTACAGATATCTACACCTTAGCTGAACACATTTGTCGCCCTTTGCTGTCAATGAGAGAAATAGGCACTCTTCAAGGCACAATTCCTCTTACTGTTGAATAGACCTGTTGGTTGGTATTACATTTCTCTCTTTACTTACAGCTGATTTGGATTTGGCTTTTAAAAAAAAAAAAAAAAAGTATTGAAATATAAACCAGAAAATTAATGAAATCCAAGGAGCATGAAATCTTTGTACAACTCTTGGAACAGCATGGTGCTTCAATAAGAGAGGGTAACTAGCTAATTAAAAGCCTCATTTTATTCAATTGTTCACAAGTTACAAGCAGTACATGAACCGACTAGAACATAAACCCAACTAGAACTAAATCCAATAAATTAGTATATAAACCCAACTAGAAATGTTCAGTTACAATAGACAGACCATCACAGTTGACATTGTGTAGATATTTAAAGAGCAAAACACATGGCCTCTATCATATCACAGAATCATGGAATGGTTTGGGTTGAAAGGGACCTTAGAGACCATCTAGTTCCAACTCCCTGCCATGGGCAGGGACACCTTCCACTAGACCAGGTTGCTTATGGCCCCATCTAACCTGGTCTTGAACACTCCCAGAGACAGGGCATACACAGATTCTCTGGACAACTTGTTCCAGTGCCTCACCAGCCTCACAGCAAAGAATTTCTTCCTTATATCTAACCTAACTCTACTCTTTTTCTGTTTAAAGCCATTACCCTTCATCCTATCACTTATATGCCCTTATAAAAAGACCTTTTCTAGCTCTCTTGTGAATCCCATTTTGGTATTGGAATGTGCTATAAGGTCACCCTGAAGCCTTCTCTTCTCCAGGTTGAACAGCCCAGCTCTCTCAGACTGTCTTCCCAGGAGCAGTGCTCCAGCCCTCTGATCGTCTTCATGGCTCTCCTCTGGACTCACTCCAACAAGTCCATGCCTTTCCTGTGCTAAGGACCCAGGTGGGGCCTCATGAGAGTAGAGTAGAGGAGCAGAATCACCTTCCCTGACCTGCTGGCCCCCTTCTTTTGGTGCAGCCAGGGATATGTTTGGCTTTCTGCAAGTGCAAGTTGTTGTGCCATCATGAGCTCCTTGTCAACAAACACTCCCAAGTCTTTTATTTAGCCTGTATTTATGCTCAGGATTGCCCTGACACAGGTGCATGACCTTACATTTGGCCTTGCTGAACGTCACAATGTTTGCATAGCTCAAAGCCTGTCCAGGTCCCTCTGGATGGCATCCCTTCCCTCCAGTGTGTCAACCACGCCACACACTTTGGCATCATCATCAAACTTGCTGAAGAGGTACTCAATCCCACTGTCCATGCCATTGACCCCTAAGGTATGCCGTTCATCACTGGTTTCCACTTGGACATCAATCTGCTGACTGCTACTCCAGAAGTTCCTAAACATCCATGGACTGCATCTTTTCTCAGTTCCACCTGCCTTAAAAATATGGAAGAGAAAAAACCCAAAACAGATAAAAAAATGCACTAAAAACATTATTAAATATTTAATTTTAAACTGAGAAAGAAGCATTATGTCCATCGGTCAGTAACTGAGAGACAGAGAGAAAGAGATGTTTTGAAACACTTACCCGCGCTACTCAGCTCGTTCATTTGGATAGTAAATTTAGGCTGATTTAATCCAGTAGCAAACAGCAATTCTTTTTAAAGACAGAGCTGTCTTCAGTACTGCACTGAGGAGTGGACTCTGCTTTCTTCCTATTCATTCCTCATCTGACTTCGGAGGACTGGGAACACTGAATAACATTTATTCCAGCTAGTTTTAGGTACCGAATCAAGCAATGTTCCCATCAGCTTCTCACACAGTCAGTGGAGAGCTGAATCAGCTATAGCAGCACCTGTTGCAATTTAGACACTCAGGTGCCTAAATTCAAGTGAAATTAATGCAGTTTTGATTAACTATATAAAAATGGTCTCTCAAGGTCAAACTGCAGACATAAAGGTTAGGAGGGAAGCTATTTACTCCCACAGGCAAATTTTTGTCCAAGACGTTCAGATATGTTCAAACCAAATGTGTGATAAATATGTAACTGGCCCAGGTAAGAAAAGGGATGGTACCTTAGCCAAAAGCTGAAAAATTACTGTGTTAACATGTGAATTAAGGAAAGATTCTTATCGTGTTTTGTCATATGTTGTATAACTGAAAACACAGAATTGCTCATCTGACTTCAGTAAACACAGTCCGCAAAGTACTTGGCTTTCATAGATTTTCAACGCAAATGTTTGCAATGTTTAGTTAGTCAGCACAATAGTGGTTTTTTTTCTTGATATACAGTGTATGGCAACATCAACATGGTGATAAACGCAGACCTGTCTTGGATAGTATCTTTGTCCTCTGTTTCCAAATAATCTGTCAGGCAGTCTGTCTAAAGCTTTCTGATTTTCTGAAATAGAAGGTATTATGGAGCTGCAGTAGTTGTTCCATGGCTAAGGTTGAAAGTACCTTCCGTTATAAACTCAGTTAGGTCCTTACATCTAATTTTAACATCAGACTATTCTATCAGAAATTTCTCTTGTGTGGTGTTTGGAAAGACGATGATTTTTCTTTTTTCTTAGGAAGTTTGAGGGTAATTGGACAAGGCATTTTGTGAGATTTGAGAGGCTGTAAAATCAGTGCTAATTTGCATGTTACATTATCCTAATGTATTTCAGAACAGCGTATCCCCAAAACAGCATATTGTAGAAACAGCAAATGTGGTTTATTCTTCTGTCTTCACTAAGAATTGAGGAATTTATGATCTTTACAGGACTAGACAGAACTACCAGAGTTAGGGAAGAAGCAGAGCTTAAAAGGTTCTCAGGAGCTGGGCTGCTGTGAGATCTTTTGTTTAGCAGGTACTCAGCAAAAGCAGGCCGTGGGGGCATCTTCCTGGCTGAAAATATTTTAAAAGACAGAACTGGGAATAAATCGAAATATTACATTAGGTTTTCTCTTATAAAAAAAAAGCAAATTCCCTTAAAAATCATTGACTCTAATTTTCAAATATGTCTTCCCATTAGTTTAAAAAAACACTTTATTGTAACATTCTTCAATAAATAAGAAATTTGAAAGTACCAATGCTTCCATTATTCTTTTCTCCTACTCTTTGTCACATAGCTTTCAGGTATAGTTGAAATGCCGTACCTTGACTTTTAAGTAATAAACCACAATGTTTTACTACTGCAAAGAATAATGTTAAAATATAGGTACCGTAAAATACTGGGAAAAGCATTACAAATTTAGGCAAAAAGAAATTATACTTTTATGTCGTGCTATTCCCCTTTCTCTAGCTTCTGAAGTATTCCCTCTAAAGTTCTGAGAACATACATATATATAAATTAAGTTGTTATCACAGGTAATTTATATAACTTCTAATGTAAATCTCATGCTTTCATTTTTCACACTACACTGAAAGAAGACTAAAAACCATAGATTTAGAGCGTCATATTTATAAGCCTGTAAACTTGGCAACAAAATATAGCCATCACAAGTTGAAGACTAAAATTTCCCTCCAACTTGCATACAAATAAAAGATTGTAGTATTATAAACACAGTACTAATATTTTATATAACTTACTGAAGGGTTTAATGTACTCTATGTCATACAATTTTCAGTATTACTCATAGAATATATAGTTATGTTTCAGAGTAGAAATTGATTATTAACCCAGTTGGTATACAAGGTGTGGAAAGAAAATTATTTCGCCTAACTTCGATCACCTAAAATTCAGTTGCTATGTCCAAAGTAGTAGTCTCAAACTCTGTTTATCCCATGAAACTAGAGAACACCTCCAGAAAGTGATATGTTCAGTTTCCTCAAAATAGGGATTCTCTGTTTCCAGTGCTGTAGGACTCATGAGACATGAAGATTGGGTTGGCAGACACAACAGAGGAGACCCTTCTGGAGCTGTTGCTGAAAGCAACACAGAGTATATCACTATGTCACTAGATCCAAAGTTTTGGGATCTGAATTCCACCCAGCTGCCAAGTTTAAACTTGGTACACAACTTTCTTAGTGACTGAAAGTAGATAAGAGTATCCACACTCACAGGCATTAACATAAATCTAATGGGTGGGTTTGTTAGCCAGATGACTTTTTTTTTTTTTTTTTTAATTATGTTACCTGGAGAACAGTTATTACAGGTCTGCCAATCTATGTACAGCTATACTGTCACAGAGATTCAATAAAGGTATGACTTTTATGCCAAGGAAAGCAAGCATAGAGAGTTCCGTATGTCCATAACTTGTAAAAAAACCTTGCTATTTAGTAAAATAATTAACCATGTTAAAAAAAACATGTCTTTCAGTCTCAGCAACTTTAAGCGTATGCTTAAACTTAGCAATTGTCAAGCTTTTATTGAATAAGAGCTTAAAAGATGAAGGTTAGATATAAGAGAGAGAAAAAGAGACTGCCCCAAAAAAATTGAAGAGAAGAAAGATAAAAATACTTCCTTCTCTCTGGAGTAATACATTTTCTTGGAAATACATAATGATCTAACTACAGTGGTGCTCCTCTTACAATAAAAATTTATTCTTAAATGATTTAGCAATGGCAGTGTATAATGAATAAATTATATATGAAGATTAAGTAAGGCAGCATTAGAGTGTCAATTGCAACTTTTTTTTACAGAATCAAGCCAAGGATACTTTAATAAGGGTTCTAACATTTGAAAAAGCTCTGAGTAATCTACTAGCTCCAGTGTATGAATTCAGTTTTACACAGATAATTCCACAATTCTTCATTCTATTTATAGTTGCATCCTATTGTGAACTGATATTATTTTATGCATCATATGGAAGGAGATCTTAAAAGAATTTAAGATGTTATTTTTCTTGCTTCAAACAATGACTGATTATTACTATCTCCTAACAACGGACTAGCAAAGAGAACCCATCTCAAACGAATTTGAGTGATAGATTCTCTTAATGATTGAGATCCACAGTGTCTAGATTTTATTTTTTAAGCTGGCAAGGAAAATTAGCTCTACCTTTCTTTTAAAATCCTCTCCTTCAATCAAATCAAATTACACTGAATAGTAAAAATAGTGTGAGAAACTGGGATTCTTTAAAATAGCATATATTTGATAGACATTAAAAAGATTATTAAATCCTTCTTCACCTTTTGCTATTTGGCATGAGAAGTTTAATACATTTCATTTCAGTCTACAGGGGTTTTTGTGGCTGTACAGTACATGAAATCGAAGAAATGCAGAGTGGACAACTCTTCATTTAGGGAACTAATAAGCTCACTAAGCCATAAGCCCTGCCTCAAATGAACTATCGTTTTTCACTTTTCTTACACATTTGGGAGGCATTAAGCAATTTTTCCTATGAAGGAAACTTCTTTCCCTATCGAAAGGAAGCATGCCCTTGTACAGTGTCTAAGACAAATCGAAGCTGAGGAGCATGTGTAAAAGAAGTGCTACATGTGGGTTACATGTGGGTAAAAGCCCATGGTGAAAATTTTGCCTCTTAGATATCCTCTGACTGCAGGAATCCTGGACACAGAGATTCTGCTTTCTTTCTTTCTGAAGTACTGTGTGCTTGAGAGTTTTGATCCTTTACCATAAATCTTCAGTTTGCCACAGGATCGTAGAAAGTGTTATGTGGTCTGTGATATACAAGGTCATATAAAATCAGTGTTCTGTAGACCCTGTATGGGACACTTACCTACAAATTCATAGGGTTTGAACTAGATTATTTCCATGCCTTTTTCCGTTCTATGACCCTACTATTTGACCTCCAGAGGATAGCATGTATGATTAGTTCTACAGATTATACATTTTATCCCTAACACCCAAAAACTAGCTTTGTCCAAGTTTTCAGTCCTATCACTGCACGTGCTGCATGCTTCTTAAGAAAACTGTAAATTCAAAGGTTTGAAACGAAGTACTTGCAGTAGAGCTGAATCTGAGGAGAGAATCTGGCAGTGATACTGAGCAATGTGAAATTCCATGTCTGAAGAAGGACGAGGAGATAGCTGGCTATTGGTGCTGATTAAAAAGCATTTTTACAATCAGACACAGAATTCTGCTGCTCTACATTACATTGCTGAAGTCCGAACAAGCACTTGGTTAAATGCAAAATAACATTCCCATTTATTTCAGTGGTTGTCGGACTAAGCTCCTGACAGGAAGCTTGTCGTACTCTTTAAATACAGGGCAAACCTCAGCAGCACACACTTCTACTTGCAGTTCTCAGAAGACATCATGTCTTATAGAAGACATTATGTCCTATAGAAACTAAAAATGAAAGTTGCTTCTAGTTTGTCTTCTCCTGATACAGCTAAGTCTCAGAAATTATAATTGAGCCATATATAGCAGAGAGTAGGTGAAAAGGAACTGCCACAGCAAGAAAACAAAGGTGACCTGATATATGATACCTTTGTCTCTGTCAAGACAGTTATCAGGAAATACTGACTGGCATCTTAAGGAAATGAGTATGAATTATGTTTCAAGGGAGCAGAGGGAAAGAAAGATGTTAAACTTGTCTGTCTTTCTTTAAAGGTTATTTCTAATTTTTCATTTAATCTCCTTAATGAGATGCCTGTTGTTGCCCCAGACATACTTGCCTACTTCAAGAGGTGACAGATTGAACCCCAAGCTTCAAATATTAGAAAGTAATAGCTAGTTAAAGGTTTTTATAAGAATCATAAAGAAAAAATCATCTACAAGTGTTCAGAAAATTCAAAATGTTCAGAAGTGAATGACCCATTCCTGAGTTTCAAATGTTAATTTTATACAGCTCGTTTTCAAAATAAAAGTGTATAGGCTCCAGCATAAAGCATTGCATGGATATTAAATATATGAGGATGCTAAGAAGTCAGCCTACTTACAGTTTATGGGCTATGTTTCATATTCAGTGTCAGGTTGCAAACATCACTTTGAATCTGGGCCTTGCATGTCTTCTGCTTTCAGCCTAGCATTGAGTTAAATCCCACAGACAGTGTTATGAGAAATTCTTGCTTTTATCACAGAGCAAACAACAAGAGTCATTAAACTTTGATGACTTAAATGGGATAATGTTCAACAAAGAGATGCATGCAATCCAAAATATTTTTCTTTTAAGTTTGTGTGTGAAAGATAGCATTAGTAGCTAACCAATTACCTTGTAAAGGCTTCGGTAACAGAAAAAGTTGGTTGACAATTATAAGAGAAAGATTTCCAGAGACTTTCCTCTACAGGATGGGTGCACTCTTTAATAAACCTCATAGTCCTTGTCCACCAGTTACCCATAGGATAGGACCTAATGAAGAGCATGGAAGCTTTCTCTAACCGTTATCTTACCTTTTATGTACAACAACTGATGCATCAGGGGCATGCACTCAGGTCTTTTTGCATTATGTCCATGGCAGTCTCTGCTGGATTACTCAGCTCACATACAGTCTTGTATGACTGGAGTGAGAGAGAGTGAAAGAAGAAAGTCAGCTGCAGAAATGCAAGGATATTTCTTGGTCCAGAGGAAATACCATATGCCAGAAGCAATGCAAAGGAGGGGATTGGACTCTTTTAAAAGGCTTTTCCCAACACCTAAGGGTGCTCACTACTCATGATAAAACTGAGATAGAGAAGTGCATGCAGGTATTTATTGCTTGCATGATTTGACCTTCTGTTAGCAGAAGGTCATTAGCAGAACATGACACATTTGTATGTGTCTCTGAAGATCAACTGTGAACCCAGAATATTCTATTATGTTTTTGTGGACAGTGTTCAAATGACAGCAGAAGCTGAGTAAAAGAAACGACACCAAGCAGTGTTGTATCCTGCTTTTAAGAAGCAATAAAAGACAGAGACTTGTGCCCTGAAAGGATGCCAGAGGTTGTAGTTTGCTAAATGAACCCACCCCAGGGAGCTGTCCCTGTCTACAGAGCAACAGCTACAGAAAACTGCTCCCTGCTGCTAAGCGCTACACCAGAAGAGTGCTCCATGTTGTTGAGCACTAGTTCACCAGAGCAGACAGGCTACATCCACAATACATAGAAATCAGTGATGGACCTTTTCTGAGACTCATATGGGCAAGGTATAATGATGGTTGTTGTTTTGTTTTTTTTTCTCCCCAGAGCAAAGTGAATAATGTGAGGGCTCTGCAGCAGCTCACCAAAGTGATCTTTTTACAGCATGAAAGTGAGGCCATGTATTGCATGCCCAGAGGTGTGTACTTAAGGTATGTGTGAAGTTGGGATAATATTGAAGTGAGGAAATAAACCTGCTTCACTCTTGTCTAACACAGCTTTAAAAAAAAATCAGATATGTTTGAAGGTTAGCTGCTTGATGCATTGTAAGCTTCAGCACGAATTACCGTTCATGCAAACTGGAGTGGCAGGGAACTTGTACACCAGAGGGAACTTTGAAATGAAACTTATTAACACCAGAGATGTACTCACAATGGGCAGCAAGGAAACATATTCAAGCTAAGAGAAGTTTAGGAGTACCTATTCCCCTGTGTATCTGGAGAAAATGTACCTGGAATAGGTAATAGCTAATTATCCTTTCAACACGTATCCATTTCATTTTAATTTAGTCTTACTTAAACACTAAGTGATTTCTTCTCCATGATGACATGAATCAAAGTTTAATCCCGCCAGAGAAGGTACCAGGCTTTAGAAGGGAACAGGGATGCAAGAAAATAGATATTATTATCACTTATAATATTTTATACCAATGTACAAGAGCTTTCTGGATTTTTTTTTTTATTTTTTTTTACCCTTCTAAAGTTTCGTGATGTAGTAACTACATTTCCCCTCCTTGCCTTGCCACCATCTATTCAAACTTTCTCTCCATTCCTTCTTTAAGCATTTAGGTAAAAAATGACCTTCACAATTAAAAAGTCTCTTGGGTTTTTTGTTGGTTTTTTTTTTTTTTTTTTTTCTGAAGTACGGTCTCTGCATATTAATGCTAAACTGAGATGGTCTCTTCTTCCTGACAGTGAACCAAGCAGTACAAAACTCCTGTTTGTAAGTAGACATCACTGATATTTCAATGCTTATCACTAAAATTAAATAACAGTAGTAAAACCTGTTCTTTTTTTAAGGAAGATACGCTCCCCTGGCATTGTACTCTCTCGATCATATAATCAGATCAAAATAAGAGTGACTTGGAGAGTGTGGAAGAGCAAATGATTCACAGTGAACAATTTAATAACAATTTGCCCGTTTTCTATGTACTAAGTGCCTAGGAGTAGCTTAATACTTTCTCAACTATATTCATTACCTGCAAATATTCATTGCATATTTTCTCTCAGTTACAGGGATTTTAAACTCTTCATTTGAACTGTTTTTCAAATGCAACATTATTTTTCTTGACAGAGAAATTTTTGTTCAACGAATGTATAAACGTAAATAAACTCGGGTATCTGGTGCAAATATCTTAGATCAAAAATTCACAATGTATTCTCTCAAACATTTGCCATGTGAGCAGTAAATAGATTTCTACTCTCAAGTTTTCACTAGAATGCCTGCAAATATTGAGAACAACTAGAAGACATTTAATAGCTATATTCTGTTTGTTAGGGTAGAATGGGAAACCAAATCAACAAAAAAGATTAATGCAATTCTTCCCTCACACCCCAAACAGGTCTGATACTAATTTCTTTCTTAAGCCAGTTTCTTCTGGGTAGTCTTTAATGTTTTGGCATAAGTTCTGATGTCTCTTTATTTTCCATCTTTTTCTCTAAAGCACTCAGATATACACTGAACAACCTTATCTGCGAAAAGCTATCTATAGCAGCATAGAGGTCGGCCTCACCCCTTGGCCAAGAGTCCTTGTGACAGTAGTTTAAGAAGTGTAATGTGGCCTCTATTTTTACTAGCAAAAGTGACAGCCCTTTGGCAGAGCTCTCATAAACTCTTCCCCCTCTCATTTCAAAGTGCTTTACTATATGTTGCCTATTCTTCCTCTAAAAGCTAGTTAAGCAGGCAGGATCAAAATAGCTATTAAAATCATTTACCTGTTCTGTGCTCCTTGCAATCTTTCATGATGGTAATGAGGCTCTCCATAGAAGACTACTGAGATACTACAGTGTTTACTGGTATCTACTGCTTTTCAATCCTGTTATGCTTTTGTATCATGCTGAACACATTGATCACTCATTTCTATTGTACATGGACTTATTCAAGCATACACAAGGTTGAATTTGTCCAGCTGTTACTACAGTGCTTGACCATCAAGGAGAAACAGCTCATGCATGACCCTCCTTTTTGTTAACTGATTCCTTTGGCATTATTTTTCTTTAATATCATCTGTAAAGAAGACCCAAAGATTATTTTACTCAAAGTACCAAATTCACTGTAAAGCTAGACATGAATATCTGCAACTTGTGGGCATAAGGTTAGTAAAAGAGTAAGGGGCTGAGACAGGTCTTTCATTGAAAGGCATTGTACAGACAGAAGGCAGCTACTGCTGCTGTCACCTGATATACTGACAAAGGCTCTAACTGTTGCTCAGTTTCGGTTTTGTAGTTATATTCAAAACTTTTAAGTGTTGAGACTTGGTTACCTTTTTCTTTCATATCTTTTATTTTTTCCTTATCAATTCAATATCTTTTCTTGAGAGATTTGCAGGCAGGTTATCACTGCAGCAGAATTCTTAACATCTTTTTGTTCTTATCATACCCATACTCTCCAAAATTAGAAATGTCTGATTTTAGATCAGCAGAACTGGTGGTAATAATCATGATCAGTCAAGATCCCCAGACAAGCTTGTAGGATTGGGGAACATCCAAGGTTGAGCTGGGAAATTATCAGGAAATCCAGGACAGGATCAGGACTTCAGACAGCAAGAAGCATCAGACATAGCCTAGGAATTTCTGGGTAGGTCTATAGTGACAAGACAGGTCTGAATCAAGCTAGAACGACAAGCCTGCAATGTGTTGCATTTATCCTGGTTTCACCAAACCTTTTGTTTACTGAGCTTTACTCAAATTGCAATCACCAGCACCTATACTAATCAAGTGGGATATCCAAATAAATAGTTTGATGTGATATACCACCTATTTTTTTCTTTTCATAAATCTGCATATACCGTGTGGTAGCTACAATAAGAAAGAAAAGCATGAACTTTCTCAAGAACACATCTTTTTTTCATAACATATTCACAAGGCAAACAGTTCAGGTCTGTTTCCCTGCTAGCAGCATATTATTGCATTTGTTTTGGGTCTGTGTTTTGCTTGATTCATAGCCATATTCTACAGTCTTTTCCCTAAGTATTCTCAGAATTATCCTGCTGAATACCTATTCTGAAACAAGGTCTCATCTTCCACTGTCTCTGAAGTGATACTTGCTTTTCATGTTGTCCTCAAAGTCATTCTCTACTGCAGTTACTGTATTTTTATAAACAACAGATGCTCCTTGACCCTTAAAGAATTGCAGTCAAGATGTAGTATCAGAATAGGCCACCTTGGCAACAAACAAACATAAAATACCCCATTCCAAAGTCTGGACTATATATCATGCTTTTCAGTGCTAATTGCTCTGGCTGGAGATGTGAACATAATTCCAGCTCTTCTGCCTTTTCTCTGGGTTTAGAAAAACAGAGTTCCAAGAACACTTGAAATTTTGGCAAAAGAATTAATTTAATGAATTATGCTCCAGCGAAAAACAATCATACATGTGGCCAGTGGGTAGGATTCATACCAATACCAATGCAAAAGAACAGTAGAAAGCAAAATACACTCTTATACTTTTGAGCTAACTTTCCTCTTTTCATTTATCCTAGAATTGTTTTGGCTGTAAACTGAAAAAAAAAAAAATCCTCCAGCATAATAATAGCTATTTTTCATCTTTTACCAAAGAAATTCAAGAGGCTTTACTTTGTAATTACAGGTCAAGCTTTAAAAAGGCACATGAAGATAAATTCTCTTACACCTAGTCTCATTGACTTACCCTTAGATTCTGTTGGGTGAAATCAGTACAGTTTAATTATTAGTTTTTCCCAGACTTTCTGTTTGATGCTTTCTTTTCTCAGTGGAATTTTTAAAATATAATTGTATATTTTTCTTTTAAAACTTATGTTCCAGTCACATACTTTTCAATATATAGTTTACAGACACTTGCAAATTCAGGAAAGCTGGCTAAGGGAAGAAAGATGTATTGTCAGAGAGTTTAATTCTGCACATTGCGTTTTCATTGTGAAAGCATTCAAGGGGCTGGAAATCATTAAAAATTACTGTCACTTAAAGCCTTCAGTTACACCTACTACAGCTGAATCACAGATTAGTTCAAAGAGTCCCATGGTTTGCGTTAAAGTCTGGTAAAATGATTAAGATGATCTTTCCTGGCCTTAGAAGGTATGAACCTCTGAAATTACTTATATATGATATGTTAGAAAGCTATGCCAGTTTAAGCCTTTTGCCAACAATCAGAGCGTAATTTGTACACATACACAGTTGTGAATTTCCTTTAAAGCAGACGGAAGAAAGCTGATTTGCATGAGTTTGTACACCAAGGACCGTGTTACAATCTGCTTAAATGTTGCAGAAAGAACTCCAGATTCGTATATTCCCTTGAGCAAAATTAAAACTCACACAAGTTATCTGTTGATACCAAAACTGATTTTATTAATTGCTAAGAGACGCAAAGAGAAAGAGGAAAAAATAAGAAAAGGTTGGAAAATGCTAAGATTACCTCTAGAAGCAGAGAAAAGATACCACCAAAGACTACCTCTCCACTGAGCTGGCCTGTGGCGGGGGGGGAGAAGCTGTTTCTGCCTTTTTTTTTTTTTTCTCTGTCTCTACCGCTTTTCGATGTTATCTCTTTAGCTGCGGGGAGGTCTTAAGAGCTTTAATTCTTTGGAATGCAGCCAAAATGTGGGTTTCGCTGCTCACGCTGAGCTGTGTCCCAGGCCGTGCAGGGGTCTCGGTTCAGCCGCACCTTTTGGCCCTCAGAAACATGGTAAGAGTAGATACAACTCACGCATGTCACACGGTGGGTCTCAGTGCTCTCCAGGTCGGCAAAGTTCCAGTCTCTGGTGACAGGTAGGCAGCATACGGTGGCAGGAGAAAAGTGAGGGGGAGGTGGGGATAGATTCTCGGCTGCAGTGACCAGTTCTCTCTCCCACTCCTCCCTCCCTGGTTTTCCAAAATTTTTCCTCAACTTTTATAGTGTTTAAAAGAGGTTGTACATGGTTTCTTGGCATGTAGCCCTATTCAGATGTTCGAAGAGATATGATAACCATAAAAAATAGTAGGATCTTTTTGCAGGAAAACTCCAGCAGGAAGCTCTGGTGAGAGCTTCTGGTAGAAAGCTGACAGAGAACTTTTTTGGTAGGAAGTTCTGACAGGTAGAAACAATGGTGAAACATTATTTTTGGCATTTCTATGTTATCTGTACGGTACAGACCCTGAAGACAATACAGGTCAAACTGAGCTTCCAATTTACTTTAACTCAGACCTTCTTGACTGCTGGCATAATGATTGCACCAATTTACAGTTCCTTTATACAGTAGCAGAATTAAAGCAAACAAAAAAAGGTTCCAAGTGAATTTAATGGGAAGGGGTCTAATTTAGAGGACATTATGAATAATTTTTGGACTTTCCCCATAGAAATTAATGGTGTGAAATGTCTAATAATTCACCTATTTCATCCCATACAGTACAATAAATCTACCCATGCCTTACCTGAGTCTATCTTAGATGAGAAAGTAATGAGAAGTTGTCTTAGAAAGCAGCATCTACTTGGTCAATGATTTGAGAAAAAATTCTGACCACATAGAAGGGGAAATCTATAACAGATTAATTAGATATACAGCTCAAAAGAAATTTGCCATTCAGAAGTAAAATATATATAGCAATAGAACCCCTTCTAATATGTCTAATTTTGCTATACCATTCACAACAGAGACAGCACACAAAATTCAGCAATTTTGATCCATTTCTAACTTTCTAACAATGTGGTGCCAACAGTAATTTCATTTATAGTACATTACTAAGATATTTTTTCTTTTACAATATTTTAGAACGTGTTATTATATAAAGCAAGAAGTAGACACTGTGATCACCTCTCCTCTGAAACGTGAACACTCAGAAAAGACAGCACTGTACTATTACTCCAACACTGCTGAATGCAGAGTGCAGTCCCAAGACCAACTCAGTATTGTCCTATAGCTTCTATATGCAATGTTCATACCAGTTCTTTCAGTTCAAGTGTCTTAAAGAGAGCTAACATACAGCTGATGAACACTCTGATAACTCAGTTTATTTTTCCCCAGTTATATAGCCCTGGAATATAATTTCTTATTTTCCAGTTTATTCAGTCTGTGACCACAGGTTTGGGCATACTAAAACACAAGTTTGTTTACCTGTTTCTAGTTTAGATGCATCCATATAACTTTCTAGCAACATATTATTCTTCCCATTATTTAATATTTCCAAGCTTTTATCAGTCATGTTTTACTCCATATTTTACTAGTAATGTGAAATAGATGGATGCAAACATCCAAGACCACTGAGGGGGACTTTTTTTTCATGTTGTCCTAGTTAGAACAGCTGGGACCAGTTCATCATTGTATGGGTGTAACTCAAAACTGTGTATTTTATAGCCTTCCATGCCATTTCCCAGAAACTGTTATCAATGAACCATTTACACCATCTGCCCATAGAGCCTGACTCCTCAGGCTATAAACTAGGTAGTAAGAGGCCTGTGAGATAGGAGGATGCTCTTGTCCTCACACCCTTTGTGAAGCTCCCCGCCCTGAGGGAAGTGCTGGGCATTCCTGCCTGAACTGGAGAATATATAATCTTGGAGTCTTGGAACTTTTTTAACCACTTGTGGGATCCAGAGGAAGACTGCAGACCACCACTCTCAACCAGACTGCAGACCACCACTCTTGACTTGACTGCAACCACCACTTTTCAACCGGACTGCAATCACCACCCTCGACTGGACTGCGATCACCACTCTTGACCAGACTGCAACAGCACTCTCACCAACAGGTTTTCCCCTCTCCTTTTATTTTGGACTCAGAGGGCCCAAAGAACACCACTCTGTTCATGCCCCAGGGTGTTTGGTTATACGTTTGGGTTTTGTGGGTTAAAACCAATTGTTTGTCTGTATAATCATACTTATTGTATTATTTTATTAAATTGTTATTCTGATTTATAATCTCTCTTTTGAGTTGAGTTCATTTCCCCTGCTGGTTTACCTTTAAACCAGCACACATGTGTAGATAGGAAAACAGGGAATGGTTTTAAACTAAGAGAGGAGATATTTAGATTAAATGTTAGGAAGCAATTCTTCACTCAAGAGGGTGGTAAGGCTCTGGAACAGGTTGCCCAGAGAATCTGTGGATGCCCCATCCCTGGAAGTGATCAAGGCCAGGTTGGATGGGGCTTTGAACAACCTGCTCTAGTGGAAGGTGTCTCTTCCCACAGCAGAGAGGGTGGAACTAAGTGATCTTTAAGGTCTCTTCCAACCCAAGCCATTCTATGATTCTATGATTCTATGATTCTATGATTCTATGATTCTATGATTCTATGATTCTATGATTCATATCTACACATAAGGCAGTCAGGGGCAGATCTCTATTCCCCAAGGCAAGTTAAATGCCAAGACTGTTTAAATCTAGCCTCTTGTACAGCACATTGGCTATATTCACGCTGGTATCCCTCTGACCCTAGTGTTTAGGGCATAAACACTTTTATGTCTTGGAGAAAAAATTCAGGTCAAGTATCTGAAATAATGTGAGAACTGTTTTGGACACTTATGTGAGAAGGGCAATGCTTAGCCAACAGCCACAGCCAGTCTGATGGTCTCATCTGTTTTTCCAAACTTACTAGTAATTATTGGGCACTATTCTTTATTCATACATTTTGGAAAAAAAAAAAAGCAAAACCTACATTAGTTAAGGCACATCATCCAAGAAAAATATTTGTATTTGCTGCGTAAGTAGTCTGGCACCTTCTTTTCAAAAGTACATCTATGAAGATTATCATTATATATACAGTTTTATTGTAGCACATCTAGTAACTCTATCACAGAATCACAGAATGGGTCAGGTTGGAAGGAATCACTGGATGTCATTTGCTCCAACCTCCCTGCTCAAGCAGAATCATCCTAGAGCACATTGCACAGGATTGTGCCTAAATGTTCTTGAATATCTCCAGGGAGGCAGACTCCACAACCTCTCTGGGCAATCTGTTCTGGTGCTTGGTCACCCACACAGTAAAGAAGTTCTTCCTCATATTCAGGTGGAACTTTCTGTGCATCAGTTTCTGCCTATTGACTCTTGTCCTATTGCTTGGAACCACGGAGAAGAGCCTGACTCCCTCCTCTTGACATACACTCTTCAGGTACTTATAGGCATCGATGAGGTCCCCTCTCAGTCTTCTCAAGGCTGAACAGGCCTAGCTCCCTCAGCCTATAAGTAAGAGAGATGCTGTAGTCACCTAATCATCTTTGTCACCCTTAATCAATATGTTATATCTAATTCCAGCCTACATCTACTGCTGATTAGCAAGGAGATTTAAAAAACATTGACAATGTCTTTCAATGCTAAAAATTTACTGGAAGCTTTTAAAACTGTCAGGTTTTTTTGCAGCAAATGAAGTGTACTGCTTAGAGGAAAGTAAATGAAGCTAAACATGTACTTGATATTGATTCAGTCTACACAACAGATGGCAACATGGATGCAAATAAAGTGCTTGTCCTTTTATTATTATTAGTTAATATTTACATCACTGGAATGCCCAGAGGCCTCAGTCAGGAGCAGAGACCCATTATGCTAGACACTACACAAATATGCACTGGAACATTTTGTTCCAGTATCATCTTTCTCCTGCTGTACACTAAACTCATTGATGACTCATTTGTACTGCCCAGAGAGTCATTCGAGCATACAGAGGGTTGATTTTCTCCAGCTGCTCTGAAAAGTTTATAACCTAAGCAGCAAGGGAAGGAAGAAACAGAAGAAAGCAAGCTTCACAAATGCAAAATTTCACTTTGAAGGTTTTGCCTTATGTTTCTTATAACACAGATGTGTTGGAATACCCCCTCTCTGGTTCCTCAGGTTAACTTCTTAGTTTCCCACTTCTACACCATAAGACTTGTTTTCTTAAACCCATTTCCTTCCCTTTGATGCATTCTCCCTGCTTATTTTCCACTGCTTTCATGGCATGTGCTTTTACCAGATGACCCTATATCCTCCAAGCCTGGCAAGACACTAGGAGCAATATAGGAGTTACAAAGATATGGTATAGGCTAACAAATACAGCTCCAAATATTAACTAAACTAGTGCATTCAGTTTTGAAATTCAAAATGTTCCACTGTGTTCATCCAGAGAGTGACGTATTTTAATTATGATAGTTAATATTTTGCTGTATTGTATATGATCAGTTCTACAAAACAATTGATTATTATGTATAATCAGTTTTTCACAGAAAAGCCTCTAAGTTTTTGTCTGAGGGCAGTTTCTACCAGGTAATAGGAGTGAGTTCCTCCACCCCTGCATCCATCCTTGTCCTCAGCAGGTGCATAGTTCTGTCTCTCACAATTAAGTCCTAGTGAAGTTTGAAACTAGATTTCAATCAATTGCTCTCTGATCCTGTGGATGGATCTCAGCTACATTGGTATACAAGGTTTTCTCTCTCCTCTTTTTCTGCCTTCTCGCCTCTTAGAAGGAAAAATTGAAAGGCTTTTTTTAGAAGTCTACTAGAAGTTTTGATGTTTAAGATTGAAACAGGAACCCATTATTTAGCTCACCTCAAAAACAGTAGAAATTCAACTACCTAAAAAGAAGAATATTTTTTATGATTTTGGAATTAAAGATATAGAAAAATCAGGCTTCGAATGGATATTTTGTTGCAGCATAAACTAAAAGGTATTATTATATTAACCTTATAAAAATCCTAAATGCAAAATATTCCTTTGCAAAATAAAAACATTTTAAAATTCAAGTAGCATTAAAGAAATATTATCAATATAATTTTGATGTCTTAAAAGAAAATTAGCAAATGTAAAAAAAAGCCTTAAGAGAAATATTACTCAGCATTAAGAATGTCTACTTCTCAAAGAAATTAGGTGTTTCTTATGACATTTAAAGGAATAAAATTCATTATACTCAGTCATCACTAGCATTCAGAGTTAATATCATACTGCTACCTTATATCTCTTCAAAAAAGTCACAGATGATGATTTGTGCATAGTGTCCCACAGCATTTATTTGATGAAATGTTAATTAGTTTTATTGCTGGTAGTACTTCTCTTTAGCAACTCTTGGAGCTAAAAGGAATATATATGTACAGTTTGCTGGCTGGTACAGCTTAGTCTAAACTTACACTTACAGTCACTAAAACCAGTTAATAAGTATATTCACACTAAGTTTTTTGGAAACTATTATCTAACATCAGGGAGCACTGAAGTCTACTAACAGTCATTACTGAGGTGATCCTTTTGACTCACGTTTTTGTAAAGAATAAAAAAAAAACCTGCTAGTAATACCAAAACCAAGGGTAATTGATTATGTGCAATCTTCATGTACCTACTCCTATGCAAGACTGGTAACAGTGTCCCAGTTATTATACTGTGATGCACTATTACAGGAAATGAGAAACACTGCAATATTCCCCCAAAGAAAACAAGAATATGCTGTTCCATACAAATACTTTCCTTTTACTAATACTACCTTTTATCAGGGGTTGTTGCTTATAAAATAGTTCTTGTAGGATTATTTAGTTAGGTGTATTTCCTGTAAATCAAATAGAAATGCTAGGTCAAGCTTTCATCTGGAAAACTGGGGGAAAATTATATTGACTGCCTATTTCTGATAAGTAATAATTCCTGATTCTTTGGTAGTAATTCTGGCTTTAAAAAGAATAGGATAGAGTGAATGCAAAAATTGACCTAGAAGCTAAAATAAGGGGAGGGGAAAGTTGATCCATAATGACAAATAATAGAACAATGTTATTTGTGGACTTTCCTACTCAGGGTATTTTGACAACAGATACTGTTTCATTATCACGAAAAGCTGTTGCTATTTCACCATTATCCATCAGCTATCATTCCTTGTATCTCCCATACTTTATTTGCCAGTATTGATAATCTGCATTTTGCACAAGATGACTTCTTGTCCCTCCAACAGATGTTGTTCCAGAGGATCAAGCAAAATTATTGCTCTTTATTTGGCAAGATTTCCTATAGAGAGTTTTCTGGCTTCAAATGAAGCATTCCCATCTTATTTGAACATTGCCTTACAATACTGCCATCTTACTCAAATCTAAAGACATTACTACAATATCAAGGGGGAGGGTGTAAATAGATACACGAGCTATACATGCTTCTAAGGAATGAGAGAAAAATTTCTTATTCCTTCTGGAATAAAACGTTGGATCAAATCCCATCAAGTAGCACTAGTGGTATCATTTACATGACTAGATTTTACTGCCCAGCTTTTTGGTTTATCTTTAAGTTTGATGCAAGCAACAAATCTGGAATTCATTCCAAGCCTTGATTTTTGTTATTCAATGGGAATGTCATGGCCTGACATCACCAAAAATGCCTTAGAACATGTGCTGTGAACTGCACACATTCTCCCTAAGTCCCTAACGCATTTTGGTTGCACAATGAGTGACACAGGAATTGCAACTCCACAGCCAGGAGCCTATTATCTATTTCAGAGCAGTGATCTGAGCTCAGTTCAGCTGACATTTTTGGCAGTGTCACACGTCTAATCACAAGTTCCTTCACCCTACCTCATGCCAACTATGGTAATGCCATAACTGTTCATGAAGCCTTGATGACCTTCCTTTATAGGCAATTCAATTGCACAAGGTAAAAACCAGGAAGGATGAGGATATTGTGTAAGGTCACACATTCAGATACTAGAAGTAAATCACAGGCTTCAAATGACAATAAAGCTGGAAATAATCAATGCCTCTGATAGTAGTTCTCAATATATATAAAAAAGTGATTTTTAATGTTTTTTAAAAGTGATGTAAGTATGGATTCAGAAAGTCACACGATTATTCTGGTGATGCAGATCCTAGCAGCCTCTGCAGCAAAGAGGTCAGTTTCTATTCTTGTTTATGTCAAGGACTGAAAACAGTATTCCTGGTTGACACTGGGGACCAGGAAGGAAGAATCTCACCCTTAAAAGCTTGTATTAAAGACAGGACAATGAGTTTCTTGTCAAAGACACTTTGTTTCAATTTGTGTTTAGTTCAGCACCCATTTTCATCATAGTTAGAGATGGCACATAAAAATGTCACTCTTCTGTACTCCACTATGACTTCATTTTGCCTTATAATAAACAATGTGTAATTAATATGGTTTTTTTCTAACATCAAAAAAGAGACACAGATAAATTTTTGATGTATGCATTCTGTATTGGGCTTGATCTCTGCCCCTGTTTGTTTTTTATTGACACAATTCAACTGTATACTGATGAATCACTCTTACTTTAGCCTAACATATTTGAAACAAAAAGGGTTCAAACAGTATGAAAAAGCAAATGTAAGGCAGACTTATGTTGCTAGTATGGGTTAAAGGAATTTTCTTTTTGGCAATCTTTTTGCAAAAAATGATGAAAGTTATAATATGACTTGCTGCTGAAAAGAGGAAGAGAGGCTGTAGACTGTTTTCTCTTACAGAACTTTATGAGCCACTTCATTTGCCACGTGTCATATTTATCAAATAATCCTTATTAATAAAGCTAATCTTGAGCTTTTGGCTAATTCATCTGAAAATCCCTTAGCACCCTCACATGATATAACCTTTTTGTAAATGTGAGTCATTCACTTAAACTAAGGAAATGTTTATGGCAGTGTAAAACACTAATTAGCTATCATTCCAAGAAGATACCAGGAACTAATGTTCAAACTCCTTGTATTTTAACAGATGTCAAAGAAATTAAGTCAAACAACTAACCTTTGTATGACAAAAATGTCATAGAGGAGAACAAGTCTTTAGATTAATAGATATTAAACACAGAGAAAGAGCATGCAAAAGCAAGTTAAAATCTATTCAGCAAAAAGAGACACAGTTATTTCTATATAGAAGTATGTTTAACACTGGATGTTATTCAGGGTACTTCTAGCCTTCAGTCTATGCTTCACATTGCTTGGCAGGCATGTGCTAGCACCACAGTAAATCTATTCCTTAGAATATAGTCTGAAAATAAAACAAATTTTAAATTATGGTCATAGTTTACTAATCAGATATTAAATAATATGCAGCGACTCTGCATTGCCTTCATTTTGGGGACTGGCTTGTTCTCGGTCAAATAATGCCCTTGTAAAATTGCAAGGCAAAAATAAACTGTTTTTCTCTTAACTTAACAGAGATAGCCCTGTGATGTGAAGTTACTGAAGAGATGTAATTCAGGAAAATTACAGTTCCTTGCTTAGTATGTATTGTGCATGCCCTACAGCCTTCCCTAACCAGTAGCTCCCAACTTCATTTAAATTGTAATGATTTCCTTTAAGGACAATTACGTTGCCTAAGAGCAATGTATGCATAATAATGCTGTTCTGGCATGGTTCAATATAGAATGCAACTAATAACTGTTTATTAATATGATAATTAACTGTTAATGCTTAGCAACCTAATTATATCTGTTAAATAACTTACATTTTTGAGCCAAATTCTAGCAGACAGAATTCTACAAAAAATAGTAAAAAGCTATGTATATTATAGTAAACGTACAGTTTCAGTTTAAAGTGTTGGATTTTGACTGAACTTACATGAAACAGATTTTGGATTTTTGCATATAACAAAAGAGGCTGTAAGGGCTTCCTTGTTCTAATAAAAAATGGCTCAGTGCTAGAATCTGGGCCTTATTTCAGGAAATGCATGAATGAACTATGAATACCATAAGAAAAATAATTAGTAGAAGTATGTGTACAGTATAGGATGATTAGAAGGAGTAAAGAAAGGCTCTTCAAGCAAGAGTTGCACAAGTTTCACCAACAGTGAACTTAGCAAATTGTCTTATTACTTTTCCTTTCTTTGGTCTAGCAACAAGAACTACATTGATTTTGAACAAACACAGTGACAAATACATCCCTGGCTAGGAGCAATAAGATTTCAGTGCCATACCTCAAAAAGGTGGACTAACTGGTGATAGTCTGAAGGAGAAAAACAAGCATGATCAAATACCTAAATGGTATAACCTATAACAAAAAAATGCCTTTTTTTTTTCTTTATCCTAAAGAAGAAAAAGCTGAGGAGGAACATAAGAGTCTTCAAATCAGAAGTTAAGTAAAATTGAGGAAGAACTGAATTGAGTTACTGAAATGAACAGGAAGAATCATCCATAACTGAACAAAGAAATATTGAAGTGAAGCATTAGGATATATTTCTAATGATACAGATAGCAAACTCAGCAATAGTTTATATAGAATATTCAAAATTAATTTTGCACAATTGTTCTGTGAAGTACTATCACTGTACTTAAGATATCTGTGTCATTTGATCATCTCTTCTGTTATTCACTGGACCTGCAACTTGTGCAGCAAAAATCACATTTTCAGCTCTGCGGCTGCTAACTTTTTATTGTGTTCTTCTTATATCTTGACCATAACATGCTTAAAAATATTGAAATTACAATTTCTATTATTGCTCTTTTATAGACCTTTGAACACCACCTCAGGAAATAATTCACCTTGGAATATCTAGAAGCACAGATAAGAATGAATCTAGGTATCCTGAAGACAATGCCACATCACAGGATTCTGTACTTCCGACAAACCTTCTTAAAAACATTTGTTTAAGATAGAAGTGGAAATTTTCCAGCTTTTGTTTCCTATGGTATCTTGCTTCATCCATAGTTTTGAGGATGTTTTTGCATGGTTTATCTCACAGTTAGTCCAGATTTTTTTATTACAATAAACAGTTTTTTGAAACCCTGTCAACCCTTCTCTTCTGGGTATTCCTTCCCCAGCCCTTTCCTCTGCTCATCACTATTAAGCCAAATAAGAACATAATGTAGAATAATTTTACATGATCCTTTTGATCTCCTTTCTTCCATAGCTCTGAAACTGGATTTATAACCTATCTCCTATCGGCTGCATTACGACAATATATAATTCCATTCTTCAGGATAAAGAATACAACTGGATTCAGTATTCCAAATAAGTTCTCCCTGTGGCTTTCAAACATAACTTATTGAAAATTTTAATTATCAACAATCATTCAAATTTGATTTTGTTCCAGAATTAAGACTGACTGGCATTTGTAGAATACAATGTCATACCAGCCAATGTCACCTAGCTGGCAGATAGACATTTATTTACCCAGTACACTTTTTCCCTAAGAATTCATTGGCATGCTAAGGTCAACATACAAGGGGCATATTGAAAAACATTAGGGGTGCTCAGTAATACAGGAATTGATTCAGAATACCCTGTAGTGATCCAAAAGTTTTATATTAACTCACTAGGCACTGGATAGGACTTTACAATGCAGACATTACAAATGACAAAAATTAAAATATATTTTAATAATGGTTATTTGAATCACAAAGATAATGGTATGAGAACTGACTGACACAAAGTGTACTCTCAGATGTCTTATTAGCCCTACTCTAGAAAGTTTCATTTGTAAGAATTGAAGGAAGCAAAAAAAGAACATTGAAGTTTGTGACCTTTCATCACAACTGGAATAAATCAACTCTAAAATAAAAGGGCATAACACTAGCACTCTGCATTCTCCACACTGAGGAACCTCATTTATCTTTTAGAAGAGAAATGGATTCTTGGCACACTGAGCTGGCTGACAGTGTTCTGACTTGTTTGAGCCAGCTATTTCAGGGTGATTCATTAAGATCTATTAACACAAAATTTAAGATCCCTGACTTTTCACTTTTTATTTCAGAATTAGAAATTCTGCTGCAGTGAGGTCAATTAAACCCTGTATTATTATCATCAAGCAGATAAAGTAAAAAATACTTTTATTTTTCTTTAACTTATTTATGAATGGTGCAGCAGGCTATACTGAGCACAAGAACCCTACTGCAATCAGAATTGGTAGATTAAGGAATCAGTGGACACATTAAATAATTATGATTAATATGAATCCTAGTATGATTTGAGTGTTTACATCCTTCAGAGGAATAGTGCTTGTATCCCTCCAGGTCTCTGTGTTGCAAAGAGAGAAAGAAGGAGATACAGTTGCTTGGCAGTCAGGTTCTGAGTGTCCTCTGTTTGAATGTGGAGGAAATTGGGTTCTGTTTCTCGTCAGCCTGCCTGCTTCTGATTTTCTAATCCAGATATCATGCAGTGTCAAAATGCATAAACAGCTCAGGGCATAAGGATTTAAATGCATGTCTCTTTTTATCAGCTGTATGATCCATTCACTGACCTGCGGGGTCTAGATTTCTAAGTTGTCTCCATTTGATTCTTTTTGTACATTGGTGAGGGTGCAATAGCAGGAAACATCCCTGACAAGGCTAGCTGCCGGGGCTCTTCCCTCACCTGAAAACTGGAGTAGGAGAAAGGCATGGGTGTAAATACTAAGCAGAGAAAGTCTTTCTGGTTTGCACTACATCAGTCATTTCTTAATCTCCAGGCATACAAAAAGAAAATGATATATTCATATGGGTAAAAATGACTCTCCCATCCTTCAATCTCATTCTACCCAGTGGTCTAATGCTCATCCTAGCAAAAATAAGAAGATTTGATTGTATTTTCCACAGATATCTGGTCAAGTAATTTTTTGTAATGCGTGCAAAGCACGAGTGGAGTGATACAAATAATAAGAAGAGAGTAAAAATGAAAATCACTCAGTTGTTTATATAATCCTCTCCACATTGTTTTGTACCATTGAAAATCTTTTCTTGTCTCTTGGCATGTTTCTCCTACAAATTAGTAAAGTGGAGAAAGGTTGGGCTGTCATATATTAGCCTCTTTAACAGACTCTGGATCACTTTCATTTAGTGAATGACATTGGACCTCACAATTGACCTCAGACAATATTCTCTCTTAATGTCACTTTATTGTTATTTGTTGTGTCACTAGAGCCTGTATGCAGCAATCTGTAGACTATGAAAAGCAAGACTGCTTGGCACTTCTCAAAACAAAATAATATATTCATAAATTAATACTCAAACACAAAAAAGATATGCAAATCCTGCTGTAAAAAGAATAAATAAAATCACTGCTTTATTTATTGTTTATTTTTCTCACAATGTTTTTCTCTCTTGACAGAGTTTTCTTAGCACACATATATATAATACAGACATGATTAAAATTGTTGATGACTAAAAAAGTGCAGGAATAAAGGCATTATGATGGAGAACAATATAAGGTGATCTGAAGAGACTGGGCAATTGGTTATGTGAACAGTATACAGAAGTAAAAGGAAAGATATCTTGAAATGGAAGGTAGAATTACTTAAAGGCTTACAAAGCAATATTCTTGTAAGAGATTGTCATGGTTTCAGAGCTCCAAAAACCCAAATCCCTAGTCTAAGCCCCCTCTCACATCTCAACCTAATGTGAGATGGGTTTTTTCCAGACAACCACACGAGACTTAAGATGGGGGAAAGGGAATATATATTACAATGACTGTACAAATAAATATTATAATACATTATACACACGATCTCAACTATCTCTACCATGACATAAGTATTTACAATGGATCAAATCTCTTCTCCCCTCCAAATAAAAGTCCAGGAGGGAAGAAGGAAAGATCCCTTCTTCAGAGCAGCAATGATTCTAAGGCAGCAGGTGTATCTGTTTCGCTCTTCTTCTCATGCAGCAGCTGGATCTCTGCCAGCACACACGAGGGGTATCCAAGCCCCTCGGCCACCCATCTTCAAACTAGGGTCTTCCTCCGTGGGCTGCGTAGCAGGGACAAAACTCACTTCACCACGGTCATATCACGAAGTGCAGGGGCATCTTCGTGAAAGTCCCTTCCTCAGGGGGTTCACCCCTGAGTCAGAACATCTTGGGCAGCTTTCAGTTGAAAGCCTTTGCCTCAAGAG
Source organism: Pseudopipra pipra (assembly GCF_036250125.1). Lineage (NCBI taxonomy): Eukaryota > Metazoa > Chordata > Aves > Passeriformes > Pipridae > Pseudopipra > Pseudopipra pipra. Next base: position 52,853,165 of record NC_087550.1, read on the forward strand.
TTCTACCAGAGCTCCTGTGCTCTGTCTCAGGCTGCTAGGCTTGGCAGCAGCAGTGAGGGGGGGGCCCAAGGTCACCCCCTCTGCATTCCTTCTCCGTCCCGGTCCAGCTTTCCAGGACGCTTTGAGCTTTTCAGCTCTTCTCTTTGGTGCATGTTGCACTCTACGACTCCTCTCAAGCCGGAGTCCATCTCCCTCCTTTCTCGGAGGTCTCAGAGGGGTATAGGGTTTTTATTTCAGTTCTTACCCCAACTTCCTCTCGGTAGAGCCTAATTTTCTCTCTCTGCTGCTCTCTCTCTCTCTCTCTCTCTCTCTCTCGGCTTTCTCAGACAACCCTGTGTCTTCCTTGGCTGCTTCTGCTGCTGCTCTGTCTCTGCTCACTCACGGTGGAGAAAACTTTTTTAGCTTTGAGCCACAGGTACTTAGCCCAGCCTCACGCTGTTCCAAGTCCCTGCACCCACCCCCAGCCAAGGGCTGGGGGGCCCCAGAGGCCCCAAGGGGCTCTGAGCCCCTTTCCTCGTGGCCTCAGAACATGGCTACCACTTCTACCATCAAACTACAACTAAGCTTCGCTTCTGTTTGCTTGTGGTATGTTTATATTTCGCAGAAGCACTCATTGGATAAAACTTCAAAACTTCCAGGGTCAACACCCCCTGGGGTTTTACCATTTTATAACTGCAGGGGGAAAACTGTTTCCCCCCACTACAGAGATAAAAAAGGAAAACATTTTATTCATAAGTATTTTTATATATCTATATGAACTCCAAGCAAACAATAAAAATTAATACTGTGCCAATATTCTCATCAATTTCAAGCTGGTGAAAGATTTTACAATAATAAAAGCAATACGTTCCTCAAATTTAGGATGAACAAATATAACAACAACCCATACAGAATAAAAAGCATATAGCACTAAAAAATAAAAAAGCTTTCATAGAGAAAAAATTTCTAATCTCAAGAGTGCAAAAAATGCAAAAATAATGTCATAAATAAATGTATTCATGATAATGTGTGGCTATATTCAAAATCTTGAGATGTTAACAAAATGTTCTCAGCATCTCATTATTAATTTTCCACCATTATTGTAAATTAGTTCTAAGCCCTTTTTTTAAAAAAAATATATAATAGGTAACAGTGTGTGGAATAATTGTATCTACATAGCCGAAATTGACTTTTCTATCAATCAATGTCACAACAGTGCCATAAATATTTGTACAATGTCAGAGCTCTTAAATGATGTCACAGCAACACATTAGCATTATGTAACACTAAAGAACTGAGGGTCACTAAACAGTTTAGAGACTTCACATTTACAGCACAACTTTTTGGCCCCTTGGAGCCATTTGATACTATTTGCTTCTCCTCATCCATCCATGAATAACAGAGAAATAATTTTGATATCTGCACTTGAGTTAATCACACTCACTGGTCATGCTTTAAAATCAGTGGAGAAAACCAGAAACTTTCAGACCACTGTTCATCTCATTTTAAAATGAGTGTCTAAAATAGGTCAGAAGTATTGTACCTTGAAAGGTCTTATATTTGTACCTTGATTAGAAAAGAAGCCTAAAGAGGCTACATTCATATAGATGTCTCCAGTGTAGATTTCTAATGTTAAGTGAGATTAATTCCATTAATACATTTTAAATCTTTATTTTTTTCCTGTATAAAATCCTGGTTACATGTGTCCAAAAGTACAGATAATGCTTCTATGTGCACCAGTGCTCACTGTACTTGCTTCATCAGATGTCCCAGGATTCTGCTAAAGCAGCACAAAACCTTCCCAATATATGTACACTTTAACATTTTGGGTCTCAGTCAAAACACTACTGTCTTCAAGGTAATATTTTCTGAAGAGAATTAATTATTCATATCCTCAGACAATGTTATGATAAGGAAGAACAAATTATGTCACATAACTTCAGAAATCTAAAAGTTACAGATGTAAGACTGAGACAGTCACTCTAAGTTCCCTTGATAGTAACTGGAAAGAAACTGGCACCTCCAAAGGGCCATCCATCTGACCTATCCTAGATACCAGTCTTAGGATGGGAAGAATCATTCCCCTTGAGGTGTCCATTTCTCTTCATCAACTATAAAGAAAGAAGAGGGCAAGTTAGAGAGATTTCATTTTTTTAAAATGCCAAAACTAGTGCAGACAAATCTTACTCTAGGAGGAAAAGCATTAGGCTACTTTATACAGAAAGCTTGTAAGAATATATGAGCCAAGGGGCCAAATTAAGCTGTGTTCAAAATAGAGAAACAGCACAGATTTTGGTGAATTTTTTAACATGCACTAGGCTCAATATATATTCAGTATAATTGGCCAGTGTAACAAAACTGTAAACAAAAAGGATTTTCTGCTCAAACACAGAAATAAAGTATCTGTTCCAAGGCAGCCACATATTTCATATTTAATGCTAAGAATATTTTAGGAGTTCAGACTTAAAAAAATTTGATAGGCTAAGTTTACCTGCACTTTTAGAGTAATAAATTAACCCTGCTGTCATACCTACAGAAAAGATTAAAGTCAACTCCCTCCCTGTATGTAGAAGACTTCTGACAAAGAGTCCCAAGCTTAAAGCCAAATGCAGAACCTGGCCTACAGTGAGTACGTTTGGAAACTAGTCATGATTGGGTGGAGAGAAATGGTAAGTTTGGAAGAAACTCACTGGAATATAAGGGGAATAACAATTTCTTGCTCAATTAATTTACAAGAACTATCCTATATCAATTAAATAGATATTTAAAACTTGCATCTGAAATTGTTCCTAAAACATGGAAATTGCCTGTAAAGTAGGGAAATTTACTTTGTTTTATTCTGGATTTCCATAGTTCTAACTTGCTAAATTGGGCATAAAGTGGTTGGGTTATTTTGGCAATACTACCTTAAATATAAACATCACACCTTCATATAAGTGTAATTAATAAAAACATTCTAATGTTTTTTACCATGATAACAAACAATTAATCATCATCTAGTGCTATTTAAAACTCTACAATAAAGGATGATGTATGGAGAAAAAAGAAGGAAGATTCCTTACATTCTTCAGCTGGATATTGCATAAGGTCAGGTTAGACTTCTATAAGTTAATATTTTCATAAATCTATATGATTTTCTGTAGAGCAAACATATAGAATAGCTGTCATGAAGCCAACAGGAACATTAAGAGAATTGTTTTATGCAAGGATTTCAAGTGGTTCTTGGTGCACTGAGACTGTTTTCTACACAGGTTGCACTACAGGTGCTGTCTTTCCTCACTCATTCAGGTCATATACTGACTTATCTGTATAATGCAAATAGTGTATCTGATATTTCACTGAAAAGAGGCAGGATTTACTATGGTCAGGCATGGGGCATGGGCCATGGGTCATGGGACAGGAAAGAAGGGACAGAGGCATAAGCAAGCACTAGGGAGTGAGAGAGCATTGGGGTAAAGTCAAAGACGGACCTTTGATGTGCAAAGTACTGAAGTACAAGACTAGTACCATGAATAAGTCAACATGTCAAAAACTTTAATTTAATTTCATTTTAAAGTATGTTTAACTACATTTTGAAATGCAATATCAACAACCTATATTGACAAAAAAAGATTTTTTTTAGTATGTTTTGATTTTACAAACACATTTCTCTGATGGAAAGTTAAAATTCTAAGAAGTTATTGAGAATATCACAGAAACTGTGTTAGATAGGGAAAACATCTGCAAAATCTTTCCCCGGCCAAGTTATCTAAGAATTTAAACTCTGGTGAACCCAACTATGTTTGCAAAAAGCTACCCACAGTATATGGCCTAATGCGTTGACAATAGACAGAAAGAAAAGACTTTATCAAGACCTTGAACATATAGACTAAAGGAGATACAATATTGTACTATGATTCTGTGTTTGGGAGCACCTTAGGAACACTGGAACTGCATACAATATGAAAAAGATGATGCAAGACTCTATTTTGTTCGAGTTTATCAAAAGTTATATCAATGCTAACTAAATGAGACCAGGAGTAAAATTTTCCATAGTGATAATATTATTTCATAATGGTTCTTTTTAAGTGTCCACAGGGGACACTAGAAGGAGAACGCCAGGTCAGATAAGCCACAAGGTGGATACATTATAGTCATTTTAATGGTGAAATAAAGAAGACAGAGTTATGATCCAAAAGGTAGGAACTGAGCACAGAATTCCCCAGTCCAGACTGGTGCAGGAGCTGAACAGAACAAGAAGGAGAAACCTAAAGGGAAGGAAGGATAAAGGACGTATTTGGAAAACATATCTACGGTAGACAGCTTAGAATTTAACTTTCAACATAGCACAAGTATCATTTATATGTAAAATATGCTTTTTTTATTACACAAGACTTAATAAAAGAATTCAACTACAACAACATCATTTCCATTTCACAGGTATCACGGCTTTCATGAATATTTCTTTTACTTTTTACAAACTTATTGTATTCAACAGAATGGCCTATGGTCTCTCATAGTGAATAAGCACACAGAAGTAGTAGACTCAGGCTCCACGCCTGGCTGAAGTGTTCAGCAGAAATGCAGCTGGACTGTGGAGACCAATTCTGTTAAATTCAGTGGGTGTCCCCCAAAGTAAGTAGCTGGGAACTACTTATTTCACTCATAACAGTTTCTTTAATTTCATTCTTCCTGTCCACCATTGAATCCAACAGGCCTCACAGACAACTTCCTATAATGTAGAAGACTTAATGAGAAAATGAAGTCGATGTTCTGGATTAATGCCTTCCAAAGTCACAGGCCATTAAATAGGTGCCCAGAACAATTTTCAGACATGTTCTCTAATCATCAAAAGGTCCTTAGTACCTAAGAAATTAGCTCAAGCACGATTTATTAATGCTTATCATTAACTCACTGCTATTGCATTCAGTTTTTGGATAGAAAGTTGCTGCCAATCAGTCTTAAAATAAGCTTAAAAATCTTCCTACTTTTATTAGTATCAGTTAAACTGCTTATGATATTTGATGACAGGTTTTCACTGTGAAATTAGAAAAACATTGGATGATGATATACCAGTAAGCACAAGACATAACTATAATGACAGGATTTGTTACCATAAATGCTGGGGTATACTATCAAACACAAAACTTCAGGGTGAGAGCTTAAGAAGGAAAGATTTAAAACATATTCTTTTCTAAAGTAATGTACTTTCTTAAAAGTAATACATGTTTCTTATGATCACTGTAGAGGAAGTTATTCTCTAAAGGAATTTGAATACGTAAGAGCTGATGGTTAAAGACTTGCTGACACTGGAGAAAATCCAAACATGAGGACTGGATGGAAAAATAGTAAGGAGAATAGTACAAGAACAGACTGAATTGCATATGAAGGTTAGAGGAGAAAATTGGGGGCAATTAGCCTGGAACACTGCAGAGAGGCCATTGTGCCTGGCTAGGACGTTTGCTGAGACTGCAAATCACATATTTATTTATTTCTGCTGAACTAGCCCTCTAAGTAATAAAGTGCTGCAAGGGCACAGACCAAGAACAGTAACATAATTCATGTGAAATTAAGTCACAGCAACCAGCTCATAGATAAATGGATAAAGAGCTATGTATCCTTCTGGCATAAATTGTGTGTAACATCATTGCAGTCAATGGAATTGTGTCATTTTACATCAGGAGAGAATCTGTTCTACAACACAAGCAATAGTTTTGAGAGTTATGTCCCATTTTCAGAAAAATCCCATTTGCAGCTTCTTGTTGATCTGTCCAGTAGTTCTGTCTAATGGCTAGAAGGGTCCTCCAAGAATTATAAAAGAAATCAATTTCACTGCTGATGATATCTGAAGACGAAGGTATGGAATGAAATTCTGATGCTTTTTACACCTGGAAGTTTCACTGAGCTCAACAGCATCATTTTATGACACACAAATTTGGTACATTGTTTCCTATAGTTCCTTGCCATTTAAATATCTGAATATTTGAGTATAATAATAACAATAAATTATATTTATATATTAATAAATATAATACATCATAAATATAGATTATTGACAATGTCAGCACTGACATTTCCTCTACATATAGCTTGATCAGTAAAGGAATGAGCTGAGACAACTTGTCCAGATTGAATATTTAAAAAGTTTTATTCTTTAAAGAAATTTCTATTTGTTTTCTTTAGGCATTTAGAAATTATTTTGCAACTTAGAGGAGCGATAATTCTTTATTTCACAAATTCCACAGAGATCCCCAAACACTCAAAAATTTAAATATTTGGCTCTGTAGAGGCATTGCAATTCTTTCTTGCTCACATTTTGCTATGTATTTGTTTCTTTTTGGTTAACATTTTTTGTTGTTGTTTATCCTGATATTTCACAGGTGAAGAAAAAAGCTAAATCTCTTTGAGAAGATAAATGGATCTAAGAAGACAGGCCTTACTTTTATTCTAGAATATTTCCATATTTTTTATTCATATTCCTGACAGTTCATGGAATCCAACAGGAAAACAGAAATGCCTTTTACTAAAAGAGAAAGCTTTGTTCCAGAAGGTATTAGTCATTTCCTAAATATTGTTACATATCTCTTCATGATCTTTCAACAAGCTACATGGACTTCTGAGTCTCTTACATTCTTTAAATTTCTTCTTTAGTCTGCTTAAACACAGATAAAATAGAAAAAGAATAAGGAAGTGTTATTTGCAGTGCTACTTGGATCACAGACAGATACTTATTCTTGTGACAAGCACCTTTTCATCTTTTAGAAAACAAGAAGTCTGTCCATACCCTGACGTGTAACATTAATGACAGGACAACAGCTTACACTGGAGGTCTGTGGAATTTGGAAACTTTAAGAAAAAATGTAGCCTGCAGTGCTGAAGAATTCACAACAAATTTAGACTGTATGCTAGTGATCTGCTACAAATATATTTTGGTGTGTCACTGTCATATTAGGCTACATCTGCAAAAGGACTTGTACACCAAGCACTGACACTGCGGCTTTACTATGTCACTCAGAAGCTTTACTCGTCTTCCATGTACATCTATAGGACACTGAAGACCTTTATTCCCTGTTCAATGATCTCCATAATAGACATTCTGATCCTATTGTACTCCTTTGTGCTTGTACCCTGGTAAGGCTGTAAAAGGGATGGCCTCACCAGGGATTTTCAGTATTGTCAACTTTCTTACCTGTTTGAACAGCATCGAATGAAACACCTTTATCCAGTATCTTAGTAGTCTCCTGGGACAGAGATTGAGAACCGAATCCTCACCTCTAACCCTGGCCTCCTTTGAGATGAGTACTCTAGTCCTATGTTTAGAACGGCTAGGACTTCTCTGTAGACTTTCTAATTGTTCGGTTTTTATTTGTCACGTTTTGCATAGCAGTGTGCAAAAGTGGTGTCTCAGGTTCTTATATAAAAGAATTCTTGTGTCAAAAAAATAGCTTTGTCTTCTTGAGTAAGGGTTTGATATCTTTCTCTGTCCTAAGTTTTCAAAGAGCTTTACTATTTCATGTGAATCCCTGACTGGCTTGAAAGTTTCTGTGACACTTCCCTTCCCCCATGCATTGAAACAATGGAGAAAATACAATTTGTCTGCAGAAATCTCAGAAATTAGATATTGCAGTACTTAGATTCTTCTTTGGATCCTTATAAACCTCCGTAATGACCTGGAAAAGAATGAGATTGTACTGCATTGATGTCCAGCATAGCATCTGAATTTCAACACATTACTACACTGTAAGTTACAGAGGCACATAGAGATGCAGATTCAAGGTATCCATTTCTGATGGCCTCACATCCACGTGGAGAGGTAGGTGAAATGTCACAGCTGTTCAGAAAAACTTTCTTCTTTATCAGCGACCAATGCAACGGTATTTGTAAATACTAAAGGATTTTATTTCAAATCCTTCTCAAGTTATTAATGGTTCTCAAAGTATTAAATTGAATTCATCCTCTTGAAATGTGACAAAACCAGTGGAGTTTTACCAGGTAGATATGTGATTTGGAAGCAACAATAACTTTTATAACTTTCATTTATACCAAAGGATCCAATCTCCTTTATAAACAAAGGAATGAGTTCAAAAACCAATGAAATGCAATCACCCACAGATGACATGCAGCAGATTTCCTCTTTTCCTTTTTTTTTTTTTTTTTTTTAAATTTAAATTTACATAACTGTTCAGCACTGGTAGTAGAAAAGAATCGATGAGGTGAGATAAATTGTCTGCAATTATTTTTTTTTAATTCCCCTGAACACAGCAAAACACATTGTGAAGTTTCAGGGTGAACTACAGCCAAAGTTTTAGAAAAGAGGAAGGCTAAATTAGGCCCTTAACACATAAACAAAGGCATGAGAGAAATTAGTTACAAAATCACTGATCACTAGCTGTCTCAGCTAGGCTGAGAGCTGCTTGATGAGCAATTTATTTGGGTAGGGATATGTGACTGTTACTAACAAAGGTATATGCAAGGGAAGAAAAGGTGTTTTTACAGTGAAAGGGCTTAAGATGTCAATAAAGCACGTTTATGGCAGAGACATTAAGCAGTTAGGTGTGATTCACATTTAAAAGTGAAAGTCATTTAGCTTTGCTAATTATAATAACAGCTGAAAAACTGAAGAATTCTTCAACTATTTATGAGGTACAAAGTGTCAAGACAAAGCATTAGAACATTTAAGATCTGATCATTAAGGATTTTCTATTAAAGTAGCCTGCATGAGAGAAGCATCCTCAGTCTTCCCTGCTCAGTCCCTGTCTTGCATTAAAGTTTAAGGTGCTGTTGGTCCTTCAGTTGATTGTTTTAGCACATTGGATGGGTGTTTGGGATGTGAGAGGCCTTGACTGGATATTGTGAATTGCATTCTTATATGCCTGCAGGAAAGTCCTTTCATAGGATGGCCAGTCCACAAACCACAGATACCTCAAACAATTCACCTGAGTTGTGACTTCCCATCCCTTATTTTCTGCACATGACACAACCATGAAAAAGTGGGCTGTGACCTGTGCAACACTTCCAGGTGGCCCATACGCAGATCTGTTTTGTCCTACTTTATCTTCTGAAATTCACTGTTACACTTCCATTTCCTCTATAGATGTGAATCAGTTTTCAATCGTAACATATTATACTATACAAGACAGTAGATAAACAGATGGTTCTATGGTAGAATATATACATCTGGTCACACCCCTACAAATACACCAGGGATGATCTGCACACAGTTTATGCTTAACAGGACTTTGAAAAATCACCTGTTTCTTTTGGCAGCAAGGGGGTTTGATTACTTTCTGAGTAAAATACAACAGGGTCATTATTCTGTTTTCTGAGGCACACACAGATAGAAAAATCTAGGAAAGTTGCCCTCTGTCTAAGGACGCAACAGTTAAAAACATAGTGAAGGAACTTGAAGATGCTTTTACATAAAACTGATCTCAGCTGATCTCACAGAATTACAAGTTATATTAAAAAGCAGTGCAGAAAAATGAAAGCCAAGGCACAATATCCATCAAAGTAACATAGCAAAGTATATAAACAGCCGTTTGATAGCTATCAAGCATTGGATGCCACCGCAGTGGCACTGGCACTAAATAAAATAAAATCCTGTAGTGGTCATCCACCATCGTATGTCTGGCATTCTCATACTAAGTGGTACTGTGCATGCTGTGCTGTCCTTAGGGGAATGCAATTAACCCTGTGAAGCCTTGTTCTTCTTATTGCCTCTATGAAGAAGATTTCCAGGGGGAGCATGTGATTGAAGCCACTTTTACAGTCTGGAAAACACCTGTGAGTTGCTCTTCTATTTTATAAGTAAGGGAAAGGAAAGCAGTAGCTGGCAGATGCTCCCTCTGTGCCTAGGCAAGAGCACCTGGAAATCAGATTTCACTTCATACGTCACCAGTTTTCCACTTGCCACCTTAGCACAATTCTCTTGACAGCAATTAGCTCTTGTGCCTTAAGAATAAAGACTTTAATGAAATCCACCATAGGAAACAGTCCTTGTCCTTTCATTTTGCATACTCATTGGTCAAACACTTTGGGTAGGAAGGGTCTCTCTGTTGGGCTTCTTTTTCTGTCCCCTATCCATCTCATTTTTGCCCACCTGCCAGCATATTTACATGAATAAAATCCACATAAATATGCAATGGTTAGTGGAGATGTATTGGAGAACTTGCCACTAAAAAATGTCATTTCGCTAATTAAGTTAGATTGCTATAAAGCTAATGATAGAAACAATAGTTTTGGCAACAAGCACAGAGAACTGTGGAGAAGAATGTGATTACTGCTTGGATCATAATTACCTTTAAAACTGCCACTTTTGACGTTCATAAAGCAAACACTGCTTTGTGGAAAGAGATCGCTTTGTGGAAAGAGCTGCATAGATCAGTAACAACTACAGAATCAGGATAAAACAGGCTGCTTAAGATTCTGGGCGTGAGTCATGCCAAATTTTGTGCTCCAGAGGGCTCAGAAGCTCACAGCCAGCATCTTCTGGAAACGTGTCACCTTCGGTCGCTATTGATCAGTAGCTACCTACTGTTGTGCTGGAGATTCAGCTCACCAGCAACAAAGTACTGTTGACACCAAGGGTGCCGCACAACAGTGCACGTAGCTTTTTGATGACTAAAGTAAAAAAAGACATTTCTTTGAATAAGGTCAGAAATTACTCAGTGATAACATGTTTTCATGTTATCTGTGAAAGCATCACCACAGCTCAGTTGACAGAGGTGAGAGACTTATCCAAAATACTGAGAAACAATCACATAGACTGTCTTGGTTTTCAATACTGCTTTTTTTTATCTTCATTTTTATCCAGCTAAACTTGCACTGCTTTACTTTAGTTTTACATAACAACACTGTGTGAAAAGTGATTTATTTTTAATGTATCAGCAAAATATTTCATAAAAGTGGTCTTTCTAAGCTACAAAAAAATGGAAGTTTAAAATAATTTCTATTAAAAAAAATTGTATGAGATAACTATACATGTAAAAAAGAAGCAAGGTTATGATAAATGAGATGTACACAAGCCACCAGAGTACATACACACACATCAATTCAGTTTACAGTCTAGTCAACTTATGCACTTTCTGCCTAACTCCCTTCCTGGAAACCTGTGGGCTGTTAAGACTTTGCATGATGTTCCCTTTTGAATTCAAGATCCAAAACTTGGCTAAAAGAAACTATTATTTTTTGATGTATTCATTGGAGGGAAAACCCTGTGCTGGTTGCACCTACCTATTCTCTGCAGCCCCTGAGATCATGGCAATGGTCTGTTCAGTCCTCTGGCAGGCAGGAGAAAAGTCCTTCTGAGACCATCGCTTATTGTACTCAAGCAGAAGAAATACTTCATGCTTTCAGTACTCATCTGACTTTTTTCCCTGAAAAATCCTTTACAAATCTACCCATCTCCAACAAAACAGTGCTAAAGAGGGGGTGTGGAAAAAAAGATGTCAAAGTCAAAAGAGAAGACACCATTACTAGACATACACCGTAAGATGATGCATAGATAATTTATCCCAGGCCATTTGCGGACTTTTCTGAAGGATGTATCACCATGGACCTGATTCTCTTTTGTCTAAGTTTCTGCAGCAATTTCCCATGTGGTTTCCTCCAACGTTTACAAAAGTCTCGTTCAATTTAGAATAATGTTAGCACAGTCATTGTCTAAATGGTTATACTTTGGGAGAGGCAAAGTTACTGAAAGGCAGTATTTTTCTTTCCTGTATCAGCATCATTTTAGTGACCAGCGACTGACTGACAGACTCCAGTTTGCTTTAACAAGGCTATTTGCACTTTTATTCACATTTCTAACTTTCCAATGGCAATTACGAATGGTTGGATAAAATTTATGCTAATGTCAGGCTTAGTAAAGGTGTTTGTGCTGCAGAACACACAACTATGGGAAACCAGAGAAGGGGGGATAAGATTCTTAAAGTCTAAGGCCCAGTCTTAAATTTATGCTGTATATTTACTGTAATGGAGAAAAGAAACACCAGGTTATTTACAAAACCTGGAAAGATCTGCAGTCTGCTATTACAGGAGGTAGGGTTCGGCAGGCTTAATAAAAAGATGTGCCCTTCAGACTGCTCTCAGTTTGTCCTATCATGTCTTTTTCCATCTTCTGCCTTATAACACTTTCTATGCCTTGTAAACTGATAGAAATTCATTCCTCAATGGCCATACACACAGGTTAATAAGCTCCCAGCAGCAGCTGACTTGGCACTAGAGAAGAAATACTCTCCTCTACATCCAGTTCAGAAATGTTACCTTCATATCCCCTTCCCTGTTTTGGGAAACCGTAGGACTTTTTCCACCTCAGTTCTTCTGGATGTAGACTGGCATTGTGGTAAGCTTTTCCTCTTGTTCTGTGTCTGAGAGGCTGTTCGCTGTGCAAATTGCTGGTCAATGTGATGTGACGCTGAGTCAGCCAGAGGTAGGTGTGCCAACATAATTCCTTACATCGAACCACAAAATAGGGCTTTTAGTGTTAAAAATAATCATTGACTAGGTCAGAAGGTAAGATAGGATAACTATTATAATAGAGAAAAGGAAGATTTTCTGGGGAAAACAGCTTAAAACTTTTGCAAAAAAATTTTTCCCCTATCCACTGTGCCCATCCTTCCTTTTAACCTTGTTCTCCTTCCTGCAGTTTTCACAGTGGATTGCAGCAGATTCCCTCTGACTGTCTCAGAAAGTTTCCTTTCTGTCACCTCTGTGTCTGTGCTCTCTGCTTTCTCACTGACTCGCACGCCAGCTGCAGGCTCCCTGCTTGCTCCACCCTGCACTTGCCAAAGGTTGTCCAGCAAAGCCTCTAAACTCGCTCTTGGAGATAACACCAACTCTCTCTCCCTTCAGAGGGTGCAAAATCCAGGACAAAACAAAGCAGCAGCTTTTGACCTTGCTGTCCAGCATAGCCTTTCAGAAAAACATCCCGCTCGCAGAAACTGTGAACAAACAAATAACTCAGGCTGTTAAACATGTCACCGCGACACGGTGGTAAGCGGTAGGAAAGGCTAAAAGAATTTAAGAGATTATTGGAGGACAAGCAACTAATCCTATGTGTATTTCTCTCACATTTCTTACATAGTAAAATGTCATTCACTTGTGCAGCCAGGAAGCAGAGAACTTGCTTGTTTAAGAACAGATCAGGAAGGTACTGAGGATTTTCATCCCTCAGAAGAATTCCTTCTAAGGTGATAAAAGAACATAGTTATCTGTACTGGCACAAACAGCAAGGTGTCTCTGCCTTGTAATATTAGAGCCAAAATATGACACTTTCTGTGCCTTAAATTCAATTTTTTTTTAATCATTGGAAGACGTGTACAAATTCCACTATAAAATAAATGGTGCCTTGTACCGAGTGTTGAGAATGTTAGAGGTTAAAAATACTCTCTACCTTCTGCCTCATCCGTGCCCTGTCATCTCTATATATTTTCATACATATGCAAGTTTATGCTGTAAAATGTTCCTAGCCAGAATTTGCTATAAAAAATGCTATGCATTATACTTGATAAAATGCTAAAATAAAATGGAATTAAAAAAAGCTCTGAAATATACCTTGGACAGTGTAGGATGCTGCACTCAGAAATGTACCTCATAGGAAACTACAAAACCTGTAACCTAAAGCATGGCACCAATCAATCCATGTGAAAACTAATATGCATGATGTGGGTATCATGTACTCAGTGAGCACATTCACATGATAAGGCTTTTTATCATTTGAATGTGCTGCACCAGAAGGGAAAGGATAAAAAAGTACACTGTCACCAATCTGGAATGAGGTCTGTAGCAGTCTGCTGGAAAAGATACCAACCATAAGGGGGGGAAAAGGAGATGTCTAAACTGGCCAGACTTTCTAGAAAAAAAAAAAAAAAGAAAAAAACAAACGAAAAGTAACCACTTGAAAGAACGAAGACAATTGTTAAAGATTTTTTTCTTACTACAGATTTTTTCAATTGTAATTCTTAAAAGATTTGGAGACAGTAAGTAATGCAAATGTTGAAATGTCCTCAATTTATTGTCTTTTTATTTTCCTGCTCCCTGCAATTTAATACTGTAATATGAGCAATGTTGAAGGATTTTTTCCATCTTTCTCATTCTTCCACATCCTCAGTTCCTTAAACGGTCATGAAAGCACCAAAAGAAATATTAAGATCTGTAATTTTTTTTATATGCCACTCTTCCAACACTAAGTTTTCTAAAGTTAAATATTCCTTTTTTTCATCATTCTGAAGCTTTCATAGGCACAAAGTCACAATGATAAAAATAAACCCTAACAGAGCTATCACTCAGTGCACTGAACCAAAGGGCATAAACAGGGCAGGAGTAGAAAAGAAAAGAGAATGTAAAAAAACCCAAACAAACAAAACCAGGTTTTTTTCCAAATCAGTTCCCTTTAAAAACACACATATACATGTATTTTTTACTTGTGTCTTTTCTTCTAATTTGATCTTTACAGCACTGAAAGAAAAATGCAATATACCATTTACTTCTGGTTTTGGCTTTGCACAAATGTTTCTCTGCTTTTCAATAAATTCTACTCACAACATGTAAATATCTGTGACAAAGACCATCCCCCTGGAGTGGTACAGGATGCATTGCTAAGCAACACTTTTTTTTAGTTTGCTTTGGTTTTGTCCTTTTGTTCTCTCTCAGAGTTCTTTTAGTTGCTTGCTTTCTTACCATGTGAATACGGAGAGAAGTTCCACGAGGGTTTCTTTCTTCAAATAACATGTTATGTAAAGGATTCAGATTTCAGAGAGCCCATGCAGAAGATCATGACATTTATTAACTAATTTTGAGCCTTTTATGTTTGGAAGCAGAATCCCGCTGGTATATGGGAATATAAATCTGAAGTATTTCCACTCTAGATTATTATTACTCTCTGGGTGGATGGATCTGTTGCAGGCTCAACTTCAGAGCAGAAAATTATTAACTTCCACTTTTCTTTCCTTCATCTGCACTTGGTTTTTTATTTGTAAAACAAATCTGAGCACACAGACAAGAGAGGAATCACAGAGCACACCAGAAAGGTCTCTAACTGCAAGATCAACAGTGAGGACTCAAAGACGTCCTAGAGTATGTCAACCAGCTGTTGACCCAGCCCCAGCTTGTCTGAGCCTCACCTAACTAAAGACAGAACATATACAAAACAAAGCTCCCTATATTGTTGAAAATCAAGCATAAGCCTCAAGGTCTAAATGTGTATCTCCATACTTAAAATGTTTGAAAATTATTAATGGACATATATGCTCTAAAATTGACAACCTAAAGAGCAGGAATGCAAGCACTCTCATATCTGTGGTTGTGCAAAGTATTCCCAATACAGCATACTTCGCCAAAAGCTAAAAACACAATATCAAACTCAGGTGCTTTCCTTAAAGAGAAAAAAGATTAAAGTCTGGGTTGGTTTTCTTTTTTTGTTTGTTTGTTTTGTTTGTTGGTTGGTTTGGTTTTGGTTTTGGTTTTTTTTTTGGTTTGGTTTTGTTTCGTTTTTGTGGTGGTGGTGTTTGTTTGGTTGGTTTTTTTTAACAGGTACAAGCTGCTTCCAAAGTTGCCATTTGAGAATATGAAGCTTTTAATATAGATGTTTCACCATAACGTGTCTTCCTGCCTTACTTTTTTATTGAGACCTGCATTTCTGTTGATCCCCAGTGTTAGGTATGACATGGCAGTGGTTTCAAGTAGGTTTGCAACTGACCAGCAGCAGCCAGAAATGTTTCCAGATGTTTGTGACAAAATGCATCTCTGTAGACAAGGAAATCTTATATTGGTATGATGCTGGCAGCTCCAAGGCAACCTTGACATAAATTTCCTGCAAACATATTCCTGCTATTGCGAGCTGTGCTATCCTATCAATTCAGTGTGATTATCTAGTCCAATACTAGGAATCCACATTTAATAGATGGTTCCAGCAGCAATCCTCTGACACCATCAGCTAAAGCTTGTTCTCACAATCTTCTTTACCCTCATCTATATTGCTGTCTGTAAGAGAGTTTCCCAGTTCCATGAATTGGTATGTAAGGGCAGGTATTTGCTTCATAAACTCCTGCTGTTTCTCAACTGTTTGCCAGTGCAAAGGAGGATTTTCAATATGGCATGTAATTAACTATTACCAAGAAAGTAAAAACTAAGTGTAGCAGAGCAAACTGTGATTTGCCAGGGTTGTTCCTTCCTACAGTTTTTTAAATTGCACCATGTCTCTCCCAAAAATGAATTCATGAAAGCCTACAGTATTTTTAACAGTGAACTATATTTGTGGAAATGGAAATTCCTGGCTGCCCTCCAGAAAAATAAACTCTCTATGAAGAGAAATAACACCTCAACATTACATATAATAGTAGTGCAGATAATATAGGAGACTTAGCATGCTGATAGTTCATGGACACCCCTTCCCATTTTAATACAAATATTAATTTGTAAAGAGCTAACAAAACTAATTTTGAGCAAAAGTTACATTTTGGAAAGTTACACCAAGAATTTTACTTTGAGATTTCACACTTGGAGCAATTGTATTTGTGTGATTCTTTCCACAGAATCCATTTTTTGAAGCACTGAAGGTATTTGGTGGGGACAGTCTGAGACACTTCAGCAAGTGCTTTTAACATTGAACTATATCACCCTCTAAGGGCACCACAGATCAAGGCATTAGACCACTGACAACTTGACAGATGTACAACTTCACTATAATACTATCAAATAAGAGCACGTATAAAATGTAGATATTCTCATCAATGCTGCAATTAAGCTTAAAAATATGGTTGTATAATGACCAATCAAAAATATTGTTTTATTTATAAGAAACTTGCATAGATGCTGCTCTCTTTTTCCTTTTGTTTCCTAATTCATACCCTTTCTCTCAGTGTGGCCTTTGTTTCTGCTTCAGTCTTGGCCTTTGTGACTGCAGCCCTTCCTTGTCAGAGTATTCCTACATCTTTTGCTACCTAGTGCTTCCTAAATGCGTATCATCTCTACAGCTAAATTGTATAAAGCATTACTTTGCAATCAAAAAAAAAAAGTATCTGCTGCAAGAGATTTCATTTTCCTATTTGATGCTCCCATGGACCCCTTCCATTTCCCCAGCTATCTCGAAATAGGAAGTCCATCTGTTTGCTTTTTTCACTTCTTTCCTTAGAGTTCACACTTTACCTCCAGATACCCTGCTAGAGCAACTGTCTTCCTACACCAAAACCCTCTGGAGATGTATAAACATTAGTGAGCATGTTAAAAGCACTAATGTGCAGAAACTTACCCTCTGTTGTGTATGCTGCCTCTTGAGCTCTGCACAGGGAGCAGTCAGTCTCACAGTGCCCCTCCATCTGAAAATAAAAGAAAGTGCACGAAATAAGAACGGTTCTGTGTAACTGCATCAACACATTTTTTTCCTCCTTCTGAACACATTTACCAGGCAAACACCCAAATACAGTGGAGTCGTGCTTAATGAAGCACCTACTCCTGTGGGGTCGTGGTCCCTGTTTCTCCAGGAAGAAGCCCTGGATGATGTGTGCTTCCTCCATCCCCTCTACCTTTGTCCCTTGTAACTGGGTGCACTATCAGCTCTATTGGTCTTACATGAGAAAGTAAGGCCTTTTGATTACACAAGTGGGTTTGAAACAGTATTTCTAATTATTTTAGAGTTATTATTTCTACTTGATTACAATTAAGATCATGTTACTACTGTCCTTGTCATGAAATTTTGAGAGAGTCACTATAATAGGAAAAGTGTCAATTTACAGGTATCCTCTTTCCTTTAGCTTAATTTCTGCAAGTGTTTGCAACCTTCATTGTCAGACAGTAATTCACTGAATGCAGTAGAGTTTTTAATTACCTCAGTCACCATTCTAATACTATCAATACTCCCATAATATGTACCCTAATAAATGTAAGCTTATTGTTGGATGTAAGTGATGTCAACCTTCAAAATGGATGGTCACTTCAATTTAACAGAATTATAAAAGGAAGATTGCTTTTAGCCAGTATCACACTGTCAAAAATTTTATCTTTAAGTAGTTAACTTGACAGCTTTACCAAAACTTTGTTGTAATTAAATCCCTGTATCATGTCTTGTTTGATTTTATTTCACATTACAATTTTTTTTAATTTAATTAACATTAAAACCTCATTAAGAAATGGTATGTTCTTAATGCAGCTCATTTGTAAAAGACATGTTACATCCTAATGCACCCATTGCATTCAAGTTCTATAAAGACTGCACTCTTGCCAGACCCATGTGACTGAAATTAGACACAATCTTAGATATCTAAATTTTTGAAAAATAGTATGAAACCGTAACAAGCAGGAGATATTTCAAAGATATTGTTTCCTACTATAGGTTCCATAGAGTTGTTTGATGAAATAAAAATTAATATATCCTGGGATTAGTTAGGTTTTAAAAATACTTTTTATAAATTTCTTAGTGTAATTTGAATTATAGTAAGCACAAATAGCTAATGGCAACTATTTAAACATGCATTGGTCAAAACTACATGATATTACAAACTCTTTCCTTATTTTCTATGATGGCAATCTGTCACCTTAACAGAACTAAAACCAAGGTTTCACATTAACAGTGGATTTTCTAAGCTTAATTTCTTTAAATGCCTGCGATTAAATGAACAGCCTTAAGGCATTCAAGTATTTTGTTGTGATAGTGTGTTAGGATTTCAAGCGTCCCAAAAGCCAAGTATTCAGTAATATATATATTATATATATATATATATATATAAATAAAATATTACTATGGCAACTGTCTAGCTTCATGCTTTCACTTTGCTTGTCAAAGCCTTCGCAGAAAAGATGCTGGTTTGGGGTTGACATGCAGTACTTAAGAATAGCCTCTAGATGCCGCTGTTTACTGCATTTAGAAGACGGGCGGCAGTTGAGAAGAAATAGCTGTAAATTGAACGAAATACATTTGACAAGTATTGCTTGAGCCTAAGCCTGCTCTCTTGACGTCAGTGGCCAAGATTTCAGCAGTTTCAGGGAAAACAAGTAGAGCTTCTATATTTATCCGTAAAACTAAGCAAAAAAATCTTTTCGTTCACCAAATAGGACTGCCCTTTGAAATACAATTAAATAGTTTTCATTGCATCCTAAGCTATAAAATGTACCAAAAGAATGCTTCCTAATTACAGAAACTCATTCTTACATACACACACATACTTAATTATTCTGGATGTCTTTGTTTAAGAATGACACTGTATAAATATTAATTTTTTTTCTCAACTATGCTTTGTTCCATGATCTACATTCATTGTAGCATAGTAAATTTGAGTTCATTAGATCAGTTGCTGCTATTTGGATGTAAATGTCTTCAAGGAGGATTAATTACTCTGTAATTCTGATTTTTTTTTTTTTTTTAATTGGGAAAATGGAGCCATTCTCTGACATTTCTCTGATTAAAAAAAATAAAATCAAGGACATCAAACCCCACAGAAACTCCCCTTGTGCCTCCATATAACACAGTTCACAGAACATAAAATTTTGTAAAGTGTCTGGGTAATTTTTTTGGGACTTGAGTTAGGTTAGGTAAAGCTTCAGGAAGTCATTTAGCGATTGAAATGTTCATCCTCAAGTTGCATATCCCTCACAGCAGCACCTTGGTTGCCTCTAGAACACACAGAAGAGTGCAGAATTCCAAAGTGCTATCTTTCAGAAATGAATGAGAGGCCACTCTTTCCTTTAAACCAGCTGGAGAAGAAGGAATGTGACTACCATGGTGATTTATTCACAAGCATGTGAAGAGCATGTAGTTGCATGAAGAGATGTTGCAGCAGTATTTTGAATAACTTTTCAATTTTTGACCTCCCAATAGATTCTCTTAAAGATATGAGAGAGCCCTGTTTAGGAAACTGAAAGCAACTGTTAGTAGGAATCCTTTTGAATTACGTGTTATAGACCTCTTAGAAATGGTAAACAAACCACCAAGAGCACTTGAATCACAGACTAGAAATTCATGACAGTTCTCTGAGGAAGCAGGAGAGTCAGAGGCTTTTTTCATTTGTCCAGTATGACTCAAGCATGCACCACCCTTCCATCGGAAAACCTACAACTCATTGATTACTCTTGGAAGGTCAGGCTTACTGACAGTATGGAGAATTTTCTTCAATGACAGTTTCACGCAAGGGACATACTCCAACTTCATGGAGTAAAGAATGTAAGCCAATCCTCTCCCTTCAGTCTTATCCACTATGTTTGGGAGTCAGCATTCACACACACTCACAGCCTTTTGCAGCAGGACTTTAATCATATTACCAAGATGAACGGCATCATCAGGAGATACAGTTGTTTTTCCAGAAATTAGGAGTTGTGATTTTGAGTCTATAAAGACAAAAACCGAGTAAGCGTCTTCTGGGCTAAAGGAATACCAAAATCACTTAAACAACAATTTCATGGTTGTGCTTAAAAATAGAGTAAAACAAAATTCACTATGTTTTACACAAAGCTGGATTTATCCAGGCACTGTCTTATCCAGTGAAAAGAAGAAAAGCATCTTATTTGTAGATCCTGTAAGGGTTTGAAATGTGTTGCTTAGACAGGCCAAGAGTAAGAGTTTTTTGAAAAACCACAAAAGTACAAATTCAGCTTCTCAGAACTTTGTAAATTGAAGCAAGCTGTGGACAGACTTCCTCCAGTTTGATGACATTAAAGTTCAGACTTTCATGATTGCAATATGAGGTAGATAACTATATATTGTCCATAACTTACTTGGGACAACTAAGATCTTTTTGGACCTGTTTTTTGAGACTTTGGATTTTTGAAGCATATAGCTTCTTAGTGGTCTTCCAGTATTATGCAAGATCTACTGCACGACAGAGCAAGCTGCACCAGTGTTAATGAGAACAGAATTTTTGACATTATACTTTAAATCAGAGCTGCCTTAAGCTAAGTGGGAACACTGACATAATCATTTGTAATGCTAACTAGAAGAATGCAATTAAAGAAAGAATTATTAAAATGAGTCTCATGTCTGTATTTAGTGAGGAGGATCCGGGTTTTAAAAGTTACCTCCTCTTAATAATACTAAGACATGTAGGTCCTGATCTTGAAATGAGTTCCATATGCCTTAAAGTCCATGTTCAGGCACAGCATGCTTCTGCTTCATGACCAATTTTTAGTTTTCCACTTTTAGGAGAACTGAAACATATGGACTTCTGAAAGAGAACCATTAGGTTCAGCTTCCGTAGGCTGTTTGAAAACCTATATCCACTAATAAATAAAAAAATAAATAAAACAGAAAGATTACTCTCTAGCCATAGATGTGTCACTGCCAAAGAATGCTGAGCTTTGACAAAAGTCTTCACCTTATAGTATTTTACATTAAATGTTTCTAAGCAACAGATGGGTCTGGCTGAGGAATACCTGGATAGTTGTTCCATAGAAAAAGTATAGGGCATTGAGCCATCAGAGACCAAAGTGGGGTGACAAGCACTTTTGTCAATGGAATGGATTTTCACTCACATTCAAAAACTTAGATCAAATACTTAACAGGGAAGAAAACGGAAGGCTCACAACTCCACCGGTTCTCTCATAGTAGCATAGGTATGTGCAGAGAGAAAGATTCTTGCTATACCAACTGTAAAATATATGTATCTTTAGGGCTAGCAGAGACAGTCTCTCCATTCACTTAAATGGAATCATGTTAATAAGAATTTCATAATTTTCAGATTAATTTTTTATTATTATTTCTATCAGTAATGGAAAGCATATTATAATGTTGAATACAACTGGCTCTCTCACTGTATATCCTGAAGTCCTCTGGTATCCATGCTATTAGGAAAATAAAGCCTCTTCAGTAAGACCCCCTACATTTTTCAGTCAAGAATTAGCTGAACAGTAACGTAAACCAGACAACAGATGAAGTTCACCTTTGAAATGACTAGTATTCAGTATATGAAGTTTACGAAATTGCACAGGTGTTTTGTGGAATTGACAGCACTGCAGCATTGAGGGAAAAAAAAGGCTTTGCAATTACTACTCCTCACTGGTATGGTATTAAGAGTGGTTTTAGAGTGATTGTACACTTTGTTATGCCTGAAAGTAAAAGACCTCCCAATTACAGAAATGAGATAAATGTATAATTTTTGTATTACACCTTCATGTGATTTCCCCTACCACCACATACATTTCATCTGAGCTTTCAGTCCAAGAAAATCTGCTTTCTTTTTCTATTGCACAAATTTACTGTCTTCAGTGACAAATACTTACATAGGTACATACTATACAGAATGTCTAAAGAGAACTGTGACTAACTTGAGCTACTGTTTCCCAAAATATTATCTTGGAAACAAGCATCCTCTCCTCATCACCTGTTGCCTGAGGTTTGCAAGCACAGATATAAGCGAATCAGACACAAGGCCTTCAGTCTATCCAAGCTTTAAAAAGATAAAGGGGAAAGACGGAGATATGAAAGGGAATCTAAGAATTGATCCCTGTAAATCCATTTGAAAATAACAACTTTCTGGTCTATGTCAGAACAAACTTTGTCAGGAAAGAAATGTGGGACTTTGAAGCTATTCCTAATGTTCCATTTTTCAGATTCTAAGGTGTCCTCCATGGGAGAGATTTTTCTTGTTCACACAATCTGAGTCTGCCCAAGCCCAGGTGCTGGTAAAAGGGAAACGGGTGTCTTATTAGGCTTTGCTGTGGACCACTGAGGCATCCTCCTGCCTCTGTTAGGACTAAAAGCAATCTAATCTACCTGTCTAGACAAGGCTTTGTGCTGGTCTGATCCCTTTCTTTGGAGCTGCTTGTGACATCCAGAAATTTGACAAGGAAAGCAATTATTGATCAGTCTGAGGTGTGTTTTGCTGTGATAATTGTCTAAGCATGACTGAGTGATGCCCCTATAGATAGGTGCTTACTTATTTCCTGAGGCATGTCATCCTCAGAGCGACAGAAACATTGATAAGAGAAAGGACAAAATGACTAACTTTGATGGAGTTTGTGTTGAAACATCTGCTGCTTGTCAACATGGGAGGCAGAAGCAGTGATTTATTAGTAATAAAAAAGGAAAACCAATGAAACTCTCACTCTTATTCTTTCCCTAAACTATTTTCTGACTAAGAATGCCCAGGAAGTTCCAATAAAGAGAAAATACTGCCCCATTATCTGCATATTTTTACTTTGCTTACATTATAACTTACCACATAAACGATAACACATTATTTAGTTTAAGACTTGAGTACCTTCTGCCTATTAAGGAACCTGGACAATAAAGTCACTAAATGCAACCGTGAAAATCTACGGAGAGTCAAATCGTGGTCATCTAGATTTTTTACCTCTTGCCTAGAATATAAATATTTTTAGAAAATTGAACCGAATGTAAATTATTGAAAAGATATTTGGTAATGTTTCCTATTCTCTGAATACATACCAAACACAGACCTGTAATTTCCCCTAATTGTTTTCATGAGAGTAATTTCATTTGGATTAATCCTTTCTTTCAGACTCAGCTCTGCATGAGCACTCTGCAGAATTCTGGCTTCCACATAAAGAGAAGCTCTGAGAGGAACTAGCCTCCAGAAAGCCAAAATTACTTCCCCAGAACATGGTGGCATGTACAGTCAGAACACTGCTGCCCATAGGAGGAAGGCACACACCTTCTCTTTTACAGTTTTTGAGCCCTGAAGAACAAAGGGTCTTTGAGAATCACAGCCATGCCACTGAGGCATGGAAAAGGGATGTGGTCGAGGAATCTGTGCTCTTTCCTTCCGTGCATATGCATAGTGAATAGATGGGAATCATGTGCTCAATAATAGGGTGTAGCTTTTGTAATATTTCTACCACCAGAACACACTCCCCAAAAATAAAACCTCAAAACCGTAGATGCCTCGGTTTAACTGGAATATTAAGAAAAGCAAAAGTATTAGAAATTAGAAAAAGCGATCATAACAGCATGATGCTTTTAAACAGAAATTAGTCATCTGTCAGCCTGCCTATCTGTAATTTAAAGAATGAAGATACGTCTGTGTCAAACGATTTTTGTTTTTTTCCCCAGAGGACATAGGGTTTAATCAGGCTTTACTACCTTAGTAACCTTTTGTAAATGGTGAGGCATGACTGACATCAGAGTAGGACCGAAAAAGAGAAGATATTTAGGTTCAAATCCAGATGTAAAGATGTCAATCTCACTAATGCAAGTTAGTGTGAGTATATATATTGATTTAAACTGAGTGTTTTCTACTTTCTGTGCAAGCAAGGAGCAGGTCAGAAGTTGAAAGCAGAAAAACAAAGTAAATGCCTGTCCTGGTAAACCACGACAATGCCTGAAGGAGGTCTCATTCTATGTTTTGGGTCTCATTCTGATCCTGTCAACACTGCATCAGCACAACTCCATCTATCAGATCTACATTACCATTTTGATGGAAATGAAAATGCCTCAGTAAAGCTTTCTTCAGACATTTTTTCATCTGAAAACCTTTAGACCTCCTTTCTTTTCCTGTATTTTTCTTTTTTTCCTTTTTTAAACAATAAAGCATGAATAAGACATCAGGTTGTTTGCAGGTTTTGGAATATTTTCACCTCACACAAAATCACACTGGTTGGAATCTGCTTCTGTGTTCTGATTCATCAGGTACTTCCATCGTAACAAGTGACATGAGTGTAGCAAAGAATTAAGCGTTTTTTTCTCCTTGTGCCACATGCAATTACATCTCTTTTAAGTGGTCTGATAATTGCATTTTAAACAGCACTTATTATTCTCTTTCAGTTATATCCAAATGGATTTTTATTGTTATAGTAAATAGTTACTAAAGCCCTCTAAGGGACAAAAAACCCCACACACTTTCAAGCAAACAATTCAAGCCTGTACATCAATCTGTACCTTTAAACAAACAGCAATAATTAATGGTAGTTGGGCACCTTGCTGTATTGTACAGTGACAGGGATTAAATACTGGCACTGCAAAATGCCAGTTTTCAGCTTGTGCATTTGTAGACCCTTCAGAGCCATGAACTGACATTTGCAATCTTTGTCAGTCAAAAAAAAATGGCAAATTCAGTTAAATTTAGTTCTGCTATTCAAACGGAATGAAGGTCATCACCTGCCCCTTTTGTGATTTGATTATCCAGGGACTGAGTTTATTTTCCTGAAGAAAGACACATTAAAAGGGCTCAATTCTGCAATTCTTGGCCCATCTCAGCAGCTCAACTGGCTTAAATTATTAATTATTAATCATTAACTGACTTAGCTATTATTGTTTATTTAAGAGTACAGATTAATATATAGTCCTGAACTGCTCGCATAAGCGTTTTTCTTTTCCTAGAGCTCTCACAACCATTTTAAAAAACAATTAAAATCACTTTGAAATTACAAAAATTAGTATATTAAATAAATATCATTTATAATTCAATTACCTGGCTCTTTGAAATGCTGTAGTTACGTATGGTTTACATTACCCAAAATATTTTTATTAACTTCATTTGAACTACCTATGTAAATAAAAACTCCAGATCCTATCCTGGAAGAGAAGGAAACTCTGGAGCAAGCTCCTGAATTCCAAACCATTATGTGCATAAAGCCAGGACAAAAGTATTATGCTTGCAAGGAGAAACATGTTTGTAAGGATATGCAGAAAACACAGGCTCCACAATCCTCTCCATATGCTGCTCCTGCCTTTATGGCATTCCCATCTCATCTCCACTGACTCTCTGAAACATTGGGGTTAGGAATGCAGCAGATTATAAGCATCACTTTTTGACCCAGTACTTCTCGTAAGAAGTGGGTTTCCTGAGGTTACTGTGAGACTGAATTGTGGCAAAAGCCCAAGTCAAGGACAAAGCAATGTCAGTGCCAGTTAAAAGAGAATGAATGTCTGACCTTGTGGAAGTGGACTACTTCATGAATTAAAAACTATTTGTAACAGGGGGAGTGTTTATTTCTTTACCTGCCACACTCCTAATATCTTCTCCTTCCAGGGATAATATCATCAGGAACACTCTCAAAGACCTGAGTAGGACCAGTAATTTGGCCTTGAATACATCCTATTGCATATGGGACTAAGGATATATGTGCTAATGATTTAAGCAGCATTCAGAAACAAGACTTCTGGGGATAATATTAAGGATTGCTAAATGGCTAGCACATAATCTGCTGTCTGAACACACAAGTGGATTTTTGTAATGCATTTTTTCACTACGTTGGACTGAAGGGGACATCCTATAGGTGCACCACAGGTCAGGTTCCAGTGTTGCAGTGCTATGGCATGAAACAAGAAAGCTCATTCATTAGCATATGAATCAGCTCTCCACAGAAAGTAGTAGAACTGCCGAAGAGGAAAAGCCATTTTGCTTTAATAATAACAGCCTGTAAGAGGCAATCCCAGGTACAAAATGATCAAGTGACCAGAGCCAGTTCAGTGAAGAATGATAGCATTATATGCTCAACACTTCAAGATTAAAGTCTTTAGTTAGCAAAGCATAATGTGAATCAGTTTCATGTATAATGCATTGTGTGAGCCCATAGCCACTATGATACAATGCAAGCAATTCCATTTAGTGCAATTTGACTATAGCTAGTACAGAATAATTGGAGTCAGTTTCTAGCATGCTAGAATTTGAGTCAAAAATGGTATGGAAAAGAATTTGATACATAATAATACGGAGCCAAAGATAACAAGCGATGATGTGGATGAATAGTTAATATGCTACAATACGCAAGTCATTTTAATAGGCTGGGATGTGATTACGAGTCCAGTGTTCTTATATATAGACAAAAGGCTAATACATCAGCGTAAAGAAAGGCGACTATTAAGAAACAATATAAATAACGGCACAGAGCTGCATTGGAGGAGAGTGCAACATCAAATACTGCAGTTTTCTCAAATGTAAGAGTGAGGGAATAAACATCTACTGGAGGATAAAAATGGCTACTCAAGAGAACACTGGACATATTTCAGAGCAATTTCTCACATTTCAGAGGTGGCGTTAATGCTACACTGGGCGATTCCAACTCCTTCTCAGGAACTCAGCCCTTTCCATTCTTTTTTTCTCATTATTAGAAGCAGTTGTGACAGTCCTCGCCTCTTTGGTACTCTGGGCCTCAATTTTACAATTCGGTGTGCAAATAATACGGCTTGAAGACCTGCCCCTTCCATGAGGTTAATAATGTATGATTACCTAAAAGCACATAAACATTAACATGACAGATCTGCACGTAAACATCTTTGGCTAAAATTACTACAGAAAACAGTAAAAATGTGCTAGTATTGCGACTTGTGACTGTGCTTGGTTTAAATCCAATGGACAATGGTTCATTGAAATTTTTTTTCTCTTCCTAACTTTTCATGAGTCTTAGCCTGTGTACCTGAGAAGAGCTCATTTATGAGCATGTGCTAATCGGTTGTGACTACAAGTTTAAGTCATCCCTGAGCAAACAGAAAACTATTCAGCTTAGCAATAAAGTTAAATAATTATTACCAGACTATGTGATGTGACTACAATGTGACATTGAAATGACTATGGCGTGATTAGAATAAGAATGTTATATGCCTGAGATGTTACTAGAATGAGGCTATAAAACGTCTGTGATGCCATACTGCTGTGATATGACTAGTGTCAGGAAAAATGTGTGCATTATTAATGCATACATAAACACGCCGTATTTCAGAAGCAGACTGCATTACACAGAATGCTAGTAGTTCTAATTACCTTCTTTATTAATGGCTGTTCTGCTTTGTATTTTAAAAGATAAAAGAACTGTGTACTTCATTCACTCACAGAATTTTTTTTCTAAGGTTTGGCAGTAAGGTTGCTCCTTCATGTCACTTGCTTGACTTTCAATGCTGGGGCTCTAGCCATCCTTCCTGTATTACATAATGAACATTTTTCTTAAACTATTATTAGATTCAGTTCCCTTTTCTAGTGTTACTTGATATCATCAAAACCAGGATCAATTTTTTTCTGTGTGTAGCTGTAACAGGAGTCCTTTGGACACAAATACAAAGCACAGCAAAACTGAGTGTGTTTAATCTTTACACATTACGGGATTAAAGGATGTGCAACGTTCACATACACCATCTGCATCCGTATGACTTGCAAGGATATGTACATTTATCAGTATGTGCCACACAATTCCAAGCCATGCAAATTACTGACCTCTAACAGGTACAAGTAGCTTCCACCATCAGTTAACAGTGCATCCTACATGCAGACACATATGGGAGTCTAAGGGTTGGAGCCTGCATCTGAAAATGTAAAATCTTCAAGGTAGAACTTGGATCTTTAGCTCACCAAGGCTATCAACTGAAAAGATGCAAATTAGATAGCACCATATAAAGTCAAATGCTGACCTTATCTTTGGTTTTTTGTACACATATATATTTAGAAGGCTTAAACACAATCACCAGTCAGTGTGGCCATGTACCTGGGCATACTAAATTAGATAAGTTCTGTCATACGGCTTGTAAGTTCAAGCTGAGAAAAGCTAGCAATAAAAGCACAGTCAAATGAAGGTTCATTCATGCTTCAGAAAACGTTGAAAAAGGCACTACATATAATGCACTATAATCATCTTCTTGTCACACTTTTGAGGTCACTCATATCGTAATACATCGGCATTTTATTACAGTGTCTTCTAGGCATGTGATGCTTCTTTGTGGCTAGCTGGGTAATTTACCTGTGTCATTTATGGGGAAGGCGAAACGATCACTTTTATTATTTATCAAACCACAGAGAGGAGGAATCTTTTCCAGTTCAATGTTTAAGCAGACAAGACCCAAACCAGCAGAGCAGCTCTCTCCCTCCCTCGGCGAGTGTCTCGGCTGACCCTTCGGGAAGGGGAAGGAGAAAGGTGTGCAGGCGTAAATGGGAGGCGAGACAGAGCTGGAGTCAGAGCAGCCTGAATAATAGATGAAAGGGCATGTATTAAATATAAGGCCGAAGCGGGCGGAGGAGGGTCGGGGCAGGCGGTTGCCTCCGACCCTGCGCGGCGCCGGCGGCGGCCCCGCGGACACCGCGCTCTGCTCCGCGCCGGGCCCGACACCACCGCGGGCGGCGGCGCTGCCCGCTCCCCGCACGAGCGGGACCGAGCGCGCACTGGGGCAGCCTCCCGCCCCCGCCAAAAAAAACCAAAACCACACCACCAACCCAAACCCACCCAAAACCAAAACCCTGATTTTCCACATTACCCCGGAGTTATGCGCGAAACTGATGATGCTTCCTGCCCCCCCCGCGGACACCCGTCCTGCGCTCCCCTCCCCGCCCTCCGGTGCGCTGCGCCCCTGACCGCGGAGCGCCGCCTGCACGCCGGGTGGCCGCCACCCCCGCCTGCCGCCGTCTTTCTCTCGCCCGCCGCCCCGCGCTCCCGCTGTGTCACCCCGCTCCCTCCGTTTTCCCTCGCCCCCCGCCGGTCCCCTCCGCGCCCCGCGGAGGCCCCTCGCCGCCCGCCCGGCCGGGCGCGGAAGGACGTGCCCGGCGGCCAATGCCGGGGCCGCCTCCGCCGCCCCCGCCCCCGCCGGCGCGGGCCAATGCGGAGCGGCGGGAGGGGTGGCCTCGCGCCGCTCCCACCCTCCCTCTGGG
Source organism: Pseudopipra pipra (assembly GCF_036250125.1). Lineage (NCBI taxonomy): Eukaryota > Metazoa > Chordata > Aves > Passeriformes > Pipridae > Pseudopipra > Pseudopipra pipra. The sequence goes on from NC_087550.1 coordinate 52,882,636, forward strand.
CTTATTGAGAGTTATATCAAGAATTTCAGTTCAGAGAGAGAGAGAGAGAGAGAGAGAAGGAGAGAGCGTCTGTGAAGGAGAGAGGCTGGGAGGGAGGGAAGAAGGGAGGGAAGAGGGAAAGCGCCGCCGCTTCCTCCCGTCACTAAAGCAATAACCTATTAGGATTTTTTATTTTTTTTTTTAATGGGCAACTGTCACCCCAGAGCTAAAGAGGGAGAAGAGAAGCACCTTCAGACCAACTCTTGCCATTTCCAGTCAGAAGTTGCAGACTTCATGTAGCTGCCTCTCCTCTGCCGAGAGAGGGATAGGAATGGTGTGCAGTGCAGAGCGGAAAATACCCCCCCTTTAAGAAGTGCACCGGATTTTTCTCTTGCTGTTTGTTTGGGTTGTTGCGTGCACGTTAGACACCCAAAGGATCGCCGCTTCATAGGAATGAAACGTGGAGAGGATGACTAACGACAGAACTGTGTATTTGTTCCCTGGAGTTGCTAATTTGCCACCCCGAAGCAACACATATCTCGAGGACGAAGCATTTGGCTGCTGCTGATTTCTCCAAAACTGGTGGTTTACCAGATGCATTGTGCTGTATCTGCTGGAACAGATCATTGCTTAGCTGCAGATCGTCAAAGATAGACAACTAACGTAAGTGCAAAGTTACCCTTACACTGGGATGCATTTCCTTTAAAAGAAAAGAACAAAAAGCCGACACGCAGTATATTTATCTAGGGAAAGAATCAGTGTTTGGGATTCAGTTGATGGTGGTGGCAAAGGCTCACCTAGTCGCTGTCTCTGCATCCTTACCTGCATTACTCTGCTGGAAGTAATCACAGGCATCAGTTCCCGTGCAGCTTAATGCAGATGAGATTAGTGCTCAGGGACTGCCCAGTTCCGTCAAACTGTAGGTGCCGGCAGCCTTGCACCCCGGTAATTCGCGGTTAGCAGTGCATGCAAACAGAAGTCTGTCCGTCTCTTTTTTTTTTTTTTCACCTGCATTATTAGTCTGCAGTATTTATGTGTGGCAGCTGCTAACATCATCCTGAAGGGAGATCAGTGTCAATGGGGAAAGGCTGTATCTTTTTTCCTCCTCATGTCGTCAGAAAATGTATATTCCCCCCACCCCCACCCCCCCCCCGCCGTAAACATGCTTCTGCCCCTAGGTTGCATTTGGAATTTCCAGCCTCCTGATTTAAACTGTGTTTAAAAACAAAGTTTCGGTTATTAAACAGAAGGAGAAGTATCCGACATCTGGAGAGGAAACACTAACCTGAGAGCGTAAGAAACTAAGTCCTGTTATTGTCTAATCAGTTAACAGGGATGTGAAGTAGCCAGTGTCGACTGCTGCAGCAGCAGCAGCAGCATGTCCGGGTGGTTATTTCCCAGTACGATGGCTATAGAGGGCACACAGAAAAATGTGGTTAGCAAGAGCTAAAAAATATGTATGGAAGCAAACAACAAATTACATTTGGCAGCTGACACAGCAGTTGGAATCCAGAAGTAGTCCGGGAAGGTTTTTTACTTGCACCAAATGATTGGGTGGAGGAGGGTAGAGGGGGAATTCACCTTACGGATTACACGGTGTAGAGAGAAATTATTAAGAAAGTACGTGTTGAAATGGTAGCTACCTTTAATCCTGCAAGTAGTTATTTTCATTTGTGCTCTGTGCAAATGCAGCTGATGGGATATTAGTGCATTTGTCCAGACGGATTCCTTGTAAAAGGGAGCAGTAGGAAAATGTACTACTGGAAGCGTGCATTGCAAAAACAAGTAGTAGTTGGAGATTGTGGATTTATCATGCCTAGAAAAACCAATAATGCTGTTCTGTGTGGTTGTGTTGACAGTGATGTCTCCAAATAAGAAATGAGATGTAATGCATCCTGCAGTCCATGCATGCCTCCTCTTGCAAATCACTCGTCATTCCACTCTGGAAACCTTTAAGTCCTAAAATCCGTGAAAAGAGAATAAAAGCATTATCATGGACCTGAGGGATTTTTACCTGTTGGCTGCTCTGATTGCCTGTTTAAGGCTGGATTCTGCTCTAGCTCAAGAACTTATTTACACTATTAGAGAGGAGCTGCCTGAAAACGTACCCATAGGGAACATACCAAAGGACCTGAACATTTCTCATATCAATGCTGCCACAGGGACCAGTGCCAGCCTTGTCTACAGACTGGTGTCTAAAGCGGGGGATGCGCCTCTGGTCAAAGTGTCCAGTAACACGGGGGAAATTTTTACAACATCTAACAGAATAGACAGAGAAAAACTCTGTGCTGGAGCTTCCTATGCAGAAGAAAATGAGTGTTTCTTTGAACTTGAAGTGGTGATTCTCCCTAATGACTTTTTTAGGCTGATCAAAATAAAAATCATTGTAAAGGATACTAATGACAATGCACCTATGTTTCCATCCCCCGTCATCAATATCTCCATCCCAGAAAACACTCTGATCAACAGTCGTTTTCCAATCCCATCAGCAACAGATCCTGACACAGGTTTCAACGGTGTGCAGCACTATGAGTTGTTAAATGGGCAGAGTGTCTTTGGACTGGATATTGTAGAAACTCCAGAAGGAGAGAAATGGCCTCAGCTAATTGTGCAGCAGAACTTGGACAGAGAGCAAAAGGACACCTACGTGATGAAAATCAAAGTAGAGGATGGAGGTACCCCCCAGAAATCCAGCACAGCTATCCTGCAAGTCACAGTAAGTGATGTCAATGATAACAGGCCAGTCTTTAAAGAGAGTCAAGTAGAGGTCCATATACCAGAGAATGCCCCTGTAGGCACTTCTGTAATTCAGCTTCATGCTACAGATGCTGATATAGGAAGCAATGCAGAAATCAGATATATTTTTGGTGCCCAAGTCGCCCCTGCAACCAAAAGATTTTTTGCTTTAAACAACACCACAGGGCTGATTACAGTTCAGAGGTCCTTAGATCGAGAAGAGACTGCTATTCACAAAGTGACAGTGTTGGCTAGTGATGGTAGCTCTACACCAGCCCGAGCAACTGTCACCATCAATGTCACTGATGTAAATGATAACCCTCCTAACATAGACCTCAGGTACATAATAAGTCCCATCAATGGCACAGTGTACTTATCTGAGAAAGATCCCATCAATACAAAGATTGCCCTAATTACAGTTTCAGATAAGGACACTGATGTGAATGGCAAAGTGATCTGTTTCATTGAGAGAGAGGTCCCCTTCCACTTGAAAGCAGTTTACGACAACCAGTACTTGTTAGAGACGTCTTCTTTGTTGGACTATGAGGGCACCAAAGAATTCAGCTTTAAAATTGTGGCTTCTGATTCTGGCAAGCCCAGTTTGAACCAGACTGCCCTGGTAAGAGTTAAGCTGGAGGATGAAAATGACAACCCTCCGATTTTCAGCCAGCCTGTAATTGAGCTGTCAGTTTCTGAAAACAACCGGCGTGGTCTATACTTAACAACTATTAGTGCCACAGATGAAGACAGTGGGAAAAATGCAGACATTGTTTATCAGCTTGGTCCTAATGCCTCCTTTTTTGATCTGGATCGAAAAACAGGAGTTTTGACAGCCTCCAGAGTTTTTGACAGAGAAGAGCAGGAGCGTTTCATTTTCACTGTTACAGCCCGAGACAATGGCACCCCTCCTTTGCAGAGTCAAGCGGCTGTGATTGTAACCGTGTTGGATGAAAACGACAACAGTCCCAAATTTACTCATAATCATTTCCAGTTTTTTGTATCAGAGAACTTGCCAAAGTATAGCACAGTGGGGGTGATCACAGTGACTGATGCGGATGCTGGGGAAAATAAAGCAGTGACCCTTTCCATCCTGAATGACAACGAAAACTTTGTGCTGGATCCGTATTCTGGAGTTATAAAGTCCAATGTTTCCTTTGATCGAGAACAGCAGAGCTCTTACACCTTTGATGTTAAAGCAGTGGATGGAGGGCAACCTCCTCGCTCTTCTACAGCGAAAGTAACCATAAATGTGATGGATGTTAACGATAACAGCCCCGTTGTCATCTACCCACCTTCTAATACTTCTTTTAAGCTAGTGCCACTCTCAGCAATTCCAGGATCGGTGGTAGCTGAAGTCTTTGCTGTGGATATAGACACTGGCATGAATGCTGAGCTGAAGTACACAATTGTAAGCGGCAATAACAAGGGTTTGTTTCGGATTGATCCAGTGACAGGTAATATCACTCTGGAAGAAAAACCAACTCCTAATGATGTGGGCCTGCATCGCCTAGTTGTCAACATAAGTGATTTGGGTTATCCCAAATCCCTGCATACTCTTGTGCTTGTATTTTTGTATGTAAATGATACTGCTGGAAATGCCTCTTATATTTATGACTTGATACGCAGGACTATGGAAACCCCTCTGGATCGGAACATAGGGGACAGCAGCCAACCCTACCAAAATGAGGACTATCTCACAATCATGATTGCTATTGTAGCAGGTGCCATGGTTGTCATAGTGGTGATATTTGTCACAGTTCTTGTTCGATGTCGACATGCATCCAGATTCAAAGCTGCCCAGAGGAGCAAGCAAGGTGCTGAGTGGATGTCTCCCAATCAGGAGAACAAGCAAAACAAGAAAAAGAAAAGGAAGAAAAGGAAATCTCCAAAGAGCTCTCTTTTGAACTTTGTGACAATTGAAGAGTCCAAACCTGATGATGCAGTTCATGAACCTATCAACGGGACAATAAGCCTTCCAGCAGAGCTGGAGGAGCAAAGTATAGGAAGATTTGATTGGGGCACAGCACCACCAACAACCTTTAAGCCTAACAGTCCTGATCTTGCCAAGCATTACAAATCTGCCTCTCCGCAGTCTGCTTTTCATCTCAAACCTGACACTCCAGTTTCAGTGAAAAAGCACCATGTGATTCAGGAACTCCCGTTGGACAACACCTTTGTTGGTGGTTGTGACACCCTTTCCAAACGCTCTTCCACTAGTTCAGATCACTTCAGTGCCTCAGAGTGCAGTTCCCAAGGAGGCTTCAAGACAAAGGGCCCCTTACACACCAGACAGGTAAACGAGCACTTTTACTGGTCTATAAGTACTGCATACAAGTGCCCGATCAACCAGTATTAAAAGTGCCACTGTGTTGTGAGGTGTTTTTTGTTTCAGTCTAATTTAATTTAGTTAACATTATGGGGGGAACAAAAAAAAATAAATCAAAAAAACCCCCACCAAAACACCCACAGAACCAAAACACCAAAACAAGAACAAATAAAAAAAACCCTTGACCCCTTTATCATTTACCTGGGGCTTAACCATGTGTTTGCAAAATGCCTCTGATACTTTGGGTTTTGAAGAATAATTATTGTTAATAATGTGTTATGCCTTTCTGCATGTGCACATACATGTGCATAAACAAAACTGAAAACCAACTTTTTTTTTTCTCCCCAGTATGTGACTGTCCAAATGTAAAAGTTATTGAAGAACTGTTTCCCTTTTATGCTAAATTTCTGTGAGAATATTTGACTGTTTCAAGATTGAAGGGATATGTACATTCTGTTTCAAATTTCGAAGTGAGTTGGCTTGAGTTTCTTTTACAGTTCAAGCTGATTTGGAACCTTGATAAGTTAGTGTTAATATAGGGGTTAATTTTTTTCCCTAACAAATGCAGCCAAATTTCCAAGCTACTGCATCAGTGAAGCACGTGGTTTATTGGTAGGATATAACTAAGCCATACGGAAGTCTTCCTCTGTTTGAGTTCAACATGATTTTTTTGTAATAGATGAAAGTTGGTGCTGCATAGGCAGTTTGCTGCATATTTTAAAAAATGGCCAAAGCATACTTTTGAAAGGAATGCTTTCTCTGAATACATCTGAATTATGCAGGAAAAAAAAAAAAAAAAAGCCCATTGTAAATATTTTCTCAGTAATGCATAAGTGATCTGTCATAGCTCATTTTAAACTGTGAAACACGCCATATGAAGAGGGATTAGGAGGCTGAGAGACTCATATTTCAACCAAATCCAGCATTAGTTTTTTCTTAGGTCTAATAATTCCTTGCTAATAAAGATTTAAATGCGGTGCTGTCTAATTTATTTTATGGGTGCTTGTCCGTGGCCGCCGCGGGAGCGGCCGCGCCGCCCGTAGATGGCGCTGAGGCACCGCGCGGCCCGCGCTGGCCCGGCGCCAGCCCTGCAGTGGCTGGGGGAGGAACGCGGGGGGGAGGGAAGGATCGAGCTGATATTCCAGCCAAAGAACCTTTTATTTAATGGTAGTTGCACTGAAGCGGTCAGTAGTTAAGTTCGCGTCTTTGCGAGGCGGCTTCCTCCGTGCTCCGCTTTCGCTGCAGAGACTCGGTCGGTGTCGGGACTCGCGTCCGTATTCCTGCGGGCGCTGTACCCTCCAAGTGATAGTGATTTGTCTGAATTTATTAGGGATATGAATCCTTGGGAATCAACTGAGAGACATTTAGGCTTGTCTTTGCAAAAAGATTTTGACAGTAGCCAAGACTAGGATAAAGTAATTCTCTTGCTGTTGCATTAGCCTTATCTGAGATGAATGTGATGTTCCCAGAACTATGTTTTGACTTTGGGTTTCTGTAAGATGTCACACTAACAAGATGCTAAGAATAAAACAAGCACTTTTGAGGCAGTTCTATTAAAGTAACTGCTCTAAACCAGCTCGTACTTACAACAGGACACTGAAAACACCACAGAAGAACCTCACAAAACCTTTGTCTTTCCAAAGGACTTTAAAGAAGGGTATACTCCCCAAGACATCTTCAGGCTCTTACACAGCACCGTACTCATACTGTCAGCTTAAGTTAAAAAAGAACTGATTTTAAAAATCCAAACAAATTTATAGAAGAGCTCTGTGTAGTCTGAGAAAACTCAGCTGAAGTTTTTTACCCAGTTTTAGTCACAAAATGTAACACCCCCAAACCACACATTCTTTTTCTGTTCTGGGATGATTTAGATTTAGCTTAAATTAACTTTCCACACTCTATTGGGAACCTCAGACTTAACCCTCCATAGTATTTAGAGGCAGTTAAGACCCCAAAAATTATTTACCTGACAGAATGCATAAACCCCGGACAGTGATATTGAACATGAGAGGGGAAAAAAAAACCCCACACCCAAACAAAAACTACTACCTATATTTCCACAGTTACCTATGTTCATTACATTAAATACACTGGTCTCTGTTTAATAATAATGATGATAATAATACCAGTCATTATACTTATATATGGAGTTGATTCAAATTTCACTGAAGTCTTAGTGAGTAATTTTTGAAGTCAGCAGATACTCATATGATTTTGATTGCTACCTGCAAAATCTGTATATATATGTAACTGAATATATAAGTCTTAGGTAGACAGTTATCTAAACTGAGCTTGTGTATTTTTACTATGTGAGGAAGAAGATAGTGTCTTTTTATTTTTTCTGCCAATGATGAGTGTTACAGGATGTAACCTTTTTATGCTTCCTTTTCAGTTTTGGCTGGAGGAGTATAGCCAGCAGTGGTAGTAATCATCAGCAGTCTTCCTTTTTTTTCTGTCTGTAATTCCTGAAATTAGGATGCATCTTAGCTAATATTCGTTGGCATAGGAGTTATAGGAGTTAAATATACCTTCATAGGTCTTTTTTTTTTTTTTAGATTTGTGACAGACTATGACCTTTAAGCAAAGTATTCAGACTTAAAATCTTACTGAATAGTAGTGTATGCTAATGCCACAGCATCTGAAAAACATTTTTAAAATTTCCTTTAGGAAGTGACACTTAGTTCTGTGCCACTGTACTGTTTTCTTCTGGTTTAGCATAACTAAATTCTCTGCATCTAATGTTAGTTGCTTTAAATTATATATATATTCAGCAAGTTGTCCTGATGTGTTTTGCAAAGAGTGCAGGAATTGTTGTGGAGAATGTTATGATAGGAAAAGATGAAATATAGGATTAATGTATGTCTAAGAAATACTAGCATTCTCCATTTTTATTTTCAGTTTCTTTCGGTCCAAGCTAAATACACACACAATGTATCTTGCAGATACATTAATGTCAGTAGAGAGGTAAAACCTAAGTCTGCACTTGGACTTGATTCAAGCCAAATCCTGTTACTTATGATGGGAGTTTGGCCCCAGAAATCTGTTAGAATTGGGTCCTAAGTCAAAAAGCTTTTAGAATTAAAAAATATATTGTTCAATAAAGATCTCTTAGGTCCTTTTTTTTTATTTTATTTTTTGGTGGCAATTTCTGTGCAAACATCAATAGATTTAGTGGAAATTTTGTGGTTAAGTCTTTACGTGTCACTTTGAATTGCACAGACTGATGTTTCACAACTACCCAGTATAAAAACCAAAGCCTCCTTCAAGTGCCTATCTTGCAGTAAACCTGGTGGATGCTCTGAAAGGAGCATTTTTGAATACTTGAACTTGGGATTGTTTTAAATGCTAATTCACATAATTAGGAGTATGGAAAGGATGTTGCACACCACCAGCTTATATAGCTAAGCTTCTAAAATCAGTGTTATGACTCATAAAGAATACTGAAATCTATGCAGGCTTCCCAATCAGTGTTCTTTTCAGTATTTGATTGAACTTTAAAATGCACTTCAAATTACTAAGTCATTACACCAAAAAGCTGCACAGAAATACAGAAGACCACGACGTGTATTCTTCTGTATGAAAGACCTCTTTTGAAAAGCAAATAAACAGACAAAAACTCCTACTCAATGTCATTAGATTAACAACAGATTAAATAAGAAAAGAAATTAGGGCCAATTTACTGTGGTTATCCCAATTTTAAATTATAACAACTTCATTTAATCAGATTTAAAGCACAGCAGTGACAAAACAACACAGGTTTAAAAATACGTATCAGTATGGGTTACGGGCAAAACCTTCAGTCTTCATTCCTAATCAAATAGCATTTAGGCATGTGCTTAACTTTCATTTAAAAAGTGGTGGGACTGAAGCAGATTGTTAAAAGTCCGAATGGTTTCAGATGTTGTCTTCAAGAAAGACAGCTGTAAGCACACTATAAGCACTTTTCTGAATCAAGGTGATAATTTGTAAATTTTGGAAATGTGCACAGTTCTAGTAGATTCAGGAAAGCTAAATATGTGTTAACACTGTCCATTTATTTCTGTGCTCTAATGGCAGAAATAAAGGATTTGAGGCGTGACTGACACATTAAATGCATTCCATACTAAAATATATTTTTAATCTTAAAGTCAATAACATAAACTCCATGAAGGTTGCTTTACTCCTTTTTCACTCAATGGACTTTTTGCCTGATCAAGGAACAAGTAGCCAGGATCCCACTGATCAATGCACATAACTTAAGCTTTATGTGGAAAATGTCATTGATGTTATGTTACTCTGGAATGTTTAAATTTGTAAGTTTGGGTTTATGTAAGAGAAAAGAAAAGCTGAAAACATTAATGACTCTTAATTTGATATGCTGAGACTGGCAATTTCAAGGTGCATAAATTGATGGAAATCTGCATTGGAACAGCAGTGCAGAGCTTACGTCACCTGCAAATATTAAAATTCTGTAACCATAGCATTCCACAGTTCTGTGTGCGGTATTATTTTTAGTGGCCTTGTTTTACCACTTAGTATAAATAAAAAATACAATTTTGTTGTTTCGTTTGTATGCTTAATTTGGTTTATGTGTTAGCATGGATATTGGTCTTGGGTGAGGACTAGTCACCTGGAAAAGTGTCTGCATGTGAAATTTAATTGGTTTCTAATTCTGTATATTTATATATTTACGCTAAAATATCAGAAATTGTGAAAATGTACAGTGTATTTTTTCTATTGTTGTATAACTGAAAAATAGGTTAACAGATTTTGCTCAACTGTCTAAAGAAATTCATTTTTGAGCTGAGACCAAGCATGGAAAATTTCAGCTGAAAAGAAGAATTTTTTAGAAAGTTAAGAGCATGTGTAAAGTGGGGGTTATAATGGGAATCTGAACATAACCCTAAGCTATATAATACCATTTTTAATAGTGACAGTAGACATGCTAAACTCGAGTAGGAACATTTTGTGTATACAGATACAGACAATAAAAGCTTAGTAAGCTTCATTTCTCTTTAAACATTTCCCATGCAAAAGATTTTTATCAGAATCACTGAAGTTTCATGTGTCCCAAGCCAAAGTTTCACATATGCTAAGAAATTTGTGCCACACATGTGAGTGACAGCTGGATCTTCAGAGTTTAATGCTATTGGAATTTTATGACTATGTTCTTTTGTATATAAGAACAAGGGAGAATCTTTTTAGTTTCCATTTCAGATTCTCACTTCCAAAGAATCTCTTCTAGCAGAGCAAAACCATATCAGCCACACTTTATTGACAGCAATTTTATTGTAGCTAGAGGCTTACAGTAAAGCTGTTTATTGCTGTTCCCTAACACAGTTGACAGCAATTGGGGAATTAATTTTCTTGCCCCTGATGTGCTTTCTTGGGTATAAATGACAGATGTTAAAGATATGAAAACTGTGACCCATTTACATTCAGCAACTCCTTATGGGCATAGTCTACCTGTCGAAAGCATATGTTTGAGGTCCTGAGTAATATTGCTTCATCAGTTCTAGGATTCTTATTTTTGCCATAGAACTGTTTACCTAGATATATAGAATCCAAGGGCCAGATACATAATACCTAATGTACTGATTCTCCTTTAGGCAACTTCTGTTCAAGAATAGCCAGGTTGAAGTTTCAATTATTTCAGGAGATGCTGTATCTTCTTACTTTACCATTTAATTGTACCAAACATATAGTAAATAACTGACAAAATGGACATACAGTGTTGTGAAAGGTCTAACAGGAATTACAGTGATACCTGAGTTTTTGGTTTCACTTCTTCCACAGAACATCATGGTGGTCTGTAAAATCTATACTCTTAAGTTTCCTTAGTTGCTACTCAAGTACAACATTTCACATACATTCTGTAGTGTCCATGTCTTCACTGAATAAAAACCTAACATACAGAGAAAAATCACTTTTTTCCTGCTTTTATTATTGCATTGTCTTTCCAGTCTGTGGCACAATGTATGTAAAATGATTTATCCCCATACACTGATACGGGCATTCAAAATCAGTTTGTTTCTGGTTTACATGAGATAACATTTCATTGAGTGGAAAAAGATTTCACAGGCTGTAGATAAGAACTGAATAGATGCCATCATATTTTACTGAAGTATGGGGGGAGGAGGACATCTTTTGTTTATTTCTGTTGGCATCTTTTAGAAAGATATTTGAACCGTAAGGGGCTTTAATGTCTTACCTGAGATTTTAAGTGCTTGTATAGGCAGAAAATGCATATCATGTTAAACATTCCTTTATAATTAAAATGGCATGCAAAAAAGTTCCTTTTAATAGAACCGCAATAATTTTGTTGTAATGGATTGTTTTCTAGTGAGCTATAAACTCTCTCTTGAAGCAGAAATAGCTATTTCTGATAGAAGACACCTCAAATTGATATTGCTACACTTTTTCATTATGAAAATTTCAAATAAATCAATAAATTATTTTGAATAGCAACATTGTTGTAGCCATACAAAACCATCTGTAGATTATTCCTGGGACCTCTGGGATTCAGGAAATCATAGGGACTACTATAAATTTGATATAAAATTCATATTGATCTTACTAAAAATATCTGGACTGTCAAGTCTTTGAATGATTTGGCCTACATTCTCAATTTAGTGTTTGGGATTTGTGTGTACCCTGAATTATATGTGATAATACAGAGAAAGGTAGTTAAAAAATCTGACTTGTAGTCGTGCTGAGGTGTCTAAATTTTACCAGTCTCAAAAGTTATCCATTCTTTGTTGCTTCTTCTTGTTTCTTTTGCAGCAAGTGAGTTATGGGGGAGATTTGTTTTAAAGTCTTGGCATGGGTTGTCCTGCATCTTCTGTTGCACAGAGAGAAAATTGAGTAATACAGCATTTGTCAGGATTTGTTGGCATGTAGAATCTGTAGTTTCTTGTGACCTGATGTTTTAGCTTTGCCATTTCTTTTGTGAAATGTCACACTGAACTTTTTGTGTGTAAACATTAATATTATTACTTGAAAGTTGTTTGTGATATGCATACTTCTTGTTACAAGAGGAATATAAGGAGCCTTTTTCTAGAGTAACAGTTCAGCATTTGAAGCTAAAACAAAGCTGGAGTAAATCTGCTGATTTATATGATCTGCAGCCCTTTCTGATATTAACTTCTTTATAAAAGCAATAGGATGATGTTGAGATAATATTTCCAAAATCTAAAAAATACGTAAAATTATTCAGGAATGAAGTGAATTAAAAATAATTTTATTTTGATCTGAATTTAATAAAATGTGAAGGATCACCTGTCAGATTTTTCTTCCTTCCTTTGTTTCCTCCCTCAGGTTCACAGAAACAAGATCTAGGTAAAATTTTAAAAAAGCAAACTCTTCCAAATCCAAAAAATTAGATTGGATATTCTCACTGGCTGATAGTTAAAAAAGGAGAGCTGTTGATATTGATTTGTAAAACACGTTACTGCCTGGAACTGATATTCATTCATTTGCCCTTATTCCTTCCAGTCAAATTGTTAGATACAGTTACTTTATTTGTAGTTCTGCAGGATGTTCTTAGTACCTCCTAGGCTTGCATGTGTTGCTAGTAAGAAATTTCTGTAATTGATTTTCTTAATTGTTAATTTTCTTAATTGTGAAATATTCTTGAATATCTGCCTGTATGATATTTTCCATCAAATTGAACTAATTTAGTCTATGCCTTATAAGGTCATACAACCTTTGAAACACCAAAAAAAGAGGAAAACCATATTTCCCTTGTAAATGATATTTACCATTCTTACAGCCTCTTGTTGATTGGTGGCTAGCAGTAGTAGCTCTTAAATGGCTAAACTTGATAGACGCGAATTTTTGTCTCATTGTCTGTGCTCCTTCAAAGCACATAAGGTTATGGAGACAATTGTTTTTCTGTGTAAGGGTTCCATAGCATACATATGTCTCTGTGTATGACCTATATATTGGGTTACTGTAGAGAGTTTTCACTCGGATTCATTTAAGAGAAATAAAGAATTTGCTACTGAACTTCATGGTGAAATTCTTTCACCACTGAGTTCTATCTTCTCTTGCAGTATTTTTTGGAAGAAAGTTTTCACAGAAGTTTGGTTTTACAGGAAGGGGTCCAGAACTCCAGAAAAGGGTATAGACTAATGAATATTAAGACAACACCTCCTTCCTGTGTAGAATAGGACACAGAGCCCAAAAGGGAGTGATATTTGACTCTTAGTTTTAGTGGCTTTCCATTCAGTGGTGTAGGCTTTGGGAATACTGTTGTTATGCCAGTCCATCTTCTTGTGGCATATACTGAATATATCTGAACATTATGGTTACTTGAGATGCCCAGCCTCTGACTGTGGATGTAGCCCTATTTCTGTAAAGTATGTTCACAGAAAGTATAATCTGTATTCACCAGTATACTTAGCTGATAGTGCCTCTGGACACATTTTGCTTCTGTTGACATTATGGTGGGATTCATCTTGTCTGAATTATAATTGTAATCAAATCTAATGGGCTTCACTGAGTTCACTATTTACTCCACCTTGAAGAAAATATGGTGGTTTAATCTGGTTGCCAAAGCTGATGAACACAGTTGGGTGAGATGCATCCCACATCCAGTGAACAGTATGATTCAGTGTGATCAATATTCTCCATTATCCGGTTTTCTCAATGAATTCAAGAGATGGGTTTTAAGGTTATGTATTTCTTTAGGTGAAGGTATTATTTGAATAGTGTATATGGGCAAAAAAAAGTGTATGTGCACAATTGCCTTTGAGAAAGTCTTTAGATTATGGCTCAAATTCAAAGGCTCCTGAGTCAACAGAAGGACTGTTGCTGACTTTTTATTAAATTGTTATCTGGCCATCAGCTATCTATTTTAGGAAGACGGTGCAATGAAACAACAGTTATTTTGTTTTGGTGCTGTTCTGAGTATTTCTGTTTTCTCTCGCACTGCATGTTCCTTGGTACCTTGTTCTGTGAACCTAAGTACAGGCCATTCACGTTATAGTGTAAAATGTTTCTTCTACCTCTCTGGTTTAGGCATGTGTCTATAGCAGTATGAATTTTCCATCAGTTGTCAGATTGTTTCACTTTCACCATTGCAAAAATAAAGGTCAAAATATCAGTGATGTGCTAGTGTTACCAGTAAGAAAATCTGAAATTGCTTTCAGTTTATGACAACAGTGCCCTGAAATATGGATCGTATTGAAGTCTGTGGCATCTAGAGCAGCAGGAGGTAGGCTGTGTACCAGTCACAAAGCCCTAGTCATCTCCCCACTGCCAGATAAATAAATAACAAACAACCCCCCCCCCCAAAAAAAAAAAAGCAAATGAAATCTGCATCTGTCTAAAGACAATAAACCTTTGCTGTTCAAATTTAATTTCTCTACTGTACAGGAGATGGACTTTGCTATTTGAGATTTCATCACTTTCATTGCAGAAAGCTGTTACATCTGTCAAATATTTCAGTTCGAAATGAACGCCTGATTTTTTTTCCTTTTTATTCTACAAGAGCACCAGGTTGTCAATCAGCAGAAGTACAAAATGAGACAACATTGGTGATCCGCTGCTGTGATTGGCATTTTATTTTTATTTTACAATATCTTTTTTCTTCCTCAAACTTAAAAATGGCAGTGTTTGTCTATACTGTGGAAACAGATGACATACACGTATATAGTGAAGGGAAGCCACCCATGGTTCACCCGAATCCTGTTTGTCTTGGCTGCTCATGCCCATTCTGTTGAGAGTACTGGTGCAGTCCAGCTGGTCAATGAAGCTGTGTGAATTGTGTGAACATCAGTCATGTGAGTGAGATGAAACTATTGTATGAGTGGGATTTAAATACACTTAGTTTTGTTTTTCTTCATCTTTGCTTTAGTACTAAAGCATTGCAACAAAAGTCATGCAGTATTTAAGTAGTAGAGCAGGACCACTTCTGAGTGAGCTGAGTAAGCTTTCAAACTGCCTCCATGCAAAGGGGTGGTCCAGAACCTTCAGCAAGTAATTTGAATCTTGTAACATTTTTGGTTTTCTGATCTGTTTCACTGAGGGAGAATCAGAACTTTAGTTTCTTAATGTGGTTTTTAAATTCTGGACTAAGATATTGACAAAATCATAGCTGCTTCTTGAGAGTTTTAAGGAACTGATGCACTTCTATGGTTTTGTGATGTGTCTGTTGATAGCATCATTGTTGAACATCTCTGGATTTCACTGTTACTCAGATTTGCTCAAATCTAGGCTTTGGCCTTCTTTTGTGCTTTAGAGGTTCATTAAGAAATATTCTAATCCATCATAGAGTACCAAGAAACTAATCCTTATGGAGTATTTTAGTCTTCAAACTTCCACTATAAATGATATGAAAAATAGTGTCATTTGGCTGATGCTTAAATACATCTCTTGTGAGATACTGTTTCTGTCCATTCTTGTCTCTCTTTTTAATCTGTTCTTTCATTCTCTGAGGACACTTATTTTCGTAAAACATATTTATGCACATTTTAGAAATCTGACTTTTCCCCTCAAATGAATAAATAGTATCACAGTAAAAAAGTGGCACATTTTATGTTTGATCTGTTGTATTACACCTGACTCATAACCACACATTGTTTGTGTCCACACAAGGACTTTTAATGAACCAGTTGGCTTCATTAAGATTCAAAGATTTGAAGCATGTGGAAGAGTATCTGGATAAAAGCATAATATGGGAAGTAAAACACTTGCTAAACTAGATAGCTACTTGCTCTGTCTTGTTCCAGTAGTTTTAAAAGTATCAAAATAGAATTAATTATATTTATTAACACAAATCTGAGAAGAAAATCCATTCCTGCAATATGGTACACATATTTTTTTCTCTAGCTTGGTGGCATACTAAATTTGGATTGCAAAACTGAGCTGAAGGTTTTGCAGAAGAGAAACTAGGGCCTAACTTCAAACCACAGGTTTGCAGATGTTAGCTGGGACAGCTCCTTCTGGTTATAATTGGAACTGAGGGAGTAAATGTATTAGGCCCTAATCTGCATCTCAAAATCTGAAGTACATTTCATTTGGTGGGCTTGTAAGTACTAAAAACAGGTATAGGGTGGACAGAGGTGGTTGATTTTGTAGTGTTACGCATTTGCATTTTAATACTGACTAAATCTGAAATTACTTGTAACTGACACTGTATAGGCATCCTAGATGTGCATAATAGCAGAGTGAAACTAGTTTAATATGGTATAATAGCTTTCATGAATAATTTTCCCTCAGACCAGTTAGTATCTCCATCAAAGACATACACAAATAAAATCATCTGTATATATCTTCACCTCCAGCTGCTGAAGTACTGGGCAATACTTGTAGTACCAGCTAGCTTGCTGCATTTCACCAGCTATTTTTGTAGCCATCCTGTATCTACGGTAGTTAAAACAAATAGACAATATAATTATTTAATATATACTTTACTTGCTTTTTTTTTCTTTTCTCTATGTAAGATTATTCATACTTTTCTTACATATGACATAATAAATTCACAATTTGTAATAGGTGTGGTATCTCACAGCCATGATAGAAAATTGATTCTGAAAACAAGAACAAAAAATGGAAATCACAAAGCAGAACAGTAGAGATTGCAACGCAGTAACTCAATAGTGCTTCTTGAATTCAGCAATTTGAAAGGAAGATTTGGATGAGAGATGAAAATGTATCTTTACATTTCAAAATGGTTAAAAGATGACTGGACTTGTAGAAAAACTTACTCTTTTAATAAGAAAGCTGGCAGTGCTGCTGTGATATACAGATAGTCAGTGATCCTTGAGTCTGCTGGTTTAAAGTGGCGTGCTGAGCACTTTTCAGCAGAGCAGTTTCATTCAAGGCCTGATGAAGCTTTATAGATGGGGCAGATCACCTCCAGACAAAGTACTTCTTATTGTCATCTCTGATTTTTATCTGTCATAAATATGTCACAGAAGTAATTCCAATTTCAGAACTTTAATTCTTTGGATCAGTGGTGACCACATTAAAAAACGTTCTGCATTCACTATCCCACTCTTGCTATTTTTTAAGATTTTTGTGTCCTAGTGCTAAATACCAGCCTTAGTTGTATTCAGTATTGTGGAAGTTCATTTAAGTAAGCCTCTAGCTACTGAAAAGTGTTATATCTTACATCCTGCTGTCCTCAGTAAAGATAGTTGGGGGTCAGGAGAGCCCTCTGCACTGTGTGTTCCTGCTTTCTACTGCTCATGACATTTGGAGTCTGATAGGGATGCTGTGATAGCACCTTCAATTAAAAGCTATAGGCAACAAGTGTAACAAAGAGATCCTTAAGAGTGCTTAACATTATGCCATTGCCTTGCTAGAATAAAACCAGCATGAGAATAAATTGCCTATGTTAGCTTAATTGTGATCTTCACCTAAGTGCTACTCATGAGACCTTAGGCCTAGCAGAAAGCCTGAGCTGAAGTATTGAGGGGATGTTTTGAGATTGCTTAAATTTATCATATTTCTGTTAGAAAACACTGACACGGTTCTACTGAAGCTTTAATGCCTTAAGCTTTTGCTGCTTGTTTGGGTTTTCATTACCTTTACATCTATACAGTTACACAGATAATGAAAAACCTGAAAAACCTGCATATCACTGCATGTAACACTGCTCTGCAACTATTTACCACCTCATTAGTTTTTTCAATAGCAACGATAAGTTAGCATTCTGTCATGAAATTTGAATTGCCACCACATCCTGCTGAAGCTTATAAGGCATGGCATAGTAACTTTCACAAAGTGCATTAACTCGTGCACTGGAAGATGGAGTCTTGTAAATACAAATCATATGACTTTTTCTATCTGTGAAGCCAATTTGTTTGACATTTTCTCCTCTAAATTTTGCTGCTCTTAGAAATCTTTTAAAATACAAAGGGAGAAAATAGTTTTTTTTCTTATTCTGCACAGTGCAATTGACTGAGGTGAACCTAATCTCATTTACATTTGGACTGTGCTGTATGCTCGTTACTCTTTAAACATGATGTGCCTTTTTTTCATTTTTGTTAGGATTCTATCTTCACTGAAAAAGAGAAGGTGCATTTTACATCAAGATTCCTATTGTGAGGTATCTGTTTAAATGTAAGATCCTTGTGGAGACAAGAAGCAGGTATTTTGTACCTTGATGTAGCTAGTTGAGGTCAGCCCTGAACAATACACCTGGGGTTGATCTCTACTGGCTATGTACACGTGAAACTACAATACCTTATCATTAGCCAGATTTTATGCTGCCTTACCTACTTCAGTGTAAAATTATGTTATACTATCTTGCAATGAGATGCACTTGAAGATATGAATGATATATACTTATTCTAGATCCTTTCAGACTTCTAAAGTGATGCCAAGTGAGTCTCTGTCCTACTGTCTGGCAATACCATATAATTTGGTCCTGTGGCTGAATTAAAGTCCTTGGACTTTCTCGTAAAATCCTGGCAATATTAGCAGAGGTCCCCTAAGAGTTCCATGCCAGTCTTGCATCACTGTTTGGTATAATTCCAATGCATTTTCATACGTTTTCAATGTTCTACAAAAGTTAAAAAATCCAAAAAGGCATCAGTATTACTGTTTTGCAGACTATGCATGATTGCATTAATGATTGCAACTGTATACAGTGGCTATAACTCAGTATCTCCCATGAAGAGTGATATGAATCATCAAAATCAAAAATTAATTCAACACAGGCATTTACCTCATAGTGGTGATGGTATAGATGTGCCTATATTCAACTTTTACTTCAATAAAACACAGTATTTTGTGGAAAACAGGATCACAATAAAACATCTCATCCACAGTCTATTCCATGTTAACAATAAATGAGTGGAATAAGAAAAAAGGTCAGTTCCTTTGTAAGTGAGATGCAGAGTCGTGGGCATGAGTTGCCTTCTTTGATTTTTTTTGTGCAGTAGTTTGAGTCTGCCTGCTCCTAAGAATGCACTTCTCAGTGTGTGTCTCCCACCTTTGTTAAAGTGTCTCCTGAAACTGTCCATAGGTTTGGGTTGCTGTCAACTGACGGGTTACCTTTCCTTTAGAAACCACCTATAAGATTTGCTGTTCATTTTAGATAAGCAATCTATGTAAACAGTTGTTTTATACCTTTTAAAATTTTTGTATAGTGTTGCCTCGTCTCTTTATTTTTGAACTAAACTAAATTACTTTTTTTGGTATTTTCTACTTCTGAACTTTCTAGGTAATTTGATTGTTTCATATACTTCACAGGTACTCAACCCATCCTCAATATACTTTTCAATATACTTTTTAAAATTATTATTATTTTCCCCAAAAAACCTACCTACAAGACCGTGTATTTGATACAGTCAGTAGTTACTCAGCGTGAGACATTTCGCATTCACATGTGATAGCTGCTGGCTGCTTCTTCCAATTATGCCATATGCTGGAAAGCTGAACTGTTGAAGTATTGGAGTCAATGTTATAATCAAACTAGTTAAGAAGGTAACAGTGTGTCTCATAGAGGGTTCTGGACAATGTCTGATTTCTGCCATAAGCAAAATACTGACAAGTTCTCTTTTGTTTTGCTGCTTTTTCACGTGGCAGATAGCTAGACATAGATTCATTATATTGTAAAATCATAACCTTCGAGATCTTGCTGAATCTGCCCTACAGCTATTTATCACATGATTGCAGGGAATGAAAATAGCATTCTTCCTTCTACTAGGAATATGTTGCTTACCTTGGGGCAAGACAGTGCATAATTTTATGTGTGCCTAGTTTTGCTGTTATATATAGACTGTTTTGAGATGAATCAGTGTTATCATTTCCCAGAATTTAGCACTAGGGTTTTAGCAGAGCCAGGGAGATTTCATATACTTAGGCTCCTGGCTGCAAGAGTGACCAGGGATCTCAAGTCTGAGTCACATTTATATTAATGCCATTTTGTAGTCATGGACAAAGGCCAAAAAGATTCTAATATAATTTACTCCCAAGTTAATTTTTTTAATTATTATTATTTTTTGGGTTAGGGCTGCATGTAGTAGTCTCTAAGTAAAGGTTGTCTCAACCCAATTCTTATTTCACATCCATTAATTTCACATTTGTGAAATTGCAGCTATTTTACTGGTGGTTTTGCTTGTAATCGACTTGAATCTGTCTCCTAATGTTTGTGCAGTAATCCCTTTTCTTCCTCCCACAAACAGGCAGCAGGAGACTCAAAGATCTGTAAGACTCTTTTTTCCTTCCTGTGGCACCTGTCCTTCTCTTGCAGCTTCTTGAGTAATATCTGGTTCTTAATAAGAAACATTAATTCACTTTAAATAGCAAGAATTAGGGAAGCTAAAGCTCAGTTACTCTCCACAATTACCAGCTTAACTATTGAGTTGCCTATCTGATGCTTTTACAACCGTAGCTCTACTCTAGGTGTGTACCTAGTACGTAGCTCTGACTTCTCGAGTTACTTTTTCTGCAGGGTGACATGCAGTGGGTAGTTGTAAGCACATTGAAATAATCTCTGATACTACATGGACACTTTCTGTCATGGCCCACTTTTGAGCTACTTAGGGATATAGACAGCATTTTTAATGTATTGTCTAAAGATAAACTTTTGGGAATAAAATTTCCTAGCTCTGTAAATTGAGTTTCAGTTTTTCGTGTCTGCAGTATTTTAATATCTTAAGAACAGCAGGACACCCTGAGATTTACAGAAAAAGATTGAGGTATATATTGATGAAAACAGCTGAATATGCAAGTCAGGCTACATCCACTGTTTTAAGGAATAAAATACTTCCGAGTGTAGTTGTTTTGATAGTCTGTGCCCTTAACAGGAACTTGTACAGTTATAAAATAAGTGTTGTTATTTTCTAATCACAGAGGACAAAATAATCACGTTTCTAGTCCGCAGATCTGTGGTATTTTTAAGTAGTTTAGTACAATGGTGAGATGCATTATACTTAATCCAAACCCAGTGGAGCTTCCAATTATGCTGTTCCAACTTGCTGTGTGAGTTTTCTTCGGGGGATTCCTAGTTGTTTCAAGCTTAATAAAAATAGACATTGGAAAGGGAAAAGTTTGTTTTTATTCCCTCCTGGATTAAGTTAGCTGTCCCAAGATATGGGTACAAAAGCAGCAGTCTACTTTTTCAGACTTAGCTGAGGCAAAATACTGTTATAAATTCTGCAGAACATACTTGGGCAAAGTTCTCATTCATTTTATTGAGAATTTTGACTGTTTAAGACCTGTTTCCCCCTTATCTCTTGAGTTTCTTGGACAAACTGTGTTGACTCTGATCCAGTAAAGTAGAGCAAGCTTCTTAATCTGGCACATTAAATAAAAGCTCAGCTGGGAAAGGAATGCAGTATTTTGTCTTTGCATTTCAATCGAGTTGAAAGTTCCTATTTTAAGCTTAGGCAGAGAATCATCTCCCAGTAATGTAACATCATTTACAAAGTCAGGTGATAGATGCTTGGAATGAATACAGGAGTATGATGGGGCACGTTTTTCCTGTAATAAAAACAAAAATAAATAAATGCAGCATTCAGACTTCCTTATTCAGTTCTGTCAAGCAACTCTGTTCTGACTTCAGTACTCCTGCTGTTTTGAATCATAGACCTTTCTTTTAACACAGACAGGGTATTATACTAATCTGCATGCTGGGAAAAAATCCAGTTGAGAGTAGCTGGAAGTCTAAAAGAAGTTTCACTTTTGACCACAGCCTGGTTTTGAATCATGATTGCTAATGTAGGAAGGCTTGCTACCTCTGGAGTTGTGGAGAGGTCTTGCACCTCTTTCTCAAAACTCTTGTGTCCTTTTTTCCTCTCATTTTTTTTTTCCTTTTCTCTGGGAAAATTACTCGTATTTCTGCCAGTGTAATAGTAAATAGAGTTGGACTTTTTATTTCTAAAACAAATGAAGATTTTTTTTTTCACTTGTACGGAGGCTTCAATCTCTGCCAAAAATCTGTATAGGAATCACCAACTGTTCTGTAATTTTTTAAGCAATTACTGTTGAATACACACACTGTGGTTCAAAATGCTGTATATATGTAAAACTTCAGCAAGAAAAATCTAGCACAAATCATAAACAAGTAACTGATGTAAGTATTAACATACATACTTTTGATGTTAATACATGTAAATTATGAAACATAAATACATTGTCAGTAATTCCATGAGTGGTTTAATTTATTGTCTTATCACATGTTGAATGAGGGGAGGCTGTATGTACACTGACTGCTTGTAAGCTAATTTATCTCACAGGAGTACAGACAATACTCAGTTTAATATACAGAAGTACTTGTTAAGAAGCTTACCAAAACAATATGGTGAGTTTAGACTAAGATCATACCAGAAGGTCTATCCTTCAGTTCTCTGAATCATAAGAAGAAACAGATTGTTTCGAACAGAAAATGAGAAATAACGTAATCTAACCAATCTGCACTTTGGCAGAGTCGTTATAGGATAGCTGACGTTTCGTGCTTATTCTTAGCTAACGTAGTTATTTAACACAAACTGAAGAACTGACCATTTAAATTGAGAATATATTTTCCTGCAAAGCAAACATCTCGGTGGGTTCAGACAGGTCTTTATCAGTGGGTAGTTACATCATGCTCCTCAGGGTCAACCAGTTGGTTGCATCAGCTGTCATCAACTGTCACTTGGGGACTGTAGTATTTAACAGAGTGCAGGAAAAAAAATAGATACTTGCTTCCATCACAGTTTTTATTGCTTCTCCTGGAGCCTTCTGTCCATGATTCTTGTTGAACTTCGAAGTCCATGAAGGTTTTTTTCTGGGGCTTGGGAACTGTTACTTTTTAGAAACCTATTGATTGCAGTTTTGTGACTCCTACCTTTTTTTTTTTTTCCCCTGAGCCTACATGCTTAGCTTTTCTGCCTCTTTAAGGCACTTTGGCTTCTCTTCCTATTATCTAACCAAAGGTAACAACAGTATGTTACTTCTTTTCTCTCTCTTGCCCTGACTTCAGGCTTACTTTTTTTTTCACCTCTGCTTTAGTTTGTAGGAGCAAATACTCCTGCAGAGTAACTATTACTTGTTGTGCAGTGAATCATACATCTGTTGCATGTTGTGTTGTTTTATCAACAGTTAGCATTACCTATGTAGGCTCAATTAGCCTATTTGGTTTTGGAATCGTAAGCTATAAGGATTTCCCGTTCCCTAAACCAATGCATTTAATTCTATATAAATGAGAGATATTTCAAACAGAACAGGCAAAAATACTTATATCAAATATAATGTTGCATAGCTCCTAAAAAAAATATGACATATCGTTTATCTAAATTTAAAACTGTTTTAAAATGGAGAAATACCATTTTGCTATTTCAGTGAAGGGTAAACTGAGGTATCTAGAAATAACATCTTAAAGATGATGTTTATTTTCAAAGCAAATAATAAAACATTGATTAAAAACTGTGCATCAGATGTAGTAGCCCTTATGTAGAAGAGTTGTTGAATTAGATATAAAATGTTGATGTTTTCATGAAGGAAAATGCGGTAGGTTTAGAAAGCTGGAATGCCAATACCACATCAGCAGCTATTTGCATAGTAGTATCAGGGACAGCCATTCTGGAGACAATTCAGTGAATCAGAGCTATTTGATTAATCAAATCGAGTCTCTGTTGTAGCAATGCAAAGAGGTTATGTCTGCTGGCAATCTGATTAGAAATCAAATGTTTATGGATTAATGAACACAAAACAATTCCTTCTAAGCCTCTTTTCAAGAAAAATCTTAGGTCTTTAGAAATGTGTCTAAGTAGGGAATGATTAGCTGGGTCTGACAGCACAAGGGAGAATTTATCCCCTCAAAATACACTCTTTATAATTAAAGAAAATCCAAGCAATTAAAAGCAGTCAAAACAAAGCAAAGCACAAAATTTGTAAGTTGTGTTATTTTATTAACATATGGTAATGTAAGCAAATTGCAATGATAGTTACATTACATTCTAATTGAACAATAAACTTAAAAGAGATATTTCATATTGAGTGAAGATCTGTCCCACAATCTGCCTTTTAAAGAGCAGTCCAGGCCTCATCTTTAGATGACCCTTGCACTTTAAGGTATTGAAAAAAAAAGCAGCATTCTTTCTTAGCAGTTGTTGTTTGTTAGATTATCTTTAAAAACTGTGAACAATGTGCATACTATAAAAGGAAATGTGTAATCCATTTAGGCATAAAGAAAGTTCTTCTACTTTTATCGGAATTGACTCAGAAATAATTCAGGTACAGTTTTATGTTCCCTTTGGTCTCTTTTTCTCCAAGAAGGCTCTCTGCTTTGGTTTGATACTAAATTAGTAATATCTAAATGCCACCTTCGTCTCTGCCTCCACTGAGCTTAGCAGTTAATTTTCCAAGGTAAAATAAAGACATCCTTGCTTTCATATTTTATCCCATCCCCACGGTGCAGTAGACCAATAAGAAGCATATAGTTCTTACCAAGTTAAGAGAATAGAAGCACTTCTCTGAAGAAAATTGCCTGGCTTTCACACACTATAGAAAAATTCATCAATTTAAAATGGAAACAGCTGGAATGAACATCTTTCTCTTGTCAAAGGTGAATATTAAACTGCTCCTTGATTTGACTTTCCCTTTATTTGTTTGAAGATGATCATCATTACTTTACAATGCCTCTTTCACTTCCTAAGGTAACAGCAGTAGCTTTACCTGCTTGTTTTTGGAAAACTCAGCTACGTGTAACATAGTAGCTGCACTGGCTTCTGTGCTCAGTGTAACTGAATCCTAAATTCATGGGGAATGAAATTTTTATCAGAACAGTTTAGACTTAGCAAAAGACTTCCATTAAAATCTATGGAAATTTTAGAATTGATACGAAGTGCTTTTGAAAAGCCTTCACTTCTTCCTCATGTTGAACTCATAAGAATCACAGAATTAAATCCTAAGGGTGTTGTCTGCTATTTCACTTGAAAGGTGATTTAATCTAGAGGTTAGAATGTTTTAAATAGAAACAGCGATGACAGTAGTTAATCTGAAAAAAACTCTAAACAAGCCAACACCAAAACAAAACCTGCAAGAGATCAGCCACACTATCTTAAAACTTTCAACAGGTAGGTGCTATTTGCGCAAGGACAAACTCCATGAACTGGACACTTTGATCAAATTTCATACTGCGTCACCATCTCAAAGTCATGATTCTTTAAGTATATAATAGTGAATCGTATTTTTAGTTCTATTAATTTTCATTGGTTAGTTCTATTAATTTTGGCTGTTTGGCTGGTTTAGTTTTTTATGTTATTTTGATTGCATTAGTTTAATTGGACCTAAAATAATTCAAGCAAGGAGGATATGATATCAATCATGATGTTGCCCTGTGACTATGCACATGCATGTGTAGATATAAAAAGAGATAAATATATGTACTTGTATGTACAGGATTATATATACTTATTGAAGCATACTGAGGATTCTACCTTAAAGAAAAGACATCATGGTAGCCAAAGGTAGGTTATTCATATTGCCTAAAGAACATGTACTGGTATGTAGTTAATAGCTCAAGGAAGCAAGTTCAAAGTAATTTTCAACACTTTTAGAAAGACCAACATTACTTCTGTTACAACTAACCCAAAACTACTTTACATTTTCAACTTGAGAAGTTAACCCAGTCCTCAGCCAGTACTGGACAATTTCTTTGTTTATGAAAACAAATGAGGATCTAATTTCATGACACTTGAAGAGATATTTTGCAGGATAAAAACAGATGACAAATGTTACAATGAACCTTCTGAACATCTAGTGCAATTTCAGTCCAAATCAGTGTGAAGCTTCTCCCACAGAGACCTATGGCATATATACATCAAAGGTGAACATATTCTGTAGGAATGCCTTTAAATAAAAGCATGATAGAAGGCAGATGAGATGAACAGTTTATAACTCCCAGGCTCCTCCTTAGTGAGCAGTTTCCTGACTGTGTTCCTGCTCCTTACAGTCTAAATGAAAACTCAAACACACAGGGATCTCAGAAGGACATCAGCTAGAATGTGATAGGAAAGTTTCTAACTGGAAGAGATCACGAGGCACCTTCTTAATCCATTTGGATTTACTTGCATTTTACTGTTTGTTTCTTGATGTTAAAGTCTTCAGCATTGGAACTATATGAACCTTTGGTCCTGTGGGATCTGGACAGATATTTTCAAAATTTCAGTCAGGGAAACACCATGCTGATACTGAGAGTGAGCTGTCAGGTACCACAAGTTCCATATGTAAGTGTGTAGAAATGTTGCATTGTGCTAGAAGATAAACTTGTTGCCATCAGTATAGCTTGTACAGTTGGTCATGGCATGGTTGGGTGCTGCCTGTGCTGATGAGAAGGCCTGTCCTCAGCATCTCCTTAGACAAAGTCTGTGTTTCAGTGTAGTTTGGGCTAATGTAGGCATCAGTGCAGACTGGTGTGACTTGTTTTGCTATACATGGTATCTGCTGGTACTGTTATGAATTTTAAAGAGCTGCTAGGGTTGGAATTAGACATCCAAACCTTCTTTTTCAGTCAGATTTCTCTGTCAAATATTGAATGTGTTTCATTGCTCAGCATGTGTTAAGATCTCTTAAATCAATTTCATTTAGTTTCGTGTAAGAAATTGCATTTTGCTAAGTGTTTTACTGTAGGAGTAGCCTGCTGTTTTCAACAATGTTGCAAGGAAACATGGCTGGTATTACTGTAGATGATTTCTGACTGTATTTTAAATGTTGAAGTTCAACAGAGAAATCTCAACTATTTTGAAAATTAGTAATAGCAAATTATTTTGGTTTGTCTTTCAGTAAAGAATGTGTTACGTGTTAAGTTTGGATTAGGCTTCAGTAATCTTTTCAAGCTTAAATATGATCCTTCCACACAACACTTTCACATGTTATGCTCTGTGTACATCAAAACAAACAAAACTAGCTCAGTGGTCTCACAGCAGTATACACTGTACCCATGGGGGAGTAAGACTTGATTTATGCAACAGTATGCTAAGATACATAAGTGGTGTGCGTAGCATGTAGATCATGTAATCAAACTCATGTCTGTTGTTATAGTGGAAAGGATAAGATCATACTGGATTTCTGAAGGATGAGATAGTAGTGAAAATGTACAATACTTCCAAAAGACAAGTCAGATCTGAGAAACAAAATGTTACAACTAAGAAATATGTGAGATACCTAAGAAGAGCGATATTTTAAATTTTCTTCTATTTTGTGGTTGATTGTGGAGCTTTCACTGTTTGTTTTGGTGTTTGTTAAATTTATTTGCTTAGTTATTTCCCTTTATTCAGAATTAAAATATCTAAATATTTAGTCAATTTATTCTTAATTAAAGATTGTGGTTGCATAAGTCAATAAATGCAGACCTTAGTACAACTAATGAACAAATAAGCTTTTGTTTAAAGGCTTCACAAGATAATCAATCACAAATCCTGGCTGGGAGCTTGTAGCTGTTACTTTTTCCTGTCACTAGAATTAAGCCAAGCTTTACAGGTTTAAATTAATCAAGCTGATGAAAGGCTGTTTTTTTTTCATTTGTTTGTTTTCCTAAAAAATAGATGAATTTGACTTCTGTCTATATGGGAAGAGTAAGATAGGGATATACATGATTAGAGATAGAAATCCTGCAGCTGTGTGCATGTGTGGGCATGTGTGTATGAGAGAAAGAGAGGATACAGACAGATAGATTACTTTGCAGTGTAAAAATGTTGAATTGAAAAGAGAAATTCTGGTGTTTATAGAGAATCTTGTATTTAACAAGAGCAGCCCTGGAAAGGAGTTCTCCCAGTAATGCCTGTTTAACTGACTCAAGTGGAAGAAAGCCAAGTTGTTCAGTTGGACAATGGGTTGCAATCATGTGGGAGAGTTCCCGGTTGGGAGTTGAAAACTGAAAACCTGACATGCATAAGTGAATGAAGCTACCCTATGTGATATGTTGATTTAAGATTTTACTCTCTCTCCTTAAAACTACAACAGGGCTCCCACCTTTGTCTGGGTACTGAAGAGGCAACACTGTGAGACACAAAATTAGTTTAAAATTGACATTTTGGATGTTGGTGATAATTTGTCCTGACATTATGGCTACTGGTTGTGTTTGTGACAAGGAGGCTTGATCCAAGTGGGCATGGTTAGAGCTAAATTTAATAGACGACCATTGTAATTTTCTGCCTTGCGGACAGCAGAGACTTTCTAATGTTCCTTCACCACAACAATCAGGGATTACTAAATAACAAGTCCACAGGATTGGGGGAGGATTGAAAGGATTAATGGAGTATGACAAAATTGCACCTGAGGGGGAAAATCTTTAGCAGTTTCTGTATCCTGATGTGGTACATCAGGCAAATTGGCAATTGCTACTGATCTTTACACATACATGTCTTCAAATAAAGTGAGTGAAAGTCAAGCAGATGCAGCTATGTAGCTAAGGCTGTCATAAACATTTATGTCATCAACTGCATAAATCATTTAATACTATTTTTTTAAGTATTTTGATGATCAACTATATTAAGCATCAGTGGATTGTAGGCATTGTACTAAATCATTTTTTTACTCTGCTATAACCTCTTATCCTGCTAAACTAAATCCTAAAAAAGATTAAAAATGTAGGGTTAGTCCAACATTTCTCTCCAAAGGAATACAGTTCCTGTTTAGGAAGAGTGTTTTCAGCTTTAGAACTTAAAAAAACCCCCACCAAACAGAAAACAAACTTATAAATTGTTTTGTAGTTGCATTCATGTGCTGACCTGATGTTAACTAACCCCCTCTATCCTCCTGATAAAAATCCATTTCTAAACAATAGCAGTCTTAGCCCCAAGTTCTTACAAAATACTATTTTTTTTTAATAAACTGTTTAACACTATGAAACATCAGAAGTTTGTTAACAGATGGTTGATTTCTTTTCACATTGGTTTAAACCAGGAATCCCAATACTGGTGGCAGTGGATTTACAGGAAATAGAAACAAGGAGAAGCAAGAAGAGAATTATTCATCTTTATTTTTAAAACTATAACTTTTCTTTGAAAATGAACTTAGTATATAATAAACATTGCTCATTACCTCTCTAAGAAAAATATAAACTTGGCAGCATTTTTTGGACTTAGTTGAAGTTTTAGCTTTATGTTATGTTCATAATAGCTGAACTAAGCTTTACATCTTAGTACTTTTCCTTTCCTCTCAGTTTGGTATAAACAAACCTTAGGGAAAATAGGAACTGGTGCAAACATGTAAACTTTTAGCTATGCAGGTCTACACAAGAAAGAGTAAATTAAAGAGGAGAAATCACACAAACACAGTTGCTATCTGAGGTCATCTCTCATATATTGTGAATTGTTTAAGGAAATGTTTCTTCAGCAGCATTGACTGAAGGTCATGTTGTTATTTAGACTTTTGACTAGTGGAACAGCAAACGATTCATTAATTCCATTAGCCATCCTTTCGGCACACTGGGAAAAGCAAATGTAATTGTCAACTATTTCTACTGTATACTTAAGCTGTCAAGGATCCTGGAAGGCTTCAGTTATCCTCTTTGAAGATATCAAAGGAAGGGGTGGACTATTTTGTGTCTTTAAAACAGAAATAGAGGAAAAAATGTGCCACTTAATGTAAGCTAAAAGATTTTTTTTTTAACCTAAAGTGACACTCTAATAGAGAAGCACTGGGCAGGTTTCTGACTGGTAAAGCTTCTGAGTTTTTTTTGTTTTTTGGGGTTTTGTGGGGTTTTTGTTTGTTTGTTTGTTTGTTTGTTTTTTAAAGAAGTCTTAAAGTACAGGCTGTCAGCATGCCATTAAACCTGTCTTGTCTCCAAGAACCCATGCCAGGGACTTCTCATTTCCCTTCCCTTCAGGCTCCCGAGGCAGTTCATAGGTCTCACCCTGCGTGCTGCTGCGTGTGGTGGACAGGCGAGTGTAGCATGACTGAAGTCAGTGGGCATGCTGCGCTCCTAGCATTGGATATTAGGCAAAACCGTGATGCATATTTTTATAGCTCTTCACTGTGATGTTTCTGGTGGGTTAGTGGACAGCAAAAGTAAAAAACATCACGTGGATCTGCAAAATTATTAGTATTTCTTCCTGCTGTTAACAGGGATGACAGCTGAAAGCCTAGTACTACATTTAGAATGAAAAAGCAGAGAGGTTCCAGGATTAGTAGCCCAGCCGAAAGTGGATTGCATCTGAATTGCAGTGTCTGCCCCTGAAGTGATTACTGCTATGGGCAGGCAGTGTTTTGCAGACAGACAGTAGTTTTTCTCCATAGAAGAGACAGTTATATTGAAAAGGCAGTGAGACTCTTTGATGCAAGACATTTCATTTTAACTATGCTGAAAAAACAGTAGAGTAAATCCATGTAAGGTGGATTTTTGCAAATCTGTGTAGGATGGATTTTTGTCCACCCGACCCATGCTGAAAAGAAATAATGTGCTCTCTTCTGCAGATCTTAATGTCCCAGACATCCTTGGCGGTGGTTAAAAATCCACCATCGGTTATTACATGTTTCAGCATATTCCTTTTATTTCAGCAGTAATGAATGCAAAGCTGTCTTGTCCTTTGCAAATGCTTTGAGCTGTTCAGATAACACATTGCAGAGTGGTTGGACACAAATCACATAACCCTACTGTGCTCTGTTTGAAAGGAAAGTACAACTTTTAATTCATTATTGGCTAACTAATTTTCTGGCATGCTTTTCCCACAGTTTTGAGTGACAGTCCCACACCCCCAATACATGGTTTCCTTTGCAGTGCTGAAACTTGACTTTAAAGGTATAATTTTACGTCCTGATTTTAAAGTAATAAGTAGTTTACTGCTCACTCTTCTATCCTGAAAAAAGAAACACATTTTGCATACTTCTTAAGGCATAACTTTGTCACTGTGTGATGATTTTTCTCTAAAATATGAAAAACCGTAGAAAAGGAGATCCATCTGTTGGGAAAGTTTCGCTCTGTGTATGATATGATGTAATGAGTAATCATAAATGTAAAACACTTGATGTGACAATTTCCTATATAATGATTATGCAGTAGTAAGTAGCCACAGTATATTATATTACTCTTGTTACGTATTTTGGAGGTGGATGCTATGGATTCATAATATGGTTGAACTTGTATAAGTAGTGTCAGTCCATCTGAGGGAGACTCTTCCCCCAGGCTGAGAATTATGAATTTACAATGTTGATTTTTTGAACCTTATGAGCCACTACATAGTGGAAAATACTTAAGGGTAGCAGTGTATGTACTTCTGTATGTTACTGAGTGTTAAAATAAGCAATCGGTTGATTGTTAAATAAACTTATATATATATATATACACAATGCATTATATTTATGCAAAAAATAGCTGCAAAAATCAGGTGAAGTGTTTCACTTTCATTGTAGTAATAGGCACCGTTGCTATGTATTTATCTATGCATAGTTTAGGAGAGAAGAAGATGCTGTCGATTCTGTAATATTTTCTTCATTGTAGTGGCTATGGAATTGAATTCACTGATATGTATAGTAATGAATCGTTAAAACTGTTCTTTCTAATTAGTGTTGAACAGTGCAAACAAACAGGTGTCCTTTAAAAAATGGACTTTTGTACACTTTGAGTAAAAAACTACCTAAAAAAGGTATAAAGTAGTTGTACGTTCAAACTGTATTAAATTCCATTTTTCCTTTGCTATATTTTGTAAAACATTTTCATTGTAAACAGTATGCCTCTCACACATGTCAAATCAAAGCTCTTTATTTTAGAAATATATACCTAATGTATAGAAGCTTATTGCACTCTCATGCAATGTATATATTGTGACTTCAAAAAGTCTGTACTGAACTTTGCTTAAACTACTAGTATGTGGATTTCTTTCAAATTTATTTTTAATTAATGATATTAAGGATAAGATCCTTTCTAAATGTACTTTAAAATTCACAATAAAGTTTCAGAAGTTGTTTTGTACAATGTTGAGGCTTTGTGTTGAATTTTCTTGTTCAGATCTTTTTAAACTGTTACCTTGGCTAAGTTCTACATTCCTCAAGTACGTGTAAATCTGTGTTTAACATCATCGTGATTTAAATCAGGTGTGCCATATCACAAAACAGTGTCATTCCATTTACTTCAGAGTTCATTAAATTAGGGATCGCTACTCCACTGAACACAGTGTCTCCTAGCCCTTCTATAATATCTGCTGGAGATACATTCTGGGTTCTAGGAACTCTCTGTATTGGACTTCAAGGGTGAGAGAAAATGTATACTGTATTTTGTGTATGTTTCACGGCTCCTAATGGAAACAAAAATAAATATGTCAATGTTGGAGAAAAATGCAGTGGTAGAGTACACAATCAAGTCTATTGCAAGCTTTCATTTTTGTTCTTCACATCTTTTGTTTTTAATGTTATTTAATATTGGATGATTCAGCACTTGCTGAGGTTGGTGGCATCAATGGGGAATTTGCCTGAGTAAAGAAGTAATTGAGCTCTGTGAAGCTTGGAATAACAATTGCTTTTCATGTCTGACCTTCTGCATCTGGAAAAGAAGTGGCAATTGTTTTGCTCAGATACAGAAGTTTCTATTTAACGATATATTTAACAATGACTGAAAAGGTTAAGCAAGAGGACAGTATATTTTTTCTTTTGAGGACAAAATAGTCTTATTCCCCCTGAAATTTACTACTGCTTAGTTGTTTACTTAACCAAAAGAGGGCTAGGCTTCTAATTTTATGGATGAAATCTTAAAAAAAAATTCTCATTGTCACTATGAAAACAGCTAGTGGCACAGTTCTAGGTAATTTTTGTACCTGTTTGACAATCCTATATGGCATACCTGTATTATTATGAGATAGTAATTTTTCAAGATGCTTTCACTGGCACTGCATATCTCCATATCTGAAAACATATCTAGTTTGATAGTTGCCATTCAGAAATCCCAATATAGCTCCTTAACTACGGTTAGCTAGAGTTTTGCACATTAAAAATATAATTCGGATGTCAAGTAAACCTGATTTGAGAATGAGCTAGAAATGTATATGACTTTCAAAATCCCCTATTTAACTTCTCTGTTTAAATAGGTAAAACTTCTAGAAATTATTTCCCACTGAAAAGCTTAAACTAAGGTCCAAGGCAAAATTAGAACTAATTATCTTAATGGCAGATAATACTCAGCTGAATACTTTACTTACAAAATGCCTTAACTTTAATGGTGCTATTCCTACAGAAAATCAGATCTTTCTTTTTGAATTACTCCTTCTTAAAAGACTGAAGAACAGTTTTTAATTTTCTTTGAAAAGAATCTGAAATTCAGGCTCTGAAGAGAACTCTCAGATCTCTACAGAGAGATAGTTTCGCCATACATAACTATTTTTTAACAGTCTTTAATAACGTTTATCTCATTAAAGATCTGCTGTAGGGCTAACTCGACACTCAATTGTAGTGAAGCACTGATACTCCAAATGAGAACCATTTTCACTTTTAATTCTGGAAATTGGAATGGATGTTCAGATATTCGCATGTGAGGAAACACTGATGACCAGAAGGAGGTAGGATCATGCACTTTTCTTGCAAATACAGCCAGACAGCAGAAATAGTGCACTAACATTATTGCACAACAGAATAAACAAAACACTGTCATCAGGAATGAAAGTTAGCCCGTTGCCTATTGACAGGTTTGATGCTACTCATCGCCTGCTTGGCTTGCTGATGTGTGAGACCCATAATTGTCTCTTGATGTACGGCTTTGTGTCTTTTTGCTAAGGTTCACATCTTCACCTTTTCCACTGTGAATTATGAATCTTTTTTATTGCAATATTACTGCCAAACTTAAGTTATTAGCCTAATTTGGAAATTGATTGTCTAACCCAGGCTCATATTAGCTGGCAGCTAAATCTGCAAGGGGCCCTGTTAGTTTCAGTATTGCACAGTGCACTCGTAAGTGCTCCTTGGCATGCCAGGGGTTGTATCATCCAGTGCTGAATAGGTGAATTCCCTTCTGCAGAATTGGACTTTAGCTGAGATTGAGGGCTCCTGTGTTCATTTTTAAATTATTTGATTTCATTGACAGAAAAATGATCCCTGGTGTCCATAAAGTCCCGTCCTGAGTTTCATTTAGTAAAGTTTTATAATACTTCAACATCTTGGTAAAATGGTGGTAGAAAGCAAAGTTATTGTCACATTAGGATATGGTAATTTGCCTCAAGTAGAACAGAGTTCCTGTATTGGGGGTTTTTAAGAGGTGTGTGTGAGACTGATGAACTCCAGTTTCTAGGCCATTTAGTCAATACTAAATACAATACATAAACATACATTTTTTTTTAGCTTAGTAAAAGTCAGATTATGGTCAAAATGAACTGAAATATCATTATTGATAGCCATCATCAAAGGAAAAAAAGAAAACCAGTTTATTATGGACCCAGGGGGACAATTTAATTTAGTTTTTGAACAAAGATAAACTCAAAAACAATACCCTACAGAAAGAGCTCTAAATTAAATCTTATTTTGATCTTATGAATATTACATTTTTTTAGGGTTTGAAGGCTTTTGTGTATCAAGTGATACTGACAATCCATGAAGTTAGATGTTAAAGACATCTAACAGTTTGACTCAGTCAGTTATTTCTATATGCATTTTATTTTCTTAATAGAAGAAATTATTTTGCTGATGAAGTTTCTGGAAGTGCTCTAGTATCTTTGCAGTTTCCTTGAAGAAAGACAGAATTTTCCAACAGCCAGTGTTTAAATATCTGATAAGAGCCTTTTTCATAGGAAAAGGAGTAAAATGATTTGGTCTTTGAAAAAGACTTCCCCTAGATTTTTGATGGGGAGCAGATTTGCTGTAGGAACTTGTTCGATTTCATTCTTGCATATTCACTCTACATTTAATACAAAATGTTTTCTTGTTTGCAACATGA
The DNA here is from genome assembly GCF_036250125.1 of Pseudopipra pipra. Taxonomy (NCBI): domain Eukaryota; kingdom Metazoa; phylum Chordata; class Aves; order Passeriformes; family Pipridae; genus Pseudopipra; species Pseudopipra pipra. The sequence goes on from NC_087550.1 coordinate 52,917,450, forward strand.
AGCAGGATCTTGTCACAGCACTGCAAAGGGAAAATATGTAGTGGTCTTGGCATGTCCTGACAATATGCTTTCATTAAAACTTTAAAATGTAAATGTATGGAGAAATGCATGTCATATCCCATCACAGAGCTTCACAGCTATTGCTTTCATTACCACTAGTATGTGGCAGAGTTGCTCTTCTTTTTATAGGTTGTTTGCTTTGTAAATGTAACTATATACAGCAAGTTATATTTGGGAGTGAATGTTTTGCAAACCTCAGCTAATCAATAGGAGTCTTAGGCTCCAGCTCCATTAGATCATTAGCAGTTTAAATTAGTAACCAGTGAATATAATATTTTTAACTGCAGTTTTTCTCCCTCACCTGAGTTCTTTCTCAAAATTCTTTTCAACACTATTTTCAGGTCACTACTCTGTCTTCTCAAAAGGAGTGGGTGGATTAGAATTCAGGTAGAGGAGAAATGTTAAATGGAAATTAGTCAGTACTGCTTTCACTATGGCCAGAAATATGTTAATTAAAAACTGTGGAGAGCATAATCTTTTCTGAATCCAAACGGCTATGACAGTTCCTATAGTTGGGAGGTATGGAGCATGCTTTAACCAGTTACAAAGCTATTTAGATGGATCAGAAAATACAGTGTAGAAAGATTATACCAGTGAATCCAATTCCAGAAGTGTCATATCATCCCTCCTTTTGCCTTTAGTTTTTTACTTCAATGTTAAATACTTGAAACACAATCTATAATTTGGAACATATGTTAAATGCAAAATAAGAGCTCATTTTGCTGTCAAAAACATTACCTTTTTGTTCCGAGAGTACACAGTAATATGCCTGACAATAGCATTATTGGTGGTTTGGAAAGCTTTTTCTGCTCCAACTTCTTTAAACTAGCCTTTCCAAAGGCATGTTCAGAGATCACAAAAAGACAAGCCTCATTTCACACCAGAAAAATCATACATTCCTTGGTGAGAGAGGGTAACCACCGAACCCAGTTGGAAAACCTATTCTAGGCCATTTTTTCTTTGCAGACAGGAGTGTCACTGCTCTGTCCTTCATGGGAGATGGTGGTGGAAAATGCTGGAGTTGTGTGCAATAACAGGACTAGTAGACACCATTTTACCGGTACTCTTGGTATTTATCTCCAAGTGTGCTTTTAAACTGGGGCTGTAAAACAATTATTTCTGCCATTGATATTCCTCTTTTTATAGAAGTCTCTGACAGGAGACTCCTGTCACCACACCTTCATACCCCAGAGTATGCAGTAATAAAGCTTCAACAGTGCTAAGTCTCCATGGGTGCTTTGTGTTTTTATGCTTTATTTTTAAAAGTATTTTGACATGGATTTTTTTGTGGCTTTGTTTAGTTGTGGATTTGTTTGGGGTTTTTTTTGTCTTCTCTTATGCTGGCCCAGTCTTTCCAGACTTCCAAAATTATTGATTTCTCCCCCCCCCCATTAATATTCTTTCTTAGATAGTGTCTTTTGCTGATATAGCTCTTTTTCAGGACGACAGAGTATTATCTTGTTGGAGGCAAATGTTGACATCCCTTAGAGTTATACCTTTAGTAATGGAAACAGTATATTACTGTTCAGATCCAAATCACTTTGCAAGTACCATTGTAAACATCTTTGCTATAGACCATGACAAGAAATTAGGTAGTCTGTCTTTGTGAGTGTGACAAGAATGTCAAGCTACAGTAGAAATAAATGGGAAATCAGCATCATTTAAGAGAAAAACTAATTTACTGTCATATCCAAAAATAGCTGGTTGCCAAAAGCAAATGTTTCACTTAAGTAAAGGCTTGAGCCTTATTTAAACAGACCTATTTTAAGGACTTTAAGGAATAAAAAAAAGAGAGAAAATGAAAAAATCTGTAAGTATCAATAAAGATACAAGCTGCACTGAGAAAAGCAATTTCAAAAACTCTTTTAAACATTTTCTCTAAAGAACTAGTGATACAAAATGCTATGTAAGAGGAAGTTTCAGTGAAATAAATGCTGTCCTCTAGTATTGTCAGCCTCTTGCTTCTGCAATTATCTTGGATTAAATTCATTTGACTGAGTGATCTAATCACCTAGACACCCGTTATAGTTAGTGGAGAGGAACAAACAATTTGGAAGCATTGATTGATCTCATTTCATCCTGCAGCAAGTGCCCAAAATCAGTCCTATGAATTTAACCCTAAATGTTAAGTAGCTCATGTGTAAACATGAAGCCTGTAGAGATTTAAAGCTATATGAGGTCAGTTTTTTCAGGCCTTGTATTTTTTTGAGTTTTATAAGTATTTCCAGCCTCAATATTTCTCTGACATGGCTGTGAGTTCAATATATAGAATAAAAGTCATTACTTGCAGAGCTCTTCATTTAGAAATGTGTAAGAATAGAATTAAATGGAGCTGAATGTTTTCAGTAATAGCAGGCTGAATCTTAATAGTTTTTGTCATTACAATACCTTAACAAAAGGCATAAGTGATGATCCTAGCATTTCAGTTACTCTTTAATAGTAATGTAAAGTAATATATGTGCTTTTGTATCAGTTGACCACTTAATGACAACTGATTTGTATGTTGGTCATTATCTCCTTTGAAGTAGGTGAGGGAGTTAATTCTTATGACATTTTTAAGAGCAAGCTTTCTAACCACCAACTATTTTGACCTATTTTTTAGTTTTAAAAAAAAAGAGCATTAAAATTAAATTTTCTGCTGAAAAGTGGCTCTTTTACCTTTGCTGCATGGAAACATTGTCTGCAGCCAATGTGTCTGACTTGTGTCTAACTTACTCTAAAAATTGGCATTTTTCTAATGGCTAGCCCCGAAAACTCAAATCCGAATGATAGGCTTAAATTCTTTTTTTCTTGTGCATCATCACCAATTACACATGAGTCAGAATAAATTACTCAATCAGGTTTATGTGTATTTGTCTTTCTCTGAGGAATTTGCACCTCTCTAAAGGTTTCCTCACAGATTTCATTTTTTTACTTTTTCTGAATAGTCGTGTTTTACTTAATTATTAAGCTCTAGATGTTGTGACTGGGATGAAAGAAGCTTTATTGAAATATTTTTTGAATTTTCTTTGGAATTGCACTTTACTGGAAGATTACTCTAAAGGGTATGGATTTTCATCTGTGAATCACAGTGGCAGCACCATCCTGTCCAAGCCCCATCTCTGTAACACCTTATGGCACTTAACACCTTGAATCAAGCTGGGTTTCTTTTATGTGTCAAGAGTGCTGGGGACTGGGATACCTTGGTTGCTCTGTTGCTCTCAGTTTTATAGGCTTGAATCCACTACTTCCATTATTTTTGTCTCCAGGGTGAAGAGGAAGATTTTAGCTTCCAATGACAGTAACAATAGCCGTAATGTTTAAAAAAATAAAAAAAAAACAAAAAAGAAAAACCAAAACACAAAAAAAAGGGGGGGGGGGGGGAGAGAAAACCAATTCCAAGTATAATTTCAAAAAGAGAGATCAGTAAGTCTATGAACATGTAATTTCAAAGACCTATAGATTTTTGGTAAATGCCCTAGAATAATATTTATTTCACAGCAGGATATGATCAACAGCCTGAAATTTATAGAAGACTCCTAGGTCTCAATCCATTCTTTTTTTTCCAGCTGCTCTGCCTTTGGGAGCAGTAGAGCAGTCTGGAAAAGACTGCACCAGATGAATCCAGAAACTCCTTTAGAGACACAGCAATGAGCAAAATATATCAACATTTCTCTACTGACAGTAAGCAGTAGATGATCCTTCTCAAAAGTCTGTTACACAGTACTAAAAAGACATCCAAAAGCTTAGCGTGCCCATGGGGCTTGGGAGTCAGATAATTTCTCTCAGTGAGTTTGCATCCATAAGTTAAGGACTGTATTCTGGATGTTAGCTTTGTTGGTATAATACAGTCTCATAAAAGAGAAATATATAAAACTAGATCCATTACCATGGAAATAGTGAAAGGTCATTTCCATGGCAACCATGGGAAGCTCTCATGCTATAGTTTTGAGGAAGTCTATCTTTGAAGCTGTGATGCATTTATACAATGGCCTTGTTTTAAATGAAATTAAATCTATATATGTAAAGTGATAGACGTTTTGAAAATTCTAACTTGGTACAGCCATTTGCTGGAAAAAGAATGAATATCAAAGCCAGATGTGTTACTCATTTTAACCGTGGGGAAGCTGTTTGGTATCATTTTGTGCTTCATGCTGTAAATAGCTGAGATTTTTTACTGAGAACAGCAACCTTTTAGGATTCAGAACTACCATTTCTCTTTTCCATAGTTTCCTTTCCTGCTGAAGTCTGATGCCAGAACTTCAGCCTCAGGAGAATGCTTTCTACTAGATATGCATATATTTGTAATTTGAGAGCTCATTCAGGAGCAATGATAAGAAAATTTCAAGGATCTACTTTTATGAAGAAATTCTATAAAATCAGTACAAAGAGCAGGGTTCTGTAGAAATGTCTGTGAAATCCTGTGCATATCCTCATTTTTTGTGCCTTAGCATCCATCACCACAATTTTTTGGGTTTTTTTCTTCAGGCAATCCTTTATGTTGTTCTTTTTAGAGACTTTTGAATAACATTTCATAAGAACCGCATAGACAACCAGCCTATAGATGTAAAAAAATCTTGTCTGAATAAATAATTCTCCAGTGTGTTTTTTTTCACAGTGAGAGAGAATGTACTGTTTCTATAACACAAGAATGGAAAGGTAGATGGAAAAAGAAGAACACTAAGGTATTTAAAGGTGTTTTTTATGGTACTGGAACATTCACACACATGTACCCTACTGTCACTGTGGATTTTCAAGCAAATATAAAGTTTGCTTGCAAAATCTTTGAAAGTTTGCTAAACTACTTAAAAAAGTAAATCAACCTCAGGATCCTCGAGCACTGGAGGGCAAGAATCCTTACTTAAAATAATTTACATAAAATCATAATGAAGGTTGGAGCCAGACTACTTTCTTTTTATCTTATCTCATCAGAACCACTGAAGCAAAAGTCAGGGCATCTACTTTTACATACCTGCTTTAGATTTGAAACAGCAGTAAGCTTTCAGAAATCCTACTCCCCAGGGTTGCCTATGAAGTCAATGGGAAGAGTTAGTGATGTCTAAGGTTAGGCAGATTCTGCGCTACAGGTCTTGGCCACAAAACTGTTTAGGAGTCTGTGCCCCATTAAATAATTGGAATGCAGTCACTTAAATGTCGTTGGAATACAGTCAACTAAATGTCTTCCCCAGTCTGACTATGCAGTTATTTGATTACAGAGGAAGCCCAGTGCTGCAGCCTGGGAGGGCCACCTGAATCACCCTTTATTTTAGTAATAACAGCAGCTGTAGGGCTGTGGCTGCACTTTTCTAAATAATGTTCTGCATACTGTCCATATATTCTTCCTGTCAGGATTTCAAAATGCTTCCCAACCATTAAAACTTTTACCTTTCTATGTTTGAGTGAGTTGAGGATCAAAACATGTTAAAGCCAGCATTTCTAAGTTTCCACTAATTCAATGGTTTATCAGTACTCACTTTGAAAAAAACTTGGGGCTGGCTTCAGTCACAGAGTCTAGGAGTCTAGGACAAGGAGTTCTTGCTGAAAATAGTATCTGCTTGCATCTGCATTAACTGAAAATCAATTTAAGTTGTTTATCAGAAGTTTTTTTCCAAATGGGAAAGAAGAAGTGATGTACTGATCTGAATCATGGGTCACTCTGAATGAGGTTTTCCTAATTTGACATCCTGACTTTCAAGGTGCAGGTAAACTGAAAGAGATAAATGAAAACATTGTGAGTGTTTTCATATCGTTCATCATGTCAAGGGGACAGCCTTGATTGGAGTCAGCATACACTTTATCACAAAATCTAGTACATCCATGCACTTCAGACTTTGAAATTGGAGATTTTTCAATCATCAAATACTCTAAATGCAAAGAAGACATAATTTTTTTTTTTTGGTCATTGTATGCACATATGTAATTCTTTCCACCTGGCAAGCAAATACTTGAACTCATTCAGTATTTAATTTATATTAATTTAGCTCAGTGATACTCTCCTGTATATCTCATATTTTTGACCAGTCCCAGATTGGCCAGATGAACAGGTGTGGATTGACTGAAGGATGTTGCTAAACATTGGAATGTTGGTTTGTTTTTGGTTTTTTTTTTTCTTTTCTTCTTCCTCACTTCTGCTAATTTTCATTGCTGAACAAAGGTAGATGTCTTGATAGCAGAAGATTCTTTTGAGATGATATGACCATGATGGGTCTGCAGAGTGACATTTAATTTAGGATCTTTCTAAAAGTTCTGTTCACATCCCATCTTTTTTCACTTCTCTTAGTTTCATATTGGACATAGAAGTCCCCTTTCATTTTTATTGTTATTCCAGGTGTCAGTACAATCCTATGGCATTTATCAAAAAGTATCTTGCTTTACAGATTTCCAAGAAATCAAACCAAAATATTTAAAGTTTAATTCAACAGCAAGTAAAAATCAGTCTAACTTTTCTGTTCCTTATTTTTTTTTAAAGTTTCACTTCTCCAGTCTTCCCCACTGGGAAGCTATATTCAAAGTTATAATTTTTTTGGCAGGAAAGTTCTGAACTACTTTCAACAGAAAGTGTACTTGTACTTTTAATTTATTTATTTTATTTAACCATCTACTGTTGCCAAGAAACTGTAGTTACCTACCACATTTCCTTTACATTTGGGCAAATCCGAAACACAGTCAAGAAAAGATTTGGAGAAGTTTCAATGGCTTTGGAAGAAACTAATTTCATTTGTATATAGCTAGAAATATCAGAGATTCATGAACTGAGTCAATCCTAAGGCAAATACTGAGATGGAGAACATAGGAGGAGAGACACCAATGGGCATTTGTATAGGCATCCCTTTGTGCCCTCTCATGACCCAGTTTTTAAATATGTAGATGACTTTCTTATTTTTTCTAAATTGTTTCTATTTCTAAATCACAATTTGGCTACTTTCAACCTTCCCTGCTCCCTCCCTCACTTTTCTTTTCAGTTAGGTTTTTAGAAGACTAAATTTACTACAGTGAGCTTGCAACAGTCAGTTGGCCCAAACCACCCCTGACTTTTATTGTTTGTAAAGCTGGTACTTTAAGCAGTATTCGTCCATATTTTCCAGCCATTAAAGTAAGGAATGAAGCAGGACCAGACCCATTTGGTCAAACCTTATGGGCCCAATCCAGATCTTCTCCAGATTTTCTCAGTGACACTACTGGTACCACGATGTACTTTGCACTTTTGGGTTTTGGAGGTACTAGATTTGTTCCTTTATTTATTAATTTTTAAAGGATATGACTAATAAATGCATAAAAATTGGTCTGCATTTCTAAACTAATAATCTCCATCAAAGGAAGTAGGGTATGTCACTTTGTATTACATCTGATAGTGTTCAACTGACATTTTTGAGATTAAAATAAAAAATATAATTTTAAGTTATTAAAATGGGTCAAATGATAATATGGTGTTTTGAGCTCAAGAACAAGAATCAGAACAGTATTTCTTTGTATATTTTCTGCTCTTGATGATTTGAAAGTTGGAAACTGAAAAACATAAGTTTGATAACTTTAGAGGATATTTATCTGCTGAAAGGTCAAGCAAAAGGTTATCCTGAGATTATATTTTTGTGTATTATATGAGAAGAGGGATTATAAAGTTTGTAAAAAGAGATGCAAGGAGTGAAGAAGCTTTATTAAAAAAACATAAAAAGTGAAATTATCCATAATTTCAAATTTTCTGGAGATTATATGCTAAAATGTCAGAAGAATAATATTCGTTTTAATTATTATTTTTCAGTAGAAGAGATGAAATGCACCACCACCCATTACTGTTATTATCTGATTTAGTGTTTTGATTACAGACAGTGTTTATATAAACAATAACTTCAAGAGTGTACTGTCACAGCCAGATCCCATGTGCCTTGCTCTCTGCATTTGCAGAACATTTTACAGCATTGACGGCAATTCTACAGACAATCCCTTTTAGCAAATTAAAGAAAGTTGTATATGTGTTTCAAGATAAAGTCCCCAGTTGAGAACTCACGAAACCAGAGACAGAATTTTGAGTGTGTCAGATGGTAAACAAAACTGTAGGAAGATACAACTGGCAGAGAATTTTAAACTAAAAGCTATTCTTAGTCTGTATTGTCTCATATGAATGTGACAAAAAGTGCTATAATTGAATTGGAGATCAGAGAAAATTGGGCTTGAAACAGACAAGTTTATAAAAACTTCAGAGTGGAAGACATAATGAAATCCAAAAAAACAAAGTGATGGTCATGTCAACAGAAATAAAAGCTAGCCTAGCTCACTCTAATGTAATATAATTTATCAATTTATCAATTTCCACAATATTTTTTTGGATAGTAATAATAAATATACAGGGGGGCATCTCTTTATTAACAGCTGTGATAATTGGTAATGCTATTTACAAAAAGCAAAAGAATCTCAACCAGTTGCCTCCAACTCAGCTGGTCTCCTTAGGGGGTATATTGGATACAGGAGAAGGGCAGAAGCGGGAGCAATCAACAGGAAAGAGGAATCCATTCATCCTGGGCTTGTGAAAAGCCTTCGGTCAGCAACACAAATACGAGCTGCCTTGTAAGTGTTGCTTAGGAGGCTGAGGCTGAGAAAAAGGGATCAGGAACTTGTTTCTTGTCACCTCCCATATCCTCCCAGGATGCAGGGACGGATTAAAGCCAAGGTAGTTGTTTAGTCATTACTGACAGTAGACCAACCAACATTTCTCTTTACCCCATTCTCCTCTGACATACTGTACTACCCAAAGGCCTGATTCAAGTATAAACAAACTAGATCTACCAGCATTTCGAAGCAACCCATTAGGGGACAGTCACAGCATTGTCAGTCTGTGAAGTTCTTCCTTGTTTGTCTACAACACTAACCACACTGTCAGTGCTAAAGCAAGTGATATTAAGTATAACATGATAATATGACCAATAATAATGCAAGATATAAGGTCCACTTCTTTCATCAGTGAAAAATTTGCTGAGTTAATAAACTGTGCCAAAGTAAATTTGGCTTTTCATGTCCTTTCAAAAATATAAACATACGATACATAAGCTTATGAGGATAAGATTCTGCCAAAGGTGCTTTCAGGTCTTTTGTGAGTCACTAACATTGCTGTGCATGAACTATATAGCAAAGGATTACTTTAATGTTTGGTATAGTTTAATTCTTGCTTTAATATTTGATAAACATAATAAAAATTACTCAGAAGTGACTATTTTGTGAGGTATCCCCTAATCTTAGTATTTTATTTATTTTCACTTTGAGAGTTTTTTTGAAAATCTTTTTTTTCTTTACATTCTTGTAATAAACCATTTATTGAAAAGGTTTTACAGTTATGGCATAACTCGCAAAGTGACTAAACATGTAGGAGATTAGTAATCCCTATCTTACTTTTTATTATATATCCTTGTGTTTAATAACCTTGTCTAGAACACTCCTTTAAAATCTGTGTGGATGTATGTACATGTATATAATTTAAGATAATATTTCAGTAAGATAATATATAAATAGTTAATAATATTTAATACTTATGTAATTTAAGTAAGATAATTTGGTATGGCTTACATTTTCCCTATTCAGGTAAGTAATTTACCTACCTTTTTGTTTCAGAAAAGCATTGCATTTTTTACCTGCTCCCATAAAATTCTAGCTTATGTCAATGAGCTGCAGTTTTTATTTGCAGGCGTTATCTCTTGTCTTCTAAATAGTGACGACTTTAAACCACTTCTTGTTATTGTTTTTATTTTCAAGATGAAGCAACATCTATTATGTTCCTATTGATAATAATAGAGATTTTGTGTATGATTGCTGAGGGAGTTGGCATACTGGTATAACACATGTATCTAGATGATCCAAACAGCATTCAGAAGCCTCCCAGAGTGTGTTGGATCCATGTTCGATCCAAATTACACAATGCAATCAGATAGTCATTACTAACTATACTGGAATCACTACCTTTGTGGAGTGTTGAGCTGATAAGTGTACAGAGAGCTGACATATCTGTGTAAATAAGCATTAGAATTACTATCTTGTGAATACTTTATATCCTTCTTGATATTTGTTTTCATTTCCAAGTTGCACAAAAATATTTCAGAGAGATAATACTGCTGGAAAAAATTACTCTGAAAATCCTGTAAATTCCTCTACTTCTCTCAATGATTTTCGTGTCAGTGCCAGAAGGAAGTCAAAGATGGCTTTTCTAATTGCCAGTCCTATGAATACAATATCTGAAAATCCATGTTTCTGACTTTCATATTTAGCTTACCAATAAAATTCTGCAGTTCAGATTTAGAGAAATCATTTTGCTGATGTTGCATAAGATAAAACAGAAATTCAGCTTTTAAATGAGGAGTGATTCTGATCATGGTAAAAATGTGGTATTTATTGTAAAGGAGACTTTCATGACTCTCAGAATGGCTGAGCAGGTAGGTCCTTGTGAGAGAGAAGGACAAGAATTGGTCCAGCAAGGACACTCCAGAGTTTCTTTTTTAAATACTCAGTGTAAAATACCTGACCTTAACCCTGCTGAAAAGAAGATCCGCTCTAATTTCAGCAGACTTTGAATGTTGGGCTGATTAAAGATTACAAAGCACTTACTTCTCAGTTCTTGTAAGTACATTTATGAGAGTTTCTAAGGTTCTGTTCAGCATGTACAATATGTACCATGATAATACCCTGCTGAGATAAGACACTTTGAACCTGTCCTCCATCATACTTATTCTGACTGTGCAGATGTGAGGTCTAGTTACCACCTGGTCTTGTCTTTTTCAACTTCAGAAACATATTCATTGTATTTTCAACTTAATTTATTTCAATTTCATTAGTCTGTGAGAAAATACATTTTGAAATCAAAAATGGCTAATTAACACACAAGGTTTTCTTGTGCCCTTAAGGAGGGGAACTGTGAATTGAGTGTACAAGGAAGGTATGAAAGGCAAAAAGTCCTTATAAATAAACCTTTATGCTTCAAAAATAGTTTGATGGAATCGAATACTTCTTTGAAATAAATCTCAAATATGCATTTGCTACAACAGTTTTTAATGGCTAGAGTCCATGGGTGTCTTGAGACATCCCATTTCCCGTTTCTGGGCAGTTTATAACAACTGATGCTCTGTAAGTCAAATCTATCAGAGGACACCTTTCTACAAATTTTTACGCTCTGCTATTGCAGAGCTCCCCAAGGGCTCTGAAGAGACACGAGGAGAGTTGTTTAATATGGGCTTCATTTATTGAAGAAAACAGCTCCTGCATTTAGTGGGAGGATCACAGAGACACAGTGAAACTCGGAGAAATCCCTCAGCTCTAGATTTGAAATCTCCCAAGCTTGCTTGTTCTTTTATTTGTCTGTCATTGTGCACAGAACAGGATGACCACTGTTTGCCTCCCGAGCCACAGCTGCTTGGTGGGGGATAAGCAAGAGGCCCAGTGCAGCAGAGGGGAGGGGAGGATGTTTGCACAGACCCAGCCTTCCTGAAGTTTATGCAGGAGGAACTGATATTAGAGATGTACAAAAATGTTAAAAGGGAGGATTTCTTGTCATCTAATGAGAAACTTTTTTAACCTCTGCCTTGCTGTTTTTCTGCCTCACAGAGTGAGCAATTCTCCACCTCCCTCCAGCTCCACTGGATTTCTTTTAGCTGATGCTGAGCTGATCAGCTGGGCTGGCCCTGGGGAATCTGGTGAAGGGTTAAAACAGACCAGATCTTTGGCCCAGTGGGCAGCTGGTGAGCTTTCTGCTCAGCATGGGCAGCTGAGGCTCATTGCTGCTTGGTTGCAGTCACTCCCCCCTTCAGTAGTGTCGCGAAACAAAGGTGTTTCTACATTGGTGTTCAGGCTGCTCTGAAAATACAAAAAGCACAAAAAAAAAGTCCCTGAGCCTTTCTGGAGCTCCCCTTCCTTCATCCCTGATGGTTGCTACAGATTTTACAGGAATTGCCAGCATGCAGCCTTTGGACCTCATGCTGGAGTTTCCTGGAAGTGGCACACCTTTGAATGGATATCCCAGAAGTGTGGGTGGCACATACTGTGTCAGTCTTCAGAAAGATATAATTTACTTTTTCTCAGCAACTGCAGTGGGCTCTTATCACCCCTCCTGGATACCTGGCAGCATAAATACATAACAAACTGTTGTGGGCGTGCAAGGAAGAGGGAAAACCCTGCATGTGATCTTGTGTATGCTTTGGCTGCACTTTAGCCTTTTGCTTCTTTGGATTGTCAAACATTATGGGTATAATACTTGGTATTTTTTTTCTCTCATATGTTAATTTATATAAATATGTGAAACCGTACTCGGAGATTGGATCAGCTCATAGACAATAACAGTGTTCAGGATGGGAATCATCTCACTTAAACCTCATTGTCTACAACTGAAATATGGCACCTGAGCTGTGTATTTAGTTGTAAAGAAGCAGAGAGTAGGGTGTCACAAGCCATTTGGCATTTTCAACAGCATAAGATGGCCTACAATTCCTTGTTTTGCTCCACTGACTAAGCATACTAATGCTGTGACGGACTAATATTTCTTACAGGATCAGATTATTTGGATTTGATATATGTGATCAGAAGAACTGGTTCAGTTTAACACATTTATGTCATAACACTATCCCCCAGGATAATTGCTTTTACATAAAAAAGTTAAAAAGTTGAGTTTTTTTTTAAAAAAGGTGTCTGCAATCTAGGGTAGCTATGTTATATGGAAATGTTTTCCTTTATAGGACACATGATGTTTAAAACTATGCTACAACAAACAGTGTTTTTATAACCAAGCATAAGGTTTTCCTTAAATTGAATCACTTTTTTTGTCTTTCTGTATATGCTTCTTTACAAGCATATTTGTTTCTTTCATACTCAATTGTGTATTTTATTTGCCTGTAGTTTCTACCTCTGTTTTATCTGCCAGTCTAATCTGTCTAACCTATTTTAGGCTTTTATAGGAGGCTTATCTCTTCAGTATCTAGGCATTAAATGCTTCAATGCATTTCTGAAGGCTTTCATTTTACTTAAATGCCTTTGAACACAGTTAGGAAGTGTTATTAATTAGAATCAGCAACCCAGTAGAACTTCAGGTACTGATTAGATATTGCCCTTCCATAAATTCTTTATAACTTTCCTACAAACAGAACATTTTAGCTAATTCAATAATTTGGAGATGGAGAAAACCATTTTACATGTTTTTGTCAACCTTTGCTGCATACATATTAGATATGACATGGTTAGATTTTGCTTTTTTTGTAGAATGTAACCGTAAATCTTGAAAATAAAGTTCTGTTTTGCCAATTATTGTCATTAAATTCATAGGGTTTAATTAAGACAGTGAACTTTAAAAGCAGTCATCCAATGACAGTTTAACATTTTGTTTCCTTTCATGTTTGGTATGGTTTAAAGGGTTTATTCGTTTGTTATTTTTTATCTCTACTACCTCATAGCAGTAACTTGCCTAGAGTATTTTAAACTACATTTCCTTTTTCAAAACAGTATGACTGTACTTATACAAGTCCTGTAATTTTCAAGCTGAAAACTCAATAATAGGATGGTAAATATAGTATCCAACCTTTTATGTGAGTATGACAAATTGTTTAATGCATCTGGTATCATAGCAGTATTCCTAGCACAAAGCCCAGTGAGCAAGAATTTAAATACTTTAAACTTCTCAGAAAATACCTTACTGTTTATTGAGAGCTAGGATATCATAGGGAACTAACAGAAGCTCTCTTTACTTCACTGGAAAGCAAAACTTGCTTTGCACTGCTGCTGCAGTTAAAACTACAGAGCTTCTATGTACCTGTGCCACCCCGGGGCTGTGTGAGCTGTGGGTGGTGTAACGCTGTAAGGCAGGACTGCCCTGCCCATTATAATCTCACCGCTTCAGCTACAGCTACATGCACATCCTGTCTCCAGAGGTTCAGTGTCTAGGTTGTTACTAGTGATCCTCCAGATGTAATCACACTTTGCTGGCCTTCTCAGATAAGGAATAGATAATGTTTTCTCCTGGTAGTGGTTCAGATACAAGAAAAGTAAAATATGAGAGACTTCAGTTACATACACAAATACTTTCCTTGGCATGTTTTTAATGTGATGGAAGTATTTGCAGGACACTTCAACAGATCACGTGCACTTAAGAAATAAATTGACATAGTGCTATAAACTCAGTGGGGAAAAAAACAATATGTGCTAAATGGGAGCTGCTTTAAGTCTGATTCCATGCTAATGGTTTTGAAGAATAACTCCTCTGTCTTTTGTGCTGTAAATTTTGAACTGCATTTTTTAACTTTGAAATTGTTACAATGAGAATGAAAATTGGTTGTTATATAGAGTAAATGTGTGGCTATTTATGAGACGAGGCTGACATATTTGTTTAACTCAAGCAATAATCTTTTATTTGCACCACTTTAATCTTTATACCAGAGCTCTATTCTGCACTGTGTATTTCTTTTCTAGTATGAGTGTTCAATATTGTTTCCTCCGAATAATTCTGTGAAAACATGAACCTTCTTGCTACATTTGGACAACAGTCCATTTATTATGATCCATTTTTATGACCTTTTTCTTTCAAATAGGTCCTATACTTCATCTACCTTGTAAAGTCAGACAAAAGTGAGTATATTCAATGATTAAAATTGCAGCTAGTATAGTTTAGCCTCTTGACACAAGTTTAAAATGGTCAAGTTTTTCAAATTATTTTTTTTTCCGTTACTTAAGGTGCTGAATAAAGAATAAGTGGATGTGCATGAGTCAGTGTTACAGTAAGGGATATCCCCAGTGTTTAAACTGAGGCAAAGAAATCCTTCCTAACAGTAGCACTTAATGGTCTTGAAAATCATATGATATTCATCCAACTATTTTTACTACAGAGAGATCAAGGAAGGAGCTTGTAAGACATTTAAACCTTACTTAGATTTTGGCTAGAAATTCAGCACTAGCATTTATCAGAAATGGACCCCCAGTGTTTGTGGAGGCCAGATCAAATGATAGTAATTTGTAAACCCATATTTAAAATTACATCTGTATAATACCTGAAATTAATTTATGAACCTTTAAGGAAAGTAACAGTGTGCTTGATGAACACAACTCCACAACAACATGCCAGTTCTAGAGATGGCTGTCTCCAGAAAGGTTTATCTCGGCAGGCTGATTTCTATACCTGAAAATAAAAGTATCATAGCCAGATATCATGTATATATAATGGGAACTGAATCTTAGTTCTCAGAAATCTCCACATAACCTCTGCACGTCTACAGCTATCCCTGAAGTCATGATGCTGAATCCTAAAGAGCTAGGAAAGAAAGCAAGCCTTTGTCAGAAGTAGAGCCTTTGCTATTCTTCAGGAAGGAAGCTTTTGTTCAGCTCAGTGCAGTGAGTTGCAGCTCAGCAGAACTTTTTTACTTTGGCTGACATTGGACTGCAGCTGAGATACTGATACCTTTTCAATGGATCTTTGAGGAACAAAATGAAAGGTTGAGACAGAGCAAATATTTTTATGAGGTCCTCAGGGAAGTAGGATTCCTGGAAAAAAAGGAATGATGATCATAAATTCACACAGTAATCTGATATTCAGAGTTCACCTGAAATCTGAACTTTAAACTAAAGGACATACAGGTCACAGTTAGTACATGTAGTATCATGACCACAGTATGTTTCTTCTTTCCTCATTACTTCCAGTAGAGCATACGATGTACACAGCAATCTAAGTGAATCATAGCTCCTTAGAGAGTCAGATTCCTGTGAAATAGACACTCTTCTCTTAAATCATATTAGAGTGAGTTCTTCTGCCGGTGGACCACCAAGTCTACACTGTCATTTGTCCACAGAGACTTATATGAAGGAGTGATCTGGAAGTCTGAACTGGGTATCAGCCATAGTATAACACTATGGGTGCTTCCAGTTGTGTTGTTTGACACTGGAGCATCTGTTACTTCTGATGCTCAGACATGCTAATGCCCAAAGGAAAGCTATTTGTGTCAACGTGTACATTTACTGTTATTTTTTTATCTGCACATACATTTCTGATAAAATTAAACTTTGTAGCTACACTTTAAGAACGAATGGAAATTAGCTAGCTATGTGAAAAGAAAATATTGTCACAATATATAAACTGTAAACTTAGAAATACCTGACACATTTTCAGAAGAATACAGTTGTATATATATCTTGAACATGTGAAAACTCTCTACTGAAAAGTGGTGTTGGCTGATGAAAGTAATGTAATACAGTTTGGGACAAATGAATCCTCTGGGGGTGAAAATTATCTGTGTAACTGGTAAGAAAGTTTTCTTTAAACTGATTGCTTTATTTAGTCATTTTAGTAAAGCAAGTCTTTACTGTGCAAATTGCATATAAGTTGTTTTTTTTCTGCCCTTTTTTATTGCACAGAGATTTCTCTTGTGTTTGGCATTTTTTTGGGTTTTTTTTGTTTGTTTGGTTTGTTGGGTTTTTTTACACCAGAAAAGACTTTTTCTAAAGAAAAAAAAAAGATTAATTCTCCATTTAACCTGTTTCACCATAGTAGAGTAGTTTCTCATGTGTTGAACTTTTAGTTCAGGTTGAAAGAGTAAACCTTCTTCATTTAAGAAAGCCATTTCAATTTTTAAAATGTATAATGTAAAAATAGTTTTACAGCTCAATCCACATCCATCTAAGCATTGCAGGTCTGATTTACTTCCAGTGTGGATGAAATTCCTTATATTGTAATGGCAAATATGTTAGAAAGATATGTATTCATTGCCCTGTTCTTTGTCCACAGCATGTGACTTACACAAATATATTTTCTCCTGATCTCTTCAGGGATGCCTCAGTGATGATGACAGGTCTAAGCATTCCATCCAAAACATGGGTTGTTAGCCTCTCCATTCTGACTACTTTGCTTCTGGGCATCACAGTCCTTGTAAACAGATGTTTGCAAATTTTAAGATGAAGAAGACTGAAAAAGATTCCCTCTCCTCTCTGTGTAATAAGTACCAAAGATGCCTAGTAACAGGATGTTTTCTCTCTCTGTAGGCATTGCTGAGCACTGGTGTAATAGATTCTTGATTACTCATGAAAAAGGGAACTTTCATCCTCTTTGTTTTGTGGTGTGTGTGTTTTATTTTCTTTCTTTAAAAATTGTTCAAAATACAGGGTTTGGGGTTTGACGGTGGGAAGAATATATTGCATTTTCAAAGGAGTCTTATTGGAACACTACAACTTTCTGATATCAATCAGTTTAAAAAGTTCTAGCCAGTTTTCTGTTTATCTTGTACAACATATAGAAGGAACAGCTCATAGCATCATTCCTACTGCCACGCCTGCATCCAGCCCACAATCCACATAACTCTTTAGCATGAAGAATTTAGTGGCCTGAACTCATGGGTGAAAAGCAGTAGCTGTTCGGCTCCTGCTGTCTCTCTCAGACATTCTCCAGATAATGTAGTATCTCTCAGTTGACATCATCCTGAAAATGTACCTCAGATGGCTTTTATTTTTAAAGCCATAGTTTCCTGTACAGTCTGCTCCATCCAGCTCAGTACCGAGGAAGGCAATTTATCGTTCTTTAGGCTGATTTCACAAGATGGCACGGGTTGGCTGCTATGAATTCAAAAATGCTGCAGTGTCTGCAGATACGAGCACCTGGAAGAGATGGCCTTGCAGTGATGTCATGCCTAGTAAATTAGGATTTCTAGAACTCTCCAAAGCACACTCATCTTCCAGTCCTGTACCCAGAAGCCTAAGCCTCCAAAGGCAGTACTGAATCAATAGCTGCATTTCCTACGCAGTGGACTCAGTGGCATCATGCCATTGCAGCTCAGTGGATGAGAGATTGCATCTACTGTTCTGGATTGTCAACTGTGAGGTCCTCCCTTCCTAAGAGGGAAAGACTGTCATCCTATAAAATGCCAGGTTCTCTTTGTCCCCATTCAAACTAGAAAGGAGGGAGCATGATGGTGACAAAGATGGCTTAAAATCTGACAAGATTTGTCATCCTCACTGGTTGATAAAGAGAAGAGAATATATGCTGTTATGTGACTAACGATGGCTATGAAAGATCTGAAAGATCCTTTTCCACAGATTTTCCTTCTATGAACAGGAATTAGAAATGGTTGCTTACAGTGTTTTTCCTTATACAGCAGCAGAACCATCATGTGTTTTGTTTCCCAACAATTTTGGCTTGTATCAAATGTGAAGCTGGCTCACAAAGAGCTTGTAAAAGAGAGAAAAGTGAGACTTAGCTCCAGCCTGAACACTCTCGCATTAACTTGGCATGAGTATGATGGTATTTCAACTTGACATTGACATGAACATTTCAATGGCTGGACGGTAAGCTCTCTGATAAAGCTGTTGTCTAACTAGTCTTGGACAGGGCAGCCTCTTTATAGCAATTAATGTAAAAATTAACCTTTCTGAATCTGTTTCTGTTTGAGGAGCCAAAACAAGGAGTGAAAGCAAGGATTAATTTCTCAGCAACAATCTAAGCTCTTTGCTTTTCAAATTAAAATAAAACTCAAACAGGATTTTATGAGAGGTATTTAGATGCATGTGGAAACATAAATATTTTAATTGTCCTCATTAGGCTCTGCTTCCAGATATGAACACAAACAGGTCTTACATGTGGAAACAAACCTTTCCTAAACTTTGGAAAATTCAAAGCAAAATAAAGAAAAAACCCACACAGAAAATAATAATTTTTAGAATAGGACAAATATGGTATGTTTTTTTAGGAATAGACTTTGACGAGAGCTAGCTGTCTCATTATGCTTGGTATTTTTTGGCACAGAGTTTGAATATAGTACTCTTTCTGAGTACACTGAATAAAAACATAGCTTTGATATGGCTTAGGATGTCTATTCTGTGGTTGTCTGTATATTTCTCAGTTTTGCATTAGTTGCCATTGTGTTTTTTTCCAAAATGTACATGAGACACTTTTCATCTGTCTCTGCTTTTTCCTGTTCTTTGTTTCCTTCCCTTTGGTTATAAGCATTTTGTATCAGCCTTCTGAATCTGTTTTACCATACTAGAGCAGCGCCAAAAAGTGATATCATCTGGAAGTAGACGCATTATGTATTGAAATGATTCCTAAATCGTATATTCCATGTTAAGAATATTCTGGGGGAATAAAATTTATGTCATGGCTTGTAACTAATGTGCAAAAGACTTGCTCTGTCAGACTGTAAGTGATATCCACAGTGAGAGCCCATCATACTTAGTTTATCGGTTTGCAGTCCTTCTAGTTATATTTTTTTCGTCTGAATGTTTATTATCAGTTGCTGTACATTTACCCAGTTATTTAGGTTTCAGTAATCTTATCTCTAAATGTATGATCTTAAACCATTTATTAATCTGAAGATTAATCTGCTTTTAAAGAGTATTTTTTTCCTGATCAGCATCAAGAAAGCCTTATTCCTTACTGCTTTAGATGAATGGAAATTCTTCCAGTTTGTATGTGATAGCAAACTAGGACTTCTGCCAGTTCCCTTGATTGTATTAGAGAAACTCCAGACAGCTAGAAAGTCGTAGCTCCTTAATGCATGTTTAGTATTGTAAGTCTCCTATTGATGCTGCATTAATAGCTGTCATCAGAAGTCTTGTATAAAAATGTTGATCAGCAGTGCTATGTCTAATGGCAGTCTCTTTGTGAACAGGCTACAGAGAGAGGTGAAAAAGGATAGACGATTGTTTTAGACATTTGTCCTTTATTTAGAGGAAAAGAGGGGTGAAACTGTCACTTTAAATAATAGTTTTCTACTTCAGGAGATAGTTTGTTGGTTATTCTCTCTTCTTGTAATGCCAAAGTTGATTTTTGTGTACCGAAGACAATAAACGTAATGCAGGAGCCTGATACATATTCATAATTTTGCTCTAAGGCTAAAGTGCTTTCCTTGTAAATTCATCTAGCTACAGATATTGTGAGCACCAAAAGCAATTACTTCACGCCATCGGTTTGCTCTAAAAGAGAATACCATTAAAATCCTTGTTCTATATTTATTGTTCTAACAGGGAACAAGAAGAACATTCTGCTGAGACACCAGTGCAAGAACCAAAATTAGGATGCTTTTATTCAATTTTATTTGACAAAACTGGACACCTTTTTTTTCAATGTGTAATGTAGTAAATTTATGTACCTATCAAAAACAATTCATAAAGCTCTCCAGTGGTAAATTGTACTAAAGTGGGAAGGCTAGACAAATTTAGAAAAAGAACAGCATGCTTTCCATTTGCAAAGAAAGACATGAACGTCAGGACAGAATGCTAATTTTTCAAATAGGTGTTTCTATTCTCTGTTTTTTTACTATATAACACCTAGAAGCAATAATCCATTGACTTGGTTCTATACAGAGTTCAAAAAGATGTTTCCTGCCCCTGACACTTATATATAACATAGAATTAAATTCTGTATAAAATCAGAGGGATAGTGGAAAACAGAAAAAAAAGTAAGGAGTTATTTTATGGTAAAGGACACTTATAAGTGAAAATTTGAAAAAGAAGAATGGATTAGCTTGCTAAATGGGTAGCTAGGAGACATTTCACCAAGCTTCATACACATATAAAGAGGTATTTGTTTGAAAGTGAATAGAAGACTGAAGCTGGGCTCACAGGCTTATCAGGGACAGAGGTAAAACTCTCAGTATGAGAGAAAAATGATGGAAAGGTGAAAGGTCAACAGTGGATTTTCTTGAACATTAAAAAAATAAATTCCATGGCAAAGTAAATAGTACAGAGGAGACAGTCTTCAAAAGGAGCATTAAGCAAGGAATATGATGAAACTATCATATCAAGTCAATTACCTTTTCATAAGTACTTTTTATGACTGCTAGTGTGTCAAAATGGCAGTTGTTGAAACAAGGGGAGACATGAATATATGACATTGGGAAAGCTATGTGTTAAGTTTTTTTAATATACTTTGGGAGATCCAGTATAGAGATGCTAGCCTGGAACTGTCCTAATTCATGTTGCTGCCTACACTAATAACAGTAGTCACTGATTCACTTTGCAGTCAATGGACACAGGCACCTCCAAAACACCATCAGGCAAAACCAGGCAAGCAAAGTAAATGAGATTAATCCCTTTTTTTTCAGGTAGTCCTGGGCTTTTTGCAATTCCAGGCAGTTCAGGGGCTACCCCAACTTGTAACATAAGCACCTTGTCATAACATTATGTGAGATAAATCTTACTAATAGTTGCATAGTGAATGTAGATTTTACTGCACCACTGCCAAAAGGTTACACACTATGTTAAAATCTTCTTGTGCAGATGCTGTAAAATATAATCCTTTATATAGTCATGTATCTTTCTGTGCATGCATCGTGCATCTCACTTGGCGACATCTGCAGCAGGAGCCTTCTGGACCAGAGGCAGAAGCTTTATGAGGAGAACCACAAAGAGCTTTTAAAATGTTTTTCAGTGGACTGAATTTTGTCCCAGGATGTTCACAGACCTTGTTTGTTCTCCATTTAATGATATAAATTTCAGGAACTGTTTTTCTATTTAATATAGGTAACAGTAATGCTGTAAACAGTCTGAGAGTGTCTTTGAATGAGTAGTTGCACCTGAAGAATTTAATGCGTGTGGAAAGAATATATTTCAAAGGATCTCCAAGGACAAATCCCTATTTTTACACAGATTTTCAGATTTCATTCTTTTTTGCCTCAAGTCAAAAAAGATTTGCTCAGGTAAATTAGAATTTTCATATATCATTTTTTTAATTGTTTTTAAAATTACCCTCAGGACAAAGTAGTTTCCTATGCAGCATTGGACTTAGGTGCTCACTTACTGCTGTGTAAGAAAAGAGGCTGTGTTACCTGGATCTGTCTCATGAGGAAGGACTCTCCAGAGGCTGAGCTACATGGTGGTAAGGAACAGATGTGCCATCTTCGTGGTATCAGAACTGTGGTTAGAAGCTGATGTTGCCCTTACCACTGCATTACCTCAGAACGATAGTAGTTTGAATTTAGCTGCCTTTAGCTGCTGTCTTCTATGAAATAGGAAGCTGTCTTTTCCTCCGAGCTGGCAAACATGCTGGATTAAGTGACTTGGCCAAGATGACATAAGAATTGTGTAGTTATAATAGAAAATGAACACATGCCTCCTTTAAGCATATTCAGTTGCTTATCAAATCAGATCATTAAAACCCCATCCCCTTCCCAGCCCCCACCCTCTCATTTTATTTGATTTTCATTAGGACAGGTGTCTCACTAGTGTGCATGGAGAAGATTTGAACTCTGCTGAAATTGGGATTATATGTCACATAATTGCTAGAACTCTGAAGCAATGATATAATTTTATTAAATTGGTTAATTTAGGAGGAAAGTTTCTACTTGGTATGATATCTGTGAAAAAAAAAGTCTTGCCTAACTACCAAGGAAAAAGAGGAACCTAAAGTACAAGGCCACCACACTGGAAACCCTTACAGTTAATCCAGCGGGGAGCAGACATCTTCATCTTTTTGTCATGGTTCTTCTTGCTATTTAAAGTTCTCAGCTGGTTTTGTATGTCAGTTTTAAAAACATGATTTCAAATCCTGGTTTGGCTTCTCTATTTCTATCAAAGCTTCCCTCCAAACACATTACCATCTCAGCATGCTCTCTGCCTGCAAACCCATTTCAAGGTCTCCTTCACATGGTAGGATGCACTGCAAACGATCTATTCCCTCATCGGTCCGTGTACACAAGGGCTTTTGTTCCTGCAAATGCTTTTTGGTTTTTAAGTGAATTCTTGTCAGTGTGAAGAGAGTCTGCCTGTGTCAAGATGGGAATAAGAAGTAGATTTGATTCTGGATGTCCCTATGAAGTCGATAATTTAAAGTTTGGCTTCTGTTCATTAGCAGTACTGGCCATCCATTAGTATTCCAGACATATTTTGGACATTAACCATCTTTGTTGCCTTAGTTACATTTGTACTAATGAAAATTCCTGTAAAACTTACACAGCAAAAACCACCACTAGTAAATTTAAGATAGGGAAGCTTTCTGTTCACTGTTTTTAATAAATGAGAAATTAAAAGAAATGAGGTCTTCTCTGTGAAGATACTGTAGTGCAAGTAGGATAGTTACAATGGCTATTGCAGCCATTGTCAAAAGCCCTTTAAAATAAGATTAGATCATTTCCTTGTTGTACCATTTTCAGTTGGTGAATTGTAACTTAGTTTTATGAATGCTATTTAATATTTGAATTTCACTGTAACTTGAAGGAGACAAGTAATAGTTGTGATGATTTAAGATTAAAAGTATTTGGATAAATATGGACAATAGCTGTAATAGATCTGAATTGTTGCCTGAGATTACATAACCTGATTTATCATTTCACTGAAGAATTGCAGATAACAGTTTACAATATATTTTCATATGTAGTCTTGTCATTGTTTCCTTTAGTAAATTCTCCTCCTTTGTATAGCAGAAAAAAAGAGTTTTATTTTTTCCTAAGGACATGTAAGATTTATGGAAAATAGTTATTTTCTGTGTAGAAGAACTGATATTATTTGCTCATTCACTTTGATACAGGGACGGACAGTTATGCTCTTCATGTACTTATTTATATTTAATGCATCTTGTTTCTCCTTTATGCTCTGGAGTCGCTAGAGTAACTGCATTTGTGAAAATTTGCAGTTAATTTAATTTCCATTTGCCAAGTTAATAAAACCTCTTTAAAAAAATTGCATCTTTGTCAGCGTACTCTAATGATGATGATGACCAGATAGGTCGTGTCTCTGCTTCCGGAATCAGAGGGAGACATAAAAGGATTCTGGTAGGAAAGTCTACTTTGTGCATAAGTGTTTTTTATGTAAGTATTTTTGCATTGATTTCCCAACCAACTTTTCTAAACTTTACTATTAAAATTTAATGTCTTTTTTAACAAATACTTTGTTTCAGTAGTCATGAGCCAGATAGTTATTTTCTGTGCTCAAAGCAGCAGTCTGCTTGACATAGGAGGTCCCTTTTTCTGAATGCTCGATCACATAGAGCACTGCAGACAAACACATAATCCATGCTGCTGGGCATAAAGTGGAGCAAAGGCAAGGTTGCACCTTCCTTTCCTTATTCATGCAGGCCTGTAGCCTTTTTGTCAAGGGCGCTGGAGTACATCCAAATTTATTTTCTGATGAAGACTCCTGCTGACTGAAATCTAGGTCAGAACCTTGTGACCTTACTTAACATGCATTCTTTACGCTCCTCAGCAGCAACATTGTTTGATGCTGCATTGTGAGCTTGTATATCAGCTGCTGAGAGGCACATGGCACGGAACAGTTTTGGCCGTGCCTGAAACTGTTTTTACAAACCTTTCTTACGCAAGAGCTTGAGAGTTAATACAGTGCCTATTTAAAAATATCATATTCCTCCAGGAGTGCTGAGTTATTTCAGTAGTGATCCAGCAGTGTCTCCTAGAAGAGGAAAATAGCTTTCTGAGGTTACAGCAGAGGTCCTGCTTCTGGCAGTGGACAGCAGTGAGTGTCCAAGGAATGGCTTGACGGCACGGAGATCACAGAGGTGACCTTCCGAGGTGGGGGGTTATTTATCTCTTACTGCTCCATTCACAGCAGTTAGTAAGCAGTTAGTACAGGTGGGAATCAGATCTCCTTCATTTGATAGCAGGGGCAGAGGGAGTTAATGTGAAGTAATGGGAAGTAGAACATGAATCAAGCAGGAGAAATATAGCTTGAGTATCAGAGAAACTACTTAGCAGTAAGCTGTATTACAGAATCAGGCAGCTTCCCAAGGAGAGATGACGGATTTTTATTGCTTGTGGCATTTAAAAGTGAGCTGTGCACAGCACATGAGATACGTTGAGGGGTCTCACCATCTCTAGCTGAATGGCAGATTAGATTAGCATCTCTAGATACAAATATGTTGCCATTCAGAAAAAGATTTAAACAATTTCCAGAATAGTTTAAATAAACACAACAGAAACAAAATCCGTTAACTTTTCTTTAGAATTTGTTTGTCTTGCAAAAATTACCTTCCTTCTGTGAACCATAATTTTGCGTGTATATCTTAATTTTTGACACTTGTTCAGTGTTATAAAGTTTGTATAATAATTTGTATTCAGTTACATGCTGCATGACATGTACTTTATATATATATATGTATATATATATATATATATATACATGTGTGCATTTTTACAGAACCTGGTGACTTAAAATATCTTGCATGATTTTATTTTACAAAACTAAATTACTGTGTACTGTATTCTAGATAATCCAGGCAGTATTTTTCACCAACTCTAGCTCCATGGGAGTAGTGTACTGTTCAAATTAAGTAAGCATGTCATAACCTGGGCTTTCATTTTAACCACTTGAATAGATCTGCCTTGTGTCTTTTAATGAATACTTTGTCCAGAATGTCATACACCCTCTAGTGAATTAAATTCTCCATAGTCTGAAGCATTTACTTTCAAAAATATTTAATATGCAGTTGTCTGCTAACATACATAGCAAATCTCCTTATGACGCTATGAAGTAGAAATAAGGCACTTAAAAACTTCAAGACTTCACACAGTTTTACTATTGAAGACTGTTTAAAGCTTCAGGCACTTAGGTAACTTAATTCTTATATGAGGGAAGAAATAGATTTAAGTATTCAGAAGAAGATGAAGTCAGAGAGTGCTGTGCCAGGTGTTTCAGCTGTAGGAAAGCTTAAAGCATGGAAGGAGCAATGTAGCAGCAAAGCAGGCCTGCTGAATAATTCATCACTGTCTTACACACTTCTGCTGCTGTACCATTATTTGGGAAAGAATATTATATTGTTATTGATTACAGCACTTGCTGACACGTTTCATTTGCTGGGAGGTGTGTGTGCATGCTTGTATTTCCAACACATGCACCAGAGAAACTCATGTATGTATGAGCTCAATTAAAATTTAAGAGGCTGGATGTTATACACACATGCACACAGGTACTCATCAGTTATCCCTAACACTCCCACTTTGGGCAGGGTGAGCTTGCCTCTCATGTCAGAGGAACAACCTTCCCACAGATAGTGTTTTCAAAGCGATGAAAAACATTTCTTAAAGGAGTACAAGCAGCTTTGCCTTTACTATAATACTTCTGGGAAAATGACTCCCTTGGTATACTAACCTGCCACCCTACACTGCCACAGGAGCACATCCCAAAGGACCTAGGAGCATTCTCAATCATGAGAGGAGGCTCTGCTGTGCTGTTATCATGGACAGCCCCATTTACACAAGCCAAAGCCCAAGGGTGCCCTTTATTTAGGCTGCTGCAGTTGCTGGTACAAATAAACTTTCGCCTGCAGTTGGCTAAAGTCCAGAGGAACTTGATGCCCGTTGCAACTAGTACTACATCTTATTTGAACAATGAAATTGAATCCTGTTCCTCACACGCTTGAAAACAAATATACATATGTAGATATGCATGCATGTCTGTGAAATCAAGAAACATAAGAAATAATTGAATATCTACATGGACTATAGATCAAAGGGAATACATATATAGATATATGCCATTATTTGTGCTTTCAGATTTATACTGGAGCACTGTGAGATGTTTTTAGACTTCTGATGATTTTTAGACTTCTGAGACAGTGAAGGATATGTTCCTCAGTTAAGGAGAGGGGAAGGCAAGAAATAAACCAGAAATATTTTCCTGATCTGTTTGTTCCACACAGAATTATAGAATCAACCAGGTTGGAAAAGACCTCTGAGATCATCCAGTCCAGCCCATGACTCAGCAACACCCTGTCAACTAGACCATGGCACTAAGTGCCTCATCCAGTCTCTTCTTAAACACCTCCAGGGACGGTGACTCCACCACCTCCCTGGGCAGCCCATTCCAATGTCTGATCACTCTCTCTGTAAAGAATTTGTTTCTAATGTCTAACCTAAACCTCCCATCGCACAGCTTAAGACCATGCCCTCTTGTCCTACTGCTGGTTGCCTGGGAGAAGAGACCGATGCCCATCTCACTCCTACCTCCTTTCAGATAGTTGTAGAGAGTGATGAGGTCTCCCCTGAGCTTACTCTTCTCCAGGTTAAACAGCCCCAGGTCCCTCAGCTGCTCCTTGTAGGGCCTATGCTTGACTCCCCTCACCAGCCTCACTGCCCTTCTTTGGACACCCTCTAGTACCTCAATATCCTTCCTGAACTGAGGGCACCAGAGCTGGACACAGTACTCAAGGTGTGGCCTCACCACCACTGAGTACAGGGGCAGAATCACTGCCCTGGACCTGCTGGCCACACTATTCCTGATCCAGGTCAGGATGCCATTGGCCTTCTTGGCCCCCTGGGCACACTGCTGGCTCCTGTTTAGCTTCCTGTTGATTAGAACTCTCAGGTCCCTTTCTGCCTGGCTGCTCTCCAGCCACTCTGTGCCCAGCCTGTAGCACTGCAGGGATTTACTGTGGCCAAAGTGTAGGACCCGGCACTTGGTCTTGTTGAACTCCATACCGTTGGATTTGGCCCATCTATTCAGCCTATTCAGGTCCCTCTGCAAAGCCCTCCTACCCTCCAGCCGATTGACACTTCCCCCAACTTGGTGTCATCTGCAAATTTGCTAATAGTACACTCAGTCTCCTCATCTGGATCATTGATAAAGATATTAAACAGAACTGGGCCCAAAATTGATCCCTGGGGGACACCACTAGTGACCTGCTGCCAACTGGATGCAGCACTGTTCCCCACCACTCTCTGGGCTTGGCCCTCCAGCCAGTTCTTCACCAAGCAGAGAGAGCCCCTGTCCAAGCCATGGGCTGCAGCTTTTTCAGGAGTATGCTGTGGGAGAGGGTGTCAAAGGCTTTCCTGAAGTCCAGTCAGACTACATCCACAGCCTTCCCCACATCCCTCAGGTGGGTCACCTGGTCATAAAAGGAGATCAGATTGGTCAGGCAGGACCTGCCCTTCCTAAACCCATGTTGGCTGGGTCTGATCCCTTGTCCATCCTGTAGGTGCGGTGTAATCACACTTAGGATGATCAGCCTTGCATGGCACCGAGGTCAGGCTGACAGGTCTGTAGTTTCCTGGGTCTTCCTTCCGTCCCTTCTTGTGGATGGGTGTCACATTCGCCAACTTTCAATCATCTAAGACCTTCTCAGTGAGCCAGGACTGGTGATAAATGATGAAGAGTGGCTTGGCGAGCTCTTCTGCCAGTTCCCTCACCACCAGATGGATCCCATCTGGTCCCATAGACTTGTGAGGATCCAAGTGGCTCAGAAGGTCACTAACTTCTTCCTTCTGGATAACAGGGGGTCTGTTCGGCTCCCCATCTCTGTCTACCAGCCCAGGAAGCTAGTGTTCCTGAGGACAACCTGTCTTCTTGTTGAAAACTGAGGCAAAGAAGGTGTTAAGTACCTCAGCCTTATCCTGGTCTTTGGCAACTGTGTTCCCCTCCATGTCCAACAAAGAATGGAGGTTTTCCTTGCCCCTCCTTTTACTGTTAATGTATTTTAAAAAACACTTTTTGTTGTCTTTAACAGAAGTGGCCAGATTAAGTTCAAATTATGCTTTTGCCTCTCTAATTTTCTTTCTGCATGACCTAACTACATTCCTAAATACTTCATGAGTTGCCTGCCCTTTTTCCCAAAGGTGATAGACTCTCTTTTTTTCCCTAATTTCCTGCAAAATCTCCCTGTTCAGCCAGGCCAGTCGTCTTCCCCAGTGGCTCGCCTTTCAGCACATAGGAACAGCCTACTCCTGCACCTTCAAGATTTCTTTCTTGAAGTATGTCCATCTTTCCTGGACCCCTTTGTTTTTAAGGGCTCTTTCCCAAGGTACTGTCTAAACCAGCCTCCTGAATACACCACAGTCTGCCCTCTGGAAGTCCAGGGTCGAAGTTTTGCTGATGCCCTTCCTTTACTTCATTGAGTATTGAAAACTCTATCATTTTGTGGACACTGTGCCCCAGACAGACTACGACCACCACATCTCCCCCCAGCCCTTCTCTGCTTGTAAACAGCAGATCTAATGGGGCCCCAGCCTTGGTAGATTCATTTACCAGCTGCAACAAGAAATTATCCTCCATACACTCTAGGAATCTCCTAAACTGCCTCTTCTTCGCTGTGTTGTTCTTTTGTTTGTTTAAAGAAAACTTGGTGTAGATGAAAAAGATATTGTGATAAAATCTAGATTGTCTAGAAACAGTATTGAGAACATCCCAAGTGGCTGTGGCGAGCCTTCTCTGAAATGCTGAGCTTGTAAGGGATTCTGTGGCAAAGTCTGAACAGCACTGAAGGATGACAGAAAATAAACTGCTTGTATCCTGGGGGAAACCCTTTCCCTACTTATCTTTGCATGTCCAAATCCATAAATAGAAAAATAAACCCACATAACAAACAAACAAACAAAACAAAAACAACAAAAACCCCAAACCAAAACAAACAAAAAAAAGCCCAACAGAATCCAAGGGACTCTGAATGCTTTACTAAAAGAATAATAAGGTTTCTTTCCCCTAACTGAAAATCAACTTGGTGGAAATAAAATTCACTTTATACCAGAATTAATCCATGGTAAGATACTAATCTGTCAAAGCAAATGGCTGCTCTCCCAATGGTTTCAAAAGAGTAAGGGCTCACTCCTGCTGGCCAGTTTTCTCAGATGGCAAACAGTGATTAAATTCATAAATATCTGCTTCTGCTCAGATTTTGGAAAAGCCAGTTCACACTTAGCAGGTCCAGAAACTTAGCAGATTACATGATCCCCCAACCCACCAGTGCTACATACACTGCATATCCCTGTTGGAGCTACACAAGTTGATTTGGCAAAGATTGAATATTTTTAACTCTCTAAATACTAAATGAGGATTGCTCAGTAGAATATTCAGTTATACAACTAGCAAGTGTTACTTGCGGGTGTGTTTTTTTTTTTACTCTTTCTTTCTTTGCTCAGAGGAGAATTGGATGAACAGTTAATATTTGGGTTTGTAGATTTTTTTTCTATTTTACTCTTTAAAACTGAGATGGCAAGACTGAAGGAAAGCAGTATGCTTGAAAGAGAAGATTTTAAATAGATTTCTTATGATTTGTGTTTGCAGTGCCTCTGTGGATATTGAATCAATATCTGAATAGAAATTGGTGAATATAATTTTAAAAAATCTTTCTTCAAAATGTTTGGCCTTTGCTGTGGTAAAAATGGGTGAATGCTGCAGATTTAGAAGTAGATGCTTCAAGGCTTTGATGCTTTTACATCAGTCATCTCTAACTTCCACTATTTAGTTATTGTGATTTACCTAAAAGAAATCCATACATAGATTTAATCATTGTTTTGATTCTTGGAGCTTGCTAAAACAAAAAGCAGTAAATCTCTGAAACTTATCAAGCATGTTGAAAGCTACAACTTAATCATTATTTATTATCTAGAGATTTTGGTGTATTTGATTAATTTTCAAGATAAGTGCCAAAAAAAAAAAAAGGAATGCAATGTATCTTTTATAAAATGCTCAGCAAAACTCACAATAATATGGTAGTGATTAGTGCAGAGCAATGCTTGCAGCAGTTATATAGTGCCAGTGATTATACTTCAGATCCACTATAAAAACAAGCTGTTCCTGATGTGCTCCTCAAAAGTAGGACAAAATGTTCTCCATTAGTCTGTTGCTACTTAACATCTTTCTCTACGTCACATCTTGATTTTTCTCTCATGCCATCTGCAGAAAAACATGTCTCTCAACCTTCTAGATCCTGAGATGGCAATATTCAGAGATAGAAGAGGAATTAGTCTGTGTTAAAAGAGAATCTTGTCATGGTAGTATTGCAGAGGCTTTTAAAAATATACAGACAAAGAACAAAGCTGCCAGCTTTTTTTGATTTTTATCTTTAATAAGAGTAATTGAAACATTATTCACATATAAAGTCAAATATAAAGTCAAATATAAAATTTAAATAAAATCAGATTCTGTAATTTTAATCTTTTTTTGCTGCCAAAATATATAAATATTTACATCTTAAATCTTGACCTTGGTCATTAAGATTTAGAGCAGTGTGAGAACAGAATGCACTTTGGGGCCAGCTGAATGTATATTTTCTTTCTCTAGAAATGAAAATATTTCATAAATATTCACACATAAATATGTACTCATTGTCAAACACACTCATGTATGTTTATATATCTTGTATTACACAAAGAGGGCTCCCACTAGGTAGTGAGCATTGTGGACTATTCTGACAATCTGCATATGTCCTCTTGCCAGTATGTCCTCTGCAGCAGAATGCTGATGGCATGAGCCTGGACCCAGGTGTCTTGCTGGACTGACACTGCAGTACTGACCATTCCACCAGCCCTTGCTAGCTCCAGGAACTGCTTTGTACATTTTCAGCTGCTTTTATAGCAGGTGAAGAAAGAGCGGTAGTGTGTTTCTTCTGCAGGGCAGCACTGGGATCTCTTAGGGCTGTTGGTGATGAATGTGGAGTGGGAGCAGTGTGGGAAGAACTGAAGTTCAATTCATTGAGCTTTTCAGACAGAGGAGCACCTGTGACCCAGTGACACAGTGAATGGTAGCTTTTTTTATATAACATACATTGCTTCCTGACATGATAATGTCGTCTGTGCCCTAAAAACTAGTGCCACTCAGCTACACTGAACGACTCGGCTCAAGAAGCCCAAGGTATTATTCCACCTGTGAGAAACACGGCTGGTTTGGAAAAGATCAGAGGCCTTAGTGGGGCTCAAAACTGTGCTCTGCAATACAGTGACAAACTTGAAGCTTCACAGTGAATTGTAACTGTTGTGATTGCAAGGAAGCACCTACGGGCAAAGAGGCCAGGCAGCTGGGAAACTGGATGCCTTTGCTGAGTTGACAGAGGGCAAAAAATAATGGGAGATGCAACTAAGGATCTTATGACAAGCTGAGACATAGTATGATGTGAAGTTTTGTTGAAGCCAATGAAAACTGGTGGAGCTGAGCATTAAAGGAACATCTAAGTCACCACATGTCCATGTATCATTCCCTTTCTCTCTCCCATGTGGCTTCAGGTTTGTTTTTTTGGGTTTTTTTTGTATTTTTCCCAGTGAGCTTCTTCTTTTGCTAATCAGGGAATAATTAATTATCAGCTACTCAACTACTATCCAACTTCCACTCCAGGTGTGGGTTTTTTTGGTTTTGTTTTTGGTTCTGTTTTTTTTTTTACATGTTTCATACTGATTTTTTATCCCAAGAGTTTTTATCAATGCTGCTTTCTTTGCAACTCTCACTATCATCATCATTTGCTTTTTTCCTATTGCATTTTACTTTCAGTTCTTTCTTTCATTCAGTAGTGAGAAGAGAGATTGGCAGGTATTTTATGCCAAAAATTAAAGGGTTAGAAACAAAGGGTTTTGCAGAAGCAGATAGAATTATTTATTGTTGAAAAAAAAAATCTCAGTGGTATTTTAAAATTAATTTAAATACTTTCAATACTGGAAGCTCAAATATCACAATGTTGTGAAAGAGCTTAATGTAAAGCAGACTGATGCCAATAGAGGGACCACTAGTAACTTATAGTCAAGTGTTATTAGAGCTGATTGGAATCTGTGACACTTCTGTGAAAAAAATGCCCCTCTCTCTTGGATTAACCAGCCTTAATTTATATTTACTGTGTGAATATAGCTGCTGTTGCCACAGGATATGATTGCCTTTCGTGTTCCGTGATGTACTATGTAGCGTGGTTTTAAAGATTTTTCTGTTTTCCATTTTACACTTAAGAACTGAGGCATGCACTGCTTCCATGGCTTGCTCAGGCTAACATGTGGAAGTCTGTTTCAGAACAAGGACTTGAATATCAATCTTATGAGTCAGTACTTTATCACTCAAACAGTTGCTACTCTCTGACACCTCTCTAGTAATCAAAGACCAAAACGTAAAGAAGGGTAAAATGCCTATGGTATATCAAACTTTGTGTTGAACAAGAAACAGAGAGAAAGAATTAACCTAAAAAAGAAAATCCTCCAAAATGTTCTTATACTGTTGAAACTGGGCCACTTGGGCACCCAGGGATTCAAGATTCGTGAATTTAGGACAGCAAACACTAAGGTGCTTGGTTGTATATCCCCATGGCTGAACAACTCACCAGGGATACAATAGTCTTAGAGATCTGCTCGTTACACTGTTCATGCATTTTATATTAGAAAGTTGTCAGGTAAAGAAAAATAAATGAAGAAAAATGGAAATTAAATCACTCTCTCCTCCCCCTGAAATA
The DNA here is from genome assembly GCF_036250125.1 of Pseudopipra pipra. NCBI lineage: Eukaryota > Metazoa > Chordata > Aves > Passeriformes > Pipridae > Pseudopipra > Pseudopipra pipra. The sequence goes on from NC_087550.1 coordinate 52,950,562, forward strand.
TGCTCAAGTTAAATTTTAGGCATAAATGTAAGGTTTGTTCTACATTATTCTCGTGGAAAGTAGATATCTAAGACTGCTTAAATGAGAGGTTGTAGGCATGCTCAGCACGATCAACTAGAACACAGTGTGCTATGCAGTCACAGTACAGATAAGCTTGATCAATTTCTGCATTTTTAATCCTTTATGCAAATATTTTATTTTGCATTTATTTTAAAGAATGCTATTTGTGCTTGCTGTGCATAAAAGAGGTGCATTTATTTGTATCTAAATGACAACTGTCTGCAGTTTACCATGTTACTGTGTTCCTGAGCATGACGAATAATGGATGCAAAGAGAAAATATGGTCAGCAATAACATTATCTCTTTAATTATTGTCACATCAATATAAGTACACTTGGGTATATGCCTTCATGGACATGTGTTTTCATGGACATGATTCCCACAGAACTGTAGGGTTATAGAGAAAAAAATGTTACAACTTTACATTTCACTGTCTTATGAAAAAATAGATATGAAAATTGGGAGCCTTAACAAATGTGCACATCAACCTTATTTGAGAACTTGGCCTTGTTACAGAAAACAGAATTTCGAGCTATGAGACAGTACTTAGTTTAACTTTTTGTCAAACAGTGGTCTTTTGAGACCAACAGTCTGAGAAGTTATGGGTCAGGAAGCTGTGACACAATCATATAGAAACTTTAATGAGAAGACAGCCCTTTGTTGATTTTCTGATTAAAATACGTGCTAATGGGTTTGGGGATTCTTTTTTTCCTTTCCCCTCTGAATTGAGGGAATGTTGGAATATTTCTAAAATAAAACTAAATTGGTTGATAGCTCCTTCCATTTCCTTCCCTTCCTTTCTCTTCCCTTCTGCCACTATCTTCTATATCCATGTATATCTTTAAGGTGCTTTTTCCTATTTTATTGTGGTTACTCCTTTAACAACTTTCAGCAAATATTCCTTTGCCAGTATTCTTGACAAGTTTTATTGCTACACTTCAACCTCCTCCTCCACTTAGGGGTAGAATAATGTCAGTCATCTTGCTCTAAAAAATAAATAAGGTAAATGTAATTTCTTTCCTTATTCTTCATTTGTAAATGTGCATTTCTCTGTTTGCACTGTGAATAAATATATTTTTTGGAGGATGGCCCTATTTTGCAAGATTTTATAAAGAATATAGTATCAGATTTTAAGATTTGGAGAAGGCATAGCATTTTCTTGACTGACACAGTGAGGTTTTAGCAATGACTTGAGTAAATGTGCCTCAGTTTATATGCATCTGTAATTTTAAAGATCCACACCACTTGCAAAAAATTGCTCAATTGCTCAGTGTCTGTTTCAAGACTAGTAAATAGAATCATGGAATCATTTATGTTGGAAAAAATGTCTAAGATCAGTGAGCCCAACCATTAACCTTACACTGCCAAATCCACCACTAAACCACACAATTCATCTCAACATCTATATATGTCTTTTAAATACCTCCAGGGATGGTGTTTCCAACCATTTCCCTGGGCAGCCTGTTCCAATGCCTGACAACCCTTATGGTGAAAAAATGTTTCCTAATACCAAATCTAAACCTCCCATGGATCACCTTGAGGCTGTTTCCTCTTGTTCTATCACTTATCTGTTGTTATCTGGGAGAAGAGACCAACCCCCACCTCACTATAACCTGCTTTAAGATAGTTGTAGAGAGCAATAAAATAAAAATAAATAACCCAAATATAAGTAGAAGAGATAAAGTCTGTTACTTAGCTCAGAGAACAATCAGTATGTCACGGTTCACATCCGTGCAGCTAGACGTTCCCAAAATCAATATAACCACTGTCTTGCAGTTTGGGAACTGTCTCCATTCCTAGGTAAACCCTGAACTATGCCACAGTGAGATCTACAACAGCAACAGTTGCCTTAAAACTGACAAGGACTCTGACGCTAAATATGCTGAATGTGTCCTACTCTGTTTAGTTTATGAAACTGGATGAACTTTTGTTTTTTATGTGTCAACAACAGTGTAAGAAGGAACACTGCATACTGAAAAATGAGTCACATATATCTATGTATGTATATGCAAACTCAAGTGGGGATAAGGCCCAATAGGGACACTCGGTTAATAGGATAAAACAAGCATGACTGACTCTAGGATACTACATGTTTTTGAAAAGTCATTATGACAAAAAGTGGTCATATCTGAAGAATTAAAGCTAATATACTTAATATGCACTGCATGATAATTCTGTATGTATTGACAGATCTAATTACAAGAGTCATTGTTAAAAAACAGCTTTTTTCTTTAGCCATCTACATGCATGCAACCTGTGTTCATCAACTTGGTAAGCTGATGCACAGTATTAGCAACATATGTTGCTGAATATTCCTATGTACTTGTGGCTACTTCTAAAATATTAATGTGTGGTAAAATCCTTATTAAAAAAATGTTGGGTTTTTTTGTGCATAAGTCCACATGCATGTTGATATAGAAACTCACCATATGTCTTCCTGCTTCCTTCCCTCCTTCCTTCCTTCACGCCTTTCTTCCTTCCTTTTTTCCATTAGACATAATTTCTAGCAGATTGTTATTGTCTTTTGCCGTCCAGCAGGGACATCAATCGTTTTGAAGCTGAAGATATCTTCAGGAAAATGCTCAGGTCTTTTCATATTGAAAGAAGCTTGATTTAATCAGAGATTTGAAAGCTTCTTTTATGTGTCCATGGAGCCTATGAATTTGACTGCCCTTATGTTGTCGCTGTAAAATAAAAGCAAAAATATATATAAGTAAAATATGTATGCAACAGAAATTCCTTTAGTTTTACTTTTTTATTGCTAAAGCAGCTTGAATGGCACAACATGGTCTCAGATACTGAGGATATGGAGCCATGAGAAGTATACTGTTAATGTTATCATCTCAGAGAGAACTAGGACTGGAATACGTTATTCCAGTTCGGTACTGGAGCAGAGAATTCAGCTGGGGCTGGCCTCTGCATCTGCTTGGAGCACTCAGGACTTCATCTTTGAAGCTAGCTTAGGGACTATACTGTCATCTCAAAGGAAGCAGAGTAGATTTTCTCCGTTTGAGTATTTGTGCTCACTTTTCTTCTGAATGTGATAGGGTCAAATGAGGCAAGATAAGAAGCTTTATGAAATCTATGACATGGTGTGGCTGTTAAGTTTGCCTAAAATTATATTTACATAAGCATGTTTGATTTGATCCAGCAAACATTTTCATTTATACCCTGATTGAAAAGACAGAGGGTCTAACTGCTTCTGTAGAGGTTATCTGATACACTGGCTGTAATGTAAGTCACCTAACTCAATCCTAATGTGTAGTTCTCCATTATTGACATGTACATGCCTTTCTTCTTTTCTGACTGAGCTCTTCCCAAAAATATAGCATAAAGTTCCTCAGAAAACTAGTTATGGAACCTTTAAAATGAAGCCAAATCAGGAGCCTGTGCAACTAAGTAGTGTTTTTCCCACTGCTATTGTAAGTTATTGCCTTCCTTGTTCTGTCCCTGTTCTGTTTCCAGACTAGAAACTATTGAGGTGAAAAAGAAAGCCATTTTTGTTGTTGCTGTTGTTGTCTGGAAAAAAAAAAATCAAAAAAACCCCCCCTGTGATTCCAGATTTGAGAAGACTGGCATTACACTACATTGAAATCTTTCCAATCATTTAATTTGTGGGAAAATGCAAGGGTTAATAAAAGTATTATTGCATTGAAGGCAGTTCACACTCTCAGTGACTGCTGTGTGAACGGGATCTGCTTTTACGCATCCAAAAAGTTACAACTCCTGCAGGGCCTTTTTTTTTTTTTTTTTTTTTTTTTGAAAGAAAAAAGTTTACTTCTCTGATAAAACCAAAAATTAATTCTCATGGTGGTTTTCTGAGACAGTAGTGGCGATAAGTCATAGCTGTTACTGAACATCTATCTAGAAGCCAATGACTGCCAGCACTTTAGTATCTCAGTTATCACAGTATTTCTAGTTTCATAAAGAAGCAAATGCTATATGCTGCTCTCCTTGAGTCAGTGAGAACTTTGCATTGATTTTGAGGGAAGAAAGATGAAGGCCCAAATGCAATAGCTTGGATTGTACATTCTGGTTATCAATAATAAATATTGACTTCTTTCATGGAAAGTACTAAAGATTATTTTCCCCATTTTACAAGTGACAAAAATCAAAGTTGAGAGGTTAAATGCCTTGTGTTCAGCCACAGGGAGAGAACATGGAAGAACTAAAAGGCTCAGGGAGATCTTGATGGTCAACTCTGAACTGAATCTTCCAGAAATTTGGCAGTTATAGAAGGCAGAAGATGAGACAGTAGGCATATACTGACTGAAGGGCCAGGGAAATGCACAGAAATCCTTAGCAGATTAAGTGAAGCATGGGCTAAAAAGAAGCTAAGAAAAATTTCCAGGCATAGATACTGCAGTTTATGCTATTTCTAGTGGGGGCATGGGGCAGTCCCTTTGAAGTCAGGACTTTAGGAGTGTGAGACCCCTGGCTGAGGATCCTGATCTTCATGTTTTCTACTTGATGAAGTTTGTCAAGGTCACACATTGTTTCACGGGCACAGTGGAAAGTAAAATTGCAATGTGCAGATACAGGAGCACTAAGTCTGCTCTACTGTTCTCAGGGTGGTTGAGATTGATTTAGCCAGGTTTCTCCAGATGATGAAGTAAGAGAAGGAGCTGAATGAACAGGCTAGTGGTCCTTTTAACCTTAGAACATGAAACCTTTTGCACTGATAAGCTTTACCAGAAGGCCTTCCAATAAAAAAGAAAATATCTTTAGTATTAAATGCTGTAACCAGCAGGATGCATAGCATGAGGAAGAAGATTATTTTAGGTTTTTTGCCCAGAAGATCCAGGCAGTTTTTTGCTGTCTGGAGTTTCTGAGGAAGGGAAAAGAGGAAGAAAATAATGGCTATAGGAAATGAATGCTGCACAACCTAAATTGCTATCTTATATTTCAGATTTATGCTTTTATTTCATGAGAGTCCTAGTTTACAGTAAAAATTATCTCTCACGTTAAAATAAGTGGTAAGGATTACTTATACGGAGCTAGAAAGAATATAGTGAGTTTGTCTGGTATTCCCCTTGACATGTGTGGCATCCGTGTTACCTAGGAGAGGAAGGACTGTTGTGTTAGGTATAGAAATTAGAAGGAAATATGAAATGTCTATAATTGATCCCTAATTGTCTGCAGAAAGAGGTGTTTGAAACAAGAAAAATGATCCTGTTAGGCAGTGGGTTTGCATCTTCCTTAATAGAGCAAAGGAGAAAAAACTCCAGAGAAATTACAAATATTTGGAAAAAAAAAAGAAAGTCTGCATATACAATCATCAGCCATAAAGAAGTGTAATGTGCATTTCATATATATACATATATATGTACCCATGCATATCTATTTATAAATTCTCAGTTTATAACTGAGAGTTACTGGGCTGCTGAGGACATGTTAAAAAGATAGACTTGCATTTAAATGCTGATCTCAACTTTCCACTAGGGACCACTAAAAAGTCTTTCAGTAGAAAAGACTGGGATCAGCAAAACATGAAATCATTATAGTGCAGACTTTCTAGACCTGCTTTATATTAAGCTTTTGAAAGGGACAATTGTTTAAGGATAAGATAGTTTCATCTTGCCTTGAATACTTAATCTTATTCTATGATAGAACCCCCATATTCTCACAATAAGGTCACCGAATAAGGGCTGAGGCACACGCCTGTCTACCCTCTCCAAACTGACACCCACAAAGTTCTGCAGCAATCTGGCTCTTAGAGGATGTCTACACTAGGAAACCTGGAAGTTGTTGTCTTGATTCCATCATTCTTTACATCATCATTTATAAAAACATACCTGCCTTATGATGTAACATAGATTTAACACAGGTGAGGTGTCAGCCAGGTGAGAATTTATCTGCGTGAGTGCCCTAGAGGATATACTAATTTTTTCCTTCTTCAATTCCTTTACAACGAGGAAGGTTAAGATGATAACTCCACTACTCCATCTACTAATGGAATGAGTAAGATTTTTTCAGCCTGTCAGGTTCTTTAATTATTCTGTCAGAAATCTGGTCATATAGTGATGCTGTCATTTCCCTGCAGCAGAAGAGTGAGGAGCTAGCATGAGGTGACCTGCAGCACCAGGGTGACCTGCTATCAAATATCCATGTGCATAGCTTCAGAGAGAAAGGAATGTTGGCCCGTCTTAGATTCAGTTATGGAAAAAAAATAAGGTACCCATGTTTATGGTAGATTTTTTTTTTTCCCCACAATCTGAAGTGTCACTGAGGAATTACAGAGGAATATAAAAGGATTCTATACCAATGTAATTCTGTGGAAATCTGGATGAAGAATTGTGGATTATCTGGCCTTTACCTGTGAGTTGATTTATCCTTCAGCTGCACTCAGGTCATTGGGATGATTTCAGACCTGGGTAGTCCTTGTAATCTGCAACCTATAGAAGACAGAGATAATGCTATGAAGAGAGAGTTTGTAAGGTGATTAGCATAAGGATTTGCAGAGATAAAAAACATTCAGAAAGTCAATACTGTTTAGAATAACCTTTTTTTTTCCCCCCAGCCTATATTTTTTGGAGTTAAAGAAATCCTTTGTCCTGACTTCCTGCTGCACCCACTTTCTCTTGCTTTCACCTGACAAGAGAAAACTCCTCATTCTTTTCTCACTTCTTCATGATTCTTGAAGAGGTAGTACCTTCTAAGGCACTTTATATATCCCTTCTGCATCCTTTCATGGCAGTTTTTTACCTAGGTACTAAGTTGTTTAAAATGGGGATTTTCTCTGAGTAGCTTACCAAATTCGCCTATTCAGTACTCAAAAAAAATTTACATAAAAACCATAGTAATCACCGTGACTTCACAAGAAAGCTGATTCTTGCTCCATTCTTCTGAAATATGAGTGAACGGATGTCATCTGAAGTAAAAACTATGAATAGGAATGACAGATATAACAGAGGAATGCTATAAAAAGTCCTTGCATGCACGTGGTAAGCACAGACCTCAAAAAAAGAACCAGTCATCTTGTAATAGGCATAGGTGTTTGATCTATTCATATACAAAACAAGACTAAGAATTTAACATGTTGAGAGGGTCAGAGCTGAACTTAAGTGCCATTGCCTGCTTAATATCTGCATGTGTTAAAAATAGCAGCATAGAAGTTGACTGTTTAAGCTCCTCAGTAATGCATGTCATGTACCTGAGTCTATAATTTGGCATCTGGGATGTAGAAACTGTTCTCACTAGAAGATTTGCTTATAATCCTATGATAAATGGCAAAAAGTGTCTTTTCTTAGAAATGAAGCGTGGTCAAGGAAACAAGCTTTGAAATCCTTATTCTCTTCCCCTTTTTTACAATGAGTCAATTGAAGTATTCATATACCTGATGAATGACAAACAGGAACATTGTGACAGAAAGTGCTGTGCTTGGTAATCCAAATGCTTAGAGCTAGATCACATTGCCTAAGCTGCTGAATTTTAGCTATGTGTAGGTGGAATGTAGCCAAACAATGTCCGCATAGTTTGTGCACTAGTGTATAATTAGCCAAGTACTCAAGCTTTCCTTTTTATTTTTGATCTTTCACATGTGATAGCTAATGTTCTGTACATGAAAATGAGACAAAATGCTCTCTACAATTCTTTCAGAGTATTTCCATTTATAGAGATGTCAGAGAGCTTTTTTGTTATAATTCTGAGGAACATGAATATCTGAGCCTCTGAACTGTTTAACATCTTGTGCATGCAAATCTAACACAAAAGAATCTATTTACAGCTTGACTTCACAGCAGATTGCTACCATATTAGCAAACACCTTAAAGTTGTTTGAAAAAGTGATGATTTGTTATTTCCTTTAGGCTGTGTATCTCTCACTTATATATGGATGCTTTTTTCTCTTTTTTAATGATACTCTCATCATCAGCACCACCACCCAAAAAAAAAAAAAAAAGCCTTTAATAGTTGCTCCCCAGGTTGGTAGATAATATACACAAAAATAATTTAAGGTGAGGCATGGAAACTTCATCCTTCAGTCTGTCTGTGGTTGTCTTCAAGTTTTTACAGATGGCTGGAAGATAATCCACAGAATCTTAATGCGAATTAGAATTTCAATGTGAATATGACTGAGTATGAGTAGAGTGTGCAACCAAATACATCAGAATAAATTAGTAAAGAAATCTAGTTTTAAAATATCAGTTTAGTATTGGATCAATTCAATTTCTGTTGTAGAGGTAAAAATTGATGTGTACTAATTAGCTTACAGACAAAAATAAAAGGAAAACTAAATGAGCATTGAGACTATTTTACAATATCATGCCTAGGAGTGGTTATTTTGGGTCAAGGATATTGTGAAGGAGAGGGCAAGCAAGGACAAACAAGAAAGCTTGCTCATTGCTCCTATGTGGTGCCTGTTCTAAATCTGGCTGTTTTCAGGGAATTCAATCCTAGAGTGTTCAAAAGCAGTGCTGAATGAACAAAAGCATGTCTGGGAAAAGAGGACCAGATTCTTAGTTGATGTGAGTTATCGTGGCTTCGCTGACATCAATTAGGCTAGAAGTAGCTATATACAATATTCTAGAAAACACGCACACACATATATATATGAAAAATACATATATATATTCATATTAAGATATTTATGTTAATGAGGAGGAACACAGAATCAGATAAATGTTTACATGTTTAATGGGCATGGAAAGTAAACCTATTCAAAAGTAACACAAATATATAGTTAAATATAGCCTAAATAAAGAAATGTGAAAATAAAGGCTGTTAAATGTTACAACTTAGCACAAATTTCAAAGTAGAAAACTCACACAGAAGGGAGATTAATTTTAGGACTCCAGTCATAACTTTTAGGAGCCTTAGTCTTAGAGATGGATTCAGTTGCATTAGATATTATCCAAACACCGTTAAGGCCACACCTGGAAGTACTGTATGAAGTACAGACTCCCCAGTACAACAGAGGCATGGACTTACAGTCCAGTGAAGGGCCACTAAGATTTTTAGAGGATTTGAGCATCTCTCCAGTGATGAAAAGGCAGAGAGAGCTGGATCTCTGAAGAACCTGAAGAAAAGGCTTGTAGGAACCACGCCGCTGTGTATAAACACCTAAAGTGAGAGTGCAAAGAGGGATACACTCTTTTCAGTGGTGCCCAGTGATAGAGAAAGAGTTAATGGGCACAAACTGAAACACAGGAGGTTCTTTCTGGACATGGGGAAACACTTTTTCACTGTGAGCATGACCAAGCACAGGCACAGGTTACCCAAGGAGATTGGGCATCTCCATCCTTGAAATCTTCAAAAGCCATGGTCCAAGGCATCCAGCTCTAGATGTCTCTACTTGAGCATGGGGAGTTGGACTAAATGGCCTCCAGAAGCCCCTTCCCACCTCACCTATTCTGTGCTTCTGTGAAACAGGGCTGCTAACTGGTAAATTTTTGAAGGTTTGAAACTTACTTTATGGTGCTGGACTCTTGCCACAGTATGAAACCAGAGGGCTATTTTAGGCATCCATCTGAATTTATCTATTAGAAGACTTTAAAACTTAAGGCAAATAAATATCTTATGCTAGTGTGAGAATTAGCCTTACACTTTATGTGTAGTGGAAATCATACTTGTGTGAATAGAATGTAAAGGATATAGCTGTACTAACTAATTCCTCTTCTGGTAGAAGAAACAAAACCAATTAAAATGCTAAAATTAGAGACTTCACATGAATGTAAAACATTGCAAGACTGGGGGGGGGAGCCAGTATTCCTAAGAGGGATGTGAAATAGCCAAAACTGAAACTGAAGTTAGTGCTTGGATGTGAATCTTACCATTCCTCTTTAATAAGTGGTCTATTTTCAGTAGATTATGACATTGAGACCATTCTGTGCTAATAAGAAAGTATAAAAACATTGTGTCTACACACACACACACAACTGTTACCCATGGAGTATCTTAAAGTACAAAATACGAAGAGTATTTTGGAAAGAGCAATCAAAGGCAGAAAAGCTTGTGTGAGAGGCTGACATCACAGCTTTTTCAGGTAGCTCTTGAAGAGACTGAATATGGAAGGGAAGAGCAGGTGTTCATCTGAAATAAGGTCACCAACGAATAGAATACCAGACACAGTTTGCTAAAATTGGGTCTGACTCATTTCGGAACAGTATGAAACATTTTTTTAAAAAGGACCAGTTCTCAATAGGATTTTTTCTCTGAAGAACTGGTTAGTCAGTCTGCTTTTAGAACATCATGTGAAGGGCTGAGTTGTTGAGAAGTGCTGTCATTATGCCATTCAAGTTTTCACTATAAAACCTTTGCTCTTCCTGTCTTCATGAGATTAGTGAAGGTTTTCTAACACAATAAAATGATGCTCAAGTATTTTGTCTTTTCAGCTCTATTATGTTCTGTTCTGCCACTCTTCAATCTATTGTATGTCTACAGAGCATTATAAATGTATCAGAATATCATTTGCAGTTTATCATTGTCAAAATATAATTCAGCTGTGATTAGTGAAACCACTGAAAGCCAGTAAATAATAGCAAATCTTCAAGAAAATTCCAAATTAAGACTTCCTAGTTGTTTAAAAATGTAACCCTGTGTTTATTGTCATAAACAAGCACAATGCTAAGCAATTTTTAACATGAAAGACCTTAGTGATCAGACATTTAACAAAGTAGGATATATTAGGCTGCTTTTTAAAAGATAATTTTTTCTCTGTGCATCTCTGAAAAGTATGTTTACTAATCAATCAGACATTATGTGCAACCTAGACATTGAATTAAGTCAATTAACAGAGAAAAGACGCTAGAGTATGGGGGGTAAAAGATCTTGGACACCTTGTGGTACAGAGAAAATTGATTAGGAGGGTTTGGGGGTTCCAACTAAGCAAACAGTTTCCTGTGTGGTCCTCCTTCTGAATTCTTATCACTCGTGTCTGCTGCTGACTAAAGTTCCTCAAGATGCTTAGATTAGTTTTCTCGATTTGTTCAAGCCTGATTAAGCTCAAATAGCTGTTTCTCATGTTGACCTGGCCCATTATTTAGTTCTTGTACTCGCAGTTTTAATTTTTGAGATTTTTCTTTTCTTTTAGAAGAATTGACTAATGCTTGTTTAGCAGAACAAAATGTAATGGAGCATTTTGAAACAAGGCAAATAGAGTTGTTTTTTTTTTTTGCTTCTATTTGGCAATATCAGATGATGTGTTAAACAGCTCTTTTAAAAGCTTGATGATATGGCTGATATCACCTTTATTGATATTACCACTAGCCATTCAGATTTTATGACTTCTTTCAAAATGGAAAAAGACCTCTTTTGTAGGACTTCAAAACTGGAACAGTAAAAATGAAGGGAACCCATGTGTCTGCATTATTCTGTAAATCCTAATTAAAATTTTAAAAAAGCAAATAACTACCTTTCTGACATTTTGTAATATTTTATATTGAGACCATTTTTACATTTCAATTTTACATTGATTTACATTTCACCTGCAATTTTGAATATTTTTAAAGCATGTAAATTAGCTACTAATACGCTTATACTATATCCATGAATATTCTCAGTTCTGTTGCTGCATGTTTAGTTATTGATAAATTACAGAGAAGATCACCCCAAGTATGATGTCTTTTACGTCCGATTGGAAAATGCAGCTGTATGGTTCACACTCAGATGAGATTCATATCTCTAGACTGTGTTAGGGAATATTCTTGCTAGCATACCATTGAGTTTATGTTAAAGTCATTCAGAAAGTTGGTGATGAGATTACTGATGATGCCCATATTTAAGATTAAATTGTCTTACAAAATACTAGGGATTGTTCTTATTAAGAATGACAGTCCATTTCTAGCTGTTTAAATACCTAAAGTGTTCTGTCTTGATTAAAAGTCTTAACCTATTAATACCTGAACTGATAATTAGTAAAATTCTTTAACAGTTCCATTATCTGTGTGAACCAACAAAAGGCAAAACAAAAATTCATGAATTTTCTTTTAAAATACAGATATGGGAAAAGTGGAATGATATAAATTGACTCTTTGCATTTGTCTTTGAGAAGGTTGACTCAGCAGATGAACCTGGATTTGTCAAGAATCTTTTTTTTGTTGTGGAATTCACTTAGAGCATAAAAATACGCTAACTTCAACCAAGGGTAAAATCCTAACCTATTGCAACAAATTATAAGGCTGCTTTGGCTTCAAAGGTGACTACTAATTTATCCTGGTTGCCTCAGAAAATGGCAATTTACCCTGGTTGCCTGGTTGTTCTCAGAAAAAAATTCTGAGAACCCTGAATATAAGTGCTCCTAATTAATTTACATTGTGATGACAGCTTAATCTAAGTAATCTTGCCATTCTTATTATTTTGTTCACATACATATTTTATACTTTGGCATTTCCCTTAAATGCCTTTGGTTTTAGGAGTGGATCTTGATGGCTTGGGATATTTGAGACTGAACAGTCTCAAGGAATTTTATTATCAATGTGCCATAAGATTTCAGGCATGGTTTAGGGTCTTCAATTCTTCTGTTTATATTTGTCTCTGTATTTTTGTCAGTCATCTCCTCATCCTGGATTCTCTGACAAGTCTGTGGACTTTGGTTTCTATCAGGAGATATGGTCAGTTTAGTTAGAAAAAGCGCTCAGCTGTATGCCAAAAGCTGTAGTTATTATTTAGAACTAACAATGTTGAAAATGCAGTGCTTGTTTTTTTCAGTACTTATTTTGGTTTGGTTTGAAGGCACTGGGCCAAAATCATGAACAATATGAAAAGCTATAATTCTATTGATATCGGTATATTCCATCCTCTAGCTCTGAGCCTAGACTGGCCCATTGCCTGTGCATTTTAACTTTCAGAGAATCTGATACCAGAGCAATGGACATAGAATGCATTTGCCTGTCAGTCTTTTTCAATTACTTGAGAGTCAGTATGGTTTATTCCTCTATAGCTGTAATTATAGTTCTCAAGGGGTAGTCAAGACACAGAGCTTTCATTTCAGACAATGCTTGTTGCCTCAGGGGGGAACAATAAACATGCAGATATTCTTAGACAGCCACTGGCACTCACAATAGCTATTCCTAAATATATAGGATCATAATGCTGAAGAATTGTATGGTTTGTTATACAATTTTTTATGTAGTTGCCAGCAGCATGAAATGGCGAACTAGTCCAAAGACTGAATTCATCTAATAAACTTCATCTAAGCTAGTATCAATAGCCCATTGAAATAGTAAAGAGAGTCACACAATAAGTTTACAAATATGCTTACATGACATAATTAATTTCAAAGTTATCCTTATCTGAGAGATGGAGTCTGGTGAGAGTTCCCTTCTTTTGGGTCCGAACTTGCCCACACACTGGGAAGACCGTAGGCACCAAAATGGTCCTCTGGTGCCTTCCTACATTCTCCTACATGTGCACGATTGACTAGGAGCAAATGCTGGAACATCTTAGCAAGAAGGATCATGGGCTCTGTTCTCATCAAATACAGCTGAGTGCAGAAACAAAAGACTGCTATTAATGGAATCACTTTGTTATAGGATGCTCACATGGGCCTGGATGCTCGATCTTGGGTGCCAATCCATCAGCTCACTGGCTGCTGCAGATAAAACCTGGGTACCAGAATGAGCTGCCCTTTCCCTCTCCCTCTTCGTGTGACAGTATGACCTGGCTACAGGAATCAGAGATAGAAGTGGAAATGGTCTGTCATTCCTTGTCATAAACAACGGCTATTCAGAAAGAATTTGAAAAGGTTCTAAAGTGGAGGCAAAAGTGCATTCCTATTAAAAATGTCATTTATTTAAATACCAGGATCACTGAAAGGGTATTTTATTCATTTTCTTGCTTTTGAAAAATTGAAGGACTATGTCTGAGAGCTTCACCTCAGTGATTGCAGTACAGAAAATGAAGAAACAAGAGGTCAGCTGTTAGTTGTCAGTTTTCTCAATACATTTTACATCAGAAAATTAAGCTCTCTGTGATTTACAATTTGTGTTTATTGCTTTCATCCAGTTTTGTAAAATCCTTTTTTTAAAAATTAGTATTAAATCTGCAGAATCCTTAATGTAAGTAAATTAGCATAATTCATATTTAAATTGTTATGCCTTCTGGTTCTGAAGGTACCTTGAGTACTGTTGCTAAGCCATTCTTAGAGGCAGTATAATGGTTATCAGTGCAATAGATTATTTATCCAGTACATTTTGTTTAAAAGCCTTGTTCTTTTAATAAAGATAAGAATCTGAGAGGCTGATTACTTGTGTTGTCTTAGGTGGAGATTATTAAATGGATGACAGTATTTTTCAGAGTTGTGTTTTAATAGGTGTAGACACCTCTTACAGGAGCCTATATCTTTTCCATTCACAGAATTTCCATGGAAGGAGTGATCCTAGTAACTTCAACACCTTAAAAATACTTACATGTCTTTGTTTTTAGATTTTACTGTGCTCGGTCAAGCTTCTGTGTGACTAGATAGAAAGAAGAGTGAAAAGTCTCTTGCATCTTTTCTTTGAAGCAGTGCATCTTCATCTTCACATGACTTTATGTGTATCTTTTTGTGGTCAGGGCAAAAATGGTTTTAGGATGAATGCGTACTGGAAAAATAAAGAGGGACTGTCTGGAGGTCCCATGTGGCCTACATTTATAAAAACAATGACAAAAATGAGGACAGATGTGAAAAAAGGTTCAGGTATTTTTAGGGACATATATTTGATCCACTCACTCCTTCTGTAGTTATCAATGAATGAAAAGGTGGAGGACTAGGTTTTGAATATTCACTATTGCAATTCTTTCAAAGCAAACTTCTATCTGTGAGGTGTCCACTGTTCTTCCACTCAGGCAAGAGAGGAAAAGGAAGGAGAAAAAGTTAGAGATCTGCTGTGAAAAAATAATGAACATAATATAGTTATTCTCCAAATCTAGATGTGTAATGCTACATTAAACATCTTTGTTTAGAAGATGAGCTTTGGAACAGGACAGGTTATTGTAGTCCACGGCTGAAAGACAAGGCAGATCAAATTAGGGGCTATGAAAAGACATGTCATCAAAATTCATCTGCCTTGTCTAAACCCAAAAGATAAAAGTAACTTAGTCCTGCCTATCAGAAATATAGTGAGTGGATTTAAGGTGAATTATCCTTATTTTGTGATGCACTTTTAACCACTGCAGGTGGGTTTTTAGTTAATAAAAGCATGTTAACTTTGCTTCCCAAAATCTCGTCTGCACATCAGGGTGAGTCACAAGAGGATAGGGTTATTACACTAATTGTTTATGAATTGGTCAGAGTAATCAGATGAACATCTTATGTTCTTTAAAAGGAGACTGACAATTGTTTTTTTTTAAATTTTTAAGAGTCAAATAATTAAATAATGAAATAATTGAATAAATTCTTTCTTTCTCCCAATTTTACTGTCAGCCAGCACTCATCTGCCTCTGATAAAAAAAGAAGTGGAGTGATTTTAAGGATTTAGCTTCTGTTATGGGACTTGAACTATGTACAATTGATAATGTACCTGCAAGGTTCGAGAGCCTTATTGATCATACATAGTTTAAGTCTCATTTCAGAAGTTTCCTGGAATTACTTTGTAAAGTGTTAATGAACTCCAATGAAACTAAAATACATTGAACTTGAACTAAATGCATCCTTTATTTTTTAATACCAATTTAAAATACTTGGTAAGAAAAATTTGAATTTTTTTTTTTAGTTCAACAGAATTTGTCAGTTTTGATTGTGAATGTCATCAAATGTATTAAATAATTTTGAAAGTTAAATCAAATTCTGAAATTATATTTTGAACACATCATTTGGATAACACCAGTCCCTTGGCTTTGTAGGGAAGTTTGGGTTTGTTGCATTCATTTTCAGCTCTCCTTCACGGATTACTGAATGTTTCTGTGCTATAAAGCTGTCTTTTTCCCCACCTCTCTCCTCTATAAACTGTGCTCTTGGGCCAGTTTCAAGGAGCGTGCATAACTAACTTGCTTCACTTTGGTGCAAATAAAATAAACCGCTGGAGTCTTTCTTCCCCCAAGCCAATAGCTGGGTAACTGCATGCCTTCTCATATTTATCTGATTGCACATTTTGCTTTACTAGAAAATACCTGCTTTATATGCTTATCTTCTCAATGTATTTTTTGCTTTGTCTTCCTGAGTCTTAAGCTATATATAATTTTCTTTCTTAGAAACCATCTTCCAAAGAGTACTAGTTTCTTTAAGGTTGCCCCTTTCAAGGTGACCCGTTGTAGACAGACTCAGAGACTTTAATTTGCCTTTACCTTCCTCCAGCAAAACAGAGATCACAATTCAGTAGTCTGCTGGCAAGAAAAACAAACAGTGACAACCTCGAGCACTCCAGACTTCTCAGAGAACCTTTGGAGTATAAAAATAACCGAATTCATATTTACGTAGTTCACCTTTTGGTTTTAGAACAGTTTAAGTCCACCTGGGTGATATTTTCAAACTCTTCCCTTCAACTAGGGAGCTGCATGTATATTTTATTTACAAGCCCTATGGCTTTCTTCTTCAAAATGATGATGCATTCCTATGAGTAAGCCTGAAAGCACAGAAGAGGCTACAAAATATATGATAAATCCTGATAACAAATATTGTAGCGAGTCAATAACTACCAGGATCCCAGTGGAGGCAGAAAACTGGAATGCTTTATTCACACAAAACTGGTATTTTTATAGGTCTGAGGTACTACATATTCATGGGAGGGTTGCATATTCATTCTATTACAACTGGGGACTTCACAGAGATGAAGTAATGGGGAAAACCCAGGTTAACAAATTTGGGGTCTTAACAATTACATTATAGGGAAAAATCCACTTTATCTTAGGGGGATTACATGGGAGAAAGAGGTTTTCAGGTTTGCAGAATGCACAGGATCCAGGGAACACAAAGGGAGAGATAAAACACAATAAGTCTTCTGCACTGACTTGATGAAATCAGGACATGGTTTCTCTGGGCTAGGGCAGGACATTCCAAACCCATGAGATCAATGGATTCTTGTCTGGACTCTAGATGGAGGTTTTTCCCCAGTCTCTGTTAGCCCAAGGCTTTTGTTTAAACCTAGCAGTTTTCTTTTTCTCATACCCAAATTTTGGAATCCAGCAAAATATGAAATGTGCAACTTCCCTTGGACTGACTATTCCTTCCTTTTATTGAGGAGGGAGATAAAAAAAGAGAAGGGAATATTTGCAGTTCTTTACTCAGTCATTTTATTCTCACTTCTGCCTCAGCAAAGGTGAGACAAAGGATAGTTTATCACAACAAATAATCTGTTGCTACAATAGGAGTCTTCACTTAGGTCAATCAGTCTCATATGCAAAATGGAAATTGAAGTTCCCCTGTGAAGATTTTGTTTATCTTCATTGTATGAGTCTTCTTTTCACTTATGTGACTTTAGTATTAAACCTGAAATAAAGTCAGGGTGAGTGAGGATAGTGTTTTAGAGGACTACAATATGCTTATTTTAAATGGAAGAAAATTCTGGAAAAAAACCTCTTTACTTTCCTATTGCAAGTGGAACTGAAGCTGAGAGGCAGCAGTAATGCTACTTCTGCCATTGCAGAACAGACGCCAAGAGGGAGCAACACTACAGGAAAGAAAAATTTGAAATCTGTTTAGACTGCAGAGACCATGAGAGCCAGCTTGCTCTCATGTTCTATCCATCTAACAGGATAGAACTGTAAAGACATTTCAAGGTGTGTAGCCCTCTAGTGTTTTAAGATCAAATACTGTGAACAGTGGGATCCAACAGCTTTTCTCCAGCTAAGAGAGCTTTCTGCTGTGCCAAACAACTTTTACATTTCATTCCCAGCTGAAGTGTAGCAATGAAGAGACCCGATTCAAGTAAATTACTCATGCATCAGCTGCTTGCATGTATATTACTGATACAGAACAAGTTACAAGTTCTAGCAGCTTTTATAATCAAGGCAGCAGCTCGCTGAAGAAGACATACTTTGCATGGACAGATTTTGTTATTTATTCTGTCAGTTCCATACTTGCCAGATATGGTATATCACCTAAGATCTCTTTATATTATGGTGCTTTACTAAAATCCTAAATTTAATTGAATTTCATTGAAAGAAATAGAATTATGCTCTTTTACTTTCAAAATGAATTTGACCCATTGATCTGATTTTGATCATTCTATTTCGTCAGTTACTAAATGTCCCAGCTTTCTGAGGGAAGATGTTTCCATAGAGGTGCCTGCTCGCCTCTTATGGAAACTTAAAAAAACCTCTCGCCCTCACAAAAAAAGCCCCAAAACACAAACAAGCACCACAGCAAACCCCAATGAGGCAGGAACATATCACACACACCCCCAGCCCTGCTGACTGATGTGTGGTCATGGCCAGCCTTTCATGCCCTTATTTTTGTGTCTTACAGCACCACACCATGGCTGTGGCAGTGTGCTGGTTTGGGCTGGGGAAAAGTTAATTTTCTTTAGAGTAGCTGGTATGAGGCTGTGTTTTGGATTTGTTCTGAAAATGGTGTTGATAATATGGAGATGTTTTAGCTCTTGCTGAGCAGTTGTTACACAGAGTCCAGGCCTTTTTTGCCTTTCATCGCACCTCACCAGTGAGGAGGCTGGGGGTGCAAAAGAAGCTGGGAGGGGACACACTCGGGACAGCCAGCTGACCTCAACTGACCAAAGGGACATTCTAGACTGTATGGCATCCTGCTCAGCATATAAAGCTGAAGGGAAAAGGAGGAAGGGGGGGATGTTCGGAGTGATGCCGTTTGTCTTCCGAAGTCACCATTACGTGTGATGGAGCCCTGCTCTCCTGGACCTGCCCATCCATGGGAAGTAGTGAATAAATTTCTCGTTTTGCTCTGCTTTTGCTTTATCTGTTAAACTGTCTTTATCTCAACCTGATTTCAAACATTTATTTCAAAGTCTCTCACTTTTACCCTTCCAGTTCTTTCACTCTTCCTGTCAGAAGGGAGTGAGCCAGTGTCTGTGTGGGACTGAGCTGGTGGCCAGGGTTAAACCACAACAGGCAGATGCACCACAATCCACAACACTGCATCCAACAGGGACGGTGAGAAGGGTGGAACCCCTTGGCCAACAGACAGGGCCCCCAGCCAAGGAGAGTCCTCAGTCCAGAGACCAGGCCTGGACCATGACCGTGTATGGCCATGAGCCCTAGCTGACCAGCCCACAAAAGGTTCCCTGGAGGCGGCAAGTCTGTGAGGTGAAGCCTTGCCCTGGAAACTGGGACACTGCCCACAGAGACTTCCCAGTACAGGTGCCCTCACACCACCTGCAGGTGAGTGACTGTTTTTCTGCTGGATATCCCCGAGTGATCCTTTGGACCTTTGGGTGGAGCAACTCGATCTGCTGGTCTGACTCTTCATGTGTCCATGCATGAGTGCACACTTTGGGTCATCATCCTTATCCATGTAATAGTAATATCCCCAACAGGCTCAGTGAGTCCATAACCTGTTAAACACCATGAGTGACCATTGCCATAGTCCCCTTTGGTGTGTGTGAGTTTTGGCCACTGTTTTTGGCTGCCAGTTAAAAAGTTTGTCTCATTTTGTTACCTGAGTGAAGCTGTTTTCACATACCTCTGTGACACCCACATGAAATAAAAAACACAAGGTGAAAACAGTAAAACGGTAAAGGAGACTGACATGACACATTTTCTTTGTTGCCTTAGAGTGGAAAGGACACATTCTTAGGGTAGAGCATGTGGCTCGGAATGTAGTACTTAGGGCATTGAATCCAGTTATGGTATTATGTGCTTTAAATAAACTTCAACTAAAAAAAAAAACCAAACAACAAAGGGATGTTTATAGGTAGCAAAGTAAAGAATTATAATTTTTATAATTTAGCGCAAATTTACAAGTAACAAAAAATAAGTGTAATTACCTAAATACACGCACAAAGATAATAGTTTCATGTGTGAAAAAAAATTTCTTTGGAAGTTTTGACTATTAACTATTAAATATTAAATATGGTATTTGTAGAACAAATGACTTGGTAGAACAACTTTGACTGCCTAATTTTGAAAGGATTTTTTTTTTTAACTTAAAGTACCAAAATGGTACATCCATAGCCAGTATGTTAGTCTTATATGCCACAGTCATAGGATATTTAAGAAGGTATGTATAAAAATGATTTGATAAACTAATACACTAGGGCTGATTTGTTTCCAAGATTTATTTGTAAATATGTGACTGAAAAACATTTTATGCATCGTATTACTGTGAGTGAAAAAGGGGTGCTGAAGATGCCAGGAAGAGAAAAATAAATCCACTTCAATTTTTCTCTAAGCTGAGAAAAGAAATCAGAACTTTATCAAGTTCTTGAGTATATCTCTGTGTTAATTCGGGGGGGGGGGGGTGTTTTATCTGTGATGTTAGTAAGCTAATGGCAAACATCATAAAAGCTGTAAAAAAAAAAATATCAATAAAATTCTTGGCAGAGCATATGCAGTTACCCAGAGCAGCAGAGGGGATTGTTCTAGGACAAGTGACAAAGTTTCTTCTCGTATATACTGATTTGTCACTTCCCTTGGGAAATAAATACGTCAATGCGTTTGCTGCCTTATGTGTAATAAAATACCCTTCCAGCCAAAGAAACATATAAATGCTTTCCTTCTTCCCTTTCCACCTAATAAGAAAAACTGAAGCTGTACTTTTTGTCTCAGAGCGATCTCTCAAATAAGAAGCGGTGTCCTGTAATTTGATTCAGTTAAGGACTAACCTCCATTCCATTATTCAGGAATGTCAAATCTAAGCTTATGGGAGAAAGATTTTGAGCGAGAGTGTTTTTAGTGGGCACAGTTTATCTTGATTTCACATGCAAAGTAAGAAAAAATGAGGTACAGTGAATCTGAAGTCAGTGTATAACCAGCGAATGGGTTTACACTTGTTCACAGGGAGCGTGGTCCATGCAACAGGATGCAACATGCTAGCAAAGGGCTCATTCATTCACTACGCATTGCAGAGAGTATTCTAGAGTGTTCAGTAAATCTACAAATTCAGCTTTATATTACGATATGATCCTCTCTAGTGGAGACTAGTGTAAGATTTCAGTATAGCTGGACTGAGAGTGCCCTTTGCTTGATCTGTGCTGTTCATCTCTTGGACTTCAGTATTCCTGGAATGGAGGAATTTAGGTGAAGTTGTTTGTGACTTTCTCAGTATTGCCATGTTGAGTTTCCATCTGCTTTACTTCTGTAAAAGAATGCATATTAGTGCTATCCCAATGAATATAGCTAACTGTGAGTTTAGTCTGGTTCTTCAGGTATGCCTTATAGAAAGAGCCCAGCTGTGGTGGAGTACTGTAGATTACCTCTGTTAGATTGTTTCCATATTGCTCTTTTTAAGGAGACTTCTGGTTGAACTTGGTGCATGTGGGTTGAGTAAAAAACATTTTTTTAATTTTAGTTTCTGAGGTGTTTTTTTGCAGTCACTGGCAGTGCTAAAAAAAGTATGTAATAAAAATTGGTTTCAAAATTGTGTTCTCTAGAAAATGTTTGTTATGAAGGATCAAGCTGAGCTTCAAAAGCTTTTTATTTTAAAAGACAATCCTGTATTGATCAGAAAAGTGTAACTAACAGCCATTTTCTTGTATGCTTAGATTAAAAACTAAAAAGCTGGAAGGGAATAGAGATGTTCTGTTCAGTGCCAGTCATTAATTCTTATGTTTCCTTTTGGTTTTTCGTTTTGTTTGTTTTGGTTTTGTGTTCGGTTTTGTTTGTTGGTTTTTTTTTTGTGAATTAGTTCTGTTCCTTTTTGGAAATGTACTTCAGTAAATTTGTGGAAGTGAATATAGGGATAAAATAATTGTAAGTATCTATTACATTCAAGAGATAAATTTTACCTTTCCACTTTGTTACTTGTTACTTGACTGTGTCTTAGTTCAGAGTGTCACATCTTGAAAGCTCTACAGTCATTTTAGACCTCTGAAATCTCTTCATGAATACTTTATTCTGCATTTGTAGGAGAAGAGTCTGTGCTGAAGAGATCTGTAATACCGTTCAATCTGTGGCCTCTAGCTCTCAGTGCAGATTGTGCAAGGCTGCAGAATAAATTAGTATTATTTTGAAACACCATTTGTCCACCGGAATGTCACCCCTTTAGATCCTTGCACGGAGCATATAAAACAGCCGCAGATGCAGACAGTGATGTATGTTCCACTGTGGTTCGTGGTTATTGTCATGAAGCTCTCTTGCCTGCATTGATGTTTTGTGAGAACAACAGAGAGCAGCACTGGTTCAAAAATGTATGTGTGTGATGAATGTAATTTATTTTCATTTCTTTGTTCCTCTGTAAAGGGAGTGGCTAGGTAGAACTGAGGTAGACTTATTTTCTTGTATACGGGAGGTTCCAGAGAAGAGGATAGAGAGAATGTGGCAGCTAAGCAGGAGCTGTAGCACAGACAGAGGGCAGGCAGCTGATGAAAAGTGCAGAGAGCAGATGTGATGCAGAAGTAAAAACTTCTGAGGGACCTAGAGGGTACTGCACAGTGTGCTGCAACCCGGATTGAGTCATTTGGTCTGAAACAAAGCCTGGGGAGAAGGAATTGCTTTTAAATATGTGACTTGGGATACAGCAAATGGGACATTCTTTATAATCCTGTTTTATTTCTGTTTTATTTAACCAATTCTGAGATTTTTCTGATGAAAATATTTAGTCGAGTGTTAGTTCAAATACAAATTGCTTCAATGACTGTGAACCTATTGGAGTATTTTGGGTACCCCTTACTCTGAAAGGGAGTACCATTTCAATAAAAGTAAATGGAGTACTTCAAAGGTCTGCATGCCTTTGGCTCTTGTCACAACAGATTGAATTTTTCAGATCAGAAATGCATATTTATTTTTTTAAGCAACCTCCATGAATTACTTGCTCTAAAAATGAATTCTGTAATCACTGAGCTATCAGAATCAGGCAGATGTAAATCAAGAATGACATAGCTTCTGCCCAAAATTTTTTCTTTTTCTTCCACTCCCCCTTTGTTTTTAACCATTTAGACTTTTTTTCCAAAAAGGGAAAAAACCCCAAAGAACAAAACAAAACCAAAACCACAAACAAAAATCCCAAACCAGCTAGCTGGCATGCAGACTGCTGCTCTTTATGAATGTTAGAAGCAGTGTCTTGAAGACTCAAATGTGCTTCTGGAAAATGTGAAAATAAGCAGTAAGAAAAAAGAAGTATTATTTTTTTTCTGTTTTTTAATGACTTCCAACAGAATTAACTTCTTTGAGCTACTCATGTATGGCATCCTTAATGTACTGAATGCCATGGTGTTCAGACAAACCAGAACTTGTAATAAAAACAATTCAATTAGACAAGACACTTAACCACTTTACCCTTAAGTGTAAATTGATAGTGAACTGAACTCAGTGGAATTTTCCCACTGAGCTCAGTTGTGCTGGAATAGATAAAGTGTTACTGGTTTGTGTACATGTCTTGAAAGTGAGGGGGTTTGGCACATGCTCCAGCAATTCTGGCAAACATTCTTCTTGCCCTCTTTTTTGCTTTTGAATTTCCTGAGGGTCCTAATTAATAAACTTAGTAAGAAAAGCAGTCACAGTCTATCGGCATCCCTAATGGACTTTCATAAGAAGAGAGGCCAACTTCTTGCCTGTTTCTGATCCTCAGTTTATTGGCTGCAATATCTTATTTAGATCTGAAACATTTTTTTTTCCAGATGTCTGTAACTATAAATTCCTTGCCAGACAAATCCATTTTTTTGAATTTCATAGTGAATTAGTGTCTACAATGATGTCCCTGTTTTGTGGAAAAATTAGGGGCTTTTGCACTTACCAATACTCTCTTGGGTCCCAGCTTCAGAACACCTGGGACACATAGAAACCAATATATTTGCATAAGATATTGGCTATACATACCTATGAAATAGAAGTTTCAGAGCTCAAGTATAACCTTGGAGTTGGCTCTGTAAGAATGGCTTGTTTAAAACCTCTCAGCGTTTAAAAACATGCAAAAAAACCTTAGTTCTTACTTTGGCATTTGTTTGCATAGATTTAAAAGCTTTTTATAGGAGTTAAGCTTGACTAATCATGTTTTACAGATGGGAAGAAAAGAATACAGCTCCCCCAACTTCATTGAACAAACCAATAGGAAACTTACACTTAGAAATTCAGGCCTCCAGGCTGCCTGTCAGAGCTGTCTATGCTAGGTCTCACTTATGGGCAATGATATAAAATGAAAGTTGTCTCAGTGACTATTCTGGATGGACTGTTATTAGTGTTGTGTATTTACAGAGGTTTGTGTCTGACGTTTATGCACGACTGTCACAATTCTTACTAGGTGAATAATGTAACACCATAATGTAAACCACATGCAAAGTGGCTAGAAGTTAATGGGCTTTATGGTAAAGACACTTGCGTGGCAGACTTTGGCTCTTGTTCTTGCTTCATTACCATTGAAAAAGCTGAGAGAGCTGGGCCTGTTCAGTCTCACAAAGAGATGACTGAGAGGGTATCTCATCAATGTCTATAAGTATCTGAAGGGAGGTTATCAAGAGGATGGAGCCAGGCTCTTCTTGTGGTGCTAATCAATATGACAAAACACAAAGGGGAGAAATGGATGCGCAGGAAATTCCACTTGAATATGAGGAAGAACTTCCTCACTGTGCTGGAGACCATGCACTGTGAACAGATTTCCCAGAGTGGTTGTGGAGTCTCCCTCACTGGACACATTCAAGAACCATCTGGATACAATCCTGTGCCATGTGCTCTAGGATGACCGTGCTTGAGAGGGAGGTTGGACCAGATGACCCACTGCAGTCCCTTCCAACCTTACCTATTCTGTGATTCTGTGAAAAAGGGAAAAAATCCCAGTATGGAAGAAGCTGGAGAATTGGCAGTAATTGATAAGGAAAAAGACTTATCACCAGATATTCTGGAAGAGTATGAGCAGAGGTCTGGAAGCATGAGAAGTCAAAAATTTAAGTGGTCACAGGGAAAGGGGAAGTTCGTTTACACAGCAGCATTATTTGAGTGAAAGAAGGAGGTCAGAATGCAGTGGTGACATGGACAGTAGATCAAATGAAACTGAGAAACAAAAAGCTAAATGCAGCAACTAATATTTTCCTAGTAAGGCTGTATGTCATTCCTGAATAATTTTAATGCGAACCAAAGTATATCCCATGGTCAAGGTTCTCCATGTGAATTCTTACAAAATCAATGATAAATTTAAGTTCAGTTACGATATTTTTTTTTCCATACAGAGCAAGAAGTATGTACATTGGGGCATTCCCACTCCAAAATCAGATGGCGAGGAAATGGCTGCTAACAAATGGGACAAGAAAGTGGATTTTAATATTGTAGTCAGTCTGGGGTCTGAATGTGAATTGAACAAGTCAGATCTAAGAGTATTGGATGTAACACAGCATGCAGCCAATTGCTGGCAGCACCCTGGGCTGCATCTCTCCAGAGAAATATCAAGCACTCAGCAGTGGAAGGGAAAGATGAATTACTAAGGGAGGCTTAAAAGTGTATTCAATCTGGGCTCTGTTTAACCTCCAGGACCTTTGTGAAGGCAAGAGGCACAGAAAGTAAGGAGTGAACAAAGAGAATGGGAAAGGAAGGATAACTGAGTCAAAAGTGGATACAGGAGAAAAATTACAAGGACATGAGTGAGAATGAAGTTGAAGAAGGATGGCTGGCACAAGGGATAGAAGAAACAATTGTGGTTTGGGAGAAATGTGGAAGAAGTTTCCTTTTAGAATTTTCCACTCAGCAGTATCTAAGACCCACAATAAACGTTTCATTATTTGTACTACTTCTCGTAGTACATACTAAAAAGTACACATTTGAGCATCTGGGCTTGTGCCTGCCCTGCTGTATTGTTTGTGCGATGGGTAGGGGGATGAAGGTGGGTGCCCTCAGCATCTCACCTCTTCCTGGTGCAAGATGGTTTGCTTAGGCTACAGGCACAGCATGGAGCTGCAGCCATGAGTGAGGCAGGGCTGTGAATCTTATGAGTACTGAGACTCAGAGTGGGCTCTGTGCTGGAGTGACAGTGAGTCAGGACTCTTATGGCAGTGCAATACCAGGGCACTTCTGAGAGGTACTGCTCAGAAGTGTAGAAGAAGCTCAAAAAATAGAAGAAATGGCTGCTAGGTGAGTGGCTCAGAGAGGCCATTCATACCGCTACTCTGTCCTTTCTTCCAGCTCAGCAGCTGTCATATATTTAATCATCATCATTATTTTGCTGCTGTCCTGTGGATGGACTTTTTTTTTTAAATTCTGCTTTTTGAGGCAAGGCAAGAACATAGACTGTTTGAAGTCACTGTATTTAAAGGTTTTATTTTCATTATTGTTATGTCTTTTAGTACTCTGAATTCTTCAGGCCTTAATAATATTGCCGCGCTTTTTGACTACTGTTGTACGTGGAACAAATGGTTTTATTGAACTGTCCAAAGTACTTTCTACATCTTTCTCTCTGAATAGGTGCACTTAATTTAGAACCCATTTGTACATATGGGCAATTCACATTATTTCATCCAGTGTATATTGGCTCTTGTCTACACTGAATTTTATCTGTGGAGTTTCTTAAATGCATAACTTTATTCAGCTTTTCTGAAGTTCTCCCTGGTCTTCTGTAATCTTGAGTAACCTGTGTCACTTTGATTGTGAGTTTCAAAGGTTCCATTATTACTTTAAATGGTTTTTAATTTTTTGTTTTGTTTTGGGATTGGCAAGGAAGTATCAGAGGTACATTGAGAATACCTTTGTTCAGCAGAGCTGCAGTAATTGCTTCTGTCTCTTGTAGTTTGAAGGAAGTGAAATAAAGTGAAAATACCCATTCATAACAAGAAAATGTAAAGTCGAGTAGGCACAAAGTTTTTAATATTTAATTTTCCACATTATAAAGCAGACTCTTCTTCTCCGCCTTCCCATAAATGCAGAAATGGATAGGATTAATTAAACATTAAGCCATTATTCTTCCTAAAAGAAAAGTCCTTGCTGGTCATGTTTGATATAATGTATTCCCAAGGTGATCTTTCCCCCATCTGAAGTTTCTCCAGAATTGGTTTAAAAAAATATTAATAATAAAGGAATAAATATTTTGTTATCATATTGTTCTCATATTTTTTACTGGGGAAAGGGATATTATTTGGAAATCTTCCTTAATTAAATAATTGACTGGAGGACTTATTCTATAATGGAAATGTTATGTGACATTCAGTGCAGCAGTGATTTAGAAATGAAACAGAGAGTCTGTGAAAGGAAAAAGATTTGTAGGTCCTTAGGGTCTAAGGGAAAAGCATATTTACTTTCTAGACTGTTTGCCTTCTAGAAAAGGAGAAGGAGCAGGGAATAAAACCAACAGAATAGGGCCACTAGCATTTTTAGCTAATGATATGCAGTGTCAAGAAGGTGCTATTTGTATCTGTGAGATATTGCTATGGGCTGACAGAATAAGAAAACAAGAAACATATGAAGTAAACTCAAGAAAATAAAAAGATGACATTCAGGAAGAAAATAAACCAGATAATTCCCTTTTATATATATATATTGGATTTTATAACCATGAGCAAGCATATCAACATAACTATTGCACTGGCTATATCCTGTATTCCTTAGTTTATCTGTATTGCTAGCTTTGTTTCTTTGCAGAGTGTGGTTAGATTAATGGATAGTTCTGGTCTAGATTTTAACCATGATAGCACTGATTAAAGATGATAGTTACTTGCATATTTACATAAACTAATGGGAAAATGGAAATTGTCTCTATAGAGCTAAAAAATATGGTGGTGGGTGGGGTGGTGAGAGAAGGAGGTGGGTCCATATTATATATTTACGGATGGGATACTGATAAATAATGAATTGTTAGGAACTCTTCAGATGTAGGGAGACAGGAATTTTAAAAAACAGTCTGAGCATTTACCTGCTCCTTTATTGCTCCATGGAAGCTCAGATGAATTCTGTTGAACTCTAACTTAGACTTTATCTACTCTCTTTTGATCTATAACTCTACAATTTGTAGCACTGTATTTTAATCTCCCAGTGGTATATTTACTATCTTAGTTCATATGTTAACAGCACAGTGAGTCCCAGAGGAGGAAAAGGGAAACCTATCATTGCTCAGATGTATAAAACCTTCTCACAGGCAACATCACCAGTGCCTTTCTAAAATGAAACCAAAAAGAAGAGTGGACAAATGATACAAACTTGGGGTGCAAATGTCAGTGGAAGAGGACATGAAAATGAGATAGTGGCCCAATCATTGTTATGACTATGAGAATTCGGTCTAAGGTAGGGCCTTTCTAGCTCCCAACTGCCATAACTTTGATTAACCTTGCAGTGTTTCAGTACAGGGCCATGCTATCCTGTTGACACTTTTCCTTTCAGATGTCAGTCACATTTCAATAACTTTTCAGTGTGGGATTGTAAGTCCTGTCTCTTCATTGACTTTGAATGAGGCAGTTTGCTTATGAAGGCAGCTTGAAGTGTCACTCAGATATTTTCGCATTGTGTTATCTTTGATTGACTTGTCTGGAGTGGTGAAAAATTTGGGATATCTAACTGCCCCTATTTTGACAGTGAGGACTCTCCATGTTGTTTTTTTTTCTCTATTTTTATTTTTAATTCCTGAAACTCTCTTGCCCTTCTGATGATAATGAGATTTGGTGTTTGCTTTTTTCTTTGTACTGTTAACAAGCACAGGAGAGTCCCATCCTGCAGATGTAGCATCTTAACATTTCTGTCTGGAGTTTAGGTTCTCACAGCATGAAAAGCATAAGCTCCACTAATGGAAGATAATACGTTAATGATAGAAGAGAAGGCACCATTTCAGGAAAGGGCATAAAAGAAATTCTGATTGTTTTAGCCTTCAAGATAGCTTTTAGTTTGTCTGGCTTGTGTAATTCCTAAGGGTTAGGCCCAAAGACATTTAAAAAGTGCCAGCAAGAAGAAAGGAAAAGCATTTCTGGTTTTTAATGTTTATTCTTAGCAACATCGACTGTAGGTGGTTTTGCAAACTTTCGCTATGTAGTAGAAGGCTGTGTCCCAGGACAGTGATTGTTCCAAGGCTGTGTTATTCAATAAAGTGATTTATAACATATGACTCCAATTATAATCCAGGAGTTTCTCCATTTATTTTAAACAAAATAAATATTTCCCTGCTGTAGCCACTTGAGATTTATAATCTTGTTTTCAGGAGTGCCCTGGCTCACATAGACTTACTCTCCTTCCAGTGGTAACAGAAAATGCAGGGCTAGTGGTGAAGGGGGGGGGAATTCTTTAATATAAAATAGTTAATATCTGTTTCATAAATCTGGTTCCCAGGCAGTAGACGAAAATGAATAAGAAGCATTTTTTTCAAGCTGCTACTATAGCTATTCTTGCTTGACTGAATGGAAAGAAGTGTATAAAAACAGCTTGTGCCGGAAACTAGATGTAAAACAATAGCAAACAAAAAACTCTTTAACAAGTGTAATCTGTTGTCAGTAAAAGGCGAAGACATCATTAAATTCTCAACAGTGCTTATTTTTCTAATTTAAGTTGTAGAGGAAGCAGTCATGCTGAGATGTGAAAAAGGAAGCAGCGGCTGTATTCTGAGCATTACCAAACTCTTGCATATGTGTCCAAGGCTGAACCTTGGCTAGATCCGTAGCCACCCATGTAGTGCACAGGGAGAGTGCTGTGACTGGGGTGGAACCCACAAAATTTACTACCATGAGGAGAGAGCAATTTAATCAAGCTAATAGAAGAGAGGAGGCAGAGTCTTATGAATCATCATGCATGATTTCAGTAGCACAAATTAAAAATACCCCATCGTAGCTCATAGTCTGATGGCTATGGCACTTTGCTTGGCAATAGGAGTTAGAATGCTCTTGAAAAAGAATTGAACTGTATTTTCTCCTGTTACATCAGTCCTTGAACTACTAGGTAATTGGGACCAATGGTTCTTCCTGCAGCCAGGT